>NC_142440.1:146535000-147160000 GCF_059453495.1 Arachis ipaensis | reverse complement strand
ATTATATTTATAAGAGAGATAAGAATTATAATAATTTTGTATGTATGTATATTTATAAATTATTTGTATAAAAAATTATATATATATATATATATATATATATATATATATATATATATGAAAATAGTGATTTAAATTAGATTTTATATGCATGTTTTTCCGGTCTTATGGTATCCTGTGCCAAACTCAATGACTAAGTTTTCGTTCATTTTCACTAGGTATTTTATCTATCAAAGTGTTTATAAGTAAAAGCAACAATAATTATTATATGGTAATGCTAGGGAAACAAAAAAAAAAAACAGCCGAAATTTGTTTTATTTAGTATTCATTAATTGTCGCGACAATTAATGAATACTAAATAAAATAAGTTTGGCTGTTTTTGGTTAATATTTTTTTATTACCAAATATTTCCGTTATTGTATTTAATATATAGCAAGTAACCATGACATAAACTAAAACAAAAAAAAATGTTAAGTTGTTAAAAGATCGGATGCAACCTTTTCTATTTTTTAAATGTCATTCTTATTACTTAGCTTACCGACTTATTATCTAATAATTCCATGAATAATTATTCAATTTTGGGTTGCTAACCCTCCTAGTTGGGACATACTCCATAAACTTGGAATGATCTCGGAAATTGCAAGCATTATATACCGATCTACGAGTTCTTGTGATCACTGAGCTAGCTAGCTGGATAGCACGGAAAGTGTAAATTAATTTAATTTCTGTTTGTACTTATCAATATATGATTTGTGGTCTCTAATATTTATGCTACTTCTTCTTGGTCACTTTGTTTAATTGGAAAGTAAGGCAATGATTGAAGTTGTGGAAGACATTTTAAAAATCTAAATAATATATATCATTATTGAGGATCAACCACCAAAGACTAATTGCCTTTCAAATTTTGCCTGGTGGTAGTAATTTTCACTTTTGTTGGGTAAAATATATACTTAGATATATTTTATTAGAAAATTTTTAAATATACCTAAAATACTGACATTTTAATAGTGTTCTAATAATTTTAATTATTAATTTTAATTAATATATATTATATATATTTTCTGTAATTAAAATTAATAGTTAAAATTACTGAAACATCGATATTCTATAGATATATTTAAAATTCCTCCTATCTTTTTACACCCTCTTCAATCGTCAAGTGATTAGTAGTTAGGTGAGTTGACACCCCCATCGTTACTATTGCATATTGTTTCTGTATCTGAGGGAGGCTTATTATGCGTAGTTTAAAATTTAAAAACATATTTGTCGCTTTTATGGAAACTTTGTGGAAGAAATTAGATTGCACACTTCTCTTTGGCAACAATTCCCATTGATATTTTTAATTCATTAATTTGGGTATCCCTTTGACATTATTCTTGCATCAATATGATTTTCTTCTATATAAAATATGATCATCAAATCAAATCAATTCCATACCTTAGTTAATCACTTAACTTTGTCTTTATGTACCATATGTTCAATAAGATGTAATGTGCATTAAATCAAAGACCAAGATTAGATAGCTTATATAGAGTCCCACCTACATCCACATATATCAATATATTATATCATCTATGGCCCAACTAAACTAGTTAATTATGAAATTAATTTGAGTTAGTGAAGTGATCAGCTTATTAATTGTTCGTTTAAGCAGATATCAAGAATTCGAATCTCATTTTGTGTATACAATAATTTATTGGTCAATAATAAACTCTTAAATAAAGTTCAAATTTATAGCGAATTAATCTTTAATCTATCATATCAGACTAAAAAATACTGTAAAAAAACAAATAAAAAACTAATTAATGATGAGTTACCAGGGAAGGCATTATATTTTGCATTGGTAATCATTGTGCATATATCACCTGAGAGATTCTTCTATGTCCAAGTTTAATTTGTAGAATAAAAGGAATTTTTCCCCAATCACATCATGTGTTTGATAGTTAAGTTTTATTTATGGCTTTTTGAGATTGGTTCAGGTTTTGTTGTAGTTCTTGGTAAGAATGGTCATGTTGAAGGAAATTAATTCTTGAATAACTCTTATTTTTGTGCGTTCTCTCTATTTTGCATGGTTCTGAAAATCGAACCGGACCGGCCGGTTCAACCGGATTAATCGGGAACCAGTCACCTAGCCGGTTCGGATAAGGTCAGAAACCGCTTGGTAAAAAATCGGTGAAAAAATCGGTCGAACCGGCGGTTAACCGATGAACCGGTAGAACCGTCCGATTTTTTAACGGGTTTCTGGTTTAAAAATATAAACCTAAACGGCGTCGTTTTGTATCTTTAAAAAAAAAAAAAAGGAAAAAAATAAAATAAAACCACACACCCCACGTCCCTACCCCTCTCTCTTCTCTCTCACTCTCACATTCACCATAATCCCTAATTTAACCAACTAACCCTATCAGAGCCCCCAGCCGCCGCTACCGTCAGCCCCCAGCCGCCGCTACCGTCAGCCCCCAGCCGCCGCCACTCTTCTCTTCCTCATCGTCTCTGTGCTCGTCGCGAAGCCCCACCAGCCACCGTCACCCCCAGTCGCTACCATTGTTCTCCTCCTCACCGTCTTTGTGCTGGTCGTGAAGCCCGCTTCTGTGATCGTCGTCATTGACAGTGACAGAGGGTGCCGTCGTCGTCATCCTCCTCGATCCTCTTCTCCTCTACGTCACGAGAACGGTTGCTCAATCATCTTCAAGCGCGTCCTCTCCTCCGTGAATCTCTGCCCCGGAGCCTCGCCGTGGAATCTCTGCTCGGTTCCTCGCCGTCGCAAACTGATCCTCTTCGGAGCTCACTGTCACCGTCTTCCTCCCTCACCGTGTCTCCAGTAAGCCGCTGCTTCTTTAGTTTCGATTTCTAAGATTTTGGCTTCTGAGTTTGATTTTTTGTACTAGATTCTGAGTTGGGATTGTGTTCTGAGTTGGGTTGTTGCTTAATGTGATTCTGAATTTAATTTGGATGGTTTCACTTGGTTTTTCTGTTTCTGGATTTGGAGATTGAGTTGTCTGTCTTCTGAGTTTTTGTTGAAAAGCATTGAATTTGTTGAACCTAGTTAGGGTTTGGTTAGTTATAAGAGGCTTGTTGCACAATAAGAGATTTCATCAATGTGATATTCAATTGAATTGTATATTGGCAGTCCAAAAAGGGATAATTGAATTGTATAAGAGAATAATTAGTCTTGGCTTGACAATGTTGCCTGTAAGATCACTTCTTTGATGCAGTAATAGCCAGTAAAGTCCTAATCTTCACAAACTGAAGTTAAGGTTTCCTCCAAATCTATCCAATATTTATTCTTGAGCAAAGCTTGGAGCAGAACGATAGGAATAATAGCCTACCTCAGGGTTGTTGTCTGGAACTGGATCATTGCTTTGAGTCTAGAGAGGGAAAAGCGTTGGTTTACTGATCTCTTTTAGCCTACCTCAGTCTCATTTTGAAGTATAACTTTAAAATTATTTTCATATTAAAATTTTTTTACTTAAAAAATTAATGAATTTAAATATGTAAAATTATATATTAAATTTGTAATAATTTTATTTAATATTTAATTAAACCGGTTGAACCCCGGTTAAACTCCGGTCGAACTACTGAACTAGTAAACCAATCGCTTTACCGGTTCATTAACCGGTCCGGTTTTCGCAACCTTGCTATTTTGGGTCGAGTGTATGTCATGAACGTTCTAAAAAAAATAATGTATGCATGCAGAGCTATTACAACTTAAATCTCTATATAACTATTTCATCTATATTTAATGGTGAGAGGATATTAAATCCGTCTTTTTAAAACTTTTTGAAATAAAAATTGGATTTTAAATGTTAGGGATGAAGAAATTGAGTCTTGACCTAAAAGTCATGTGATGCGTAGTCATATCAGATGTATAATGCAGCATCATTCAAGTCAATACAAATTGAGATCTTCTGTTCTTGATTTTGTTATTTAGTGGCAACTAGTAGAGCGGGCCAGCATTGCCTCTCGATACAATTTGTCTTTCTGATCTGCCCTCCCCAACACACACTTGCACTTGTCTTCTTAGTAAATTAAATTGAATTGAGTTGAGCTCCGTGATGTTGAAAATAAATGAAATTGGAATTATGGAACAATGAATTGATAGCAAATGCAAAATATAATCATTACAAGAGTAGCTATCACACAACTAGCTATTGATAACTAACAAATCTTTTCTCTTGAAAAATTATAGGAATAGCAACTGATCCGTGAATCCAGTCCAACTATGCATATAAATCGAAATCCAAATTCAATAATAAACGTGACTAATCTTTCGTTAGAGAAAATTTTGCTGATAATAATCCATTCAACAACAAATTTAAATAATGGTCGAAAGATAAGACTAATATCTCAACTTCTTTAAAAAAAATTTTATTCTATAAATACCAAACTTAGCTATGTGAAAAGTACGCTCCTCTGAGTAATATTATACTGATCTTTTATTTTTACTAACTTAAATGTCAAAGTGCCTTTGTAGATGTCCATCACCACCATTTTTCTTAAAGCCGACATATACCTCATCCGTCTCAAGCGAAGGGAAGCTCAATCCCTAAAAGTGGGCATCCATCCCAACATAATCGAAGTGGATAATTAGCTGACAGGTGCCTGAGTGGATTGTCTTTGTGGCAAATTTTATTACACAATGGAACAAGGTTAAGGTTAGTATATACTCGTCTTCAGGAGCGAAGCTAGAAGAAACATTAGAGGGGGCTAAAAATATTTGCACAATAAAATAATATTAATAAATTTTTGAGGAGGACTAAACTGAAATTTACATATAATTTACATGTAAAAAATTAAAATTAGGGGGCCGTTGTCCCCCTTTCGCAGTATGTAGCTCTGTCCCTACTCGTCTTAATACATATATAATATAAATAAAAATAGAAATATATAAGATTATAAATTAAGGTTTTAATCAAAATCTACACATTTTGTGATTTACTCATTTAAATATTTTGATGTTGCATACTAAATTTTATTAATCTAAAATAAATAGTGACCAAAGTACATTTGGAAAAAGTTAATAGAGTAGAACGAGTACCCGACAAATAGATATATATATATATATATATATATATATATATAAGTGAGACAAATTTTGAGTGGAATAGATTAAGACGGACAGAATTGTGTAAAGTCAAGACTCACTCCTATCTATCTCATTGCCATTTCCTATTAAATCATATTTAGAGCCGAAGTTAGTACACACAGCCCCTTCTACTAACATTCTTGTTTATATTAAAGTGAATGAATCAAAAAACTATTTTATGGACCTATAACCATATGTTTCTCCGTAGACACTATTCTCTTACTAAGTCTTACAGAAATATATATTATATACATACGTAACATTTATTAACTTGATCATATATATTTTAAATATTTGTGATATAAAAAATTTAAATATTATTTAAAAATTATTAATTTATATTTTAAAATATTAATTTAATTTAATATATTTTAATTTTATTTATTTAGTTATTCAATTAGTTCGAACTTTATGTTTGTAGATTTAAAATTTTTTATTTTAATCTAATAAAAATTATAAATATTTTTTAAATTATTATAGTCATCGTATAAAGAGATTAGAGAAGTGTTAAAGCACTTTTTAATTTTGTGATAAAATTATGGTGTTGACAAGTGAGGTTAAAATGTTGAATAAATTTTTTCTTGTTGTATCGAAAAATTTAATAGAAAATTAAACTAGTCCCTTTAATTCAACTTCCAAAATATAGTGTAGGTAAATCAAGTTAAGGAGTCCTTTTTTATTATATTAAAAAATTTGATAAAAAATTGAATGATTCTCTTTACACTCAATTTTAATCTATTCCTTTTATTTCTATTTAAATTTTAATATATCTTTTTTATTAAATTTCAATTCACATCTTTTTGTCTATCTTTATTTCGTATCACTTAAATGTCAAAGTATTTTTTGAATATATATCTATTTCTAATAATTATGAGTATATAGATTTTTTTTGATAAAACTCTTCAATAAAATTATAGCTTAGAGTCGCTATCTTCAATCTTGATTACTAACTCTACATAATAGTTTTGATTAATAGCTAGGCATTTAAAACCTAAACCCACGACCACAAGGCTCTTAACCTTATGATATATTGTTGGTTAGGATCTACCAGTAGACGCTAAATATTTTTGAATGCCTGATTTTTTGATGTATAGCTCGTCCCCAATAGCATATAGTGTCCAATTCTTCGTAATTAATACGGGTAGCAAGAATATTTGAATCTGCGGATATCCGATCCACCTCTACTTGGCGAGACAAATTTAAACTCGACCCTAAATAAAACGGGTTTCGGTCGGGACGGATGGTTGAGCGAGATGGGACGGGATCAGGTTCAGTGTGAACCCGCCTCTACCCGCCCCAAAATGCATATATATATATATATATAATTTTAAGAATTAGAATTCATTAATCCCTTAGACTCTCACGTTTCATACTCACCTTCAATTACCAACCCTAGAGAATCAAAGTCACTTTTTCTCCAAAAATCACAGCCAAGCTTAGTTGCGCCACTCGTCGCCATCACAGTTTATCGCTGTTGCTATGTCGCTAAGCCCATCATTGTCGCTGTGCTGTTGAGTTCCTCGTCGAGTCGTCGTCGTTGCGTTGCCGGCGAGCCCGTCGCCAAGTTTCTCCGTTGCTAAGCCCGTTGCTGTGGTAACTAGTAAGTTCTTCTTCATCCCCGTCTCTCTCACAATATAAATATGTGAAAAAATCTGTAATTTATAGTGAATATGAAAATTTGAATGTTTAAATCAGAATCTGTGTATTTATGAATTTGTGAACCTGAATGTTTGAATTTATATTTTTGTTTATATATGTGCTATTATATGTATATTTTTTTTCTCTGTTCTTATATGAGAACATTGATACATCTCTATTGCTAGGCATATTTTTTTCAACGTGAGGATTTATATGTTACATTTGGTGATAATAATGTTTATGTTGATCTTCATAGCTTTGTATCTTATATTAAAGTTGAGGGTGATTTCTGTAAGTTGGAATGTTCTCTTTCTCAATTATATTAGATATTAAATAAGATTAGTTATTATTAGATTAGGCATTATGTGACCAAACGTGTATTGGAGCTTGCATTCTTAATTAGGGGAGAAAATAATTTGCACTATTTTTAAAAGATATGATTCGTGCATTTTTATTCTAAGGTAACGCTTTTGTGTATCAAAGGGAACCCTTTTTATGGTAACCTTCAAAAAACGTTATCTTTTCTACAAAAAAAGCAACTCCACGAAAGGGTTGCCTTAGAGGACCCAAACACAACGCTTTAGATAAGACTTTATAGCAATACTCTTTACGAGTTCTATTTTCTAATACATAAAGCAACACTTATCTAGATTTTTTTTAAGTTGCCTCTCCATATACCTAAAGCAACACTTATATATGTTTTTTCTAGTTTTTTTCATATACCTAAAACAACCCTTGGCCAGGTTTTTTTAAGTTGCCTTTTTTATATACCTAAAACAACACTTGTCCAAATTTTTTTAAGTTGCCTTTTTTATAGACCTAAAGCAACACTTATCTAAGTTTATTTGCCTTTTCTAATACCTAGCTAAAGCAACACCTTATTGAGTTTTTCTTAGGTTCTTTTTTTATATCTAAAGCAATATACTTTTTACCTTTGTTATCTTTATATGACATTTGAAGGTTATATAGCACACACTAACAATATTTAAATATTTAATCAATATAAGGAGAATAAGCTAATAATATATATTGCATATATATAGAAAGGTCTTCCAAGTGCCAATTAACATTCTTGCTAAGTTACCAAGTTAATAAACATAAGTAAGCAAAACACATGTTTTTTTTATGATGAACTTAAACAAAAAAGAAACTAATTTTTTTATTTGAAACCAAAAAGACTTTGTGCTTCACTATTGTGCCAAGAATTGCCTTTATCTCTTCAGAAAACTTCATCCAACCATAAAAAAGCTGCAGTCAAATTTAAATGGACAAAAAATATAGTCAAAACATCAGCTTAACAATAACATTTATATTCAAGTATTACAACAATTTAGCACACATATACCTAATCATGATTTAGCATATGAGTCGATGGAGGAGAATGCCGAGGAATCAAATTTGGATCTTGTGCACTATTTGCACACATATACCTTGTAGCCGTTGCTTATACTCGTCTAATTCAGTTTTTAAGGTTGTAAAACAGCAACCATGACAGCCATAAAACAGCAACTAAAACAGCATCCATGATAGCAATAAAACAGCCATAAAATAGCAACTAAAACATCATCCATGACAGCCATAAAATAGCAACTAAAACAAAAAAATTATAGAGTAACTTACAATAACAGCTTGTGTTTCTACATCAAGTGATTTCCCTTTTAGTCCATTTCGAGTTGCAACAAATATTTCAGCTTGATTTGGTTCCTCTTTGTTCTCTTTTTTCTCACGCTACATACCAAGATACCAATCATAAAGTTATAACATACTAAAATTAGGGGAAAGTAATGAGTAGAGAATTTTAACTCAAAAGTTATACACCTAAATTCTAATGCCTTTTAGGTGTGTATATTCTAAAAATATTAAATCCCTGACCATGATAAATTGCAGGCTCGCAAAAAAATTGCAGGTTCGCAGAAATATTAGTTCGAAAAGGAACACCATGAATATAGATATTAAAAAGGCAATATGTTTTAACTTTCAGCATGATAAAAAAAATATTATTATTCTGTGTTTTCTCCTTTCTCAATTTAAGGTGGAGGAAAACAATCAAATTCATAGAGATTATAAGAGCAACTTTGCTTAATAATGCATCACTAAATGCTACTATAAAGTATAGACAAGCTAAAGTGTATGAATTCAATTCTTATTGAAAATCCTAGCATGGATTAAGCAGATAACAACAATCAAAATATCATCAAATGGATTCAATATAACTTAACTAAACAACTGTACTTGAAAGTGAGAACTGTTAATGTAGCATTCAAAGCGAAAATAAGAAGCACCTGTCCAGTGTCCAGTCTTTGCTTTCTGCTCTCCAACAACCAAGATGTAGTTCTACTGTGCTAGCTAAGCCTCTGGCACGTGCATCATGGCATAACTTTCAATTAAGACATTTATTTGGCTAAGAGATTATTCAAAACAAAGTCAACAAATTAAATAGAAGTAAAAGTTTACTTTTCATTTAATACATTTATTGGCCTCTGATTAAAAATTCAGAACATATAGATGTATTTGCAAGATTAAAGAAGTATAAACATACTACACAAAGATACCAATAACATTAAATACACCCAGCTTAACTCATGCTTTTAAAGGAATTTTAGGTTTTCACTTCTATTTAATTTCAGGTTTCCACTATATTCACCATCCCCATCAACTTTAATTTCGAATTGAGGATGCATTTAAAGGAACTATCTTGGTATAATAAACATCCAGTTTCCACTTAAGACAAAATAAAACAAAAGAGTATCGAGCACAAACTTCAGAATGTCCAAATTAGAAAATGCTGTGTTAATGAATGGTAATAATTGAATAATTTAATAGCATAATCTTAAAACATGAACAAGAAAGGATGCATATCTTGTTTATCAAAACTAACCAAACACAATATCACTCCATGCTATTAAAGACATAAAACTACTACACATCCTAAAAGTCATTTCACACAGATTTTTCTATGACACTTTTTATTTTGTTTCCCTGCTAATTGCTAAATAACACCATCCAAATGGTATGAACGTGAATTTTTTAAGATCAGAAGCACAACCAAGAAATAGCTAGATGTCCAGGGCTAAGAAGGAAAATATTTACCTATGATGTGTTCACATATAACTTTGGACCCATGAAGCTAAACTGTAAATTAAAGAAGAAAAACTACGTTGTTTACATTGTGGATCAAGAGGAAGTTCGCTGAATACAGAAGCCCACTGCCTTGGCAACTGAAATTCCAAAACTGGTGAAGCTCTTGAATTAGTGGTTTATCTGCAAAAATCAATGTAAAATCAGCATCAACATGAAACCTATGATATAGCAGCTTTATGTATTACTAAAATTCAGTACATTTAGAACATTCTCATGACGAAAATTTAGAATAAATGCATTCAAAAATTTCATTTTCATACTAAAATTCAGAACATTTCCAATCTTCATTCAGAATCAAAGAATTCAGAAATTCCATTCCATAGTAAAAATCAGAAGCTTCTTACCAAGCAATACGCATGTAGTGTTGTCTGAGCTTGCGAAGAGGAGGAGGCGAGACAGTGGAAGAGGAGGAAGAAGGAGAGGGATTTCTTGAAGGTGACCGCATACGTGGAGCTGAGACAGGAGGAGGAGAAGCCGTGGAGCAGCGTGCATGGAGAAGATGACCGCGAAGGAGAGCACTGCACCGACGCCTTTGGAGGGATCGGAGCAACGCGTCGACGCCTATGAAAGGGAGCACCGCGCCATCGCCGGTTGGGGTGGACAGCACTGCGAACGAGACCTGCTATCGTACGCGAACGAGACCTGGTGCCGTTTGTGTCACCGTCTAGGTTGATTTCGAAAGTTAGGGCTTTTCTTTTTTTTTTTCGAACAGTGGGTGGTAGTGATGAACTGAAGCAATGGAAATGACCTGGCTTTTCTTTTTTCTTTTTTTTCTAAGTTATTTGGTTGGGAAATAATTATTTGGGGGAATATGATGAAAAGTATTCTTCTAAAATTTTTAGCTATGAATGATTTTAGGCAACTTTTTATAAAAGTTATTTATTTAATTTTTTTGATAACCCTTATAAAATATTGTATTTTTATTTAAAAATGTGTCTTAAATGTTTTATATTGTAATATTTTTTAAGTGTTGCTTTAGATATCAAAGACAACAATTTTTGTGAGTGGTCTAAAAATTTGTTATCTTTGCCTTATTCAAAGGCAACTCTTAAAAAATGTTGTATTTTTCTATCTAAGGCAACTTTTATTAAATATTGTTTCGAATAAGGATTACCTTAGACTAAAAATGTTGTAGTGCCGTGAGAGCGAATTAAGGTAAAGCAGTCTTACTATCCATGAGTAGGAGTGAGGCAGATAGTAGTAAAATGAAAGAAAGGCGAAACGGGATCGGATAGGGCAAAAATTCGCCCTTACCTACCCCACTGCCACCCCTAGTAGCTAACAAATCCAAGATATGCGTCGAAATTCCAAAAACTATAAAAGATACTCCACACTTAAATCAATATATATGAATTTTTATGTAAATACTCTTTTTAGAAACTTAGAACCTAGGTCTCTCTTTTTTCATAGTTGTTTTTGTAAGGTTATCATGCCGTAATAACTCGGTTATCGTTTCAGTGTTGATTATAATTATGAGAAAAACCCATTGTTATCATAACCGAGTTATAACATTAGACTTTTATTCGTTTAGAATCTGAGTTCATTATTCAGTCGAATTATAACGTATGGATCAAGTTCAATTATTTTTAATGTTTTAAGATTATGAATTAATTCCGACAAACGTGTTTTCTCCCTTGGTTTTAGATGAATCTCGATGCAATAATTGAAGTTGGAACCGATTTGGGGGGAAAAAAACTATATGATAATATATAGTCTTACTGATGTTGATCACCCACTAATAAAGATTCAACTATGTTCCAAACATAAATAATGAAAGACACTTTGATTTCACTTTTGATGTGTGGATGTGTGTTACACACAGACCCACCCTCCGCGTATAGAATATAGATATATATACGAGTTATTGAACACTCCATCTATCTCCATTCAATGTATTTTCGCCAACTGAGGGAGGTTCTTACTCTTGCACCCTAAAGCTGCATGTATTACCACTATTTTGGAAGCTTTGTGGAATCTACATTTACCCAATTATAGAGTCTAACAATAAATAATAAATATATACTAGGCAACATCAATTCAAATTGGTTTTGCTCATTTTGGGTTTCCCTTTCAGTTCACTTAGGCACTATTACATGTGTATGTGTGTTTCTTATTTTATTATCAATCATAAGAACCCGCATTCCTTATCTAAGTTAGATATTCAATAAGGTATGCAATGATGCATGTAATGTTGTGCCATATATATACTAAGGTCAATTTGGGCCTTCGGTCGCGGAGTCCCACCTAAATGCCTAGCTATAACATTATTATTATTATTATTTTCTCACCCAACTAATAACTAAAGCTAATGTATCAATGTATGTGTGTGTGCCTAGGGAAGGCATTATATACGTATATAGTAACTAATGCTAATTATATACGTATATATATATGATGAAGTCTATCATATATTTTTTTAGATATTAATAAAATATTTAATTATTAATTTTTATATTTTTTAATTTTGGAGATAGAATAATAAGCTTTCACGTATTATATATTTCATATTTAAAATTTTAAAAAATACTATAAAATCTAATAATTAATGTTTCATCAAAATTTTTTCGATAGGTAACAAAATTAGCCGAAGTCTGTAGGCAAAGGAGACAGAGGTAGTACAAGTAGCCATGCCCATGAGTCAATTATTCCTGCCCTATATTTCCTTTACTACACTTATGCTTTCTCAAACTTTGAAAAAGATTCAAATCGAGTCATAGCATGACATATATATTATCAAGGGTCAAATCTGTAATATAATTTCAATGTCATATATTACATCCGTCACACATATTCTATCACTTAGACTAAATAAACAAGTATTAAAGAGACTCAAATTAAGAGTAATAATATAAAAATAACATTAATTTTAGGGGTTCGTTATTTTTCTTTACCCAAAATGGTTTTTTTTAACTACTGAATTTATGTTTGTCAAGTTTTTTTACATGCAGATATTTAAGTCAATGTATATATGAAATAATATATTTTGTACGAGTTTTGCTAGATAGACAATAATTTTTGTAAATAATGTGAACAATGAGTTTAAGAATTGGTCTAATAAAATAAAAAAAATACTCCACCTCCAAATTACCTCTTAAACCTCAACATTAGAATAACTATCTGCACACCTAATGAATTGAACATTCAGTCATTATTAACTGTGCATGAGTAAATCGAATCAAAAGAAATAACTATCTAATTAAAAATAATGAACATAATCATTTGCATATCTATCAAATTGAACATCCCACATATTCATTGTTCACATTATTTAGTATTCTCATTGTCTACTTATATTTTTCCATTTTGTATATACACAAACTACAAAGAGCAACTTTAGGTTATTAATATCATTTAGTTAACGTATAGCGAACAAGGCAACAAACTTATTTTAGCTATAATTTTTTTCACTTATACATTTAATTTTAGTAAGCATATGAGTGTTAATCAGCTACATGTTGCAAAAAAAAAAAAAAGATTGAGAGGAAAAAGAAAAAAAGAATCTAAATCTGTTGATCATTTAGCAAGCCTCATAAATAATCCTTCAAAATGTATAGTTATCAATTTTTCAACTGAAATTTCAATATTTTCTTTTAATAATAAATTATCATTGTATTTTAATGAAGTTTTTAATATGTATAAAATAAAATAAACATAAATTTATATATTTATTTATTCAAATATTAATAATTTTTAATTATAAATTTAAATAATAAATATATACACATATAGAGATTTTATATATAAAAAAGATTTTAAACTCTACATTATAAATTTAATTTTAATATATTGAAAATGTATATATTCATAATATAAAATTATGTGAAAATAGAGAGACTTAATTATATAACAGAAAAAAATAATTTTGGACAATTTCATAAAATCCCTTTATGAACAACAACTAGCTAGTATTATATTTTTCATTTTAAAAAAGTTTCAATTTTTAAAAATATAATTTATTTTATCACAAATAAATGCCTAATCACAAACTAAAAATTATGTATTTATTTTAGTTTTTTTGCGGTAATAAGTAATAACGGTTAGAGATATAATTATGCATCTGTCTTAGCTTCTTTTGTCAATTTAAAATTTTAAAAAAATAATTTCATAACATGAATGGTATTAGAATTTTTTGACTAAAAGGTCTATAATTCAATCCTTATTATTTTTTAAAAGAAAAAAATAGTATAAAACAAATAAATAAAATTATATAAAAAATTCACACAAATCTAAAAGAATTTTATTTAAAAAATTATATTAAAAATATAATTATTTATATGTCTTCTCTTATAAACTTATATTTTTTTATAAGACAATAACCTAATTAAATTAAATAAATAAAAGCAAATAAGTGGATAAAGATGGACACACTAGATATAAGATAAGAGTAAAAGAGTTAATAAAGGTAATGTTGCTTAGTCAAGTTAATTTATGTTAATAAATAAAGATGTTTCATTCATTTTCTCATCTACTATATATGTGTACTATACTAAACACTTTTTTAGTTAAACCAACATAACTTATGGTCAATTCATTTATCATCTGCTTAAATAAATATTAGAGATTCGAATTCTATTTTGTATATGTAATAATTTATTGGTTAATGATAGATTCTTAAATAAAATTTAGATATGTAACATACAAATTAATTATTAATTTATCAGATTAAAAAATACCGTCGACAACAAAAAAAGCGTTCATTATTTAATCTTGATTTGATTTTTTTTTTTTAAGAGGTGTCAAATTTTTTGTTTTATGTTTAGTAAATAAAGAAGATTATATGCTTTGTGCATATAATTCTTAAAGTTATACGTATTTTTTAAAACGTTTAAGGTAAAAAATTTTAAAATTGACTTATACTTATTAAAATTAAAAAATTTAATATAAACTCATATAGTAATAAATTTATAAATTTATTCTTAAATTCATGTCTATAATGATTTTTTTAATTTTTAAAATTATTTTACCTGAATACAATTATTACTGTTTGTACTTATTAAAAATTATTTTTAATTTAATTTATTAAATTATTTTTTAAATGTTATAATTAAAAAAAATTTTAAAAAATAATTTTAATAAACTACTCTTAAAAATAAAAATTTTACCAAAGTAAATCATAATAATATTATTTTTTCGTGTCTCTCTCTGCTTTTAATACTTCATCATATTAATATTCTCTTTCTTTTAATTAACTATTCTATCTGCATGCATCTTATTACTATACTATGCTATACATATAAAAGGAAGTTTTCTTTAAAAAATATTAAGAAACAATAAAAATCAGTCCAAATTAATTTAAAATAATTTTATTTTGTATTTATCAATTGCTACTATAATTCATATATAATATTATATGTAAAAAATATAGTTATAAATGTTATATATATATATATAATTATAGATGTTAAATTAAATAAAATAATTGTAAATTATTATCTCTCTAGTATTACAGATATTGTTATCTGATTTTTTTTCTTTCTTAAAAATATTCTTCATATATTGATCGTCTAAAATAAAATTTTCTATTTATTTTTAACTACGATTAATTAACCTTATCACTAAATTTAGACAATATCTTCTATCGTACTTTTAAAATAATTAAAAAAAATAGAGAAAAATAAAAAACAAAGGATAGAAGTTGTATGAGGATCCTTAATTTCTGCGTGCATCTATAATAAGTAATAGTTAATGATATAATCTTTCAATTATCTTCAAATATTTAAATAAGATAAAATAAAGTCAAATTATTATATTTATTAATTAACTTTAAAAACACAAAAGACCGTTATAAAATTACTTTTTTAAAAAATTTAAACTAATAAAAAGAAATATAATAAATGATGATATCTTTGATAAAGACAAATAATTTATTGTTCAATTGAACATTAGAAAAGTTTGAAAATTAATAAATGAGTCTTAAAAATATTTACCTTCTTTCATTTTCTAAAGATTTATATAAAAAAGAGAACTGTTTCAATTATGATGAATAATTTATGTCAGAAGAAAATCTAATATATATTATTGACCTGAACTCCTAAAAGAAAATAGAAAATATATGTTATGGTGAAAAAAAATAAAAAATATTTTTTATTAACTTCTTAAAATTAATTATATTTTCTATTTTCTCCACACAAAAATCTCTTCATCCCCAAAATAAAAATCCAATCTACTTTTCCCATGCAAGAACCAAATAAAACTAGAAGTAATAAAAGTCAAATCCAAAACTCATCTCAAATTCCACATCTTCGAAGATACGTTTCCCACTTCAAGCTTAATTAGGACACAGAATATAGTGTCTAATTAACCAACTATATAAAACTAATGACATACGTACGTATCCACTGCTATATATTATGTTATCTTACTCATTCATAATTTCATCATAACAATGATATATATATGATTAATAAATGTTATTATTTTTCATCAATATTTATATAAAAATAATTTATATTTATATTTATATTTATAAAAATTTTATATATAAAAAATATAATTTATATTTATATTTATTAAAATTCACATAAATAAATTATCACAATTTACATTCATATTTTTTAAAGTTTAGAGGAATGTTAGGGCCAACAACTTTTGTGATTTGTAACCATCAAATAGCCATCGATAATAGTTTTAATGGTGTGAGATTGGTATGAGATTTCATCCAATGGCTCACTTTTTTTTGCTGATTATATGCTGGCCAGAATTTAACAAAGTTGCTGGCCAAAACTTTTCCAATTATTAATCCCAAAAATTTTTCTTTCTTCCACGTATAATAATTAACTTTTAATTAATTAATTTTGTAAATTAACACTAGCCACTGTTCAAGGCATTATATATATCCCTCTAACACACACACCCCAACACAATTCAAGTGCATGAAAGGGTGAAATAACCACAACATACACTATATCCTGGTCCCTCATTTTCATAGTGCGGTTTAGTTTGTTGTGTCTTTTTTATTAATAACCATATACATGGATTCGAAGGATCACAAGGCTGAGGGTGTTCTTGTTGTTGATGTTCCCCAGGATCATGGGGTGAACTTCGCAACCCGGAGAGAGTTTGCGACAAAACTCAAATCCGGGTTGAGAGAAACGTTCTTCCCCGATGATCCCTTCCGGCAGTTCAAGAACGAGGAGAGGCCGTGGCGAAGGGTGGCGAAAGGGGTTCAATACTTTGTTCCGATATTCGAGTGGCTTCCGAATTACTCAATGCGGCTTTTTTGGTCGGATTTGATTGCCGGACTCACCATAACAAGCCTGGCCATCCCTCAGGGGATTAGTTATGCCAAACTCGCCAACCTTCCTCCCGTTATTGGTCTTTGTAAGTTCAACAACAACACTTTCACGTAACGTAATTCAATTTCTTCTTCTTCGTCTTTCTTGTTAATTATTAGTGTTATCATACTTTTCATTATCATGCAAAAATTGTCATGGAAATCACAGAATGTGACTAATTCATCTCAAGAATCAACGGCTAATCACAAAATTCGGACAACTTATTAATTCTAATTATGATGAGCATCCGTGTCATTTTGCAGAGCCGATTAGGATCATATAATAATTTGAAAAAAATGTGATTAGTAAATTTCAAGAAATCTATATACTATTATTGATCCCAATTTGACCAATGAAAGAATATTATATTCTTCATCAGTTGTCCTCAGTAAAATTTGCCTCTTCATTTTCTCATTTTATTTTATCAATCTTAAGACAAATGAAATAATACTAAGTTACTAAACTACAAATAGTATTAGAGATATAGATATCATCATTCATATACATCTTTCTATCAATTTAAATTTTTTGGAGAAGTAATATTATTATTATATAATATCAAAACTTTTATTACTTAAAAATCTAAAGTTCGATCTTTGTTAGACAAAAAAAAAAAATAGCATAAAATAACTAAAAAAAGCAAAAAAAAAAAAGGGTAAGAATTCATGTAAAAATTCAAAAAAAAAATCTTGCACAAAAAAAGTATTAGAGATATATATAAATAATTAGAAATATTTTATTTTTATCTCATATATACAAGTAATGGCAATTAAATAAGTAAATTTAATTGACATTTTAAAAAAATTAGAGATCAAATTAACTCATACCATCAATTTCAGAAATCAAATTAACACTAGTTCTAACACAAATATGCTGATTATTAATATGGTGGACACACTTTGATGATAAAGACTAGACATGCTATCCTTTATGTTTCTTGATTCTTTTTTTAAGTTTTGTTTAAGGTTATTATATAGATAGCTTTCAATTTAAGAATAAAGATATTGATAAGATGTTTGGTCATTGTAATGTAATAATTATATATATGCAGATTCAAGCTTTGTCCCACCTCTAGTGTATGCTATATTTGGAAGCTCAAGGCACATGGCAGTGGGGACTATAGCGGCAGCATCTTTGCTTATTGGTCAAACTATTCAAACCGTGGCTGATCCTGTTCAGGAACCAACCTTGTTCCTTCACTTGGTCTTCACAACCACCTTTGTCACTGGTTTATTCCAAGCTTCTCTTGGTATTTTCAGGTCACAATTATTAATATATCATAGCCATAGTGTCAGAGTCAAATAAGTTTCAATTTCCTATTTAAAAATGTAAATATATAATTATATATTATCAGATTTTTTTAAATAAAAAAACCTATATAAATAATTATATCTAAGACATCTTCAAAAGCTATAATGGGGTATAAATTTTTGTATATGTTTTTTTTTTTTATTTGTCATACGCTAATTTTATTTTTAGTGAAGACCGAATTTTAAAATTTTTTGTTATAAAAATTTTGATATTATATCATAAAAAATATAATTTGATGTACTAATAGTGTAAAATATTTTAAATAATTGTCGAATTACATGAGTTATTTTAGATGACCATTTACGTGATAAATGTAAACAAATTTATTTCTGCTAATGTCAATTAGGTAATTGTATAGTAAAACTAATTTACACTAACAATAAATCAAAATTAAATTTATCGTAAAATCAAATATTTAGATCTAATTTATTTCTTAACTTTCTTTTTTAATAAAGTTCAATTTGAAGTTTGAAATTACATTTTATAATTCAATTTCAAGAGTAAATGATTGATCTTAAGAACTAAATTAAAGTGAATTATGTTTAAAAAATTTCAAAAAGAAAATTAAACATTTAGGCGAAAATTAAACAATTAGAAAAAGACAGATAACAATTAACAGGTCATTTTCCTAAAACTACCCACTCATGTGCTCAATGGTGGTTCCGTTTGGATTTGGATGCATATAACACCAAGATAGTATAGTGTGTGTGTATAGGGGGTTATTGAAGAAATATTTTCATTATACTTAGCTGAGAAAGGTAAGTCACACCTTAGCTTAATTGATATTTCAGACTTGGGATATTGGTTGATTTCTTTTCCCATTCTACCATCACTGGATTCATGGGTGGGACAGCAGTGATACTTATCCTCCAACAACTAAAGGGCATTTTTGGAATGACGCATTTTTCTACCAAAACAAATGTTGTATCGGTGATCAAGGGCATCATTGACAATAGACATGAGGTAACTACTCTATGGAATAAATATAAGGTAGCTACTTCTAGAGACATCTCTATATAAAAATAATATTATAAGCTATTAGATAGATCAATCAAACATATTAAATTATTTAATAATTTATAATATTATTTTTACATCAAAAATTTTTAATATCTAAATATAATTGAAAATTTAAATTGTATGAATTGTTGTAAATATAAAAAGAAAAAGATTATATAAATATTTATATGTTAACACATCAATAAAAATGTTTGATTAAACTATCACAATCTTAAATTAATAATACGTACAAACATAAATTTTTAATCCTTCCAAGATAAATTGGTTAAGAATAGAAATGTGAGCGTGACTCTTTCATATTTATTTTGAATATCTTTATCTAATTAATCAGATGAATTTGTCATGATTTTATTTTTTTAAAAAAGATTAAGCTGATAAAAAATATAAACATAAATAGTTATATTTTTAATATATTTATTTAGATACAAAGTTATTTTTGGGGTTTGATAAATTTTTTGTATAAATTTTTTTTCAATCATAAAATTTCTAATATATCATAAGGTGGATATTCCCATGATGACATCTTCACATGAAGATAACATTGTGAATCATTAAATAAATTGATAAAGTTGACTAAATATGTTTGATTAATTATCTAAGGGATCACAATGTTATCTTTATATAAAGATGTCATCATGTGAGTATTCTCTATATCATAATACTTTTTTTTATTTTAAACTAATAAAAAAATATAAATAATTATATATCTAACAGAATTAACATGTAACATTTTTTAGTTTTCATAACAATTAAACTCATAATAAAATCAGTACCTTTCTACAATAATTTTCCTGAATTATCAACATTAACATTAACAAGAAGTTAATTGCCATGAGAAATTTTATTATTATTATTATTATTTACAAGGATAGTTGCTCTAGATGTGATAATGAGATCTTAACTCCATATTGAACATTTTTATTGCCTGTTTGCATTAATTTTTCAATGGATAGAAAAATTAAAGCACCATGATACAGTTTCACTTCACATATATACATGCATCCACCCACCCACTCAAAGGCACACGTTACTTGAGCAGTTACTTTAGTTGGTTACATTTGTTGTCATTTTAAATAAGGAAGAAAAAAGAAAAAGAAAAAGAAAATTCCACCGACTGTTTTGAAAAGAGTTGGAAATTGGGCATTTATATAATTAAATCTAGCTAACATTTATCTATCATATTAACAATTATTTTTCTCAAAGATCAAGATTATTAAATAGTGATTTTAATTCTTGTGTAATGATTTTCAGAGACCATGCATTATTTTCAAAAAGTGAGAGTATAATAGTAGTACTACAGTATCACTTGACTTCTTCTGCACTTATTAACATTTTGACCAAGTTTTAAATAATATATTGATTTTCTTTTGCTATAATATTATTTACTGGGAAATGTTTCCTTTCAAGCAATACTTTATAAAAGAAAATTATAGTTGTATATTATATAATTAATATGAGAGTGTGGATCGGATGAAATAAATAAGTATCAAAATTTTGATGGAAAAAACTATATAATAACAATAATAATGTATGTCATGGTGAAATTATTTGTTTTAAAAACTTAAATTAATAGAAAAATATATATAAATTATTATATTTCATTCGAGCGTATTTTTTCAGATAAAAATCTCTTATATACTTAAAATGTATGTGTATTTTTTTTAGTTTGTTTTATTATGATGGATTTCTTTTTTTAAAATGAACAAAGATCAAATGGTAAATATTTTAGTTATAAACTTTAATACGATGCCATAAAACCAGTCCCAAGAATTCAAATGAAAAGATATATAAATAATTTTATTTCTAATGATATCTTACATGTCTCTAATTTATTATAATTATTAACAGATAAGGTGGGAAACCATTGTTCTTGGCGTGATCTTTGTTTCTTTCCTCCAATTTACTGCGCATGTGGTGAGTGCTCTTGTATCTGTAAAAATGAAAATGAAAAAATATAGGAAATTAATTTTTAGTTAGTTAATTTTTTTTAATTTTTAATTTTTTTAAGATTTAGAGTTTAGAATTAAAAATTTATGATTTAGAATGTAAAATTTAAAATAAAAAAAATAATTTTAAAAAAATTAGCTGATGTTAGTAGAAAAAAGCTAATTTCCATATTATTACTTAATGGAAATATATACTTCTCATTATTTATACATATTATTTATTATGATTTTATTAAATTCATATTTACCTCGTACATCTTATGTATATTACTTGTGTATTATTATACATAAACACGCTAAATCTATAATGTAAGGGGAAATGCTTTTTGGTTATTATAATAATAATAATAATAATAATAATTATTATTATTATTATTTGCAAGTATAACAATTTTTTTCTTACTCAAACTAATAAAGACGAAAACAAATAAATATAGAAAGTTCAATTACAAAGCTGTCTCTCTCTGTTGTCATTGATACTTTTTGTTTTAACTTTTAATCCCTTACTATATATGCTTAGTTAGCTAATTAATGAGGATTTTTTGTTTGTTATTTTATCTAATATAATGAATATTCAGAGAGAGAGAAAACCAAAGCTATTTTGGGTGTCAGCTATAGCTCCAATGACAACGGTAGTAGTTGCTGGAGTTTTCACGTATCTGGTTAAGGGCCAAAATCATGGAATACAAATTGTGAGTTGTATATTTAAGTCAAGTCTTTTTCATCAGCTATATTTATTTGTGTACCCACTTTTTCTTATGTTACGTGCATGTTTAATTTGCTTCTCTTTTCTTGTTAAATACTACTTGATTTTAGTTTTAATTATCAATATAGGTGGGCCATTTAGATAAAGGAATAAACCCTTTGTCTATTCACTATTTGAACTTTGATTCCAAATATTTATCAGCTGTGCTCCGAGCTGGCATTATCACAGGCATTTTGTCATTGGCGGTAAGCAAATTATAACTACATATATTATTATTAGAATTTAATTTTAATGTACTATAAAATAATTTTATATGTATTTTTAATTACATAATATTATATTAATAAAAATAATATTTAATTATTTTATTAATTTTTATAATTTTATTAAATTTATAAATAAATTTTATATTTTTTTAATTAAATTTTTATACTGTTTTTAATTTTATAATTAATAGATCATTTTCGTATAAAAAATATATGATCAAAGATTTAATTAGGTTCTTAATTATAGATATTTTCAATTTGTAGAAAAATATTCAATTAATTCTAATTTTTTTAAAACTAGAAATGATGTAATTATAAAATTAAAAATAATATAAAATTTTAATTAAAAAAATATAAAAATCTAACTAAAAATTTAGTAAAACTATAAGCACCAACAATTTAATTAAACCTAAAAATAATTACTTTTTAAATTAACAACATAAATAGTCTTTTGAAAAAAAAAACATATGATTAAATGATTGTAAACATTTTATATTGTCAATACGTTAAAATTAAACTCTTATTATTAATAATTATTTATTTTATTTTATCTTATTATTATATATTTGTATATCTATATATAGGAAGGAATAGCAATAGGAAGAAGCTTTGCTGTAACTGCTAATACACCTCATGATGGGAACAAAGAGATGGTAGCTTTTGGCCTTATGAACTTATGTGGTTCTTTCACCTCATGTTACTTGACTAGTGGTAAGTTTTTGTTTTCCACACATGCTTGCATGCTAACCCAAATATATTCTCTTAACTATAATATATAGTATATATAAAGGTGTTTCAACTAAAAAGAAATACTGACAAATTATTTCATGGAAATTAAATCATGATGGTTATTGTTCAAACAAATAAAGTAACATAATAAATAATAAATATATGACATTTTTATTATGTCAATTTTGACTATTATCCTTTTTTTTAATATCTGAAATAATTAATTTTTTAAATAATTTGAATAAAAATATATAAATATTATTTTTACTGAAGGTAAATCATTATTTAAAAGAATAAATCCAAAAAAGAATTTAAACATTATAAAGATCACAACAAATAAGGGTGATTTTTATAGTGTTTAACACGAAACTGTTGCTAAACAATTATGCGTAATATGACCAATTTCCGTCAAATTAGCCACAATTATTAGAAACTGCAGCCAAAAAACCGTCATTATCTGTCAAAATTTATAACCAATTTGGGTTAGTCGAGTAATCAGCTCACTCGTCCGCTTAAGCAAGTGTCGGGAGTTCGAATCCCGCCTTGTGCATGCAGCAACTCATTGGCCAACAACAGACCTTTAAATGGAGTTCAGATTCGCGACGGATTAGTCCTTTACCTATTGGGTTGGGAGATACCGTGGGCAACAAAAAAAAATCTGTCAAAATTAATGATACATTACAATTAATTTTGATTTTAGAACAAAAAAAAAAAATATTTTACTGTATTTTATTATATTTTTTCTTTCTTATTCTTATGTTTTATATAGTTATTATCAACCATAATAATAAAATAAAATAAAAAATACACTATGGAATATTTAAGAATTTGAAGTGTTTTGTGTATACAGGACCATTTTCGAAAACGGCGGTGAATTACAATGCAGGGTGTAAGACACCTATGACAAACGTGGTGCAGGGAGTCTTAATGGCGTTAACACTCTTGTTTTTGGCACCACTATTTGGATACACTCCTATTGTTGCTCTCTCATCTATTATTACATCTGCCATGCTTGGACTCATCAAATATGGTGTCTTTCTTCATCTCTTCAAAGTTGACAAGTTTGACTTTCTTATTTGCATGGCTGCCTTCTTAGGAGTCATCTTTCTAACAATGGATCAGGGCCTTATGATTTCTGTGAGTACTTCAATTTCTTCAATTTTATATTCTTGTTAGAGTAACCGTTTAATTTCATATATAGAATTATTGAACCATGTATTATCTCAATCTCTAAATTTAAGTTTTAATTAAAGCTAATTGTATAATTTCAAAAAATTATATTTTAATAGATTTTTAATTTTTTTGTTGGTCAATCATTATTAGTTTACTATGGTAAATTTGTCATTATCCATATGGCATGGACTAATATTCTATAATTGTCACCACTAAAAAAAATCACTTTTAGCGGCCATTTATTTTTCTTTTATTGGTAACTAGACATTAGTCGTCTTATACTTTGTCACTAAAAAATTTTAGTGACAATTATACAATTAGATTGATAGTTAAATATAATAGTAGTTAAATCATAATAAATTTGAATTGATATCAAGTGGTTTCCACTTAAATAAATGTTAGGGTTTGAATATAGTCTTGTGTAAATAACAACAAAATAATTTCAAAAACCAACAACAAACCCTTTAAATGGAGTTCTTTGCAATTTTAGAAACTAAAGAATTAATTTTAAAATTATATGAAGTAAAATAAAATATGCATAAATTTGTATCTACCAATTAAGTTAAACACCAATCTTCTCATTTTCTTAATTATGAATAATTGATTCTACTTAGACATAATTATAATTATTTTATCTAACTTAAGTTATTGTTATTCCATATATGAAATGAAGATTGTACTGAGCCTTCTTAGAGCACTCTTATATGTGGCTAGGCCTGCCACATGCAAGCTTGGAAAGTTAGATGACTCTTCAGGTTCATATAGAGATGTTGATCAATACACTCCTACAACAACATACCCAGGAGTTTTGATTATTCAACTTGGTTCCCCCATTTACTTTGCAAATGCTCTCTATGTCAAAGAAAGGTAAATTTTATATTAACAGTAACACTATTAATTAATAGATGATAGTTTTACTATTTTTTAAATATCGTAAAATATAAAAATATTATATGCACACCAAAATATCCACCAACTCAATCACTGTATATTTGTGTATGAATATATATATTGTTTAAATTATTTTTAATATATTTATATTTTAATATATATGATTGCTCAAAATATACATTTTTTTAAGAAATGGTGCATATTTATTAAATTTATTTTTTCTCATCAAGTTTACTTTTATATTATTCAAGAATAAAAATATTTATAGAAAAGTGTTCTAAAAGAGTGTTACAAACACAACACTTTTATCAATTGTCACACCCCTACAATAATACATCCATGTTGAATCTAAATTTCTAAAATCTGCATTAGGATTATGAGGTACGTTAGAAGTGAAAAAGATTCTGATGGAGTTGTGGAGCAGATCATACTTGATTTTTCAGGTAAATTAAGATATGGAAATTTATTATCCTTACAAGATTGATGAAAAGACCTAAGTTTTTATATATCCTTATTTTATTGACCCATGGTAATTATATATTAAAAATTCACGTACAACTATTTTTATATAAAATTAATAATTAAAAATTATTAAATAATATAATATTTTAAATTAAATATAATCTAATTATTTTTAACTATTAATTTATACAAAGATAAGAGCATATAAATTTTAACCTAATCACATATAATACAAAAAAAATATAAGATAATGAATTCACTATTATACTTTTAAAAAATTTTCAAATATACAAAGAATAATGTTATTATAATAATTTTGGCTATTGATTTCAATAATATGCTTGAGATCAACGACTAAAATTACTAAAACACTAGTATTCTTAGTATATTTAAAATTCTTCCTATAGTTTTATTATATTTCATTACTTATCATCTTGTGTCTTTCTCTCTCGTAGTGATTTTTACAATGAATCTTTAAAATATGTAAAAAATAAAAAAACAATGTTTTGTAGAAATACTTTTTTTATGGTTATTATTATTATACTCGTAGATATCATGTAATAATTCTTAATTTCCTGATTTTATACGCTTATGTAGGAGTAACATCAATTGACATGACTGGTATCGAAGGATTGCTAGAGACTTATAGAGTATTGGAAAAGAATGGAATTCAGGTACAATATAGAATTAAACTTCTTGGACTATATATCTATATAGCTAGATCCTTCAACTTGATTTATTAAAAAATAAAAAACATATTATATATATCTATATATAATGTTTTTACTTTTATTTATTTTCTTTTTGTAGATGTTAATAGTGAACCCAAGACTTGAGGTTATGGAGAAGCTGGTGGCATCCAATTTTGTAGACAAGGTTGGGAAGGATTCATTCTATCTGAATTTGGATGATGCAGTGAATGCAACTCAATATTCACTTCGTTCACTCAAGACCAATAACAATAATATTAATGAAGACACAACTCATCAACAATTACCCGATCATCATGCCTAATAAAAGTTATTAATTAAGTAGGAGGTTAGAGCATAGAAAATAAAATAATGATGTGTTTTAATTCGTTTAAAGTAGTTGAGATCAAACTTCGTGTATGTTCATCGCTTGTACAATTAAAAATTTTTAGAGAAAAACAACCTAGTTGATAACTAGAGTAGTCTAGATTGTCAAATGGTGTATCAATATTGTGGGTCAAGAAATGTGAAATATCCACCTTTAATTTATTCATACATTGTCACATAATTTTGTTAGCAATGTTTTTTTCTCTCTCTAACCTATTCTACAAGTCAAAAATCAACTTGTTTTGGATCTGAAATTACTATATGCATAAAGTATAATTCGAATATGATAGTTTTTTAGTTAGACGAGTGAATTGATACCAATCAAAATCAGCAAATTACTAAATTTCAAATTCAAATTTTCAGGCGTTGAAGCTTTTTTTTTTTTCCTGGTAGTTGATGCATTAAAATTCTGGGCATTAAAGATCGTTATAGTGGTTTTAGACTTTTTGTTGAAATCACAATTTGTTTCAATTTTTTTTCAGAATTTGTTTCTACTTTATTGAAGGATAAATATTTATTCTCTTATTAGGCCTAACAAAAGGCCCATAATATGTTCAACGGCTTAGTCCAAACAAGATCCCCATAGAGTCAATTAATCGATCCTTACCTTTCAGCTTTGAGCCCACAAGGCCTATAGCAGGAAAACATGAAGCCCACTACTGTAGTTTCAGTATCATTTTCTTGAAAACAAAAATTCCATACCAAAATCCTAATATGAGTTTTTTTTTTTAATTGATTTGGTTTATTTGAAATTTATAAATTATGAGTTTTCGTTTTTGTTGTCAACGATATTTCAGTTTGGTAGGTCAATTACTAATTTGTTGCAAATCAAAATCTTATTTAAGGGTTTGTTGCTGGCCAACGGATTATTGCATGCACAAAGACAGATTCAATCCTTGACACTTATTTAAGCGAACTAGTGAGCTAACCATTATACCAATCCAAATTGGTTATAAATTTTTTTTTTTGTCATACATCCTAACACACACATACCCTTCTCTCTCCATGGTTCCATATAACCACTTTCTAATTATAACTATGATTTAAACTCTGATGCACTATCTAGCAAGGCATATACAAATGTCGCTAGATTACATCCTTTTTTTTTTTGGTAATACTAGATTACATTCTTAAAAGCAGATACTATATAAAGTGGTAAATAGACTGGGAGCAGTATAATTGGGCTTAGCCCAATTAATAGAAATAAAGTTTGATAATTGAATTGGTCGAATAGTCAATTTACTCGTCCACTTAAATAAATGTCAAGAGTTGAATTCTGTCTTGTACATATAGTAACTCAATAACTAGTGACAAATCTTTAAATAGAATTTAAATCTGCAACAGATTAGTTTTTGAATACCGTAGATAACCATTAATGTCCAAAAAAAAGAATAGAACTTATAATAAGATGTTGAATTTTAATAAATACTCTTTGTTCTCGGTGGTTTCTCTCTAATTTTCTCCTTGATCAACCATGCTTCTTCCTTATCACACACTCATGTTATAATATTCATCCTCATTCTCTTTTATTCATATATCAACACAATCACATTTGATGGTTATCAGTGGCTAAGAGAAGGGGGTTGAATCTTAGCCCCTTTTTGCTTGATAATACTTGCTGACTCTTGAAACCAACTTTGGAAACCTTTTGTCTTTTTATCTCGTCACTAGCCACGAGACTTTTTTTTTTGTCTCGTCCCTAGCCACGAGACTTTTCTTTTTGTCTCGTCACTTTACACGAGATATTTTTTGTTTTTACTCCTGTGCAGTAAAAACAGAAATGGAGTAGAGAAGAGAGAAAATTACACCCAAATATATCCTGGTTCAGCTGCTAAGTGCAGTGCAGCTTACATCCAGTCTCCATCACAAACATGATGAAATTTCACTATAATCTTCCTGATTACAATCTGTAAAGTGCTAACCCAACTTACAAGGGGATTCCCACAAAATCATGAAACACAACATAGATGAACAAAAGAACTCTAAGGACATCTATGGCTTTTTATTTTAATTTTGCACTCTCTGCCTTTTTTCGCTCTATGGCTTTTTCATACAAACCTCACTGTTTGCCTTTTTCCATGAGACTCAAGACATGACAAAATTAAACAGAAAAATACAAAACAGAATATATTGAAGGAGAAGAAAATCTGTAAGCTTAGGTAGCTCTGAGAATCATGTGCCTTGCACTCTCACTGCTTACTTCTAACTCCTTGCTCCAAACAGTGGCTGTTCTCTCTTTTTATAGAAGAGGGAAGCCTCCACTTTTGAAGCCAAAAATCAAGCCAACTTCTTCTCCAAGAAACAGATCCGGTTTGGCCACACAGAGAGAGAAGAGATAACCATGCAAAACCCAACATGCAATTACCTTTAGTCCTTCCTTGGTCATCACCCTTCATCAATCCGAGCGCTCCATCCTTGGCTTGCTCTCCAAGATGAATTTCTGGCCCTTGATGCTTCATGATGATGATGGCTTCATCTGCTTCAATCTCTGCCTCTTCCATCACTTCGCCACTCTAGCTACTTCCTGTGGTGGTTGAGCAGAATCAAAGACAAGCCATGCCTCCAAGAATCTCTACCTTGCTGGCCGAATCTTCTTCTTTCTTTTTTGAGTATGAAGAGCTCGAGATTATCTCACCAAATCTTACTATTTTGGGTGAATATCTCAGCCACAGCATACTTTTATTTTGTTATGTTTTCTTGCCATCATTGAGATGGTCTTGAGACGTGCTCCATCTTCTTTTCGGTGAGTAGGTGTAGCTTCCATGGCTTCTTGGATAATGACCGAAAGAGAAGAAGGAAAGATGAGAGAGAAGACACAAATGAATGAGAAGTAATTAAATGAAGTTAAACACTTGAGTGGAAAAAGTTGCTTTTACTTCCCTTGCTTGAGTGGCGTGCTGCAACAATAAATCAATCATGTCACTCATTTTCTTTCTCTCATTTATGTTTCCAATGCTATCAAGATGAAATTTGAAATCCATCCTTAATGAAAGTTGGAATCCGTTGGAGAGCATAAGGCAAATGATAACATTTGCTTTCATGATGGATTTTGGATCAAACATTGGATCACTTAACATAGATATTGGGCTTGTAATAATAAAATCAATTTGGCCCATTATAACAACTAGCTTCAGCCACAAATTAATTTGGACATTCAAAGCTAAGTTAATAATAAAACACTTGGGCTTGTTAATTTTCTTTTGTTTCGACCCAAAATAAATTCAGCCATACTCATCATGTATTCTTGCATTAAATCAAGACTGAGTATAATTGGGCTTGCACCAAAATTTTATTTTCGGCCCAATTAAAATCTGCATCACAAAATTATTAATTAACATATGTTAAATGAAAATCAAATTAATAATATTGTGATTAAATATTTCAATAATGTTTATTCATCATCAAAATTAACTTGGAATTTTCCAAACTCATCAACATTTATCAATATACACACAAAAATCACAATTCCAATGCTTAACACAGGGGATTAAGATCTATGTTTTTTCAATGGTGTTTTCGTTGAACACCATGACTAGTCTTCATTTACATTTATCAAATCTATAATCATAATTAAACCTATATTCATATTTACCACAGTAAAATCCTTAATTTTTATCCTTTCACACTCAATCGTGCTTGTTACACTTTCTATGTTGGGGAAGTAGTATTAGGTGAGGGATCATGAATGATCCTTGCATTTGATATTGGAGGGTTGTCATTATTTGGATCATGAAAGATCCACTTATTATAGCATGGATATATATTAGAAAGATTAGGCATATAAAAATGAAAAGTAGTAGTAAGATTATTTGGGGTTAGAACAACGAATTTTAAATCTTTATAGTAATACAAATGAGGAGCTCACATGCTGACGCGGCACTCATACGTTGAATCTGAAAGTTTATTTGCTTACGTGTCGTCACTAAAAATTTTTAGAATTATATTTATAAATTATAAATTATTATTTGCTTAGTTTGTTATTTTCAAATTTTAAATTGTTTGTTTAGATTATTTTACTTAAATTGTTATTTTTTAAATTTTAGATTATTTTATTTAGGTTGTTATTTTTTAAATTTTAACACTATTCTATAAAATTTTGTTTTTTTTTAAATTGCAGCTACATACGTCCTTTTACATATATTTACGTTGATTTAGAATTTTAAAAATTATTAATATATTTATTTACTATATCTGGGTTGTTTTACTTGGGTGGTTATTTTTTAAAATTTCAAATTATTTTATTTAGATTGTTGTTTTTTAACTTTTAGATTATTTTACTTAAGTTGTTATTTTTTAATTTTAAATTATTTTACTTAAGTTGTTATTTTTTAAATTTTAACGCTATTTTTTAAAAATTTGTTGATTTTTTTTAATACTATTTTTTTAAATTTTATTAATTTTTTTTTTAAATTACAGCTACATACATTCTTTTACATATATTTACCTTAATTTAGAATTTAAAAAATTATTAATATATTTATTTACTTTATCTGTAAGCCTCAATTCAAATTTAAATTAAAGTCAATTAAATTTAAAAAAATTTAGCTATGAGCCAACTATAAAAGTATAAGTTATGGGATATGTATAGCACCACAATTCAAAGTACATCAATCATTTTCTCTACATATATCCAAAATCTAAAATTTTTCTACTTATTCCAATGGCTGTTATTCACAAAATTGCAGAAATCAATCCTACCATTGACAATTTGTGTGTACGTGTTCGAGAGATACGATTATGGATACTACCAAGTTACAGAAATTCTCCATTGCCATACTCAATTGAGATGGTCTAACTTGATGAAGACATGAGTTTTCTACTAATATTTTTTATATTATTTTAAATTTATATTATTTATATTTTAAATTTGTTTGTTTATCCCCATTTAATTGTTCTTTGATTTTTGTTTATCAATTCTAGGGAGGAAAAATACACGCTTCAGTTAAGAGGGCTCTTGTGTCTTGATTCATGAATTTGTTAAGAGAAGAAATATCTTACCAAATAAGATATTTTGGTGTTGAAATTAGTGAGGGTAACTTCAAGACTACACATCATGAGTATATGGTTAATTTAAGCTAACATACCGATGTGTAGAGACTTCCAGAATCATCAAGTATCCCACGATATGGATTTAATTTTGTTAGTTTTGATACTCTCAATACTCCTGGGTACGATTATACCTATTTATTTGGTAAGTTTATTGTTTTAGAAAAAGTATAATTTATTTATAAATTTATTTATTTTGTTGATAATTTCGGCTGTGTTTTTTTCTTAACAAATTTATTGACAATAATTTTTTTTATTTTAATTCATTTTAGATATTATTGAATATCTTGCTGGAATTGGGAATGAGAGTACTCTTGAAAAAGATGACAAATCTACTAAATACACTATTATTGAATTAGAGATTGATGATGAGTAATCATATATTTATTTTTATAAATATAAAAATTTTGATATTCTCATATTTTTAAATTGTTATTTTAACTTATTTTATTATGAATAATTTTATTAATATTATTAATAAGTAACAAATGTATCTTAACTAACATTAAGCTTACTTATTAAATATTCATACTTATTAAGCTTTTTTTGTGCACACGCGAAAAAATAGCAGAGAGTTAGAAAGAGGATAATTACGATACAACAGAGCGGAAAAATACACTTACACTTTTGCTCAACCTAATTGATAAGACCTCTCTCTTTATCGTTGAAGTTCAAATATTTGATAATCCATATTTTTCACCTTCTTATAAAGTTAAGATGACTGATAATGTGAACTTCATAAATAAATTCAAAAAGGCTCACCCTATTCAAATTGTGAATACAGTTATAAGTGTACTTTTTATTAAAAATCAATTTTTTTCTTCTTTGATCATTAGTAGTATCTAATTTATAAATAATACTTAATAACTAATTATAATTTTAGGATATTGACTACATCAATGGTTTGCTTTCAATTTCAAAGGCATCCACAATCATTGAAGGGAAAGAAGTAAAAGGTGCTAAAGTATTTGCTCAAAATAAATTTTTTATTTGTTTATTTTCTCAAAGTTAGAGCTTAATTTTATTCAAAAAATATTATTGAGATAAAATCAACGGTGAGAAGGAAGTCTTTAATTTAACATAGTATTTTGTACAGAATTTGTTGTTTGAATTCTCTAATGAAATTGCGGACAATGATGAATTCGAAGTGTTGAAAAATACTATTACACCAGCCAAGCAACTATCCTCGGAGTCGGAAGATTCGGAGGTGGAAGGAGATACCTCAATTTGCAAGAAGATCAAGATTGAGAATGAAAATTGAGAATTTAGATGCACATGTTTTGGAATCCTTTTTAGAGTCTATCTAATAGAATAATACCAAACATATGTTTGTTTTGGTGAAAACATTATCTTTTCTTGAGTTGTTATTTCTCTTTTGGTTCTTTTCAATCTTTATGTTTAGAATTTAGAATTTTTTTAGATATAAATTGAAATTATTTGATTATTACTTATGGTTTTATTTCCAATTCGATTCACATCATTGATATTTTGTTAATTTCTGATTTAATATTTAATGTCATAAAGTTATAAATTTTTCGAATTATTGTTGATACAATTAAGTTAGTTATTAATTTTTAATGTGTACTTATTTTAAAAAAATCTAATTCTAATTTTTAATTAAAGTATTATGTTTAAAATTTTAAATTTAAATTCAAATGTAATTTTTTTTAATTATTAAGTAAGCAATTGGGTTTGAGAATATTTTTTAAAAATTTATATAATCTATAAGCAAATATGCTAATTATAAAAGGTTAAAGTAAATAAAATTACCAATCTTATTAAAATGTGAGGTTATTTATACTATTTAAAAGAAAATTTTAATTTGACAATCCTCTATATTTAATTCTGTTTCTAATGTTGTTCCGACAAAATTGAATTAATTTAGTATTTTAAAAAAATTAAATATTTTTTCTAAATTTACGTAATTTATAAGGTTATTGATTTTTAAATTATATTTAATTTTATTTATTTTTATCGGCAAATAATAATATGATACTATTTATGATGAAACTAAAAACTAAGGAATACAACTTGGACATTTTTAGCTTATGGAATACTATATGAGAGGAGAAAAGCTTTGATGTGCTTTTGTTAGGACTAAACATGACTGATGACGAATTGAAAAACCTTCACTTTATTGAGATTGAGAAGATACTCAATAGCAATGCGAGATCCTTAAGAGACTATCAATCAATGTCATATCCTGAGATGTCTGATGTTCACATTTTTTAGAATAAACTAATAGAGGAGGAGTTAGCATATGACACAAATGAGTTGACTCATACAAATTTATATATGGAACAAAAGATGACTCATGAGCAAAGGTTAGTATTCGATGAGATACTCAATGCTGTTATTATAGACTGTGATGGTTTTACTTTGTTTATGGGCATTGTGGGTGTGGTAAGACATTTATTTGGAATGAAATTTCTTCTGCTATTCAGTCTAGAGAAAAGATTGTTTTAAATGTCGCATCCAGTGGAATTGCATCTTTACTCCTACCTGGTGGCAGAACAGCTCATTTTGGATTTTCAATACCCATTACAATTACTGATGAATCTACTTGCAACATCAAGCATGGCAGTTTGAAGACTGAGCTACTCATCCAAAGTAGCTTAATAATTTGGGATGAAATTCCAATGCTCAATAAAATGTGCTTTGAAGCACTTGATCGGACGCTCAGGGATCTTATGTCAGTTACCGATCAACATAAGACACATCAACCATTTGATGGTAAGGTTGTTATTCTAGGAGGTGATTTTAGACAGATACTTCCGGTGATTCCGAAAGGGAGTAGATACGATATATTGTCATCAGCTATTAACTCATCCCATCTGTGGTCGTTTTGTAAGCTTCTGAAATTGCATACAAACATGAGGCTTCTAATGTCTTCTTCGGATTAAGATGAAGGTGAAATGAAGAGATTTGCTAATTGGTTACTTGATGTTGAAAATGGAAATATTGATTTTGTTGTTGGTGATGAATCAGAAGTTGAAATTCCAGATGATCTATTGATTACAACTACTGATGATCATCTCTCTCATTTAGTAGACTTTGCATATCTAAATTTGTTGCAAAACATGTCAGATTACAGGTTTCAGAGTAGAACAATTCTTGCACCCACGCTTGAGAGTGTCGAGAAGGTAAACGATTTCGTCTTGATAATCTTTCCAGGATGGAAAAGGAGTATTTGAGTTCTGACACAACATGTCAAGCTGATGAGAATGAAGATGTACAACAAGAGTGGTTCACACCAGAGTTCCTAAATGACATCAAATGTTCGAGACTACCCAATTACAAGTTGACTTTGAAGTTAGGAGTCGCTGTAATGCTACTGTGAAACATAGACCAGACTTCAGGTTTATGCAACAGGACAAGATTAATAGTTAACGAACTTGGCAACAACGTAATTGGAGTGACGGTAGTGACCGGTAGAATATTGGAGATAAAGTGTACATTCCAAGAATGAACTTGATCCCTTCAGATTCAGGATTGCCATTTAAGTTCCAACGGAGACAATTTTCATTAACAATATGCTTATCAATGACCGTTAACAAGAGTCAGGGTCAATCATTATTATCACATGTAAGATTTTACTTGCCAAAATTAGTGTTCACCCATGGACAACTTTATGTTGCTTTGTCAAGGGTTAAGAGTCGCAGTGGTTTCAAGGTTTTAATTCTGAATGAAGACGGCAATCCAAAGTCATCAACAACAAAGGTCGTGTTTAAAGAAGTTTTTAATAATATTTAAGTAAGAATAATATTATTTTCATTTTAATAGCATGTTATGATTTACACAAGTGTCAAATATTTACTGTAGATATAACTAATTTATCTATAACTCTGTTTTCAAATTTGAGATGAAATGTGTAACAGGGAGTACAACATCATATGCCAATTGCTTTTCTGATGAAGTTAGTAAGATACTAGGTTGTCGATAAATTTTTATTAGCCTTTTGATATAAAGTTTAGTGTAAAATTGACGTGCTATTATTACAGTTATATATGTTCTTATTTTTTTCATGTCTCCCTCCTTATGGTTCAAGACTTCAACCTCTTCCATTTGCATTTTACTTTGAATAAAGATAAAACAGCATATTCAGTACGTTTATTATATAATGACGATGATAGTGTTATATTAAACTCGAAAAATTTATGATTATAAAATATTATTTTCGATTTAACTTGTCAAATTTAAATATAAATTCGTGCATTGCACAGATTTAACACTAGTAGCTAATATAAAGACCAAAGAGCCAAAGAGCGGTGACCCAAGTGATAAACATTTGAAACATATACAAATATGTAAATTCAAGCTTATTATTATATTTCGTCGAATTTTTTGACAATAGTATGTAATATGAAAATCTACAAATATTATCGTTAAATTCATAATCCAACACAAGATTTGTTGTTATGTTTTGCGTGTAAAAGCATCTAAAATGGCACTCATGATCATTCCATCGGTTATATCGTAAAAAAATTTCATGAAAATTGCCAACCAAAAAATTATTTTTGCGAAATTATAACCATTGGATGAGATCTGGTGCAAACCGAAACACATAATTTATATTTAAAAAAATATTATTTATTATTGTTGAATTTTGCGTGAAATTTATTCAACAGTAATTATTTTTATTTTTTTAAAATGTGAATGATCGTCGAAACATTACTGTCGTATTTTGTGTCAAAAAAATTTGACGATAATGATAGCATAATTTCGTCAAATATCTTGCTCTTTTCTATTAGAATTTTTCGATGGTAATATTTACAATGTTGGCATTGAATGTTATAAATCTGACGGTAATAAATTTTTGTCGAAAAATTTTTTATGGATTAGTTTCCAAAAGTAAATTCGATGGTAATAAGTGAATTTTTTGTAGTATTATACATATATCAATTTAATATTTTAAAAGATTCAAGACCTCAATTTAATTTCTAAATTACACAAACGTAAGTTATATTGATGAACTTTTTGTTAATTTCAAGTTGATGTTAGTTGTTAGTTAGATGGTAACCTGTGAAGTAAAAACTTGTCACATTTCATGCTCTTAACATGTCACATACATAATACTTAATAGTGACATTAGCCATTTGTACCAAAAGAACGTTAATAGAAAAACCAATTTGAACTACGTTTATATTTTTTATAAACTAAATAGACTCCAGTGTGATATTTCAAAATCCATTTTTAACATTAACCCATTTTTTCAGATGAACTGAAATAATCGTTATCGACTAGAAACTTGTTATTGAAATTATATAGAGTAAAGTATCGTTTTTGTCCCCAACGTTTGGAGTAAGTCCTATTTGTGTCCCTAACGTTTAAATCGTCCTATTTGTATCCATAACGTTTATAAAAGTGATTCAATGTTATCCTACTATCAATTATACTAACAAATCTGATTATAATTTTCAATTATTCTCACTTGGATGTATTCATTCTCAATTAGGTCTCACTTGGATGTGTTCGATTTTAATATTATACCCACTATTTGTGTTTAGATTCAATTATGTCCCTAGAAAAGTAAATTATGTAAATGTTGTAGGAATTAGTTTCAACATTTGATGAGCTATTTTTCAGAGTAGCTAGATCATCGATTCTATCCCAGACATTTGTATTCTAACTTCAAGAAGATATTTTTAAAACTCAAACTAAAACACTCATGATGTGTAATTGACAGCAGGATAACATTAAATCACTTTTATAAACGTTAGAAATACAAATAGGATGATTTAAATGTTAGGGACACAAATAGAATTTACCCCCAAACGTTGGAAACAAAAACAATACTTTACTCAATTATATATGTTCCTATCCAAGAAGATGTCCCATAAATGAGAGGGAAGGACAAGTTGGTCCCTTTATCTTCTTTTATGTACGTGATTACGTGATCCATCTCTTTTATACTGTATTTACAATTTTACATTGCTTCACCTAACTGTTTTAGCTTTCATACATATATAAGAGTTGGTCCTTGTCTACTTGACATAATATTAAAGGTAATTAAACAAGTAGTTTTATGTGTACAATAATAAATAAACAATATCACTAGTTATCTTTTAAATTTATTCTTTAAACAACTTTTTATTATACTAATTTAAAAAAATTAAAACAAACACCTCCAAAAAGATTTATATTTTTTAATTTAAAATACAAATTTAAAAAAACAGTTTAAGTAAAACTAAAATTTAACAATTTAATTTTAAATTTTATAAATCCTAACATATCCCAAGATACTCCTTAAATATCTTAAAACATAAATTTCACTCCATTAAACATTTTATTACCTACTTGTAAAATTTAGATCTGTAGTGCCTCAAACTCCTCCTTCGTTGCCACACTCCTCCCCTACGTAGCGCTCCTTTCCCACCCTGCGCTCCTCACGCGCCCCGTGCTCCTCCCTGCTCTTCCGTCGCGCTGTGTTCTTTCCTGTCCCGTGCTCTTCTTATTTTCACCACACTCCGATCTTCTGTCAGAATTTGGATGTAAAATACGCTCTTTATTTTTTTCTCTTCTAGTAAAAAATTATATCTTTCTAATATATGTTTTTGTTTGTATTTGAAGGAGAAAAGAATCATGACTTTAAAACTATTATAACTAAATAAACATAATAACGACTATATCTTCACATTCATCTTCTTATAATTTTTGATAATTTTATGTGTTTACAAAATATTTAATTTATTATTTTAGATATGATTATTTAATTTTACTAAAAAAATTTATATTATATATTTTTTCAGATATATTTTAAAAATATTTTATTTATTATTCATTATTTTAAATATATCTTAAATATAATTAAAAATTATACCATAAATCAAATCACTCCCTTTTTTTTTCGAAAGTCACTACTAACATATAATTAATTAGAAGACTACCCAAAACGAACCATGCAAAAAAATAAAAAACAAAACTGAGTGTCATTATCAAGTTATATATACATGAGATTATTATATATTAGGATTAGGGAAATGCTCTACAACTAGTAGCAGGTTGTCAGTGGGCCAGAATGAAGAAGCAGGTAAATTACATCCACAGCCAGCCAGGGACCAAGCAAGTTTCCTCCAAATCCAAAATTGCTTTCATTTGTTTTTATGTTAGTTACATTGAATTCAATTGAATATCTACATAAAATTCTGCAGAATAATTGTGACTTGGCCACCATTAGTTGTTTATCCTTAGTTGCAATCACCATATATATTTTTCTTCATTGGTTTTTCCTTATCTGTAGTCACCAATTCATCAGCATATGCATATGCCTTTCTGGCTTTTCTTCTTTTCCTTCACTTTTTCCTTTTCTTAATTTTAATTTCTGATTAATGTTTTTCAATGTCCCAATCATGCCCAATCATTTGGTTACTTTTTGATAAGCATTGCTTAGGATAATACATCCAATTGGTCGGGGACTACTAAAGTATGTATATTAAATAATAAAATTAATTATCTCAAATTTAAAACAAAAGTTAGCTGAAATTTTGTTTTGATAAACTAACACATTAGTTAATTTTTAAAATAATATTATTAATTATATAAGAATATTTTAATTTTTTTTTTTTGGTACTTTATATGCATGTATCTTAGTCTTACCTGAATGTTTCTAACATGGCATGCGAACTGAGCTGGCGTTGGAGGATGATGCTTTGGGGTTCCCTACTTCTCTTCTCTATACGCGTCTCTAACGAATCTAATTTGTCATGGTTAGTTTGAACAATACAAAGTTGTTTTGTTTTTGTTCTCCTTTTTTTTTGTCAAATTATTTGTATTTTTGTGCATAATAATAATATTATTTAATTATTCGCGATAACTTTTATAAAAAAATTTATGTAAAAATAATATTATGAACTGTTAATTATTAAATGAGTAGACATATTTGACTAAATATATTTAAATATTTAATCACTCATTTAATATTTTATAACATCATATAAAAATAATATAAATATATTTTTATATAAAAGTAAGAGAAATTTTCACTTCCCTCTGATGAGAAATGCTAAAATGACACTCATCTCTCCTCTATGTTATAAATGTATATTTTTCTCCCTTCTAACTTTTAAAAAACCTCCTCTTTAATCTATTTTAAACTTTTTATGTTAACTAATGTTAACTTTATCCATTTTTTAAGAAAAAATAAATTATTTTTTAACAAAATACCCATTAACAAAAAATTTATTTTTTATCATTAAATTTTGCTTACCAAAATATCATTTAATAAATTATTTTTTTATTGATTAAATTGTATTTTTACTAAAATACTTTTAAAAAAATTAATAATTATATTATTTTTTTGTAAAATACCCTTCAATAATTTTTTAATTATTAAATTATAATTTTGCCAAAATTTTTGTTAATAATTTTTTTATATTTTACTATTAATTTTTTAATATCTATATATATTATTTTAATATTAAATAAAAAATTTTAGTAAGATTATTTTTTAATATCAATATATATTAATTGTTATACATATTAATAGTGGTAAGATTTTTTATTTAATGTTAAAATAATATATATTGATATCGAAAAATTAATAGTAAAATATAAAAATAATTGTTAACAAAAATTTTAGTAAAATCACAATTTAATAATTAAAAAATTATTGAAGGGTAGGTATCTTAGAAAAAAATAATTTAATTATTAATTTTTTTAAAAGTATTTTAGTAAAAATACAATTTAATCAATAAAAAATAATTTATTAAAGAATATTTTAGTAAGCAAAATTTAATGAAAAAAAATAAAATTTTTGTTAATGGGTATTTTTTCAAAAAATAATTTATTTTTCTTAAAAATGGATAAAATTAATATTAGTTAACACAAAAAATTTAAAATGGATTAAAGAGGAGGTTTTTTAAAAATTAGAAGAGAGAAAAATGTACATTTATAAAATAGAGAAGAGGAGAGTGTCATTTTGGCATCTCGCAGTGAGGGGAGAGGAATTTTCTCTAAAAGTAACCACTTTAGTTATTTGAGCATTAGAGATTAATTATATAGCAATATAGCATAGGTCTTTCTCAATTTTTTTAAAATTATAAATTCAAATTTAAAATCATTAATTTATTAACCAACCATATTTAATTAATTATTGTATATACATTAAAGCTTGTAATTTTGTGAGTTACATGGTTTTTGAATCTCAACCGTTAAAATGATAATAAAATTTAATTTCTTTAAAAGTAACTACTTAATATATATCAATTTTAATGGTTTGGATTCATGTAACTCAGAGTTTTTGTTCCAACGTACCGACAAGTTCATCATAAGTTAAGGAGAGTAGTAGTTTTGGGTTCGTAGCCGCCACTTCAGTTGTTTCATTTAATTTCATCCATATCCATATGTATCTGCTTTCTATATTTAAATTCAGATATGACGAGATAACGAATCATTTAATTAAAATGGTGGGAAAGTTAAGTAGGAGTTGGTGGTTCTCATGTTCAACTATAATTAACAACTATATATCCCGGTTTGTTATTTGATGATCAGTTTGTTTAACTTGCTTGCTTTCTGATTCTCCACTTCATTCGGAAAGAAATAATTAAAGATCACATAGATATTAATTTAACATCTAATAAGTTTGTAATGGGTTGGTGGTATGTATAGTTGTATATACATATATGCAAGTTCATGCATAGTTTCTAACAATGCAAGTTAATTAAGAAGAAAAAATGCTAGAGAATCAATAATTTTTTTTTTGTTTTCAATTAGTTATTAATAATTAAAAATATAAATTAAAAGTATATTGTTAGATTATTAACTTTAAAAAATTGAGTTAATAATTAAAAATAATATTAAAAAAATAATAAATTTTGTTGTTAGTTGAGTATTTTTTTTTTGTTAAGCAAGTTCATGTTTTCTAAGTATTATAGAATTAGCTTTTGAATTAGGTTTATAACTGACACATTGTTCACTAATAATTAATCACTACTCAATGATATTATATATATATATGTTTGCATTTATATATATTACCAGGAAAAACTTGTAACTTACATTGTTACGCAATATATACATATACAAAAACTCTAATTTCCTTATATAACCACAAATTTATTTTTATTGTTATAATTATTAGCCAATTTAATTTGGTGGTTCACCCATTAAAATTGCTTTTGTTCCGATAGGGATATCTAAAATTTTATATGCATGATTGACGAAATTTTGAACTTCGATTTGTTGAGAATTTTGTGAGTGTTCCATGTCACGAATAGCAGCGACATATAAATACATGCAAGAAACTAGGTCAAGTTTTAGTAAATTGCGAATAAACTCATATATCTGGGATCAATAAAGTTTATGACAAAGTACTTATATATACTTGAATGTTTGTTTATAAAAACAAAAGCTTTGTGTATTATTATATTTTGCCTCACCAAAATAAAACATGTATTATATTCTCTTTTGCTACTCATCTTTTAGGATAGTTTTGTGTGTTAGTTGTCAATTTTTTCTTTTCTGTAAAGATGGACTAGCATTTTTATAAATGAATAGAGTAGAGAAAAACAGTGATTAAATAAAAAATTATAAGTCATCGTGGTCCTTGTATATTAATACTTTTTCTTTTTGAAAAGTTGACTATTGTCTACTGCATGGGGAAAAAAGGTAAAACGTCAAATGTTTGCTTGGGTTAAAAGTATATATATATATATATATATATATATACACGGTGAATGCTATCTAACCCCTCTAAAATAACATGTAAGTTACCTTTTATTATGTTTCACATTGTAATTGGTTCTTACTTAACCATAGTTGAATTATTTTATAATTTATTATCATTTTAAATAAAGTTAGAAAATGGGAGAACTCTCACGCAATCTCCCTTTCTTCATCCCTTAACGACGTGGTTGAATTCCCGTCATCAGTAACTTTGCCGTCCTATTTAATATAGCCAGCACCGACGTCCTCGCTATCTCCTATCCTCTCACTCGATCCCTCCTTCTGTCGTGGATCACTCTTTACTAACATAAGTAATGTTTAGTTTGTTTATTAAATTTTTTCACTAAAACAAATCTTTATTTAATTACACGATAGAACATATGAATGTAAAATATAATATAATATAGTAACTCTATTTAGAGTACTTAAAAGTATAATTAAAATCAGGAAAAATATATCTTTTATCGTACATAAATTATTTTAAAAAAAATAAATTATTAAAATTAATAACACAAGTTTAAAATGATAAAATCTAACTTTCTTACAAGTATTTTTTATAGTATTTTTATTCTTTTAATTTTTAATTTATTCGTATTTTATTATTTAATTAATGATTAAATAAATTATTTTTATGAGAAATTATTTTTTTGTATTATCTTAAAGAAGAGACCAATATAACAGTTTAAAAAATAATGTAAAAATAATTTTTAAATAAAAATAGATAATATTAAAATTTTTAAATACAAAAGTAAATTATATAGATAGATATTTAAGAGATAAATATGAAATACATGCCTAAAATAAATAAAACAGACAAAAATAATTTTTTATTTCTCAAGAGTATTCCCATTTTTCCTGTTTTATTTATTTTAGGTATGTATTTCATATTTATCTCTTAAATATTTATATAATTTATTTTTTAAACTGCTATATTGGTCTCTTCTTTAATATAATACAAAAAATAATTTTTCATAAAAATAATTTATTTAATTATTAATTAAATAATAAAATACTAATAAATTAAAAATTAAAAAAATAAAAATACTATAAAAAATACGGTAACACAGTTGAATTTTATCATTTTAAATTTCTGTTATTAATTTTAATAATATATTTATTTTTTAAATAATATATGTATGATAAAAAATATGTTTATTTGATTGGAGTACAAATTTTATTATTATATTTGTATGTTCATGATTTTAATTATACTTTTAAATACTTTGAATAGATTTATTTTATTCTATTATATTTTACATATAAATATATGTTCTATCACGTAATTAAATAAAGATGTATTTTTTAATAAAAAAAATTAATAACCAAATTAACCATTAATTATGTGGGTAAGCAGTGATCTATGGCAAAAAGAGGCGCTGGCTATACGGGAAAGATGGTGAACTTACGGGCAACGGAATTCAACGACGTGACTAAGGGATAATGCACTAAAGAAAGAGAGATTGCGTGGGAGGGCAGTAGATGGCGACGACGTCGGCGCTTCTTGTCACGAACGCGACTGTGCTTGGAAGGACCGAATCTAGGTGATGAAGTGATAAGAAAGAATGGAGGAGTGGAAATGTGCTTCAATTAACGGGAGTGAAGTTTTGATATTTTAAGAAATTATATAATTTCAAATCTCAAATAATAAATTATAAAATAACCCAACTATGGTTAAGTAAGAACCAATTACAATGTGACACATAATAAAAGATAACTTACATGTTATTTTAGAGGGGATTGGATAGCATTCACCTATCTATATATATGAACAAACATATTTTAGCATCTATTTTTTATTCTTATAATATTTTTTTCCAAAATAAATTGTTTAAATAAAAATAGGTTTAATTATTCTATTAATCTAATATTACCTTTGCTTTCAATAAATTAAGTCGGTTTACGCTGATGGAGGGGTTGTTGGAGGTGGTTTGGGAGGGAGGGAGAGAGAGGGTGGAGAGGATTTACGGTTCGAATTTAGGGCAAGATTACCGTCGGATTTATTGGCAGAAAAATCTGACGATAATGCTTTGAAAGTGACCAAAACACAGTATTTCACTAATCAGGAATTACCTGCGGATAAATTCGATAGTAAATCCCACGGTAATCTCGGTGCCAATTTTTTTTATTTTCTCTCTAATTATTACTAGCGAATTTACTATCGAAATATCAAATCCGACCGTAACCTTTTTATTTGACGAATTATTTATTGCCAAATCTGTTGATAAATCTGCCGGTAAACCCTCTACTAACGTCTGATGCTAAATTCGATGGTATTCAGCATTTTTCTTATAGTGCAAGCTTTTTTTCTCTCATTGAAAACGTTCATACTATTAATTCTTATAATTTTATTAAATTTTTAATTAAATCATTAAAATTTTAAAATTTATAATTAAGTTTTTATATTAAATTAAAATTTATAGTTAGGTTTTTATATTCTTTAAATAAGACAAAAAATAAACATGTGAACGAATATATTAAATGATATAAGATCATATTATTTGACAATATCACTTAAAATAAAATAAGATGATTTATTTTTTGGTTTAACGTATCTTTTTGTTATCTTTTGTTATTTATTTTTTTCCCTGTTCTCACTTTGTATGATTAGATAAAAGAGTATATATTAGCATATGAGTATTTTATAAGGAGAATTAGAGATTTTGGATTTAAATTCTCTAAATTTTGAATTTAATTTTAGAGGATAAAATATGATTTATTATTATTTATTTTATAAGTGGAATAAAAAAATACATGAGAGAAAAAATATTTAATAATAAAAAATTTTATTTTATTCTCTAAAGTAAAAATCTAAAATTTAGAAGATCTAAATTTGGAGACTTTGGTGTGAGTCATTTGACACCAATATAAGGGAAGAGTGGAATGTCATTATCATATCTTCTAACCTCCAAAGCAAATAAGTATATAGGATATAATAAATGCGGTGTTGATGCTAAGAAAAGAGAGAGACCAATGCCACAAAACATGGTTATAAGACCTTTTTTACACACACTATAGCTACCACCACCTTATCTTCAATATTTGGTACCATGTTCGTTCAATTGATGATGATAAGATTAGAACCACAAGCACATGGTACCCACATACATATACAACACTTTGGATTCAGGGACCGCCACCAATTTTGGCATTGTCTTCGTCTTTTGCTCTTTAAATTCTTTTTACACCCTTCATATTACATTAACAATAATGAAAATAATATTCACTATATACTACTAGAGTATGGAATTTGGAATAATATTAGACAATTTTTTCTTCAACGGGTAAATCCAATCTTTAGCCACAAATTCTATCTCACCAATAAAAAAGTAGCCTGACATGCAAGGCAAGTAGTCTTAATTAACTATGCGACATGATAACATGCATGGAATTGTATCAATGTTGGGATGGACCATAATGTCTTTTTGATATATAACATATAATTTCTGCGTTTCTTTTGTTTTTTTACTTTTTTCTAATCATCATTTACATACCAATTACATTCTTAGTAGTTTTAATTATTTTAAGTGTGAAATGATGATATGTGGGAAGCGAAAGAAAATCTGCAAATTAAGATTGTTTTAGTTAAATTCAGTAAAACGCAGATGAAAATTAAATCATGATACCAGTTCTTAAAATTTAAGCCGATGGAAAAAACATCCAAATAGTTATATTCTTAATACGTCTTTTTAAAAAAGAATTTTTTTTATTTGCTTGTATTTTTGCAGATTTTCTTTTTTTTTTTTTATATTTGTCTTATATTATTTTTTTTGGAAGATAACTAAGATTCTAAATTTTTCTGTCATAAAAATTCTGATACTATATAAAAGATTAAGTAAAATGAACTTATCTCAAAAGCTAGCTAATTCAAAAGATAAAAGTTATCTTACACTTATTAAGGTTATCAGACTTTTAATTTAGATAATGTGAAATTTGACATCCTTTACACTTAGGATGGATAAAAATTTGGATAACAACCTAAATTTTCATGTGGTGTGAGAACTGTTACGACCTGACCCAAACTCTCCATGGGTCGGCCCGACCCGAGCGCCACTCGACCCGGACGGTCAAGGGTGAGGCGCCCCGCAACCAATCCGGACACGCGTCCCAGACAGCTCACTTACAGCTGTGGGAGAACGTCTCAGAAAAAGTGGGCCTGTCCTTGTAGGGCTCACCTCTGACACAGTATATAAGGGGAAGGTTTTACCCTTCCCCCAAGGTACGTCACACATCACTCTCCCCCCTTTTCGCCTGCACATTACTGACTAGAGCGTCGGAGTGTCTTTGCAGGTGACACCCCCCTCTCTACAAGAAGTGCTCGGGACCCGCCTACACCAGACCGGCAGTTCACGACGAGGCGAGACCCCTCATCACCAACCAGTATACCAACCCGATCCGTCCGGTACCCGACCTACTGAACATTGGCGCCGTCTGTGGGGACTCGTCCATGGACTTTGTACTGGTCCAAGGTGAGACAGCCCGCGAGGCCGAGCCCGTAGGGGACCCCGCCGCGACTGCTCCCCGGCAGCGCACAGGATCCCCTCCGAGACACACAACATAACCTCACGAGAGACGCCCCTTCGGAGGAACTGGCAACAACCACGCCAGAATAATGCAAGAGCTACGCCACAGAATGCAAGACTTGGAACGTCGACTGGCGGAAAGAGAACACGATTAGCACACCCCAGAACAGAGCCACTCCCGCTCCCACTCAAGGAGCCACTCCAGACGCACGCCCAGCCCCCAAGCTGAGTCCGAGAGCGCTGGGGAAAGGGGACGCGCGAGAAGACGCCATAACCCCGGCATTTATGCCAGGCATGAGAGGCGGCGCACTACAGATCGCAGAACCGAAGACGCCCGTGGGGAGAACGACGAAGGGAGAACGACGAGAACACGAGGACCCGTGATAATGGGGGCGACCCCATTTCATCGTTCCATACTCGAAGTCCGGCTGCCAAAACATTATGACAAGCCCACGGACATGAGATATGACGGAACGCAAGACCCTCTGGAGCACCTCACGGCCTTCGAGGCCAGGATGAACCTGGAGGGAGTGGGGGACGAGGTAAGATGCCGCGCTTTCCTAGTCACCCTGGCAGGACCTGCAATACGGTGGTTCAATAACCTCCCGCAGGGCTCGGTGACCGGCTTCGCGGACATCAGCCATGCCTTCTCAGCCCAATTCACGACCAGAATTGCAAAGGCGAAGCACCCAATCAACCTTCTTGGGGTGACCCAACGACCCGACGAGTCGACCAGAAAATACCTAGACAGATTCAATGACGAGTGCCTGGAAATCGACGGGCTGACAGACTCAGTGGCAAGCCTGTGTTTGACGAACGGACTCCTGAACGAGGACTTCAGAAAGCACCTCACTACGAAGCCAGTATGGACAATGCAGGAGATCCAATGTGTGGCTAAGGAGTACATTAATGACAAAGAAGTCAGCCGGGTCGTGGCTGCCAATAAACGGCAACCCCCTAGACCCAAACCCGGCACCACGAGGGCGGAGAAAGGCGAAAGGAACACGCCAGGGACGGCGGTCCGAGCAAAACACCAAGGCCGTTTCCCCGAGTCAGGAAGTTCACCAACTACACCCTCCTGGTGGCACCAATCGTGGAAGTTTACCAACAGATAACCGAGAAAGGAATACTGTCGAAACCCCGACCTCTAAAGGACCGAACAGGAGGAAACAAGAGCCTTTATTGCGAATATCACAAGGGGTATGGACACAAGACCCAAGACTGCTTCGACCTGAAGGATGCGCTAGAGCAAGCAATCAGGGATGGGAAGCTCGCCGAATTCTCCCACCTCATTAGAGAGCCAAGGAGACGGAATCGCGACCACGAATGCGAAGACAGGCCCCGGGCGATAAGGCGATGCCAAGAACCGGTTGAGACGACCACGGCCTCACGGTGGTGAACGTGGTAACTGCCAGGAATTCGGCCCCGAGGTTAAAAGCGGCACAGAAGAAAGACGCCAAGGTCCTGGCCGTCTCCTCCTCATCTGCGAGAAATTCCCGGAGGCTCCCATCCATCTCCTTTGGTCCCGAAGACCAGTGGTTCGACGAGATACTGGAAAGTCCCCCTATGGTCATTACGGCCAGAGTCGGAACCGGCCTCGTCAAGCGGATCCTCGTCGATACGGGGGCGGACTCGAACATCATGTTCCACAACGTATTTGACGCCCTGGGGCTGCGTGACACCGACCTAGCGACCCACCAGCACGGTGTGGTAGGGTTAGGCGACCACTTCATCAAGCCGGACGTGATCATCTCCCTCCCGACCTCAGCAGGACAAGGACAGGGGCGGAGGACAGTAATGGCAGAATTTGTGGTCTTGCGAGATTCCACAGCTTACAACATCATTCTGGGGAGAAAAACCATCAACGACCTTGGCGCGGCGATCAGCACAAAACTGCTTGTAATGAAGTTTGTTACTGATGACGGATCTATCGGATCCATCAAATGAGACCTAGAAACGGCAGTCGCCTGCGACCACGCCAGCCTCTCCTTGAGGAAAAAGTCTAAAGAAGCATCAGGGGTTTTTCTAGCCGACCTGGACGCCAGAATAAATGACAAACCCAGACCCGAGCCAGAGGGAGACCTGGAAAAATTTAAGGTCGGGGACACGGAGGAGAAGTTCACGTTCATAAACAGAAATCTCCCCCATGGATTGAAGGGACCTTTGATGGAGATGATCAGAGCCAATGCCAACCTGTTCGCTTGGACACCGGCCGACATGCCAGGAATAGATCCCCAACTCATGTCGCACTGTCTGGCCGTCAAGTCGGAAGCCCAACCAGTGGCCCAAAGGAGGAGGAAGATGTCGCAGGAAAGGGCGGAGGAGGTGGCCAGGCAGACAGCCAGCCTCCTCGAAGCGGGGTTCATCCGAGAGCTGGACTACTCGACTTGGCTATCGAACGTGGTCTTGGTGAAAAAGCACAATGGGAGGTGGAGAATGTGTGTGGACTACTCCGACCTCAACAAGGCATGCCCCAAGGACTGCTATCCCCTCCCCAACATCGACGCACTCGTCGACGCGGCGGTGGGGTACCGGTATCTGAGCTTCATGGACGCTTACTCTGGGTACAATCAAATACTGATGCACCAGCCCGACGAAGATAAAACGGCGTTCATAAGGCCTGGAGGGATCTATTGCTACAAGGTGATGCTGTTTGGCTTGAAAAATGCTGGCGCCACGTACCAGAGGCTGATGAACAAGATATTCAGCGAGCTCATAGGCAAGACAGTAGAAGTCTACGTGGATGACATCCTTGCGAAAACCACATGACCCGACGATCTCCTAAGCGACCTGGGGGGCGTGTTCGCGTCCCTCCGACAAAACGGCATGAGGCTCAATCCGCTCAAATGCGCCTTTGCCATGGAAGCCGGGAAGTTCCTAGGGTTCATGATAACCTAAAGAGGGGTAGAAGCCAATCCTGAGAAATGCTAAGCGATTCTCCAGATGAAGAGCCCGGTTTGTATCAAAGACGTACAGCGATTGGCAGGAAGGCTGACGGTGTTATCCCGCTTTCTCAGCGCATCGGCAGTAAAAGCCCTGCCCTTTTTCAATCTGATGAAAAAGGGGATAGCGTTCGAATGGACTCCTGCATGTGAGAAAGCGTTCGACCACTTCAAAGAGATCCTAGCATCACCTCCGGTTCTCGGGAAGCCAATGGCCAGAGAACCACTCTACCTCTACCTGGCCGTGACAGAGGAAGCGCTTGCAGCAGTGCTGATACGAGAGGAAGGGAAAGCTCAACAACCAATCTACTTTGTAAGCAGGGCGTTACAAGGAGCAGAGCTGAGGTATAGCAAATTGGAAAAACTGGCGTTGGCACTCCTAACCTCCTCCCGAAGGCTGAGGCAGTACTTCCAGAGCCATCGTGTTGTCGTGAAAACGGACCAAGCAATTCGTCAAGTACTCCAAAAGCCTGATTTGGCAGGAAGGATGATGACATGGGCCATCGAGCTCTCCCAATATGATTTGCAGTACGAGCCCCGGCATGCAATCAAGGCGCAGGCAATGGCAGATTTCCTAGTGGAGGTAACAGGCGATCCCCCCGAGGAAACGGGCACACGGTGGAGGCTCCATGTAGACGGGGCCTCCAACTAGAAGTTCGGGGGCGCTGGGGTCATCTTAGAGAGCCCAGCCGGGGTCGTATACGAGCAATCGACCAAGTTCGAATTCCCCGTATCGAACAACCAAGCGGAATATGAAGCCCTCTTGGGAGGACTGACCCTAGCCAGGGAAGTCGGGGCGACAAGGCTGGAAGTGTGCAGTGACTCACAGGTCGTCACCTCGCAAGTGAACGGAAGCTATCAAGCAAGAGACCCGTTGCTGCAAAGGTATTTGGAAAAGGTTAGAGAATTGACCAGGCAATTCCAGGAAGTCACGGTCCAACACGTTCCAAGGGAAAGGAACACACGGGCGGACCTCCTATCTAAACTAGCAAGTACAAAGCCGGGAGCGGGCAACTGGTCTCTCATCCAGGGCATGGTAAAGGAGCCAACGGTCGTCCTCCATTTGGCGGAAGCAAGCCCCTCCTGGTTGGACCCCATCATAAACTTCCTGGATCATGGCACACTACCTGATGATGAGAAAGCAACCAAAATGTTAAGAAGGGAGGTGGCCAAATATGCAATCATACAAGGACAACTGTTCAGAAAGGGACTCAGTCAACCCCTACTGAAGTGCTTGCACCCCGACCAGACGGACTACGTACTTAGAGAAGTCCACGAGGGATGCTGCGGCCACCACATCGGGGGCAAAGCCCTAGCAAGGAAGCTCACCTGAGCTGGGTATTACTGGCCATCAATGATGAAAGACTCCAGGGAATTTGTCAGAAAATGCGTAAAGTGTCAAGAAAATGCCAACTTCCACAAAGCGCCGGCTTCCGAGCTGAGCCTACTGACGTCTACCCGACCTTTCGCTCAATGGGGAGTCGACCTCTTGGGGCCCTTCCCGGTCGGTCCAGGACAAGTTAAGTATCTCATAGTTGCCATCGACTACTACACCAAATGGATAGAGGCTGAACCGCTAGCCAACATATCCTCATCCAATTGCAAGAAGTTCATGTGGAGACAGGTGATAACCCGTTTCGGCATACCAGAGGTCGTCATTTCGGATAATGGGACGCAATTCACTGACATGAAGTTCACAGAGTTCCTCGCCGGCCTGGGGATAAAGCAAAAGTTCTCCTCAGTTGAACATCCCCAGACGAATGGACAAGTGGAATCCGCAAACAAAATCATCCTACTAGGCCTCAAGAAGCGCTTAGACAACAAGAAAAGCGCATGGGCCGACAAGCTCGCTTCGGTCCTCTGGTCCTACTGGATAACCGAGCAAAGCTCCACAGGGGAAACCCCCTTTCGCCTAACATACGGGGTCGACGCGGTGATACCTGTGGAGATTGGCGAACCGAGCCCACGGCTACTTCTTGCAGGAGTAGAAGAAGCAGTGGAAAAGGACCTGGTAGACGAGACCAGAGAGATGGCCCACTTGTCAGAAACAGCACTGAAACAAAGAATAGCTCTACGCTACAACACTAAAGTCCTCAGGAGGGAATTTGAGGAAAGAGACCTCGTCCTGCGACGCAACGACGTCGGTTTACCAACCCGAGGAGAAGGAAAGCTAGCAGTAAACTGGGAAGGCCCCTACAGAATCAAAGAAGTGCTCGGCAAAGGTGCCTACAAGCTGGAGAGAATCGACGGCAAAGAAATCCCGAGAACATGGAATGCAGGCAACCTAAGGAGATTCTATTCGTAGCTTAGGCACACCGGCCAAGCGGCCTGACGAGCCAATAGATGCCTACTCCATTCACGTGTTAATTGCTAGCAATTTATCTTTATCAAATACCTGCCATGTTCATAAATTTGTCTGGCTAACGACTAATTTTTACTTGTCTAAATTCTTTTATCTACTATTCTCCAATACGTATTCCACACAATCACGTTCTTCAATGGCAACCCGGGACTGATCACCCCGGGAGCCAGTCGGATCATAGCCATGACTAACGGCCGCGATAACACGACCAAGACAGTTCCAACCGTTACCAACATAAACGGCAAAACGGACACAAACAATAAGTCCACACCAGAAAAACGGTAACAAAACATAGGTGCTACTTAACAAACAGAATAAAGGCGATAATAAAAGGCCGACCAGGCGACCACTAAAAAGTAGCAAAGGTCTCAACAGTTATAACAAGTATCTTACAAAGCCACATAAAAACACAAAGTTACAAGAGCTCATTTTCGAGGCATATCAACAATCTTGCCGTCCTGGATTGTTTTGAAGACTCCAATAGCCGACGTATCGAATTCTGGGACCACGATCTTCACCTGGGCCTTGAGAGCCTCCTCGGTCATAAAGATCGCGTTCTTTCCCTGCTCCCTGACCGCCTTGTATTTCCTCTTCAACTCTTCCGCCTCGGCTCGCGCAGCCTCAGCCGACGAGACGGCCGCGTCACGTTCCTTCTCCGCAGCGACCACCCGACCCTGCGTGGCGTTGAGCTGGCTCTCTAGAGTCATCTCCCGCTCGGTTAAACGGGAGACGGTAGCGTCGGAGGCATTCATTTTTTCCTCAAAGGACGCAGCCTTCTCCTCGGCATCCTTGCGCCCCCTCTCCGCCGCGGCCAATTGCTCCTGAAGCTTTTCAACCTGGACCTTGAATTCGTTGTTGGCCTGGGCAGCAGTATCGAGCTTCCTTCGCAATGCCTGCATGCCCAACAACTCAAACTCGGCCTTCCGGGCTATCACCGCCCCATGGAGAAAGGTACGATACATCCACCTCGCCTGCCCCGCGAGTTCGGTTCCAAGGAAGTGATCCTCCGTACCAGGAATCAGTTGATTATCAATAAAGGCCCCAGCATCAAAGTTTCTCTCCATCACGGTGAGAGCTCCCTCCGGGCTGGAAGATGCCCTTTGTCTTTTGGGAGTGGGGACAAGCTTCATATCATCATGCTCCCGCTGAGTAGGGGGCGACTGCTCAATACCGGCCGTCTCATCGGGAGTGGGAAAAGCCTGCCTCCCGGCGGAATTCTTATCGGACGTCTCGACGTCCCGAGGGGAAGGTACAGCTTGATTCTCCTTCTCCCCGGAAGGGCCTTCCGGCTTCCCGGCATCCTTCTCGTCAGCCTTCTCCTCATCGCTATCCTCCAAGAAGGTCTTGACCAAATTTTTGCGTCCGATCACCGAAGCAGACATCTCCACTACAACAGAGAAAATACGTTAGTCGTGAAGTCGGGAAGAACAAATTAAAAAGCAAACAAGGCAAAAGCACAAGACAGAACAGCTCACAAATATAATTCCTGGTGAACTCCCGTTCACCCATAAGGAGGTGGTGGTTCACGGGGTTCTTTCCAAAAAGAGCAAACAGCACATCGGCAATCCTCTTATTTACAGGGGACATTCCCTTGTAGGTCACCTTAATGAAAGAATTAGACCCCGCCCCGAAGCTCCAATAAGTCAAGATGAGGCGTTCCCCCTCTAACGATAACCAAAAGGGATGGCGACCTTCAACGGGACGAACTTTGAAGAATTTGTCCTTGAACCCATGATAAGAGTCCTCGAACAGGCCAAATATCCTCCGGCCTTGGGCAGACCGGAAGGACAGGAACCCTTTCCTCGCCTTCCCTTGTTTGGAGGGATTGGTAAGGTTGAAGAAGAAGAGGAAGACATCCACTAACACCGGCAGCTCGAGATATTCACAAACCATCTTGAAACGGCGGATAGAAGCCCAGCTGTTCGGATGGAGTTGCGACGGTGACACGGATATTCGATTAAGAAGCGACATCTGAAAATCGGAAAATGGTAGGCGAACGCCAACCTGGGTGAACATGGCTTTGTAAAACCAAATCCAGTTGGCGACTCGGGGAGAACAGAAATTAATCTCATACAATCGCTCGTTGGGGGCAGGAACGAAGGTCTCGTAATTGGCCTCCTCATCTGTCCCCCCGCACAGATACCCGGCTTGCCGGAACTCCGTCAACTCCTCCAGATCCATCTGGTTCGGCGAGTCCTTCACATCTGAGGTCACCCAGGTGTAGGGTCATAGTTCACGGCGAAAACAGAAGCCTGTGAGACGACGCAAGGCATACCTACAGTGGGGGTACCACTCCATTAGTCTATGAGGTCGGGAGTCCGGAAAAAACTCGGAAACTATGTCCATCCTATTCAACAGTTAAGCTCAAGCATGGCCAAAGCTACACCTATCACGCAAGCCACCTAAAAACCTACCCTGGAATGGTACCCCTCCCCTAACACATCTACTTAGCACTAAAAGGTCATCTAGCAACAAAAACCAAACAAGACAGCAAGAACACAAAGCAAATACAAACAACAAGCGTACAACAACGAAGCAGAAAAGAGAGAGGTCCAAGGATTACCTGAATTTCTTACGAAAACTGAGAAGGATGAAGGGAAGATGCACGATGACACTGCAACAACGCTCTGAAATTTTTGAAAGAAGAAGAGGGAGATAGCAGGGAGATGGAAGAAACAGGAGTGTAAAGGGGAAAAAGTTGAGGCAAACTGTTTAAAACTGCCACTCAGGAAGCGCGAAAGACTTGGGGGCAAAATAGTATTTGCGCATGGGGTTTTGCAACCCATTATGAGCATTTAGTGCTCAGCGCAAAGAACGAAGCGACGAACGATTGCCTCAACAACCAAGAGACACGCGCGCAGGGGGCATGTCCTTTCCACGGGCGGCCGACCTGACGACGATGCATGGAACATGAAATAACACGCCACTATTAGCTCCCACGACTATCACTGGCGCGTGGGGCACTGTTACGACCTGGCCCAAACCCTCCACGGGTCGGCCCGACCCGAGCGCCACCCGACCCGGACGGTCAAGGGTGAGGCGCCCCGCAACCGACCCGGACACGCGTCCCAGACAGCTCACTTACAGCTGTGGGAGAACGTCTCGGAAAAAGTGGACCTGTCCTTGTAGGGCCCACCTCTGACACAGTATATAAGGGGAAGGTTTTACCCTTCCCCCAAGGTATGTCACACATCACTCTCCCCCCTTTTCGCCTGCACATTACTGACTAGAACGTCGGAGTGTCTTTACAGGTGACACCCCCCTCTCTACAAGAAGTGCTCGGGACTCTGCCTACACCAGACCGGCAGTTCATGACGAGGCGAGACCCCTCATCACCAACCAGTATACCAACCCGATCCGTCCGGTACCCGACCTACCAAACAAGAACTCAGCAATATTTTTTTAATTTAGTTCTAATAACATACGAAAGAAAAGAAGAATACAAAAAATCAGAGTTTGAAAATTAGGATATGAAAGAGTTTTTAAATTTTCTCCATTCAATCTAACTGTAAATTGCAAAATATAATTACACTAGTTTTTTTGCACAAGTTTGGGTATTTATATATTCTAAGCCCAAAATGACCTAAAAAATACAAAAATATTTATAATTTCAGTAATAATGACCTAAATAGCACATTGGACATAAATCACTATTTTAGCACTTAAAAAATTTTGATTTCTATAAAATAGTTTTAGAAAGATAAAAGACACTCATAAATCTCTCAAAGGTCATATATATGTTTTGACAAATTTTACTAATATTGACTTTTATACCTTTTTAACAGAAGGTTTTTTTATACAAAAAAAATTACCTATTATTAAAATGGCACAACTTCTAGTCGTTTATTTTATTTATATTGTATTAAACTAATCACCAGACTCAACCCAACACGAGAAATCTTATAACAATAAAGAGGTCCAACATGAAACTTTATTTATATTCTTTCTTTTCCATTGTTCTAGAATCTATAACTCATCATTTAGAATCAATTTTGTTAGGATAAAGACTATTTCTAGATTTGGTGGTTTTTGGAAAGATTTGATGATCTGTCTCTCATTGTATTCTTGTATATAATCTGTATATTGTAAACTTTAAATGCATACTGACATATACACATTTTTCTCATCTTTCTGCGTCTATCAGAGCTCTCTAAGCTCTGATAATATCCAGTATGACCAAAACGTCCAACCCAAATAACAAGTCTTCTTCTAGCTCTTCTATCTCTCCAACCATGGTAAATGTTCCTATCAATCCCTCACAAGACCCTGTCAGTCCTTATTACATTCATCCAAATGAAAATCCCATATCCGTTCTTGTCAGTCCTATTTTTACAGAAAACAATTATATCACTCTTGGTCACGATCATTCACCATGGCAGTAATTTCAAAAAATAAACGTGGGTTTCTCATTGGAATCATAGCTTCACCCTCTACAGATAACCCTCTTTTCACAACTTGGGAACGTTGCGATAATCTTGTTTTATTGTGGTTATTTCATTCTCTTTTCCCATCAATCACACAGAGCGGTATTTATCCCAATACAGCTTCATTCGTATGGCAAGACCTTCACGACAGATTCTCCCAATCTAATCTCTTCCGTGTTGTTGAATTACAAGAGGAGGTTCACGCATTGAAGCAGGGTCCAATTTCTGTCATAGAATTTTACACTTCCAAGAAGACCTTGTGGGAGGAGTTAGAGAATGCTCGACCACTTCCCGCCTATGTCTGTCCGGCGAAGATGCATCGGTCCTAGAATTTTATAATTCGCTTTCTGAAAGGATTGGATGAATGCTTTGCAGTGGTTCGGTCCCAAATCCTTCTCCTTAACCCACTTCCGCTTGTCATACGGGTTTTTGACCTTTTCGTTCAACATGAGCGACAGCTACAAGCGGCTACTGGTGTTCTTGATGAGCCGCGCATTCTGGACGCCGCCATCGAAGGTCGTCACGCTTCTTATGGCAGAGGACACATGACGTCGACTTCTCAAGCTGGGCACGGCAGTCCCTCTTCAAGGGTCTGCACCTATTGCTGCCGAATGGGACACACTATAGATGTGTGCTATGGCAAGCATGGCTACCCCCTCGGTCATCCTCGATATCCTAGTCAGCCGCGTTTCAATGACCGTGACACAACTCCAGTAGGCAACATAGTTGTAGCCGCATCTTCTTCACGCTGCTTGGCTCAAAGAGAAAAAAAGGGCAGCCGGGTCCAGGCCTCTACCCGAGCCCAATTTTTCTTTAACTCCATCTCAGAAAAATTCTCTCATGGCTCTCTTGAAACAGGTTTAGCCCCAACTTTCAGAATATAAAGATGATAAAGCCCTCATTCCTTCTCAAACTGGGCTCTCTTCTAGCCCAGATTTGAGTATTCATTTTCTTTTCTCCATTCACACTTTTTGAAAGGATTGGATGAATGCTTTGCGGTGGTTCGGTCCTAACTCATTCTCCTTGACCCACTTTTGCTTGTCATACAGGTTTTCGCCCTTCTCATTCAACATGAGCGATAGCTACAAGCGGCTACCAGTGTTCTTGATGACCCGCGCATTCTGGCCGCCGCCATCAAAGGTCGTCATGCTTCTTATGGCAGAGGCCGCGGGACGGCGACTTCTGAACCTGGGCACAGCAGCCCCTCCTCGAGGGTCTGCATCTATTGCCGCTGAATGGGACACACTATAGATGTGTGCTATGGCAAGCATGGCTACCCCCTCGGTCATCCTCTATATCCTAGTCGGCCGCGTTTCAATGACCGTGACACAACTCCAGCAGGCGACATAGTTGTAGCCTCATCTTCTTCACGCTCCTTGGCTCAAAGAGAAAAAAAGGGCAACTGGGTCCAGGCCTCTACCCGAGCCCAATTTTTCTTTAACTCCATCTCAGAAAAATTCTCTCATGGCTCTCTTGAAACGGGTTGAGCCCCAACATTCAGAATATAAAGATGATAAAGCTCTCATTCCTTCTTAAACTGGGCTCCCTTCTAGCCCAGATTTGGGTATTCATTTTCTTTTCTCCATTCACACTTTCTCTATTTACAACAATACATCTCTGCAATTTAATTTTATTGGTGCTTGGATAATTGCCTCTTATTCAAAAATTAAACTAATCATAGTTCATAGCTCAATGGTTCTCAATTTTTTGCTCACTACAAAGGGATGGTTAAATTTTTCTCCTCATTAATTATTTCTGATCTCCTTTATTTGCCTCAATTTAATTTCAATTTGCTTTCTGTTTCAAAGATTACTTCTATGCTACTTTGTGGCCTCACTTTTTCACAATTTTCATGTACCTTACAAGCGTCGAACAACTTGAGGGTGATTGGTTTGGGTAAACTGAGAGAAGGGTGTTATGTTCTCGACCAAAACATTGCCACCAATAATTCACCTTTAACACACAAAATAAATTCAGCCACCCTTACCCCTATCAGACTATCACACATTCCAACTTATGGCATTTTTGTTTAGGTCATCTTTTTGGACATAAGCTTAATATTTTGCACAAATATTTTTTTTATTCCTTTACACCATGAAGAGACTTGTGATATATTTCATCTTTCTAAGTAAAGAAAATCGTCTTTTTTCCAAAGTTTTAGTAGAGCTATTGGTATTTTTGAATTATTACATCTGGACATTTAGGGTCCATTTCGTCAATCTTCAATTCATAATCACAAATATTTTTTAACTATTGTGGATGATTTTAGTCGATTTACTTGGGTCATTTTGTTAAAAACAAAAAGTGAAGTTCCGAAACACGTTAAAAATTTTGTTACCTTAGTTAAAACTCAATTTAATTCTAAAGTAAAAAAAATATTCGTTCTGATAATGGATCCGAATTCTTTTTGCATAATTTTCTCTTCTAAGGATATTATTTATCAACGTAGTTGTGTTAAAATTCCTCAACAAAATGGAAGAGTAAAACGTAAACATCAACATATTTTAAATGTAGCACGTGCTTTGTTATTCCAATCAAACACGCCTTTAAAATTTTGGTCATATACCATCAATCATGTGATTTATTTAATAAATAGAGTTCCATCTTCAATTCTCCAATTCAAAACTCCTTTTGAAATTTTGTTCCAAAAATCTCCTCTCTACGATTATTTAACAATTTTTGGGTGTCTTTATTATGTTTCCACACTTGAAAATCATCCTTTAAAATTTGATCTAAAAGTCCATAAAGCCATCTTTCTTGGTTATCAACAAAGTTTTAAGGGATACATTGTTTATTATTTACATGACAAGAACATTACTGTGTCCAGAAATATTATCTTTTATGAAATGATTTTTCCCATGATTCAACCCATCAACAATCCTTCATTACCAAACATCACCAATTCTAAATTTTGGGCCCAACAATGCCTAGAATGATTTTTCAACCCAACACCCTCCTATACCTATTGAACCCACTTCCTTACCCATTGATCCACCCTATCACCCTTCTTTTTCACCCACTTCTATTACTCCCTTCACCTCCACTACTCCAAATTCTCCATCATCATCTAGTAACTTAACACCTAATTCCCAAAATCTTCCCTCATCACAAATTCCTTTGTTGCCTTCTTTTTTTCGTTCAGCCGAACTCACACAATCATCTCCCGTTATATCTCCATCTTCCCCTACTAGCTCTTTGGCTTCACCAAACCATTCTCTCTCAGCTCCTCCATCCACTATCCCAATATCTTCCTTCCATCCTTGTCGAAGCAGTTGCACCATCCGACCCCCTGACCATCTCTGTGACTACGTTTGCAACTCTTCTTTCACGTCATCTACCCTTACCATCTCTTTATGTCTATATCCCATTTCTTCTGTTTTTTCTTTATCTTTTTTTTTCATATTCTCATAAAAAATTTATACAATCTTTATACTCTAAAATTGAGCCAAAACCTTTTCAAAAGACTCACACTCAGCCTCATTGATGTGATGCCATGAAGGCAGAATAATTATTTCTGCTAGACTTACATATTTTCCTGGCAAACCGGTAAATACTTATGCTACGAAAAAAGGCTGTGATAAGAAATGCTTAATTTTTCGTGATCTTGCTACCGTTAAACGATCCTCTTCGAATAATTCGTCCAACCCAAGGATAGCTATAATGTCCTGAAGTTCTTTGTAACGCTACTTACTGCTTTGGAGTTAAATAAAACTTGGATTTTTGGTAGATTGTCCCATTTCTATGAAACCTATTGGTTGCAGGTGGATTTACAAAATTAAACGATATCCAGATGGTTCAATTGAGCGTTAAAAAGCTCGTTTGGTGGAAAAAGGTTTCACTCAGACATAGGGCAATGATTTCTTGAAAACTTTCTCTTTAGTGGTTAAACCGGCCACTATTAGGATTGTTCTGGCACTCACTACCATTCACAAGTGGACTATTCAGCAACTCGATGTCAACAATGTCTTCCTTCATGGTGATCTTATAGAAGAGTTGTACATGACTGTCCCACCAGGCTTCAAATCCAATCACCCTAACCAGTGCTTTCATCTCCTAAAGTCCATTTGTGGCCTGCGACAGTAGTCTAGAAGGATGTGGGCAGTAAGATTACTATACATTTGGTTTATGTCGATGATATAGTAATTATTGGAAATTCTCTTTCTGAGTTGGCTGCTCTTAAACATATTTTGAATACCAAATTTAAGATTAAAGATCTTGACACACTGAAATATTTTTTAGGGATAGAGGCAGCACATTCAGCTAGTGGTATTTCTTTGTCACAACTAGGGGTGTACACGGCCCGACCCGGCCCGAAGATCCGGCCCGGGCCCGAAGGATTTTGGGCGGTGAAGGCTCGGACCCGAAGTGACCCGAGGAGGACCCGGGGAAAAAAATGAAGCCAAGAAAGGAGGTGAAGCCGGGACCGGGCCATGGCTCGGGTCACCCGGCCCGGCCCGGTGGCCTGGCAATATACACAAAACACAGATTTCAAATTAGGGATAGAGGGGCTAGGGCACGCACAACACATTCAGTCCATTCTCCATTCACTCATTTCACTGCCTCCCTCAGTACCAAGCAGCTCAGCCATTTAGGCTCACTCCCACACCCCCAGTTCCCAGTTTCCACTCTCCACTCTGGCATCGGTAGTTGGTGCACGAAATTGTGATCTCCAGGCTCGAACAAATCCTGGTAATGGCTCCAAAGCTTGGTGCTCTGATCTTAATTCATAATTGTCACAACTTCGATACAACTAACCAGCAAGTGCACTGGGTCGTCCAAGTAATACCTTACGTGAGTAAGGGTCGAATCCCACGGAGATTGTTGGTATGAAGCAAGCTATGGTCACCTTGTAAATCTCAGTCAGGCAGATATAAAGTGATAATGGAGTTTTCGAAATTTAATAATAGAATAGGGATAGAGATACTTATGTAATTCATTGGTGAGAATTTCAGATAAGAGAATGGAGATGCTTTTCGTTCCTCTGAACCTCTGCTTTCCTGCTATCTTCATCCAATCAGTCTTACTACTTTCCATGGCTGGCTTTATGCAAGGGCATCACCGTTGTCAGTGGCTACATCCCCTCCTCTCAGTGAATAATATGCTCACGCACCCTGTCACGGCACGGCTATTCATCTGTCGGTTCTCGATCATGCTGGAATATGATTCACCCTCCTTTTGCGTCTGTCACTAACACCCAGCACTCGCGAGTTTGAAGCTCGTCACAGTCATTCAATCATTGAATCCTACTCGGAATACCACAGACAAGGTTTAGACCTTCCAGATTCTCTTGAATGCCGCCATCATTCTAGCTTACGCCATGAAGATTCTGGTTAGGAGATCTAAGAGATACTCATTCTAGCTTAATTCATGTAGAACAGAAGTGTTTGTCAGGCACGCGTTCATAGGGGAGAATGGTGATGAGCGTCACACATAATCATCACCTTCATCACGTTCTTGGGTGCGAATGGATATCTTAGAAGCGAAATAAGATGAATTGAATAGAAAATAGTAGTAATTTGCATTAATCTTTGAGGAACAGCAGAGCTCCACACCTTAATCTATGGAGTGTAGAAACTCTACCGTTGAAAATACATAAGTGAAAGGTCCAGGCATGGCCGAGTGGCCAGCCCCCATGGTCTAAGAACAATGCGTTCAAAGATGGTCAAAAAGACGTCTAATACAATAGTAAGAGGTCCTATTTATAATAAACTAGTCACTAGGGTTTACATGAGTAAGTAATTGATAAATAAATCCACTTCCAGGGCCCACTTGGTGTGTGTTTGGGCTGAGCCTAAGTGTTGCACGTGCAGAGGCCATTTGTGGAGTTGAACGCCAGTTTTTGTGCCAGTTTGGGCGTTCAACTCTGGTTTTGGATCCTTTTCTGGCGCTGGACGCCAGATTTGGGTAGAAAGCTGGCGTTGAACGCCAGTTTACGTCGTCAATTCTTGGCCAAAGTATGGACTATTATATATTGCTGGAAAGCCCTGGATGTCTACTTTCCAACGCAATTGGAAGCGCGCCATTTCGAGTTCTGTAGCTCCAGAAAATCTACTTTGAGTGCAGGGAGGTCAGAACCCAACAGCATCAGCAGTCCTTTTTCAACCTCTGAATCTGATTTCTGCTCAAGTCCCTCAATTTCAGCCAGAAAATACCTGAAATCACAGAAAAACACACAAACTCATAGTAAAGTCCAGAAATGTGAATTTAACACAAAATATATTAAAAACATCCCTAAAAGTAACTAGATCCTACTAAAAACATACTAAAAACAATGTCAAAAAGCGTATAAATTATCCGCTCATCACAACACCAAACTTAAATTGTTGCTTGTCCCCAAGCAACTGAAAATCAAAATAGGATAAAAAGAATAGAATATACTATAAATTCCAAACTATCAATGAAACAGAGCTTCAATCATATGAGCGGGACTTATAGCTTTTTGCCTCTTGAATAGTTTTGGCATCTCACTTTATCCATTGAGGTTCAGAATGATTGGCATCTATAGGAACTTCAGATTTCAAATAGTGTTATTGACTCTCTTAGTTCAGTATGATGATTCTTGAACACAGCTTCTTTATGAGTCTTGGCCGTGGCCCTAAGCATTTTGTTTTCCAGTATTACCACCGGATACATAAATGCCACAGACGCATAATTGGGTGAACCTTTTCAGATTGTGACTCAGCTTTGCTAAAGTCCCCAATTAGAGGTGTCCAGGGTTCTTAAGCACACTCTTTTTTTGCTTTGGACCTTGACTTTAACCGCTCAGTCTCAAGTTTTCACTTGACACCTACACGCCACAAGCACATGGTTAGGGACAGCTTGGTTTAGCCGCTTAGACCAGGATTTTATTCCTTTAGGCCCTCCTATCCACTGATGCTCAAAGCCTTGGGATCCTTTTTAATTGCCCTTGCCTTTTGGTTTTAAGGGTTATTGGCTTTTTGCTCTTGCCTCTTGGTTTTAAGAGCTTTTGGCTTTTTCTGCTTGCTTTTTCTTTTTCTTTCTATTTTTTTTTCGCCTATTTTTTTTTTCTATTTTTTTTTTCTGCAAGCTTTGTTCTTTGCTGCTTTTTCTTGCTTCAAGAATCATTTTTATGATTTTTCAGATTATCAAATAACATGTCTCCTAGTCATCATTCTTTCAAGAGCCAACATATTTAACATTCTTAAACAACAACTTCAAAAGACATATGCACTGTTCAAGCATACATTCAGAAAACAAGAAGCATTGTCACCACATCAATATAATTAAACTAAGTTCAAGGATAAATTCAAAACTCATGTACTTCTTGTTCTTTTGAATTAAAACATTTTTTTTAAGAGAGGTGATGGATTCATAGGACATTTATAACTTTAAGACATAGTTACTACTACTAATGATCATGTAATGAAGACACAAACACAGATAAGCACATAACATAGAAAACGAAAAACAGAAGAAATAAGAACAAGGAATGAATCCACCTTAGTAATGGTGGCGTTTCCTTCTTGAGGAACCAATGATGTCCTTGAGCTCTTCTATGTCTCTTCCTTGTCTTTGTTGCTCCTCCTTCATTGCTTTTAGATCTTCTCTGATTTCATGAAGGGTGATGGAGTGCTCTTGATGTTCCACCCTTAGTTGCTTCCAATAATTGTGTGGAAGAAAATGTATCCCCTGAGGTATCTCAGGGATCTCTTGATTTGCAGTCAAATGTTCTACCACTGAGCTATAGACCCTTGATGGAAGCTTTTGTCTTCCCTTTCCTCTTTCTAGAGGTTTCTCTGGCCTTAAGTGCCATCAATGGTTATGGAAAGAACAAAAAAAGCTATGCTTTTACCACACCAAACTTAGAATGTTGCTCGCCCTCAAGCAAAAGAAGAAAGAATGAAGAAGATATGGAGGAGATGGATGGGAGTGTGTATTCGGCCATATGGGTGGGATTGGGTGGTAGAGAGATGTTGAATTTTTGAAGGTAGTGGGTGTATGGATGTGAGTGGTAAATGGAAGACAGAATGGATGATCATGAATGGAAAGAGAGATGATGAGGTAGGTGGGGATCCTGTGGGGTCCACAGATCCTGAGGTGTCAAGGCATTTACATCCCTGCACCAATTTAGGCATGTAAAATGCCCTTGCACACAACTCTGGGCGTTCAACGCCAGGTTGGTGCCCATTTTGGGCGTTCAACGCCCCTTTGCTGCCATTTCTGGCGTTGAACGCCAGAACCATGCTTGTTCTGGGCGTTCAGCGCCAGGATGCTCCCATTCTGGGCGTTCAGCGCCAGAACTATGCTCTGTTCTGGCGTTTGAACGCCAGACAGATGCTCCTCCAGGGTGTGATTTTTCTTCTGCTGTTTTTGATTCCGTTTTCAATTTTTATATTTATTTTGTGACTCCACATGATCATGAACCTAAGAAAACATGAAAAACAATAAAAATAAGAATTAGATAAACATTGGGTTGCCTCCCAACAAGTGCTTCTTTAATGTCAATAGCTTGACAGTGGGCTCTCATGGAGCCTCATAGATGTTCAGAGCATTGTTGAAACTCTCCAACACCAAACTTAGAGTTTGGATATGGGAGTTCAACACCAAACTTAGAGTTTGGTTGTGGCCTCCCAACACCAAACTTAGAGTTTGACTGTGGGGGCTCTGGTTGACTCTGCTTTGAGAGAAGCTTTTTCTGCTTCCTCTCCATGGTTGCAGAGGGAGATCCTTGAGTTTTAAACACAAGGGAGTCTTCATTCCATTGGAGGACTATTTCACCTCTGTCAACATCAATCACAGCTCTTGCTGTGGCCAGGAAAGGTCTTCCTAGGATGATGGATTCATCCTCTTCCTTTCCAGTATCCAGGACTATGAAATCAGCAGGGATGTAAAGGCCTTCAACCTTTACTAACACGTCCTCTACTTGTCCATAAGCCTGTTTTCTAGAGCTGTCTGCCATCTCTAATGAGATTTTAGCAGCTTGCACCCCATAGATTCCCAGTTTCTCTATTACAGAGAGGGGCATGAGGTTTATTCCTGAACCAAGGTCACACAGAGTCTTAAAGACCATGGTGCCTATGGTACAGGATATTATGAACCTTCCAGGATCCTGTCTCTTCTGAGGCAATGTCAGTTGATCCAGATTACTTAGTTCATTGATGAACAAGGGAGGCTCATCTTCCCAAGTATCAATGCCAAATAGTTTGGCATTCAGCTTCATGATTGCACCAAGAAACGTGGCAGTTTGATCTTCAGTAACATCCTCATTCTCTTCAGAAGAGGAATACTCATCAGAGCTCATGAAGGGCATAAGGAGGTTCAATGGGATCTCTATGGTCTCTAGATGAGCCCCAGAGTCCCTTGGTTCCTCAGAGGGAAGCTCCTTATTGACCACTGGACGTCCCAGGAGGTCTTCCTCCTTGGGATTCACGTCCTCTCCTCTCCTCACAGGTTCGGCCATGGCGCTTATGTCAATGGCCTTGCACTCTCCTTTTGGATTCTCTTCTGTATTGCTTGGGAGAGTACTAGGAGGGATTTCAGTGATCCTTTTACTCAGCTGGCCCACTTGTGCTTCCAGATTTCTAATGGAAGATCTTGTTTCATTCATGAAACTTACAGTGGCCTTAGATAGATCAGAGACTAAGTTTGCTAAATTAGAGGCATTTTGTTCAGAGTTCTCTGTCTGTTGCTGAGTTGATGATGGAAAAGGCTTGCTATTGCTAAACCTGTTTCTTCCACCATTATTAAAGCCTTGTTGGGGCTTTTGATCCTTCCATGAGAAATTTGGATGATTTCTCCATGTTGAGTTATAGGTGTTTCCATAAGGTTCACCTAAGTAATTTACCTCTGCTATTGCAGGGTTCTCAGGATCATAAGCTTCTTCTTCAGAAGATGCCTCTTGAGTACTGTTGGATGCAGCTTGCATTCCATGCAGACTCTGAGAGATCATATTGACTTGCTGAGTCAATATTTTATTCTGAGCCAATATGGCATTCAGAGTATCAACCTCAAGAACTCCCTTCTTCATAGGCGTCCCATTACTCACAGGATTCCTTTCAGAAGTGTACATGAACTGGTTATTAGCAACCATGTCAATGAGTTCTTGAGCTTCTGCAGGCGTTTTCTTTAGGTGAATGGATCCACCTGCAGAGGTATCCAATGACATCTTAGATAACTCAGACAGACCATCATAGAATATATCCAGGATGGTCCATTCTGAAAGCATGTCAGAAGGACACTTTTTGGTCAACTGTTTGTATCTTTCCCAAGCTTCATAGAGGGATTCACCTTCTTTCTGTCTGAAGGTTTGAACATCAGCTCTAAGCTTGCTCAGCTTTTGAGGAGGAAAGTACTTGGCTAAGAAAGCCATGACTAGCTTATCCCAAGAGTTCAGGCTGTCTTTGGGTTGAGAATCCAACCATAATCTAGCTCTGTCTCTTACAGCAAAAGGGAAAAGCATGAGCCTATAGACTTCAGGATCTACTCCATTAGTCTTAACAGTATCACATATCTGCAAGAATTCAGTTAAGAACTGAAAAGGATCTTCAGATGGAAGTCCTTAAAACTTGCAGTTCTGTTGCATCAGAGAAACTAACTGAGGTTTCAGCTCAAAGTTGTTTGCTCCAATGGCAGGAATGGAGATGCTTCTTCCATGTAAATTGGAATTAGGTGCAGTAAAGTCACCAAGCATCTTCCTTACATTATTATTATTTTCGGCTGCCATCTCCTCTTCCTGTTCAAAAATTTCTGAAAGGTTATCTCTGGATTGTTGTATTTTAGCTTCTCTTAATTTTCTCTTCAGAGTCCTTTCAGGTTCTGGATCTGCTTCCACAAGAATGTTCTTATCCTTGCTCCTGCTCATATGACAAAGAAGAAGGCACAGAAAAATAATAATAATAGGGATCCTTTTTGCCCAAGCACAGAGGTTCCCTTATGTGAGTAGAAGAGAAGAAGAAAAGAAAATCTGAACTCAGAGAGAGAGAGGGTTCGGATTTTTGGTGAGTTGAAGGAAAGATGTTAGTATATCAATAAACAAATAGAAGAAGATGAGAGGGGGGAAGTGAATTTTCGAAAACAATTTTTGAAAATGAGTTAGTGATTTTCGAAAATAGTTTTTGAAAAAGGTTAGTATTTTTTTTTCAAAATTTTTTTTAAAATCAAAAATAAAAATAATTAGTTAATAAAAAAGAAATTTTTGAAAAAGAGGGAAGATATTTTCGAAAATTAGAGAGAGAGAGAGTTAGTTAGGTAGTTTTGAAAAAGTTAAGAAACAAACAAAAAGTTAGTTAGTTAGTTGAAACAAATTTTGAAAAGATAAGAAGTTAGGAAGTTAGAAAAGATATTTTGAAATCAAATTTTTGAAAAAGATAAGATAAGAAGATTTTTTTGAAAAGATATGATTGAAGTTAGTTTTGAAAAAGATTTGATTTTTAAAATCACAATTAATGACTTGATTCACAAGAAATCATAAGATATGATTCTAGAACTTAAAGTTTGAATCTTTCTTAACAAGCAAGTAACAAACTTGAAATTTTTGAATCAAAACATTAATTGTTATTGTTATTTTCGAAAATTTGGTATAAAAATAAGAAAAAGATTTTTGAAAAATATTTTTGAAATTTTCGAAAATAACTAAGAATTTTGAAAAAGATTTGATTTTTGAAAAAGATTTTGAAAAAGATAAGATTTTCAAATTGAAAATTTGATTTGACTCATAAGAAACAACTTGATTTTAAAAATTTTTGAAAAAGTCAATCCAAATTTTGAATTTGATGAGAAAAAAAAGGAAAGATATTTTTTTGATTTTTGAAATTTTTATGAAAAACATGAAAATTATGCAATGCATGAAATTTTTAGATCAAAACATGTGATGCATGCAAGAATGCTATGAATGTCAAGATGAACACCAAGAACACTATGAATGTCAAGATGAACATCAAGAACATAATTTTGAAAAATTTTAATGCAAAGAAAACATGCAAGACATCAAACTTAGAATTCTTTAATGCTTAGACACTAAGAATTCAAGAATGCATATGATAAACATGAAAAGACACAAAACAAAAAAATCATCAAGATCAAACAAGAAGACTTACCAAGAACAACTTGAAGATCATGAAGAACACTATGAATGCATGATATTTTCGAAAAAAATGCAAGATGCATATGCAATTGACACCAAACTTATAACATGACTCAAGACTCAAACAAGAAACACAAAAATATTTTTGATTTTTATGATTTTCTAATTTTTTTGGATTTTTATTTTATATTTTTCGAAAAATTATTTAGAAAAAGGAAAAATAAGGATTCCAAAATTTTTAATATGAATTCCAAGAATCTTGCCATGTTAGTCTTAAGGCTCCAATCAAAGGGTCTGGCATGGCTTAACAGCCAGCCTAGCTTTAACATATAATTACATGGGCTGGAGTGATTAGTTGAATACCAATCCCAAAGTAGTTTGGGTATGGCTTTACAGCCAGATATGATTCAACATATTTCATGAAACACTAGAATTCATTCTTAAAAATTTTGAAGCCATAGAATAATTTATTTTTGAAAACATTTTTTTATTTTGAAAACATTTTTTTTTCGAAAACAGATGAGAAAATTTTGAAATATTTTTGAAAAATTTTTGAAGAGAAAACAAAAAGAAAATTACCTAATCTGAGCAACAGGATGAACCGTTAGTTGTCCAAACTCAAACAATCCCCGGCAACGGCGCCAAAAACTTGGTGCACGAAATTGTGATCTCCAGGCTCGAACAAATCCTGGTAATGGCTCCAAAGCTTGGTGCTCTGATCTTAATTCATAATTGTCACAACTTCGATACAACTAACCAGCAAGTGCACTGGGTCGTCCAAGTAATACCTTACGTGAGTAAGGGTCGAATCCCACGGAGATTGTTGGTATGAAGCAAGCTATGGTCACCTTGTAAATCTCAGTCAGGCAGATATAAAGTGATAATGGAGTTTTCGAAATTTAATAATAGAATAGGGATAGAGATACTTATGTAATTCATTGGTGAGAATTTCAGATAAGAGAATGGAGATGCTTTTCGTTCCTCTGAACCTCTGCTTTCCTGCTATCTTCATCCAATCAGTCTTACTACTTTCCATGGCTGGCTTTATGCAAGGGCATCACCGTTGTCAGTGGCTACATCCCCTCCTCTCAGTGAATAATATGCTCACGCACCCTGTCACGGCACGGCTATTCATCTGTCGGTTCTCGATCATGCTGGAATATGATTCACCCTCCTTTTGCGTCTGTCACTAACACCCAGCACTCGCGAGTTTGAAGCTCGTCACAGTCATTCAATCATTGAATCCTACTCGGAATACCACAGACAAGGTTTAGACCTTCCAGATTCTCTTGAATGCCGCCATCATTCTAGCTTACGCCACGAAGATTCTGGTTAGGAGATCTAAGAGATACTCATTCTAGCTTAATTCATGTAGAACAGAAGTGTTTGTCAGGCACGCGTTCATAGGGGAGAATGGTGATGAGCGTCACACATAATCATCACCTTCATCACGTTCTTGGGTGCGAATGGATATCTTAGAAGCGAAATAAGATGAATTGAATAGAAAATAGTAGTAATTTGCATTAATCTTTGAGGAACAGCAGAGCTCCATACCTTAATCTATGGAGTGTAGAAACTCTACCGTTGAAAATACATAAGTGAAAGGTCCAGGCATGGCCGAGTGGCCAGCCCCCATGGTCTAAGAACAATGCGTTCAAAGATGGTCAAAAAGACGTCTAATACAATAGTAAGAGGTCCTATTTATAATAAACTAGTCACTAGGGTTTACATGAGTAAGTAATTGATAAATAAATCCACTTCCAGGGCCCACTTGGTGTGTGTTTGGGCTGAGCCTAAGTGTTGCACGTGCAGAGGCCATTTGTGGAGTTGAACGCCAGTTTTTGTGCCAGTTTGGGCGTTCAACTCTGGTTTTGGATCCTTTTCTGGCGCTGGACGCCAGATTTGGGTAGAAAGCCCTGGATGTCTACTTTCCAACGCAATTGAAAGCGCGCCATTTCGAGTTCTGTAGCTCCAGAAAATCTACTTTGAGTGCAGGGAGGTCAGAACCCAACAGCATCAGCAGTCCTTTTTCAACCTCTGAATCTGATTTCTGCTCAAGTCCCTCAATTTCAGCCAGAAAATACCTGAAATCACAGAAAAACACACAAACTCATAGTAAAGTCCAGAAATGTGAATTTAACACAAAATATATTAAAAACATCCCTAAAAGTAACTAGATCCTACTAAAAACATACTAAAAACAATGTCAAAAAGCGTATAAATTATCCGCTCATCAGTAGTCCACACTCCCCACAGCACAGGCTGATCTGGGGACCCCTGACCTCATCTTCTCTCCCCACGGGCCACTCCCAATCTCACAGCATGTAGCCACATACCACGCAGTCACCCACTCCTCACGTTCTCGTCTCTTCTCAACCCTCCATGTTTTAGCCCAGTCACCGGCGAAGCTCTTCGTTCGACTGAAGACGGTGACGACCTACGGTGCTGCGCTACTTCTCCGTGATGGTGATGACCTACGGTCCTCTTCTCTATTACTGCCCCGTCGTTGCTCTGCTCTGCTAGTCCTGCTCCTTCTGCTCTGATCTCTTCTCCGGTCTTCCTCGCAGGTCTTCTTCTCAGGTAAGTAATTAATTTTATTATTTCATTAATATTCTGATTAAGGATTAGGGTTTTTGATAAACAGAATTTGTGAATTTAGGATGTGGGTGTTGATTTTCATTATTAGAACTCTGATTTATGTTTAGCTGATTTTTGTTCTGAATTGTTGTTGATTACTGATGTGTTTATTGAATAGTGATTACTTGTTCTGTGTTTACTGATGTTTTACTTATTAGGCTTGGGTTTGCTTGACAACAGATTGTTGGACATCAAATCAGAATTATAGTTATATGAGCTTGACTGCACATTTCGTTGATGAAGAATGGAAGTTACAAAAGAGAATTATAAATTTCTGCCAAATTGAGAATCACAAGGGTGATACAGTAGGAAGAGAAATTGAGAAATGCTTGAGAGAGTGGAGAATTGAAAAAGTATTCACAATCACAGTGGATAATGCAACTTCGAATGATGGAGCTATTACTTACCTTCAAAGGAAATTAGGTGCAAGAGGTGGGTTGGTGTGTGGAGGAAAGTATATGCATGTGAGATGTTGCGCTCATGTTCTGAATTTGATAGTGAATGAAGGAATTAAGGAGTAACAAACTTCAATTGAAAGCATTAGAAATGCTGTCAGGTATGTTAGGTCCTCTCCTCAACGGACTAAAAAATTTAAAGACTGCATTGAGGCTGAGTTGATTGAATCTAAAAGTCTTGTGTGCTTGGATGTTCCAACTAGGTAGAATTTAACCTATCTAATGTTTGAACATGCCGAGAAATTTGAAAAAGCTTTTGATAGACTTTTTGATCAAGAACCTAATTTTCTTAGATGGTTTGGAGAGGATAGTGGGAGAAAAAGGAAAGTTGGTCCACCTACATCACTTGATTGGCAACATGCTAGATTATTCATTGAGTTTTTGAGAATCTTTTACGAAATAACTTTGAGCTTCTCTTCTTCTTTGCATGTTACATCAAACAAATATTTTCATGAAATTGTATCTATTGCTTCTCAATTAACATCTTGGAGCCAAAGTCATTCTGAATTGTTAGGTTCTATGGCATGTTCTATGGAGAATAAATATCATAAATATTGGGGACTTGTTGACAAATTTAACCCGTTGTTACTTGTTGCTGTTGTATTGGATCCTCGTTATAAATTAGATTATCTCTGTTGGTGTTTGGAGGATGTTTATGACAAGGAAGTGTCTACTACTATGACTGGTTTTGTTAAACTAACATTGGAGATTTTATATAAGTTTTATGAAAAGGAGGTTGTAGATGATAAAGGAAGGGAGGATGGTGAAAGTTCATCTAGAGATGTCTTGGATGATAATACTAAAGTCTCAATTGGTGCTAAGGGAGTTCCTGAAAATAGAGTGAATATGTGGAAAAAGCAAAAAAGAGAGAAGGCTAATGCAGATAGCAAGTCAGATGTGGAGAGATATCTAGCCGAGGATACTGTAGAAGATGAGAATTTTGATATATTGGCTTGGTGGAAAGTGAATGCTTCAAAATACAAAATTCTTTCTCTCATAGCCCGTGACGTCTTAGGTATTCCGGTCTCAACTGTTGCTTTTGAATCATGCTTTAGCACTGGTGGACGTATGCTTGATGTCTTCCGCAGCTCTTTATCACCATTAATGGCTGAAGCTTTGATATGCACTCAAAGTTGGTTGTGCCCTTCGAAACAATAAGTTGGAGATCAAGAGTTTGATCAATTTGATAGTAGTCAGAAGATTGTTGAAGGTATATTTATAATATTTTTATTATTGTGACTTAATTATTTGAAGTAATAATCTCTTATATGAAAATGAATAATTTTATATATTTTGTAATTTGTATTTTGTAGGTTTTACTAATGCATCCATATCACATGGAACAAGTTAACAACATTAATAGCAATTGATGGATGACTATTCATCTGTGGTTAATGTTGTGTTATAAACACTATGAGTTAAAGTTCTATGCTTAGGAAGAATAAGTGTAACGACCCAATTTTCAATATGTCTAGATCATACCAAAAACTGAGCACTACCAATTTGTCTTCCTAATTATTATCTATTATTTATCATATGAGCCTGATTCGTTATTAAAAGCGTAGTTAATTTGTGAGGTTTTTTTTTGAAAACGTTTGGATTAATAGACGGAATCATTCATAATCAACCCACAACTGATAACAGATAAAACAGTTATAAACAACCACACATAAATACATCACAAGCAGCTAACAACATTCAGTGATCCAGCCTTTATCAGAGTATAGACTTTTAGTTTGAACACCCCTAGATATAGCTAGATAATAACTATATACATATACATACATACAACATCCCAGGTCCTGACCTGTTCAAGAGGTCCCTAAGCTGGCACCTAGGCTAGCCTAAACTCTATACTCACCTAGTCCCTCTAAACTACTAAAGCGAGGGAAAGTATATTCTAAGTCTTCAAAACTCAAGTCAGGTGGAATGTCATCAAAAGGTAGAACATTATCTGCTACTCCACTGCACGATCAGACATTGCTATAGGACGTCTCTCTGGTACCTCATCAAGTAGCCACACAACAGGAGTCTCGTACACAGGATTTAGGTTAAAATTCATGTACAAACGAGGTGCAAACATTGGCTGGTCTCACAATATATACATATAAACAGAGAACGAGATTCACCCTAGACTCAGAAGACTATCTAGAGCGGAATCCTCTTTGCAGAGCCATCATCAACAAACTACGGTAAGGTACTCTTACTTCCATCTGAAGGGGGAAGGGAGAGAGAAGGGGTAAGAACTGGAGAGTTCTTAGTAGGACCGGGGTTATTAGTTAAGTTCATTGATTCCGTGTTGTTTTGCAGGTAAATACCAGAATACAGAAAGCAGTAAATAGAAGATACAGATAAATAAAGAAGATAGAGAAAATTGATAGCAGAACACAAACAGAAGAATACAAGAAAATAACACAAACACAAAGAATAGAATACACACAAAGAAAGCATACATTCATACAACAAACATAATGGAAGAAATGCACAACCAAGTATGATGCATGTCTCGCCTTAATGAAGGTAATGAGCTTATTTGCCGGTTTCTACCCGCTCCCGATGTAATCCATAGCAGCTGAAATGGGTATGGTTTTTCAGTTAGCATAGGTACAGTTCTCACTAACCGACGTATGTGTCATATCCTCTGTAAGCAGACTCTGCCTTACAGGTGGCGGCATTCCAGCTGTGTATGAAATCATATCCTCTATAAGCAATCCTTGCGTTACAGGTGCGGCATTCTAGCCGTGTATGAATTAATATCCTCTACAAGTGATCCCAGGTTATCAGTTGCAGGTATAGCTCTCAATAGCTGTGTAGCACTGGAAAACGTTCTGTGGTCGTACCACTATTTATCTGACTGCCTCAATGCAGCAGATGAGCATACAAATGATTTTGGAGTGGCCTTAATGCAACAAATGAATAAACAAACATCTCTTGGGTTGCCTCAAGCAACAAATGTACATAAAACAAATATCTCTTTATTGTATTACTCATCTCTTTTATCTCTTTGCTCTGTTCTGGTTTCTCTTTTCTCTGTATCTCTTTATTCTGCTCTGGTTACTCTGTTCTCTGTATCTCTTTATTTTTCTCTGATTACTCTTTCCTTTGTATCTATATTACTCTTTTTTTTTCTTTATCTCTTTACTTTACTCTGCTTACTCTATTCTCTGTGTTACTTTATTCTGCTCTGATTTCTCTGCTTAACGTATGTATTTTAAAGCTTATGTAAATTTCGGTATGAATAGTTAGCCTGTCTCAAGTATATGCTCATTAAGTCTATACTAAAACATTTTAACTTTTCATATAATACATAACCCTAGTCGCAACTCAAGGACTAACTATGTTGCCCTAGTTCGTTTACTAATTTCTGTCTGTTTTTCTGTCATTAAAATTTTACAGACTTTTTCTTTGGTTTTTATCTTTTCTTTAACTTTCTATCTTTCATTTATATTTTCCTCATTAACATATTTTTACCACTCCCTAAGTGTTTTATGAAGGTAATTACGAGATTCTGCACTTAAAGTTGTCTTTCTAAAGTTTTTATAGAAAACTGCCTTTTCCGCATTATTTTATTATTTTTTATTAAAATATTCTTTTTAATTAAATATTATTATTTAATATTTTATTATTATTTATTATTTTATCATTAAATTTTTGAAAATTAACCTACTTTAACTTTTAACCTTTAAAATTCACTTTTTACCACCCGTAACTTTTAATATTTTTACTTTAACCATTCTAAATTCTGAAAATTACCAAATAACCCCTCAAACACCAAAATAATTACAACCTTGCCCTTTTTAAGATCTAAAAGGTGTTCTTCAATGTTCTTCATCACACTCAAAGTATTCTTCATGTTCTTCATAAATTTTTCAGATTCTTTCTCTGTTTTTACCCGTTTTTTAATCTTTTCAGCAACCGATTTTTACCATAATTCATAATAATTTAGCAGCCACAAAAACCCCATCTTTTCTACATGATTTTAACACAAATTGAACCCCAATTTAAGATCTAGGATTTTGGTTTCCAGATGCACCCAAGAACACAAATTCATAGCTTGAATTTCATCAAATTTCATCAAAATTTCACCAAATTTTCACCAAGAATCAATCATGAATGCAACCAATTTTTAGCACAGCCAAACCATAAAAAATTCACACAACTCAAACACAAATAATCAAGATTAATTTCGTCACACCCTACCTGGTTTTGCTGCTCCTAATTCGGTTATGTCCTTAGGTGGTCCTTAAGCACTTTTTCCTCCTAAATCACATCAAGAACAACTTTAAATCCAAAAATCCTCAACTAACCGAATCTTTCTCAGCATCTTAGGAAGGGATTTCTCACCTTAAACTTGCTGGAAATTAACGTTTCTTGGCCCTCAAGTCAAGTTAAGCATGATTCCTAAGGAAGAACATCAAGAAAATACATGTTTAAGCATGTTTCCTTGAAAACCGAATTCAAAGGGGAAAGGAACAGCCATCTCACCTTATTTATAGCCTTGATAAGTTACATGGTTATGTAGAGGAAGAAGAAAGGATCATTTTGGTGAAATCGGAATTTTGATTTGAGTTTTAGTTCAGAAGAAATAAAGCTTTGAAGATTAAGTGTTCATGAAAGTTTCTCTCTTTTCTCTCTTGTTATTTTTGGCCAAAATGAAGAAATGAGACAGCCTTGGAGGTTTTGGGGGTGTAAGGTGAGTTGTGATTGGTTGGCTTAGAGGTGGATTAAAATAATATTAAAATATCTCTGGTGTACAACTACTAAAACTAGGTGTATCGGAACACTTATAAAAATATCTCTAAAAATTATTTTCTGAGATACTAGCATAAATAACACTAGTAACATCTTTATTATGAGAATAAAACATGTATAATGAGGCCTTAGCATTGCTAAAGTCATTAGAGAGTGCTGGTGCTAAGCTGCACCAGTAAACTGTGAACCTAGTTAAACCGATTTTCGATTTTTAACTAAAACTAACCAGGTAACCTTATAATATCATTCAAGAAGCTTCTAATACTAATATAATGATAATATTATCCTATTATCTCTCTTCTCTCAAGAATCGAGTCTGGTTCATCAAACTGAGATTATTTACGAAAAATAGGATCAAAACTCCAAATCGATACGGTTCAAAAACTAGGTTCTTCGTGACTGCATTATCGAGCTTACCTCAAAAAGTTCTAGCTTAAAGAAGATGTAACGAAAATGAGGATCGAGATACTTGATGATATATCAGAGGTTCTCCCCTTACTGATCCTCCGGAGAAATCCGTTCTTTCAGAAAAGATCTCGCGTATTCGAAAATCGGGGTTGTTACATTCTACCCTCCTAAAAGAAAATTTTGTCCTTAAAATTTCAGTTACCTGAGAATAAATGCGGATAATCAGCTTTCATCTTATCTTCCAGTTTCCAAGTGTGCTCTTCTTCTCCTCTTTGTCCCCAAGCTACTTTGACTAAGGGAACAGTTTTGCCTCTTAGCTGCTTATCACTTCTTTCTATGATCTGAACTGGTGATGCTTGGTATGTCAAATCATTTCATAACTGTACTGTCTCTAGTTGTAAAACGTGACTGATGAGCGGATAATTTATACGCTTTTTGGCATTGTTTTTAGTATGTTTTTAGTATATTTTAGTTAGTTTCTATTATATTTTTATTAGTTTTTAAATAAAAATCGTAATTCTGGACTTTACTATGATTTTGTGTATTTTTCTGTGATTTCAGGTATTTTCTGGCTGAAATTGAGGGACCTGAGCAAAAATCTGATTCAGAGGCTGAAAAAGGACTGCAGATGCTGTTAGATTCTGACCTCCCTGCACTCGAAGTGGATTTTATGGAGCTACAGAAGTCCAATTGGTGCACTCTCAATTGCGTTGGAAAGTATACATCCTGGGCTTTTCAGCAATATATAATAGTCTATACTTTGCCCGAGATTTGATGGCCCAAACCGGCATTTCAAGTCAGCATAGAAATTCTGGCGTTAAAACGCCAGAACTAGCATAAAAGCTGGAGTTAAACGCCCAAACTGGCACAAAAGCTGGCGTTTAACTCCAAGAAAAGTTTCTACACGTGAAAGCTTCAATGCTCAGCCCAAGCACACACCAAGAGGACTCGAAAGTAGATTTCTGCATCATTTACTCATTTCTGTAAACCCTAGGTTACTAGTTCTCTTTAAATAGGACCTTTTGCTATTGTAATTTCATCGGGGAATCTTTAGTTCATCTTTTGATCTCTTGATCACATTTTGGGGGCTGGCTTCACGGCCATGCCCAGACCTTTTGTTCTTATGTATTTTCAACGGTGGAGTTTCTACACACCATAGATTAAGGTGTGGAGCTCTGCTGTTCCTCATGAATTAATGCAAAGTACTATTATTTTTCTATTCAAATCAAGCCTATTTCTTCTCTAAGATATACACTCGTTCTTCACCCTGACGAATGTGATGATCCGTGACACTCATCATCATTCTCACCTATGAACGTGTGCCTGACAACCACTTCCGTTCTACTTGCAATAGCTAGAGTGCGTATCTCTTAGCCTCCTGGTTCATGACGCATGGTTGCCTCGCCTGACAACCGAGCCTTCCATTCCATGAGATCAGAGTCTTCGTGGTATAGGCTAGAATTAATTGGCAGCATTCTTGAGATCCGGAAAGTCTAAACCTTGTCTGTGGTATTCCGAGTAGGATCTGGGAAGGGATGACTATGACGAGCTTCAAACTCACGAGTGTTGGGCGTAGTGACAGATGCAAAAGGATCAATGGATCCTATTCCAACATGATCGAGAACCAACAGCTGATTATCCGTGCGGTGACAACGCATTTGGGCCATTTTCACTGAGAGGACGGGAGATAGCTATTGAAAACGGTGAAACCCAACATAAGCTTGCCATGGAAAGGAGTATGAATGATTGGAAGAAGGCAATAGGAAAGCAGACGTTTAGGAGGAACAAAGCATCTTCATACGCTTATCTGAAATTTTCACCAATGAATTACATAAGTATCTCTATCCTATTTTATGTTTTATTTATCTTTTAATTATCAATTCTCCATAACCATTTGAATCTGCCTGACTGAGATTTACAAGATGACCATAGCTTGCTTCAAGTCGACAATCTCCGTGGGATCGACCCTTACTCACGTAAGGTTTATTACTTGGACGATCCAGTGCACTTGCTGGTTAGTTGTGCGGAGTTGTGATAAAGATTTGAGATTATAATTATGCGTACCAAGTTGTTGGTGCCATTGATGATCACAATTTCGTGCACCAGTGACTCTTGTTGGGAATATATTTCTTAAGTTGTGAGACATGAAAAACATCATGAAGGTTTGATAAATAAGGAGGAAGGGCTATTTGATAAGCTACTAGACTGACTCTTTTAAGTGTTTGGAAAGGTTCTATGTATCGTGGGTTAAGTCTTTTAGTCTTAAGGACTCTACCTATTCCAGTAATCGAAGTTACTTTTAGAAAGACATGGTTTCCCTCACTAAACTCTAAGGGTCTATGTCTATTATCGGCATAGCTCTTTTGACGGTTTTGTGCTGTCTGGATCTTCCGACGAATCTCCTTTATCTTCTCAGTAGTTTCTTACACTATGTATGGACCTAAGACACTAGATTCTCCATCGTCATTCCAACACAATGGTGTCCGGCATCTTCTTCCATAGAGAGCTTCATATGGTGCCATACCGATACTTTATTGGCAACTGTTGCTGTAGACGAATTCGACCAACAGCAAATATTTATCCCAGCTGCTTTGGTTTTCTATCATACATGATCGTAACATGTCTTCTAACGTCTAGATTGTCTGCTCTGATTGTCCGTCTATCTGAGGATGGTATGCTATACTCGTGTGCAATTCTGTTCCCAACGCTTTCTGAAAAACTCCCCAGAATCTAGTAGTAAACCTCGAAACTCGATCTGAGATAATTTACGAAAGTATCCCGTGCAGTCGTATGATTTCTTGAATATATATTCGTTCCAGCCTTTCTAAAGTATAGTCAACTCAAATCGGAAGGAAGTGCGCTAACTTTGTCAACCTGTTCACAATTACCCAGATGGCATCGTGTCCTGTTGAGGTTCTTGGCAATCCCGTGGCAAAATCCATAGTAATCTACTCCCATTTCTATTATGGTATTTCTAAATGTTGCAAGGTTCCTGAAGGCTTCTGATGTTCCACCTTCACCTTCTGGCAGGTTAAACATTTTGAGGCATAAACAACTACCTCTTTCTTTAAGCCCGACCACCAGAACATTCGTTTCAAATCTTGATACATCTTTGTCACTCCAGGATGTATAGAAAATCTACTTTGGTGAGCTTCAGTAAGAATCTTTTGTTGCAATTCTCCAGAGTTAGGCACACAAATTATGTTCTTGTACCTCCATAGGCCACTACGATCCTGTCTCACAGCTTCTTCAACTCTGCAAGCAATGGTGACATCCGGTACGGTGCTATGAAAATCGGTCTGGTTCCAGGTACTAGATCAATGCTAAATTCTATCTCTCGCTGAGGAGGAAACTCAGGTATGTCGTCCAAGAAAACATCAGGAAATTCCTTCACCATTCGGATTCGTTCTAAGCTTAATTCACTATCATTCGAGCTAACCGCTAACAGAACGTACCCCTCACAATCACTCCCGTCTAAGGTAACTCTTACAGAATTCAGATATAAGGTGTGGGACAGAAATGGTTTAGTACATAGACTATCAGATGGAATAACAGTAGTTCTTTTAAAGCAATCAAGAAAAACATGATACTTAGATAACCAATCTAATCCTAAAATAACTTCTAAATCACATAGAGGCAAACAGATTAGATCATGTATAAAAGTCCTATTCCTAATAGCAAGTGGTACTTGCAGGTACATTAAACTGGTTAAAGCATTTTGGAATGCAGGTGTATGAACAATCAAGTGAAAATTCAATTTAAAGAAATATAATCCTAACTCAGGAGCAACAGTTAGAGAAAAAAAGAATGCGATGCACCCGAATCATACAATACAGTTAGAAATCGATTCTTGACATAACACTGACCTTGAATGAGGGTGTCCGATTGCACAACATCGTCAATAGTGATAGCAAACACTCGTCTTTGTTGTTGGGTTCTGAATGGATTTCGAGTAAATCCCTTCGAACAATCCTTGGCAATATGTCCAAGTTCTCCACAAGCATAGCAGTTAGGTGATCCAAACTGGCAAGACCTGTTACCATGCTCTTTTCTGCATTGCTTACATGCAGGGTTTATGTAAGCCTGATGGGCTCGTTTACCATTGCCTTGCCTTACTTTACCTCTATTCTTACCCGTACGTCGAGCAGTAATGTTACCAACTTGTGGGTTCTTATGCTATCGTATGCCACGTGCTTTAAAATGCACCCTTCTCCCAGCTGCCTGATGATTGCTAAGATGCCTTGGTGGAAATCTTTGGCGACTCACCTTGGCCATAATCACTTTCTTAATACATTCTTCCACTAACTTGCTCTTCTTGACTAATTCGGCAAAATTACGTATCTCCAGCGGAACTATTGAACTCATCAGATCATCACGAAGGCCTCCTTCAAACTTCAAGTACTTCCATTCTTCAAAGTCAGTAAGATTCCCTTGACAGATCTTAGAGAAACGACACAAGTCATCGAAATTACGAGCATATTCAGCAACAGTCATATCCCCTTGCCTCAGCTGCATAAGCTCTATCTCCTTAGCATCACGCACTGCTCTCGGAAAATATTTCTTGTAGAATTCATCTTTAAAAATATCCTAAGGAATGTCACCTTCATTACGTTGTAGCAGTCGCTGTATCCCCTGCCACCAGTACTCAGCTTCTCCCTCGAGCATATAAGTAGCAAACTCCACGTGTTGTCCTTCTGGAACATGCTGCGCTCTCAATGATCATTCAATACCTCGAAACCAGTTATCAGCGTCAGTAGCAACGAGTGTACCCTTGAACTTAGGCGGATTAACCTTCAAAAAGGTCGCAAGGGTTATAGATCTTTCAGGATGCCCTAAGTTATTCTCATCATTCCCATTATCTTCTCCGTATTCATTCTCATTTCCATTTCTCACTCCAAGACATTCAACAGCCCTAGGCGCTGCTACCGCAGCTTCACGCACTGCTTCAACCACGTTGTTCATGGTAGCCATAAACGTTTCCTGTTCCCTCTCGTAGTTAACATTAGGAATTCCTTCCCGTACGCCTCATCCCCGTGAACCAATTGTAGTCCTGTTCACACCAAACAATCATTGTTAAGGGGATCAGTATTAACACTTCAAGTCAAGTGTGAACATTTCCAAAATGAAAACACATAAACAATCATGCAACATATATCACTGGGATATCTTATACGCATGAGGAACGAACTGGGAACGAACTGCTCTGATACCAAATTGTAACGACCCAATTTTCAATATGTCTAGATCATACCGAAAACTGAGCGCTACTAATTTGTCTTTCTAATTATTATCTATTATTTATCATATGATCCTGATTCATTGTTAAAAGCGTAGTTAATTTATGAGGTATTTTTTTTAAATGTTTGGATTAATAGACGGAACCATTCATAATCAACTCACAACTGATAACAGATAAAACAGTTATAAACAACCACACATAAATACATCACAAGCAGCTAACAACATTCAGTGATCCAGCCTTTATCAGAGTATAGACTTTTAGTTTGAACACCCCTAGATATAGCTAGATAATAACTATATACATATACATACATACAACATCCCAAGTCTTGACCTGTTCAAGAGGTCCCTAAGCTGACACCTAGGCTAGCCTAGACTCTATACTCACCTAGTCCCTCTAAACTACTAAAGCGAGGGAAAGTACGTTCTAAGTCTTCAAAATTCAAGTAATGTGGAACGTCATCAAAAGGTAGAACATCATCTGCTACTCCTCTGCACGATCAGACATTGCTATAGGACGTCTCTCTGGTACCTCATCAAGTAGCCACACAACAGGAGTCTCGTACATAGGATTTAAGTTAAAGTTCACGTACAAATGGGGTGTAGACATTGGCTAGTCTCACAGTATATACATATAAACAGAGAACGAGATTCACCTTAGACTCAGAAGACTATCTATAGCAGAATCCTCTTTGCAGAATCATCATCAACGAACTACGGTAAGGTACTCTTACTTCCATCTGAAGGGGAAAGGGAGAGAGAAGGGGTAAGAACTGGGGAGTTCTTAGTAGGGCTGGGGTTATTAGTTAAGTTCATTAATTCTGTGTTGTTTTGCAGGTAAATAGCAGAATACAGAAAGCAGTAAATAGAAGATACAGATAAATAGAGAAGATAGAGAAAATAGATAGCAGAACACAAACAGAAAAATACAAGAAAATAACACAAACATAAAGAATAGAATACACACAAAGAAAGCATACATTCATACAACAAACATAATGGAAGAAATGCACAACCAAGTATGATGCATGTCTAGCCTTAATGCAGGTAATGAGCTCATTTGTCGGTTTCTACCCGCTCCCGACGTAACCCAAAGCAGCTGAAACGGGTATGGTTTTCCAGTCAGCATAGGTACAGTTCTCACTAACCGACGTATGCGTCATATCCTCTGTAAGCAGACTCTGCCTTACAGGTGGCGGCATTCCAGCCGTGTATGAAATCATATCCTCGGTAAGCAATCCTTGCGTTACAGGTGCGGCATTCTAGCCGTGTATGAATTAATATCCTCTGCAAGTGATCCCAGGTTATCAGTTGTAGGTATAGCTCTCAATAGCTGTGTAGCATTGGAAAACATTCTGTGGTCGTACCACTATTTATCTAACTGCCTCAATGCAGCAGATGAGCATACAAATAATTCTGGAATGGCCTTAATGCAACAAATGAATAAACAAACATCTCTTGGGTTGCCTCAAGCAACAAATGTACATAAAACAAATATCTCTTTATTGTATTACTCTTCTCTTTTATCTCTTTGCTCTATTCTGGTTTCTCTTTTCTCTGTATCTCTTTATTCTGCTCTGGTTACTATGTTCTCTGTATCTCTTTATTTTTCTCTGATTACTCTTTCCTTTGTATCTATATTACTCTTTTTTTTCTTTATCTCTTTACTTTACTCTGCTTACTCTGTTCTCTGTGTTACTTTATTCTGCTCTAATTTCTCTGCTTAACGTATGTATTTTAAAGCTTATGTAAATTTCGGTATGAATAGTTAGCCTGTCCCAAGTATAGGTTCATTAAGTCTATACTGAAACAGTTTAACTTTTCATATAATACATAACCCTAGTCGCAACTCAAGGACTAACTATGTTGCCCTAGTTCGTTCACTAATTTATGTCTGTTTTTCTGTCATTAAAACTTTACAGACTTTTTCTTTGTTTTTTATCTTTTCTTTAACTTTCTATCTTTCATTTATATTTTCCTCGCTAACATGTTGCTACCACTCCCTAAGTGTTTTATGAAGGTAATTACGAGATTCTGCGCTTAAAGTTGTCTTTCTAAAGTTTTTACAGAAAACTGCCTTTTCCGCATTATTTTATTATTTTTTATTAAAATATTCTTTTTAATTAAATATTATTATTTAATATTTTATTATTATTTATTATTTTATCATTAAATTTTCGAAAATTAACCTACTTTAACTTTTAACCTTTAAAATTCACTTTTTGCCACCCGTAACTTTTAATATTTCTACTTTAACCATTCTAAATTCTGAAAATTACCAAATAACCCCTCAAACACCAAAATAATTACAACCTTGCCCTTTTTAAGATATAAAAGGTGTTCTTCAATGTTCTTCATCACACTCAAAGTATTCTTCATGTTCTTCATAAATTTTTCAGATTCTTTCTCTGTTTTTACCCGTTTTTTTAATCTTTTCAGCAACCGATTTTTACCATAATTCATAATAATTTAGCAGCCACAAAAACCCCATCTTTTCTACATGATTTTAACACAAATTGAACCCCAATTTAAGATCTAGGGTTTTGGTTTCCAGATGCACCCAAGAACACAAATTCATAGCTTGAATTTCATCAAATTTCATCAAAGTTTCACCAAATTTTCACCAAGAATCAATCATGAATGCAACCAATTTTTAGCACAGCCAAACCATAAAAAATTCACACAACTCAAACACAAATAATCAAGATTAATTTCGTCACACCCTACCTGGTTTTGCTGCTCCTAATTTGGTTATGTCCTTAAGCACTTTTTCCTCCTAAATCACATCAAGAACAACTTTAAATCCAAAAATCCTCAACTAACCGAATCTTTCTCAGCATCTTAGGAAGGGATTTCTCACCTTAAAATTGCTGTAAATTAACGTTTCTTGGCCCTCAAGTCAAGTTAAGCATGATTCCTAAGGAAGAACATCAAGAAAATACATGTTTAAGCATGTTTCCTTGAAAACCGAATTCAAAGGGGAAAGGAACAGCCATCTCACCTTATTTATAGCCTTGATAAGTTACATGGTTATGTAGAGGAAGAAGAAAGGATCATTTTGGTGAAATCAGAATTTTGATTTGAGTTTTAGTTCAGAAGAAATCAAGCTTTGAAGATTAAGTGTTCATGAAAGTTTCTCTCTTTTCTCTCTTGTTATTTTTGGCCAAAATGAAGAAAGGAGACAGCCTTGTAGGTTTTTGGGGTGTAAGGTGAGTTTTGATTGGTTGGCTTGGAGGTGGATTAAAATAATATTAAAATATCTCTGGTGTACAACTACTAAAACTAGGTGTATCGGAACACTTATAAAAATATCTCTAAAAATTATTTTCTGAGCTACTAGCATAAATGACACTAGTAACATACTTATTATGAGAATAAAACATGTATAATGAGGCCTTAGAATTGCTAAAGTCATCAGAGAGTGCTGGTGCTAAGCTACACCAGTAAACTGTGAACCCGGTTAAACCGATTTTTTATTTTTAACTAAAACTAACCAGGTAACCTTATAATATCATTCAAGAAGCTTCTAATACTAATATAATGATAATATTATCCTATTATCTCTCTTCTCTCATGAATCGAGTCCGGTTCATCAAACTGAGATTATTTACGAAAAATAGTATCAAAACTCCAAATCGATACGGTTCAAAAACTATGTTCTTCGTGACTGCATTATCGAGCTTGCCTCAAAAAGTTCTAGCTTAAAGAAGACATAACGAAAATGTGGATTGAGGTACTTGATGATATATCAGAGGTTCTCCCCTTACTGATCCTCCGGAGAAATCCGTTCGTTCAGAAAAGATCTCGCGTACTCGAAAACCGGAGTTGTTACAATAAGACTTTTGCATAATGTTTCGTGTTATTTGTATGTGACTTAACTATTTGGTGTTATGAGACTATTAGTATTGATTGTGGTTATGTTTTAATTTTAGAAAATGGTTGGTTCTTGTTATAATTTTTTAAGTGAATTTTACTATGTGAATTGTGAAATAATGGTTGGACATTAGGTGAGTTTTACATGTTGATGACCCGGTTTTCACACGGTTTTTACCCGGTTTTTACCCGGCCCGAAGATGCATAGGTTTCATCGGGTCTAGGATCGGGTTAGGGTCATGAAATTAGGCCCGGTCTATATTTCGCGCCGGGTTTAGGTCCGGCCAATCCCGGTGTGGCCCGGCCCATGTACACCCCTAGTCACAACATAAGTATTATTTAGATTTATTGCATGATTCTGGACTTTTGGGTTGTAAGCCAGCTAGGGTACCTATGGATAGCACTATTCGTCTTTCCCAAGATGCTAGTCCCCCTCTGAGGATCCTTTTATTTATCGTCGCCTTGTTGAACGGTTAATTTATATCACTACTACTCGTCCAGATATTACTTATGCAACACAACAACTTAGTCAGTTTATGGCTAATCCAACTCAAACCCACTACAAAGCGGCGCTTTGAGTTCTACAATACTTAAATAATATCTCTGGTTAAGGTCTCTTCTTTACCAGAACTTCTGCCTTACATATTTATGGTTTTAGTGACTCTGATTGGGCTGGTTGTCCAGACACTCATCGATCCATATCTGGTTATTGTTTCACCGAGCTCTTGCTAATACTACTTGTGAGCTTCTTTGGATTCTCAACTTGCTGAAATTTTTGAATGTGTCTTGTGCTCGTCCTCCGACTTTGTTCTGTGACAACCAAAGTGCTTTACATATCACTGCAAATTCTGTTTTCCATGAGCGTACTAAACATCTCGAGGTTGACTGTCACCTTGTTCGACAAAAGACACAAGCCGGTGTCATAACGCTACTGCCCGTTTCTTCCTCTGGTCAATTAGCCGATATTTTCACTAAACCTCTCCCATCTCAAGCATTTCATCTCAATTCGTCCAAGTTAGGGATTCTTGACTGCTTCCATCTTCCAGCTTGTAAAAGCGTATTAAGCCAATCATCAGACTCAGCTCAACACGAGGAATCATATAACAATAAAGAGGCTCAAAATACATAAATATACACCTTACTTTATTTTTCTTTCTGATATGTATATTTTTTTTCATTGTTCTAGAACCTATGACTCATCATTCAGAATCAATTCTATTAGGATAAAGAATATATCTAAATTTGGTAGTTTTGAACAGATTTAATGATATGTCTCTCATTGTATTCTTGTATATAATCTGTATATTGTAAACTTTAAATGCATACTTGCATATACACATTTTTCTCATCTCTATAAAACTTATTATATTGTTCATAACAACAAAATCAACATAAATTTGTACGATAAAGTTAACTCACACTACAACAAATAAGGGTTTTTGCAACGGTCAAAAACCGTTTCCATAGATCAAAAAACTGTTCCTAAAACCTTAGGCAACGTTTTGGCAATGGTTTTTTACCTCTGGTATATGCGGCCGTTACCAATGCTCAAAGGCAACGGTTTTTTACCTAAGGCAACGACAATAAAAAAAATAGTTGCCATAGTTACTGGCATAGACAACGGTTTTGACAACAATTTTTATATTTAGAACCATTCTCTTTCATGGTTTAAAACCATAATTTGATAGACAACGGTTTTAAACTGTTGTAGTTTAATTATTTATAAAGCCAACTGTTTTAAACTGTTATAGTTTTATTATTCACAAAGCCAACGGTTTTAAAGCGTTACCATTAGTGTCATTTTTTGGCAACGGTTTTAATAACATTGCCATTTTGTAGTTTTCTTTGACAACGGTTTTAACACCATTGCCTTTTGTGACTTTTGACAACGGTTTTTTGTAATATATAATTCTTTATTTACAATAATTTTCTTATGAATGAAATTAGTTCCAATTTTTTTTTAATTTAGTGTCAATAAATAACCTAAACTATTTGAATCAAATTACTAAAGAAAACTAATTGAACATTTACCATCAAATTTGACTTATAAAAATTGTTGTAAGATCCACAATCACATTATATCATCATTGCAAAATAACATAATACTAGGCTAGATCATAACTACTTTTACTTGTATCATCATCATTTTTCAAAATACCATAATACTATAGCCTAAGGGTGGCAATTTCTTCATTTTTATTCAACAAAGTTTGCGTGGTAACTCTTCCATGACATCGCACTCGTCCTGTCTTCTCTTTTCCAAATATGGATTGAAAAGCTCTAATTGCTGATTCTTTAGACTTTTTATTCTCATCTTGTAGATGTGCCTATATTAATTTGAGAAAAAATAAGAATAATTAAAAAAAATAACTACACAATTGGACTAAAAACATATATTATTTGACAACATTAAAGCAAATAATAGAAATTAAAAATAATATCAAGAGTCTTTAATTCAACTGCAAACGTAAAAGTAACAATTGATGGACAAATTGCCAAGACACAAAAAATTCATAACCTATTTTAACCAAATTAACTCCCAATACTTATAATAACATTCAAATTGTCTTATCCAAAAGGATTCTTTATGATGGTTGTACTTTTTGAAGCATTTCAAGTTAAAGAAAAATTACAAAAATGCTTCTCGTACTTTTGTGGGGAGCCCTAGACCAGGTTCAGATTCACTTAGAGGTGAGAAGTACTAATCCACTATGTCTTAAGACACCTTTTCTAATGTTGGAGGATCCCATTGAATATATTTGGATATCAATGATTATATTATAGATTTAAAGATAAATATGAAGAAAACCATTGATGAGATTCTTCAAAATGAATTATCTATGTCAAAACCAATGATATGCATAACAACACTGTTGTCTTTAACATATGATATTATCAGAAACTTTGATAAGATCTTCAACTTGGTACCTTTGGTGCAAAGTCCTTTAACATATGATACTTGTAATATATTCACGCCCCGGAATCATTGTCTAGAATGTGATACTTCTAACATTAACACTTTAAAGAATATTCACTTTTCAATTTTATCAACAATCGTTAACCATCATCAAACAAGCCCTAAAAAATAAGTCTTTTCTCATTTAAATCGACTTTATAACATAATTCTTTTTCTTAAATAAATTAAAATTGAAACGTAATTATCTTTTACATAAATCGAACTCAAAATAGTATAATCATTTTCTTAATAAATCGAATTCAAAATATAATAAATAAAACTCAAAATAAAATCTTTTTTTCAATAATTCAAACTCAAAATATAATTTATTCTTTTCTTAGTAAATAAAAATCAAATAATATAATTTTCTAAATTCAAATTTTTATAAAATAAAATATCAAACAAAACTTTAAATTTTATAAAATTTCAGCACGCAACACCTCCCCTAAAACTTGGACTTAGCCACCTTTATGGGTTCCCTCTATCTCAACAATTCACCAGCCCTTTTCTCAACGATTATCAAACAGAAGAATCTCAATCAATCAGAAATTCACAATAATCAATTCAATCATACCACAATTCCTACGTAATCCATCAACCCAACTTCAATCTCATCAATTCATAACTAATTTTTACATATCATAGAATCCTTTCAATATTAAAATCAATCAACTAGACTTATCCTAATTCGTTCAGAATCTAACCACACACAATTCCAACCATTACAGAATTGTTTATATACTCTTAAAGTTACTATATTATTTTAGAAAATCAGGTTATCAAGAACATTTTGATCCTTTAAGTTCTAATCCTTCAATAACCACCAAAACCAATTCCAACTAATCACAAGTCAACTTCACGGCCGTTCCGATATATCAAATAACTAAAATCAACAGCAAGCACTTATTCTCAATGACAACTCAAAAGAATTCAGCATAATCACATAAAATCAGAATTTTCAACAATTTCATTAAAATCAGAAAACCAATTTCAGTCACAGCATCAAACCAAAATTAATCTTGTCAATTAATCACTCACAACAATAAAATCAGTCACATTCACAGTCATAATCTAAACTCAATAAACTAATTGAAACACTACAACATCATCTCAATACCAAACTAATCCAAATTTTACAACCTCAAACCAAGCTTATTTCTACCAATTAATTACACAAGACATTTATAAATTATTTGTAATTATTCACTAAATTTCAATGACATTCATAAATTAAAACGGTTAATTTTAAAATAAATCTCCTACCTCTGAGTGTCGAAATTAGAAGAAATTCGAGATAGGTTGTGACGACATTGATTGAGCCAGCAGAAACAACAGGGGCTGAGCAAGGACAGTGGCTCCAATAATGGCAGAACCAAGCTTATTTCTACCAATTAATTACACAAGACATTTATAAATTATTTGTAATTTTTCACTAAATTTCAATGACATTCATAAATTAAAACGGTTAATTTTAAAATAAATCTCCTACCTCTGAGTGTCGAAATTAGAAGAAATTCGAGATGGGTTGTGACGGCATTGATTGAGCCAGCAGAAACAGGGGCTGAGCAAGGACAGTGGCTCCAATAATGGCATTTTCCGGTGTCAATGGCGATGCTTCCTGGTGACAAAACCTCCATCTCCTCTGCGAGTTTCTCCTCCCTCTTCACGTTCTGTTCATCCCATCAATAGTAGCAACTTCTAATCAATGGCGATGAGACAGCCTCGTTCTCCTCCTTTTCTGTCAGAACATCCTTCGTGTGTCACTCCCCCTGGCTCTCTCTCTCTCGGACGTGGTTTCTTCAACAGCGGCGAAATCAATCGGCGGCGACATCCCCGAGCAGAAACGGAAACGGCTTCGCAGCTTCCTTCTCCCTCTTTTATTCACGCATCCTTCCTCCTTCTCTGCTACAGCGTCGACGGCAACTGCGATGGCTAGGGTTCGACAATGACGATGGTGGTGTCTTCGACGGCGAGCTCGACAGCGACCAGGCGCGACAGAGCTGGCGGCGTCCTCTCCTCCATTGCGTTTCCCGCAGCGGCAGCTCTCTTCCTCGCACGGTTCAGATTGACAGTGACATGACGGCGGTGATGCGTGTGATGGGCTGCACGACGGTGAGGCGCAACACCGGTGTGCTCTTCTCTCTCTCATTCCCTTCTTCTTCCTGGCGGTGTTTAGCTTTCTCTCTTCTCTCTGCGTTTCTCGTTTCTCAGAAGGGATGGGGTTTTAGGGTTAGGGTTTCTTAAATGAGGAATTAGGTTTCTGATTTAATTTAGGAATTTAGGGTTAGTGTTAAGTTTTTATAAAAGAATATGAATAAATAGATATTTTGATAAAATTGGTAAGTAGAATAATAATTTTAAAATTAAATGTACTCTATTTAAAAATATTTAAGAACACTATTCATCAATATATTGATAAGTAAAAATAATTATTTTTAATTTAAATTATAAAATAAATATATTAATTACGATTTATCAAGTACAGTTTAAATTCAAAATGTCAATTATCTAAATTAAATCATATAAATTTTTTTATTTTTTTATTACTAGAATTTTAATTTTAAATTATATAAAATAATCAATTATAATAAAATTACATAAAAATATTAATTAATTTAAATTCAAAATATGTATAAAAATTAATTTAATCATTTTTAATAGATTATTTTTTAAAAATAAAAAATTCGAATTAAATTATAAATTGTTCACAATAGAAATTACTTAAATTAAATTATACAATTCTTTCTTATTTTTTAATTACTAAAATTATAATTTTAAATATACCAAATATCCAATTATAGTAAATATTATATAAAAATTTTAATTAATTTAAATTTTAATTATTATGAAAATTATATGACTCCTATTTACTTTAAATTTAAATTATATATTTAATTACTTTTAATAAAATAATTTTTTTAAAATAAAATTCTTAACAATATATTAAATTTAATTTTCCAAAAATTCGAGTTATTATCAGTTGGTGGAGAATAAGATTGGGTAGGGCTAGTAGAGGGAGGGATTAAGACCGCTTATCAGTTTTGTTGTGAAGAGAATTCCTCCAAATTTGGTTATGTTAGTGTTTAGAGAGGGATTAAATAAAAAATATATAATATTTATTATAAATTTATTTTAATTTTATTTCTTTTAAAAATAATATTTGTTATATATTTATAACAAAAATATATAATATTCATTATAAATTCATTTTAATTTTGTTTTTTTCAAATATAATATTTATTATATATTCATAACAATAGTTTTTGAGTATTCTATAAATTTAGTATTTATAGAAAAAATTGTTTAAATTTGTATGATTATTTATAATTATTTTTATATGTATCTTTTAATTTGTATAATTATTTAAATAATATTAAAAAATTATTGTTTGATAAAAAAATAATGGTAATAGTTATAAAATTATTCTTTAAAATAGTTAAAGAGAACGGCTTTATTTTATTGCTATAACGTAATAAAAAATTGAACTTCAACAGTAACACTGTAAAAATTGTTGTCTAAGACTATCGAATAGAATAGTTTTAAAGTGTAGCATTTTGGCAACAGTTTTTATGCGTTTTTTGTGTATAATTATTTAAACAACAATAAAAAACCGTTGCTTAAAAACAAATCATGGTAACGGTTATAAAACCGTTCTTTAAAATAGTAAAAGAGAACGGTCTTAGTTTGTTACTATAAAATAATGAAAAATTGAATTCACCAGTAACACTATAAAAATTATTGTCTAAAACTATCTAAGAGCAACTCCAATGCTAAGAAATAGAGTTCATCTTCTGACATATGGGGACTCAATTACCATTGGAGTGAAAAGTGAAAGAGGGCTCTTCATGTGGATCAAGGTTGAAAGTCCCTCTAAACAAGAACTTGCAACAACTAATAAAATCATGCCATGTGGTAAGTTAATAAAAAAATAAAAAATATATTAAATATATATTAAATAATTAAATTATAATTAATTTATTAATAATTATAATAATTTATTATATTAAATACTTATATATCTATTTAATTAATTATTTAATAATTAGTTATATTAAATTATAATTAATATAAATAATTATATTAAATCAATATCAAATATTATTTATATTGTTATATTAAATCATAATTAATTAAATTTATTTTACATAAAAAATAAATTTAATTTTTATATATTATAAAATAATTTTTAGTTGGATTATTTATTTTTATTTATAAAATTTAAAATACTAACTAAATTTAAGTTATTTATTTTAATATTTTATAATATTGAATTATTTTGAATTTATAAATTTAAATAATATTATTATAAAAAAATAATAATTATATTAATTTTAATTACTTTAATTAATTAATTAAGTGGGACCACAATAGGAACTAAAGTTAGTTCTTTCTAATGGAGAAGAGAGATTCTTTGAGTTCCTATTTACTGGTAATGATACAAAAGCTGATGTGGAGTTACTTTTTATGACACGTGGGCCATAAATAAGGACTAGAATGAGTTCCTTACTGGAGATGGTCTAAGAGAACGATTTTAAAGCGTTGCAAAATTTGACGTTACTAAAACCTATATTTGTTGTAGGAATCATGACCGAAAAGCAAATTTTTATTTAATACAAATATAATAAAAATTTAATTTATATTTTATTAATTAAAAGATGAAAACGCCTTAATAATCATGTATCTTATCGATAAAACTACTAGCTAGCATATTATAACATTTATTGAGTAATACTACTTTTATCTTTTTTTTTTCTTTTTTTTAATAAATTTTGATAAATACGATTTATTAAATTTCAACATCTCCTTTATGCAATTCTTGCATCGCCGGTCCCTGTTTTTAACACCATACTATATATTGGAATTTACTAACTATAAAACAGCACACAAATATTAATATTTTGAGATAGAGGATATATAAATAAATAAATTTTTATTTTAAATTAATAAAAAATCGTTAATTATATTAAGAAACAAGAAAAAACAAACTGAACTATCTTACTCTCGATCATTTTATTTATTGTCTTTTCTGTACATTTTGAATCGTAAGTTAAAAAGATAAAAGCCAGGGGAATACAACCAAAGGGAAGAATCCAAATAAAGTCTATTAGGAGAGCAATGACTACTGCAAGTAATAATTATTGTTATTCAGTAGAAACATCATTCACAAAAGACAAATGGAGTTGTTTGAATTATACATATATAATAAATCATATATATTGCAAAAAACCTAAATTAAAATATATTTGGTAATGTTGACATTGTTCCTTGCATGAAAATATCAAGAATATATTATCCTTATAATATAAGGGCAATATACCGGCCAGGTGCGGGGTGTGTAATACCCGACTCGGTTCAAAATTCGATTCAAATTTAAAATATATTTTGTCAGAAATTTATTATTTTTTTCAATGTCATTTTTCAATTGGATTTAAATTATGTTTTCAATATATTCAATTTGACCCAAAATATATATATAACTAAAATAAGGGCATGGCATAAACCGCACTTATGCTTTTATGTTCGTGCAGTTTTAAAAGTAATTTTTTTAAATTTTTAATTTATAAAAATTAATAATATTAATGTCTGGTAAATTTTTAAAATTAAATTGTAATTTTTTAAAAAGCTATTTAGGAGTTTATAAAGAAGTTAAAAAAAATAACTTCTCTCATAATACTATTATTTTTTATCATATTTTTATAAAATAAAAATTTTAAAATTAAAAATTTAAACATAAAATAATTTATTTATAAGTTACTTTTAACATAATTATTTATTATTTAAATTATTTTATCAAAAAAAATTTAATTAAATTATTTATTCAAACTGGCGATAATCAAATAACTTATTTCATGATAAAGTAAATTAATGGAGAGATACTGATGATATAGTCCTTAAGGAGTATATATGTATATAAATTATACCGACAAGTTAGTGTATTATTGTAATATATTTCAATTGACCAAATTTAAAACTAACCTTAATATATTTTATTATATATTACATATATAATATTTATTAAAAGTATATTTTTTCACGGACGATTGACATATATAGATCGATGAATGTTTCATTTGATAACTTTTATTTTCATCAAATTTTAATTTATTTGTGTTGTATCCTTTGTATTTTCAAAAATAGTAGGATTACATCTTGTTAATACAGAAAAATAAATTAATATTATCATGGATCGCTCAGAAAATGTGACCAAACTTGAAAACCACCAAAATAATACACCATATATTTAGTGTTTTAATTTGCTTAAGACATTGGATACTCGTCTCGTGACCATCCTATAAAAAATATAGAGGTAGTGTTGTGTTATTTTTAGTTTGGTTGGGTTTTGAAGACACTGAAAACAAAATTTCCATTTCATTTAATTTGTTTTCTATTTAAGGAAGTATACAACTATACATAAAATACACTGAATTTTTGTATTTATCTTTGTATAGAGAGATAAGAGGTAAGATCTGACCAAAGTTAGTTAGTTAAAACAGAATCTGCCACCCTGCCAGAATCTGTTACGCAGTTAGTTAACATGCCACCAAATCTGTTATTACTTATTAGTTCAGTTATTCCATTTCAAGTATATTAAGTACGGAGAATAAAATAAGATATATTAATAATAAGATATAAAAAATAAAAATTATAAAAATTTTATTTATTTTATTTATTTTTATTTTTGTTCATTTAAAAAATTTTGAGAAATAAAATATAATAATAAAAATATAATTAAAAAAATAATAAAATAATAAAAAAATATAAAATATGTTGTGTCTTTTATTAGTGTTTTTATATTCTTTTTGTCAGGAAAAATCCGTGGCTAAACTCCAAAAAAATTGTGGCAATTATGTTTTTGCAACAAATGAACATCCGTGGTTAAAGAGGGCGACGCGTTTTTAGTTAGCCACGTTTTTTACTCTAATAGCACGGTTTTAACATCTGTGGAGACATTTTGTTAGCCACAACTTTAGCACGTTTAGACACACTCTTTTCCGTGGCAAAATAAAACATACTTTACCTGTGACAAAATTGACCAGGCCGGACTTTTTTGTCACACTTTTTTCCGTGATTAACGATAGAAGTTAAATTAAAAAAATATCATAATAAAAATGCTCTTTAATATAAAATTACATCATATAATATTAAAAAAATTAATCACATTCCTATACGTATTATCCATAGTATAAAAATATAAAATTAACAAATACTTAGTATTGAAAAGCAAATATCCTAGATTAATGGATTTAATGTTAAAAAAATATTTAAATAAAACTATTATAAAATAAATATCAAACTTTGCTAAAATGATACAAATCTTGAAAGTACCAAAATAATGAATTTATCAAGCTCTCCATTTCTTGTTACACACAGACAATCCACATGCAAAAGTATTTCCAGATAAATAGTAAAAAATAGTAAAAAATACACATAACTTCGGCCACTAAATTATACACCACTGAATTATATACCCTGTCGATACTTCAGTTGTTTTGTGTACTCCAATAAAATCTTAAAATGTCAATTGGTGATTCAGAATCTATCTACAATCAGTAACAAAAGAAAGAATGCATATTGGAATAAAATAAAATAAAAAAAAAGTCTAAAATTAACTTTTATTGTTAATTAAAAGAAATATAAAAAACAAAATAATGTCATGAAAATCTTCTTTGCGATTCGGGTTTACAGATAGAATTCTGATTCCACCGATTTTGCTTGCCTCTTCGGCGACTCAAACTGACGGTAGTCGAACTACAAATCATGGTCCCTGCTCTTTCACAAAACGTCCGGTGTGATCGTACCTAGAACCTAAACAGGAACGTCTTGAGCGAATTGCTCTGAAGGTTAGCTAATTGATCTGAATGCAGGAGTTAAGAAATTACGATCTGTAAAAACGAAAGAAAATGTTATTAGCGAAAGGGGGTTAGCTGCATGTTATTCAATTCAAGGAACTAACAAACAGGGATTTTGGTAATAGTGGGAGGGAGTTATTGTTAAGACTGGGTGAGTGGGCTACTTAATAAAAGTTGCGCTCAAAATTTCATTCATCTTATTATAGATGTTAATTTGAATTTTGTTTAGTGAAGTAACTATAACTTTTTAATTTAGAGTAAAATTTAATTTTAATAAAAAATATCAAATTGTAAAATTTACAACTTTAAACTATATTTCAAAAATTTCACATACTAATTAGAATTTAGAATTTTTACTCGTTGAATTTAAAAAAAATAGCATCGGTAAAAATTAAAATAAATAAACTTAAAATTTAAGAATTTGATACCTTTAAATTGAAAAAAAAATTGTACATAATTAAAAAATGAACTCTCATAAAAATAATTTTAATTTATTTTTTAAATTAAATTAATAAAATATAGGTATAAAACTAATATTCTGAATTTTAAAAGTTAAAATTCTGTTTATTAATGTTGCCATAAATTAATAGTGAGTAATTAAATAATGAATAATTAAATTAGTTATTATTTCAATCAATCATAGTTAGTATCTTTTACTTTCTAAAATTAGTTAGAACTATTTTATCAAAGATAAATATGTACTCTTTTTATAAGTATTCTTTTTATAATTTTAACATTTATTTTCAATTGAATCATTTTATTCTATCACTAAAGTCTTTGAATAATGCATACGGTAAAATTGGACACTGAAACTGTATTTGACCAAAAAGAATACGCACAAAAAAAATGTAACAACTAAAAAATATAAATATTGAAATTGTATGTATATAATTTAGTCTTTTTGGTTACATTACAATCTGATTTGGTAACAAGTAATGAATAATACAACCACATTAAAAAATTACTACTGTTAAATCAAAAAGAAAAAATTAATCAAATCAGCGCATAGCTAATACTAAATAAAAAAAACACATGCTTCAGAGATATGGCCAAATTCAAGGATCATAAGAAGTAAGAAAATTTCACATCATCAACAACATCTAAAATCAAACCATTAGCATATTTTATTAATTTTTCATGGCAGCACTCAAAAGGAGGGAGAATAATTCAACAATTGAAGAATTGGAAAAGCCTGCGCCTGATAAATTGAATTTACGTATAAACTGCATAAAAATATTTTGAGAGGGACGGAGGACAAAACCAAATTAAACACAAAATTTGAAAGTGAAAATAGTTCGATTTTGCCACGGTAATCATTAAGTCTGTGGTCATTGAGAAAATTCATCTCAAGTTAGCCACGAATAAACAAAATCGTCAAAAAATTTCACAAAATTTGGCCACGGAATTACAAGACGATACAAGTAATTACCACGATCATATAAATTTGCCACTCTTTTTAGTTCGTGGATATCTTCCCGTTGGTAACGTCCGTGTTTCTGGTAGTGATAAATACAAAATACACTAATTTAATATTTCTAAACACAATGTCTCTGTCCATGTCTCATCTGCCAAACATAACTCTATATCTCTATCTCAGTAACTCGTGCCTATAAATAAACACAACTCTATTTATTATGAGTTCTTTTGTAATAAATAAAATTTGTTAAATCTCATTCATTCAATACAATCCTAAGTCTCATTTGTTATTGATTTTCAAAAATATTATATGTATATCAAAATTATTAATTTAATTATTATATATTTATATATAAATATATATTTTTAATTTATTTTTTAATATATTTTATATTTTAATAAATATATTTTATAAATAGTTAATTTTGTAACTGATTTTTTTATATACGTCTAACGTAAAACTATTTTGGGCTTTTCCTCAACTTTTGATCTTCTCATCGCAAATACATGTTTTAAAAAGAGAGACGAACATCTTATAACCTATAAGAGTGGCATGACAAGCTCTCAAATCGACTTCTTCTTGTTGAGGAGAGTCGACCGAAAATTTTGCATTAACTGTAAAATTATCCCGGGAGAGAGTTTGACAACACAACATAGGGTGCTCGTCATGGATTTTCGCGTTGAGAAAAAGTTGAGGAAAAGACATCATACGAAGAACCCAAGGACGAGGTGGTGGCGGATGAAAGGTGAGGAACAAAGAAGCTTCCTAAGACGGGTAAGAGAAAAGGCAAAGTGGGATGGGAATGAAAGCGCGGAAGAGATGTGGAGGGAGATGGCAGAAGTTATTAGAAGAACAGCAAAAGAAAGTTTTGGTGAATCTAAAGGAATAGGACCAAGAGACAAGGAGTCCTGGTGGTGGAATGCGAGTATACAAGAAAAGATAAAGATAAAAAGGGAATGCTTTAAAGAATGGTCTTTATGCCGCAATGCAGATAACTGGAAAAAATATAAGGCGGCTAAGAAAGAGACAAAAGTAGCTATAAGTGAAGCAAGAACAAGAGCATATGAGGGTCTCTACCAGTCTTTGGGCACGAAAGAAGGAGAAAAAGGTATATATAGAATCACAAAGAGTCGGGAAAGAAGAACGAGAGATTTGGATCAGGTTAAGTGCATAAAGGATAAGGATGGAGAGGTGTTGGCTCAAGAGGAGAAGATTAATGAAAGGTGGAAGAGATACTTTTACGAGTTATTTAATGAGGGACAGAAGACTCTTCCGAGCCTTGGTCGATTATGCACAACGGAAGAAGATCAAAACTTTGACTACTATCGAATGATTCGAGACTTCGAGGTAAAAGAGGCTCTAAAGCAGATGAAAAATGGCAGGGCAGTAGGACCTGATAATATCCCGATTGAGGTTTGGAAGGGTCTTGGAGAAAAAGGCATCAACTGGTTAACCAAACTTTTTAATGAGATTTTAAGGTCAAAGAAGATGCCTGATGAGTGGAGAAAGAGCACCTTGGTACCTATCTACAAGAATAAGGGGGATATACAAAGTTGCGGAAACTATAGAGGGATTAAGCTTATGAGTCATACTATGAAGTTATGGGAAAGGGTGATAGAACGGAGGTTGAGAAAAGAGACACAAGTAACAGAGAACCAATTTGGATTTATGCCAGGCAGATCTACCACTGAAGCGATATACCTATTAAGAAGGATGATGGAGAGGTATCGTAGTAATAAAAGAGATCTACATATGGTGTTTATTGATTTGGAAAAAGCGTATGATAGGGTACCAAGGGAGGTCTTATGGAAGGTTTTAGAAAAGACGAGAGTAAGGATCGCATATATTCGGGCAATTAAAGACATGTATGATGGGGCCACAACTAGTGTGAAGACTCAAGGTGGTGTGACAGAGGAATTCCCTATTGGTATAGGATTACACCAGGGATCATCCTTAAGTCCATACCTTTTCACATTAGTCTTGGAAGTACTCACAGAGCACATCCAAGAACCTGTGCCATGGTGCATGCTTTTTGCCGATGATATCGTCCTTATGGGAGAGTCAAGGGAAGACCTAAACAAGAAGTTGGAGTTATGGAGAGAAGCTCTAGAAGTGAGGTAAGCATCAAAGTGGTCCCTGAAGTTATCCTCGAGGCTCAAAGTAATCCCTGAAGTTAAAAATTTGTCTAGATCGTCCCTGAAGTTGATCTCCGATACTCATAGTGGTCCTTCCGGTGAATTTCGTCCAGCTGGCGCAACCGGAAAGCTGACCTGACGTCGTTGGTGACACGTTAGCAGCCCAACGGCTAGCTGACGTGGCGCAGTAAACATTTTGGACTCAATTTGGTCCCTAATTTTAGGTTAAATAATTTTATCACTTTTTTAATCCAACCCGTGTTTGCGCTGTATATTACGTATTCTGATATGAGAAATATTAGTCTATCATATCACGAGTCTGAGTCCAATGGATAATACTATTGTTCTCTTCACACTAAGCTTTCTTCTTGTATCTTCAAATGGCATCATGTCACAGCAGAATTATTCAGGAAACTCAGTACTAAGTTGCAGCAACAACGACGCAGAGGGTCCTTCTTCAGATTTCCTATACACCTGCAATGGATTCCAAAAATCTTGCTTAACCTTTCTCATATTCAAATCCCAAACTCCTCACAACACCATTGCCACAATCTCCAACCTCACTTCCTCAAACCCAGAGGACCTTGCAAGGTTCAACAACGCCACTCATTCCACACTGTTCCGAACCGGCAAAGAAGTCATTGTCCCTCTCAATTGTTTTTGTCCAACCAGAGAACATGATGATGATTATGATGAGTACTATCAAGCCCAAACCACATACGTTCTGCCAAAAGATCCAACATATTTTATAACAGCAACTGATACCTTTCAGGGATTAACCACGTGCGATTCTCTCCAGCGTTACAATCCTTATGGGGTTCTTGATTTGCATCCTGGCATGGTGTTGCACGTGCCCCTCAGATGTGCTTGTCCGACGGCGCGTCAAGCCGGTAGCGGCACCAAGTCTTTGCTGACCTACTCGGTTAATTGGGGTGATAACGTCTCTAATATCGCAACACGGTTCCATGTCAACGCAAGTAGTATGGTTGATGCCAATGGTTTATCCTCAGAAAATGAAATGCTCTATCCATTCACAATTGTCCTGATTCTATTAACAAGTGAACCCAACAGCACAATAACCAAAGTTCAAAATGGTCAACCACCTTCTCCAACTACTCTTTACACTGTAAGAAAGGATAAGACAAAGACAAAAAGAAAAAGAATCATAGTTGCTCTTACTTCCTCTGCAAGCTTCTTGTTTTTTCTGTTTGTCGTTTTATCTCTCGTGTTTGTGCGTAGAAAGAGATTAGAAATTTTCTTCAGGGGAGATAGAAGAGGCAGAACAAAGCAAGTGTTTTCAGAACAAATACGTGAAGGGTTAGCAAGCATTGAGCTTCTTTCCAAAGTGTACAAGTTTGATGAAATTAAAGAAGCACATGAGAATTTCAGTGCAAGCAACAGAACCAAAGGCTCTGTCTACCCTGGGGTATTTGGTAAGGAGAGGGAAACCATGGCGATCAAGAAGATGAATTTCGGTGCCTCTAAGGAAGTGAATTTGTTAGGAAGGATCAATCAATTCAACCTGATAAAGCTGGAAGGTTACTGGGAAAAAGATGGATCCTTCTATCTTGTTTTTGAGTACATGGAAAATGGTTGTTGAGAGAATGGCTTGGGAGAAGAAATAGAACCCTAGAACACCAATGTTGGAGAAAGAGGATTCAGATTGCTGTGGATATTGCAAATGGACTTTGAGTATCTTCATAACTTCACAGATCCTTGCTATGTTCACAAGGCCATAAACACTGACAATATATTGTTAAATAAAGATCTAAGGGCCAAGATAGCGAATTTCACTTTGGCTAAAGAATCAGATAGAGAAGTAACAAGCTCTTGTTCTTATTACACATCACATGTTGTGGGAACTAGGGGTTATATGGCTCCAGAGTATCTTGATTCAGGGAGAGTCACATCGAAGATGGACGTGTATGCGTTCGGAGTGGTGCTGTTGGAATTGATCACTGGCAAAGATTCTATTATTGTGCAGGATGATGGAAGTGAGACGATGCTTTCATCAATCATATTGAATCTCATTGACAAAGATGATGCAGAAGAGAAACTCGATTTGTTCATTAATCCTAGTCTCGTGGGAAATAGTGAGAAGGTCTGTGCAATTCAGCTAGTTAAGCTAAGCCTAGCATGCTTGGTTGAAGAACCTTCAAGGAGACCAAACATGGCAGAAGTGGTCTTGAGTTTTCTTAGAATATATACAGAAATTGAGACAAGAACGTCACCCTGCCGCATCAATGACAGTGGAAGCACGGAGAGGTTAAATCGTATAGAGTGTGACGGAGAAATGAAGAGTGAAGAGTGTGACGGAGAGTAGAGGAGAACAGCGTGTGCGATGGAGAAGAAAGGAGAAGAGATTCAATTGGGGGTTAGGGTTTTTAACCTAAAATTAGGGACCAAATTGAGTCCAAAATGTTTATTGCGCCATGTCAGCTAGCCGTTGGGCTGCTAACGTGTCACCAACGCCGCCAGGTCAGCTTTCCGGTTACGCCAACTGGACGAAATTCACCGGAAGGACCACTATGAGTACCGGAGATCAACTTCAGAGACGATCTAGACAAATTTTTAACTTCAGGGATTACTTTGAGCCTCGAGGATAACTTCAGGGACCACTTTGATGCTTACCTCCTCTAGAAGTATATGGTCTGCGCATAAGCCGTAGTAAGACGGAATATATGGAATGTAAATTCAGTTTGAGAAGGGAAAACCCCAATATAGAGGTGAAGATTGGAGAAAACATCCTACAAAAAGTTAAAAGTTTTAAGTATCTTGGGTGCATCATACAGGATAATGGAGAGATTGAACAGGATGTAAATCATAGGATCCAAGCAGGTTGGTCAAAATGGCGGAGTGCATCTGGTTTTATATGCGACAAAAAAGTGCCTTTAAAACTTAAAGGTAAATTCTATCGCACCGCTATAAGACCGGCTATGTTGTATGGTACGGAGTGTTGGGCGGCTAAAGGGGAGCACGAACATAAGCTGAGTGTGACAGAGATGAAGATGTTGAGATGAATGAGTGGTCATACGCGATTGGATAAAATAAAGAATGAAGATATAAGGGAGAGAGTTGGAGTAGCACCCATTGTGGAAAAGATGGTTGAATCGCGTCTCAGGTGGTTTGGACATGTGAGAAGAAGACCGATAGAACATCCAGTCAGGAGGGTGGATGAGATGAAAGATGGACAAAGGGCGTAAGACAGAGGAAGACCTAAGAAGACCATCCATGAGGTGGTCAAACGAGATCTACATGTAAACGGTCTCTCTGTAGACATGATACATGACAGAGCACAATAACGTCGTTTGATTCATGTAGCCGACCCCACTTAGTGGGACAAGGCTTTGTTGTTATTGTTGTAACGTAATTTATTCTTATTTCTCAATTTTGTCATCATCACCATTGTTCAATTATATTCCCTTGTATATTTTGTACCAGTGTTCATAACTTTATGTGATTTTCCTTGAACTCTCACAGTTTTTAAATAATAATGTATAGATTATTATTTAGAGACTTATTGTTTAATACAAAATTCTCTAAAAACCATTTTAACAAGTTTATCCTAAAAGCACTACTTCTCTAATATATTTGAGAAAAACTATCATGAATCTTGAGTAATTGTAACTACTTATATTTATTTATACTAGTTTACAGTATATTAGAAATAACTACTATATATATGTATAGTGTTAATTAATTACCCCTAAAATAAATATATATTTAATATACTTTAAGATAATAGAACAACAGTTTCTCCTCCATATTGTCACTCACATGGAATTATGAACCCACCTGAGGTACTGCTGGCACACGATCGCATTTTCCATAACATACCTAAATTCACAACAACTTTCACACTTGCTTCTGTCATATCATCATCCCATACCGAAATTCTTAATTGATTTTGTGCCAACCGAGTAATATAAGAATTTATTTGATGTTTTGTGTTTTAAAACTAATAAATTATTTGATGAAGGGTATAAATGTAATCGGAGATCGGAAAAATAAAGGGCGCCAGGTTTTGAATGTTTCAAAGTCAACAAGGAACCCAGGTGAGAACTAGGGATGCAAATTCGTTCGACTTTAATTAAATTAGGACTTTATCTTAATATATTATTGGGTGTATTTCATTTAGATATTCAAATTTGATTCTAAAGTAATTTAAAATAAATTAGATTGAATTAATTCGATTATATATATATATATATATATATATATATAATTAGTATATTTAATTTTATAAATTTTATATAATAAATTAATATAATATTATCTTTAAAAAATAAATTTAATAAATATTATATATTATTTATACTAACTAAATTATTTTAAGATAAAAATGACACAATTATATAATATAAAAACTTAATTAAAGTATAAAATATAACATTTTATCATAAAATATATTTTAGTTATCAATCATACTAAATGTATATAAAAAATTAATTATTAAATTAATTATTTATATAAAATATATATTAAAATATAAAATATACATTAAAAATAAATTAAATAATATATATTATACATAAATAATATAAATACAAAATGACAGATTCAACATTCAATAGCTATTTTTTTTTCTCATATAACGTTTTTGTTTAGTTATAACTTATAAAACATGACTCCCGATCAAATTGAATATACTTAACTATAACTGAAACTCAATCCAAAAGTTATATTGAGGAAATATATATAACAAATTCAAACTTGGTAAAACAAATCTATGACCCACGTGTGGGTCCCGACACATAAAACATGTGTATCTTCAAACGGAAGACACGTGTTGACTTAGGACTCAACAATTGACAGCTGGATTTGCCTGCCGGCTGGCAACTTTGTCTTATTCTTACCCTCTCATTTATATACGTGGCTTGCAATGCCACCTAAGATTCTCTCCACCTCTCTATTCATTCAACTTGGATAACAAACAAATAAGAAATAAATTAAAAAGATCAAATAAGCTTTTGTTATTTCTTTCATTTTTTTTTATAAAATAAAATTTTTATATTCCAGTTTCTGTCATTAATGCTAATGTAGCAAATTGAAATATAAATTTTTAATGAAACAAAAACTAAGTAATAGCATATATTAAAATAAAGATTTTTAAATGGACAATTCTATTGTATTTTTTATTTAGTATTTAATTTTTATTTAACTTATTTTTTATATTAAATTTTAAATATTAACTATTTAACTATTTTGACCATTAGATACTAATTTTTAAGTACTATATCAAATACCTTAATTTTTATTAGATGTAAACTCAAAAAAATAAAAAAAAAATGAATATTTATAAGAACACAAAATTTAATCAATAATTTACTATATTGAAATTTATTAGCATTTATGATATGAATAAAATAAAGAGAATCAATATTAAAACTAACAATTTCGCTAGATAATCAAGAGAGGTCCAGCCAACTTCTGTCAATGCCTATTGGGTTGGACCTCAGTTTATTACAAGAAAAAATTTTTTATTTACCCTAATTCAAATTCTACCTAATAACTTTTCACTTATCCTCTTTTCCCATGTTCTTCTACTTGCCTGCATCAATGACACTATTTTCATGGCCGACCCTTCCTTACCCGCAATCTTTCTCACAGTTCGACATGCATCTTTAGAGTCGTATCTGCTGCAACCTACGCAACTAAGTTACCCCCCTCCCCACTCGCAAAGAAGCCGCCGTCTTCAACACCACAACACGGCCCCGCCGCTGCTTCTCATAGAGGTCCACGTCACCAAAGCGCCGCCACTACAACTTCTCATTGAGGTTGATGTCACCGCGCAGAGTCATTTTCGTCGGAAGGCATCAACATCACACGCCTACCTCCAGGCCTCCTAGCAAGCACTTATGTGCCACCGTCAACCGTTGTGCGCCGCTACTCCTTCAATCACCCAGTTGTTCTCTAATTGGTTAGTATATTGTTAGGGTTTCAAGTAAAATGAGATGTTTTTTATCTGTTTCAGGGTTCAGATCCTTTGTGTAGTTGTTCTTATGTGATGATCTTCTGATTTTTGTTGGATTGATTAATGGATTTGTCGATGTCTTCAATTATTGGATATTTCTTTTGTTAGGGATGCATATGTTTCGAATATTATTTAATCGATGTTGCTTTTTATTGTGAATAGATAGTTCTTAGTGAAGGAGCGCGGATGTTGTTTTTGCCCTCAAATGGTTGTCTCCGTCGACTGTGCTTGTTGTTGCTTCTGCCTCTACTTCTGACCCAAGTCGACGGTGACTCGTGTTCGTCGTTACCTTCGTTGAAGCTCCTCATCCTGCATCATTTAACATGGCCACGTGAAGGCCAGCACTGGTTCCTAGACGCGCGGATCCATCTCCTCCAATTACGTCGCATGCTGCTGCTCTACAACCACCTTATTAAGCTATAACAGGTAAGTGGATGGTTAGGGTTTCATTTGACAGTGGATGTTGCTAATCTGTGCTAGGGTTCAAAAACTACGATTGTAGTTGATGTGATTTAATTTTGCTAAATTGATGGATGTTGCTGAATTACTGTAATTAGAGATTGGATGTTGCTGAAATTCGAGATTGATTGTTGTTGTTATTAGGGGTTGGATTTTGCTGAATTGCATGTGATTAGAGATTGGATGTTGCTATTTTTTAAAGGTGGTTTGGGACTTCGATGCTAAAATTGGATTAGATTTAGTTTAATTTTGGTCGAATTTAAGTTTGGTCTTAACCATGGTCCAAGAGCCAATTTATTTGGAGTTTCGGACTGAAGGCAGGGATCTGCTATATTGGGACCAAGTCAATTTAACAATATTATTATAATTAACTTATATTTTGTTCAAAATAATTCCTTTATCCTTCTAGATCTCTCGTTAACAAGTGATTTTACCATTCAGGATATCCTAAAGGAGTTCCGAAAGGAAATACTGTTTGAAATAGTTCTGGATCCTAAGAATTTATTCATTGAGCAAGCTCTGAAGGCGTTGGACGACCATTGTGTACGCCGCAACAAACCCAGAAACAAGCGTAAGGAGGTGAGAACTCCATTGACAGCACCAAGCACAAAGATCATGCTCAGCGAGCGGGGTTATCTATGAAAAAGCCTTGCAAGGGAGAAAGACAACAAAAGAAGAAGGATGCCTAAAAAATTCATGATAATGTATACATGGGATGCCGTTACGGTTTGAGACACTTTTGATACATTTTTCTTGTTTTATTGTGTTTCATTTGTTACACTTTTGATACATTTTTTTTGAAATCCTACTTGACATGTTTTTTCGTGTAGGTACCTGACTGTTTTTGTGAAGATCTAAGTAGATGTTACTTCTGTTAAGCATTAGGATATTTCTTTTGCATACTAATGGCTGTTACTCTATACATTTTTCGAGTTTTCTTGTGTTGCAGTTGTGAATGTCTGTATTTCTTTAAGAATTGCATGGCCTTTTTTTTTTAAATCCTACTCGACATATTTCTCTGTGTAGATACGTGATTATTTTTTCAAAGATCTAAGTGGATGTTACTTCTGTTAAGTATCAAGATGTTCCTTTTTCATACTAAATGGATGTTACTTTATACATTTTTCGAGTTTTCTTGTGTTGTAGTTGTGGATGACTGTATTTCTTTAAGAATTGCATGGTCTTTTTTTTTTTAAATCCTACTCGGCATGTTTCTCCGTGTAGGTACTTGATTATTTTTGTAAAGATCTAAGTGGATGTTACTTCGGTTAAGTATCAGGATGTTTCTTTTCCATACTAAATGGATGTTACTTTAATAAAATCCATGTGAACGACAAATCAAAAAAGCTTAATGGATGTTACTTTTCTTTTTATGCATATTTTGGGCCAAATGAGGCATTAACCATATTGGATTTAGCTTGTTTAAAGTATAGTATATGATGCATTTCAATTATTGATAAAAAAAATCAATAATTTATATTTTTTTAAGATAACAATTACCATAACTACATATACATACAAGATATTTAAGGTGTCCTATCAAAGTAATTATGTGTACGTACATAAAAAACGCATATCCCTATACATAGAGGAGTGCACTCTCCAATTAGAGAAAAAAAACATATGGCCTGAGTAAAATAGGCACCTCTCAGATAAAACTTCACACAAACTGCACTTAAAATGTATTAGTTCTATTCAGGCATAGGAACCGGCTTACGTAGTAATGAAGTCCCTTGAAAGATCATCGTGCAATAAAATTTCTTATAGTTGTGTATTTGTAAAATGAGTGAGGAAGTTAGTATAATAAGTGGCAACCAACAAAATCTCAAAGCAAACAAGACAACTAATTACAAATCTCGTCTTATTCTAGTTTTGTAAACCTAAATTTATTTGCCCATATTGATTCGGCTTCTTCAGCAGCGAGCGAAACAAGGTGCTTCGCATTTAGAGATGCAAGCAGCCTCTCCATGTAAGAAAATAGGCATTGAAAGTAACCCTATACGGAGAGCAAATTCATCTTCAATTACAATGTTTGTTTACTTTAACCTAATCACTAGTTAACTAAAAAACCATCATCATATACAATATAAAAAAAAACAATACCCATGCAAATCAAACACCATAATTAGGCATCTTTCAAGTCAAATATACAATATGGATAAACAAAATTTCATCCTCATCCTTACCTGACAGTAAGCACTGCACAGTACATTTCACCAAAGTCCTGACTCTGAACATTCCTTATGTGATAATGAACCGTTATAAGGAAAAATTGCTTCAGATTCATATATGCAAAGAAACTTAAGAACACTAGAAGAAATACAAGATGCTTACTCAAATAGCGTGGTTGGAATAAAATCACGGGCAGAATTAGAATCGACTATAGAATCAAACCTCTCCTGAAAAATCAAATATTTGAATTTAGAATAAAAATCTCACCCCACAAGCTTGGCACTTTCAAAAAAATTAAAAAAAAAGACTAAGTCACAAACCATCCCTAACAACAAATAACTTGACAAAATAGAAGCTACATACAAGATACACACATGGAAGATGGCAACAGCCTTTGAAAGCAATTTTTCAATGTCAACAGAAGTATAATATCGAATCCAGTTAAAAAAAAACAACCACTATAATTTTTCATATCCTCTACGTGTCTCTCTGAATTCATAAAGCCAGTATTTCATCTTAATCATTATATGAAAAACAAGTAAACAAGGGAATCCTTTTACAACCAGTCAGAACAATGAAAGAAAACCAACTATTTGAAGTTGCAAAGTTCATGGCTTCTCTATTCATACCGAGTTCATTAAAAAACTCTGAACTTGAGATTACATGTCTTTAAAATCATTCTTGATTTTCAACTTTAAAGCCTTGAGATCCTGAAAAAATACAGGATGTTACAAGCATTATCACAATAAATACAGAAAACCACTAAATCAACAAAACAAGAATAATTTTCATTAGCAACAACAGAACACAAAACTTCCAAAATCAACAAACAGCGCAAATTCCAAAAGGACCCAAGAATAATTTCACTAGATAGGGAGAACTTCTCCCACTGCCTTAATAAGGACATGTCTCCCTCCAGCTGAGAGTAGTTTACGTTTCCAACCTTCAACTCTTTTTTTAACTTTATTTTAAATAGCACCAAATGTAACATTTTTTTATCTCTGAACCATAGAAGGAACACCTAGATACTTATCTTGGGCCCCAATATGTTGGATACTTAAATTTTCAGCCAGTAAAATTCTGATATCTTGAGGAGTATTTTTACTGAAGAAAATAGGCAACTTATTTAGGTTGATTGTTTGTCCACTAAACCTTTCATAATCACCCAGTAAGTCTAGGATATGATCATAACAGTTAAGAGAAGCATTACAAAAGAGGATAGAGTCGTCTGCAAAGAGGAGGTGGTTAACAGTCGGGCACCTTCTAGTAATTTGAATCCCCTGTAAACTCTTGTTTTGCTCTGCTTTGTGTAGTAAGAAGAAGAGACCTTTCGCATAAAAAAAAAGATATGGAGAGAGAGGATCACCTTGCTGGATACCTCTACTTGGTCTGAAATAGCCAAATGGTTGACCTTCCACAACAATAGAGTAATAAACAGTCGTAACAACCTCTTGAATCCACATAATCCATCTTGCATCAAATCCTAATCTTTCCATCATAAACCAAAGAAAAGGCCATTCAACGCGATCATACGCTTTACTTATATCAAGTTTAATGGCCATCTCAGCTACATTTCCGGATCTCTTTGTTTTTAAGTAATGCATAACCTCATGCGCAGCAAGAATATTGTCCGAAATCAGTTTACCTTTTAAGAAGGCAGTCTGATTCAGACTAACTAAGAGATTCATAATATTTTGCAGTCTATAGATAAGGATTTTTGAAATAATCTTGTAGACTACTGTAGAGAGACTAATAGGTCTCACCTGGGACATGTCTTTGGCACCGAGAACCTTAGGAATAAGACAGATCTGGGTATGATTAAAATTCCTGAGTAATTTGCCTCCTGTGAAAAATTTTTTCACAGCCAAAAAAATATCTCCACCCATAATGCTCCATAATGTATGAAAAAATTTAGATGTAAATCCATCATCCCCTGGGACGCTATGTGGATGCACACTAAATGCTGCTCGTTTAACCTCTTCCCTAGAAATAGGTCTCAGAAGTATTTGATTCATGCTTGGGGTAACCTTCGATTCTAACTCTTCAAAGTCTTAGCTTGGATCAAGAGTGGGAGAGGCTGAGAAAATACTTTTGAAATATTCCTCAGCTACTCTCGCAATACCCTCATTTGTGTTTACCACCACCCCGTTTTCACCAACTAAAGTCCAAATCTCATTGCTACGGCATCTGACTCGAGCAAATTGATGGAAGAACTTGGTGTTATGGTTCCCAATTTTTAATCACTTTATTCTTGACTTGTCTTTCCAGTGACTTTTCTCATTTAGTATATTAGATATAAAAAGATATAATTTATATTTTATTATATATGTACCATATTTTTTCTTGTTCTATAAGTTTATCTACTAGTCATTTTATAAGCATAAGTAAAAATTTTGAATTCGTAATGTAATATATTCCAGTAAAATTTATTTTTATTTTACTTGATTTGATAATTTTTTTAGGAGTAATGTATTATTTTTATCTCTAATATTTTCGTTCTCATTTTGTCTAACTTTTTAAAATCATCTCAATATTGTCTTATCATCAATTTGTTAATAGACCAATAATAGAAGGATAACATTAAGACGATTTTGAAACATTAAAAATTTAAAGAGGACGATTTAAATATTAGTGATAACTTTGGTGTAACATCCTCACTATCAGAAGTCACACTTCCGGCTGCGCTACTCTGATAGCAAGATGTATTACGACTACTTTACATACTAAATATTAAAATAGGAGCATGTGACTCAACACCGTATCGCTAATCTCTTTATAAACCAGAAATACATACTTCATCTAAAATAAACAAGCAGGCATAAATTCATATACAAGACTTCTTACATAATATCTTATAATATATATATAAAACATACAACTCCTATCCCTCTTACAAAATTGTAATAACAAAGACGAGGGAATAAAATAATCTAATTAATGCAACAACATATAAAACAAACGCAGTATAACTCTTCTTAGTGCTTCTTCATTCGGTTCCTGAAAAGTAAAGTTGTAGGGGGTGAGAACCTAACCACACGGTCTCACCATGGAGTTTTAAAGTTGTCATAAGAAGATATTTAATAGGAGAACTATTTTCAAGCTCAGTGATTATCATTGCCTTATGAATCTTTTAAAAAACCAATAGGTAATCGTTCAAAACCTTTTCAAAGAAACAATGTTTAATCTTTCAGAAATCCAAAACCTTTCCTTTCTTATAAGAAAATCTCAATCAGAAACCAACCACGCAATCAAACAACACAATTATTAATTCAGCACCAAAGTTCAATCTCAAATATAGCACGCCAGGACAAACACAGGCAAGGCAGACAAGGAAAGCACAAGTAGGCAGCAGTTACAGCAAATAGTTCAAGTAGCAGTTACGAACAGTTTAGCAATTAGGTAAACCAAAACAAGTTCAAACTCAAGCAAAGCATACAAATGCATATGATGCATGCCTGTCCTATGACTGATGAGGCTCATCTGTCGGTTATCCAGCCAACCCGACAAGTCTGAATTGTACTTAGACTGTCCCCCAACGTGCATCCCCAAGAGTCTATGCATAGTTTTTTCTCAAATAATCAATATTACTCAATGGGGGTAACATTCCCGGGAATTTATATAGTGCCGGGTCACACACTTACGTCGTAGGGTCAACAGAGTATCGAGTTTTCAACCTGGTACACGTGGTGGCAAGCCATGGTACTTTATCCAGGGAACCTCGTATCTCAGATAAATCAAATTCATAAGCCATATGAATAATTTAAAGATCATATCTCAACATTCTCAACATCATCATCATTCATCAATTCAAATCTCATTTCCAATTTCATTCAAAAACCATATTTCAAAGAAATCCTCATCATCCTTCTTTCCATTCCGTTCACTAACAATTCTCAATCCAAAACATAACTTTTCTTTTAATAAATGAAGTAGTCTTAAATCATATAATGCTTAAAATTAAACCTTTTAAAATAACTACTTCAAATAAAACTTCTAATTTTATAAAATTTCGGCAGCATCTCCTCTAAAACTCGGATTCTGCCACCCTTTTCGGGTCCCATCCAAACATTTCTCAAACTCTTTCTCAACCATTTCCAAATCTCAATCACTTTCCAAAATTCAACCAGTTCCAATATCAAATTATTTTCAAATCGAATCAATGCCAATAATAAATCTTTTTTAAAATCAAACCGCTTCCAAAATCAATTCATTTTTCATATCTCAAATCATTCCCAAAGCCGATTCATTTACATTATCAAATTAACTTCAAAACCAAAAGGAAACCACTTTTCATAATAATAACTAAATAACCTTTCAAACCAATTTCTTAGTTACAGCCGTACACCACTCAATCAATCAAGTAACCAGTAATTCAGTCAAGCAAACAACCACGTCCACAAGACAAACATAATCACAAAAGTATGTTTTTCACAGTAATATCTATTTATAACAACTCTGTAATATAAAATAAGTTTTAAGAAAACCCCTACCTCGAAAAGTTGAACTCATAAACTAAATGCGTCACAAGAACCATTTCTCTCCGCCCGAAATTAACTGCAGCTTCAACCACAAGTATGCTCACTTCTACAATAGCAGAAACAACTTTACTCGCTACAGGTGATCCCGATAACTCAATCCTAAAACAGAAATATAGCGACACCTTAATAACATATAACAAAAAACTAACGGCGATGGTTTGAAATAAAATATACTTATGATAACAGCAGAACGGGATAGCAGCAACCTCGAATTGTCCCCACAGCGGCTCCGGTGATGGCAGAAAACCTCAGCGGCAGCTGCAATAACGTCGCAGTGATAACAATATTCTTATAAAATTGAAAGAATGGGGACCGAGAGCAGGAATACTATTTACCAACGGCAGTGGCGGCGACCAAGAACTCTGACAATGGCTGCGGCAGCTCAGGAGTGGCTCTGTCGGTTCAGCAGCAACGGTGACTATATAACCAAGCAGACCTAGACCTCGGCAGTGGTTTCTGGTGGCAGCGGTGATCTCCGAGCAGTTCTGACGGCCACAGCACCGTTTCTGGCGACCACAGTCGCGGCGGCGCAGCTCAGAACGGCAAATAGCGGCGGCGACACCAACTCAGCAACAACAGTGACAGATCAACGCTGATGGAGGCACATAGGAAAGTAGAACGTGACGGCGGCGACTTCCTTAACGGCGACGACATGCAGCTCGGCGATGGTGACCAAGCATCGGCGACGACGAATGACGGATCTGTGGTAACGGTGTGGCTGGATGCGACGGCGGTCTCCCTCCAGCGGTGGCGACGGGATGCGAACGGCGAAGGCGACAGGGCTGGTCCACGGCGCTGCAGCTTAGGGATGGCGCGCAGTGGTAGTTTGTGAGCACGACGACCATGAGGCGGCGGTGGCGGGACCCGTGGTGCCGGCGCAACCTTCCTCTTCTCCCTCAGTTCTCTCTTTCTCTCCGTTATCCCTTTCCTCTCTTTTTTTCTTTTTTCCATGAGTTGCTGCTGAGTTTGGGAAACGAAGAGGGACTTTGGTGGCTGAAGGAGGTAAGGCGGCTAGGGTTAGGAAAATTGGGGTTAGGGTGATATTTTGGGGATTTAGGGTTTTGGTAAAAATTAGGTATAGGAATAATTTGATAATTTTAATAAAATTGGAATATAAAGTATTAATATTTGAAAAACTAATTTAATCTCTAAAATTACTTTAAAGTATTATTTGTGGTATAAAAATAATAATTGATTCTCAATAAATTACTCTAATTGAGAATACATGGTAATATAATTAATTTTCTTTATCTTTAACTTAAAGTATTAAATGATATAAATACAATTCATTTAAAATTGAATTATATAAAATTCTTATTCTTTTACAACTGTTAAGCTATATAAGTTTTTTAATAGAAAATTATTCAATGTCTATAAAATTAAGTAAAATTTCTAATTAATTATCAAAACCTTATTTAATTAGTTTTAATAAAATAATTTTTGGAAATAAAATTTCTAATGAATAAACGAATTGAAATTAATTTATAATAAGATTTATTCAAAAATTATGGGTCTTACATTTAGGACTTATCCCAAATGTTGACAACAAAAATAATACTTTATTCTTAAAATAATTAAAGATATAAATTTTTATTAAATTTTCCAATTTTTAACAAAGCAAAAGCAGACTTTAAAAAACATCTTTACAATACTTCTAAAAACAGAAACAAAAACATGTAAATATTGTAATTTATCAAACATGTATACCTTTAAAAAACTCCAAACCTTCATCCGACAAACAACATCAAACCCACCACCCTTAATTTTATATATAGACCAATGTTGGATTTTTTTAAAAAAATATTTTATTTTTCAAAATGAATAATTTATAGTATTTTTAATAATTTGTAGCATTTTTTATATGGTGTATTTTGATAAAAATACTATAAATTATTTATTTTAAAAATAAAATATTTATTTTATTTATTTAAAAAAAATTTAACCAATACTAAATAACTAACAAATATTATTATTTTGGAACAGTATTTGATTAACAATAATTTATATACATATTTATATATATTTATATATAAAAAATATATAATTTATATTTATATTTATTAAAAATTTATACACATAAATTAATATAATTATTTGTACTCATATTTTTTAAAATTTATACTCATTAATTAATAAAATTTATTTATTAAAATAATTTAATATTTATATTAACTAAATAATAACCAAAATTATTAAAAACTACTAGCCTCTTAGAGATTCTCTTATATATATATATATATATATATATATATATATATATATATATATTCAAAACAATATTTATCAATTTCGTATGCTCATTGCACCACAAAAATTTTATTAACATATCCATGCATGATTATTAGTTTTACGTAACCAGCGACATAACGAATTGATAGTGACTATTGAAAATATAGGAGATCTTAGCAGTCATATCGTATTCGATAACAACTCAATAACTTATGGATATGAAAGAACTTTTTTAAGTAAATTTAAAAGACTACTAGTATCTACAGTTTTTATTGTATCTCACTCAATTTGTTTGATTTCATTCAGTTCAGTCCACAAACTATGCAGATAAAGATTTTTTTTTCATTTTTTATTTTTTTAAATACAATATATAATGTTTCGTTAACAATTTCTTTTTCAAGATTAAAAATGAGCTGCATTCACCTTTTATTCTTTATTAGAATGCAATGTATGATAATCCCTCATCAATAATCTAATGTATGGGATTGTGTATTTAATATTCATAAAAATTTTTGATTATCTTATTGTAAAAATGTTTAATTATTTGTTATAACAAATTTGATTATTCTGATCATTTATTATTTTATTAACATATATGTAAATATATATATATATATATATATATAAATATATAGTAACTGAATTAATAAATTAATTTTCAGTACTTTTAAAAGAAAAAATAATTTAAATGGTCAAAAAATAAATTAAAAAGGATAAAATCAAAGAATTTATTTTGGAAAAATAATTAAGTAACCAAAAATGAAAATGGTCAAAGATTATCATCACTAGTGTTATGGATGTTATTAATGCATACATTTCTATACTTTTAATATTTTTTGTAATTTTTATTAAATATATTATATATTATTCGATTCGTTAACAACCTGTAATAACTTTCATGTGTTAGTACATTCTATACAACAGTTTTTTTAAACTTATTTTTGAATAGTTGATTGTCTTATGTTTTCAAATTATTTTTATAGGGTTGATTGCTATAATTAAAGATTTAAAGATGAAGAAAAACAGATCATAACGGTAAACTAACAAATAAAAAACACAAATAAGGTGTAATAAGAGTAGGTGAAACTACTCCATGATGTTATATACAATTATACATTATTTACGTAGCTTTTAATTTAGACTTGGAAAAAGTTGTATTGTAATTGTGATAATAAACATAATTATGAAACACAATCTTTTTTATCTGATACTAAGTACGTATATATAGATTAATGCACATGAAATATTAGTATTTTGAATGAATCTGTCTAACTGGGAAAAAATTAATAATATCAAAAAACAAAGATAAATTTGTTGTATGGTAGGGAACAATCTTTAAAAAAACCTTAATCTAAAAATTAGGGATGGCAATTTCTCCCGGCGAAACGGGTATCCATGGGGATTCACCCACCGGGAGACAGATTTGGGGGACATTTTTCCTCCGTAGATGGCGAGTATGGGTCCCCGTTTAATAAACGGGACGGGACGGGGGAAGAGGTACCCGCCCCGTAGATATCCGTTTATATAAAATTACGTAACTGTCCTCCTATATATATATAACCTAATTTTCACTACTCCAGTGCTTCCCTCTTCATTTCCTCACCTCCCTCACCCAGCCACTCTCCCTGCCTCACCTAGACACTTTCCTTCCCTCTCTTCCTCTCAAACAACCTGGTGTGTCGCCGGCGAGGCTCCAGCCGCGACGCTGCACTACCCATGCCACTGTCTTCACTCGCGCCTCCTTCTCTTCCTCTCAAACCAACTGGTGTGTCACCGGAGAGGCTCCAGCCGTGTTGCCGCACCCACCCGTGCCTCTGGCTCCACCCGCGACCCTCTCTCTTCCTCTCAAACCATCTGGTGAGTCGTTAGCGAGGCTCCAGCCGTGTCGCCCCCCACTTGCACCTCTATCTTCACTTGCGCCGCTACTCCGCCTCCACCTCCACAGGTGCCGCCGCCTCATAATCAGTGTATTAACCTGCTCAGGTTTCGATTCTTTCTTTCTTTCTTTCTTTCTTAGTATTTGAATTCATTGCATGCTCTGTTCTTATTACTCATCAAATTTGGGTGTCAAAGAATAACAAAGAATTGATGAAACTAGTTTTACATTTGATGAAATTGATGAGAATGGAACCAGATATGTGAAATTGGTATAAGATTTGTGTAATAATAGATGTTTGTTATTGAAATGAACAGATTTGTGGTGGATTAAATGTTGCGGTGGCCATTGGACACAATATTTTGGAGAGGTTAGGGTTTTAGTTTGAAAATTTTGAATTTTGAATTTGAAAATTAGAAACAGATGAAGATGAGTTAAATTTATTGTATATCTGAAGAAGATTCAATAATTATGTGAGAAAAAAACAGTTGAATTTGTATATGTATTGTATTGAATTTGTATTATAGTTAAATTGAATTCTAAATTTGTTTGTTTGCTGTGAATTTATCTTTTAATTTTTTGATTTTTTTTAAAATTCGTGGGTATCCATGAAAACCCCGATCCCCGACGGATACGGGGTCCCCGTTACTCGTTGCGGGGACGGGACGGGGGCGGAGAGCATGTCCCCGCTTCCATGGAGACCCGTTGTCATCCCTACTAGAACTTTTGAATTTTTAAACTTTTTAAAAATGAACCTATTGAAGTGAATATTATGCTCAATCTTCACTACAAGAGACATGCCGAATAGCGGCGATTTTTTTAGGGATTTGCGACGGTTAAAAATCGCCGCGAAATGAAATTCCAGCGGTTCCACATGCGTTGCCTATTAGGGGGTGGAGATTTGATTTTGCGACGGTTCTGGAAAACCGCTGGCACAACCGCTGCAAATCATATCATTGATTTTGCGGCGGTTTCAAAACCGTCGCTATTTTGATCAGTGAATTTAAAAAAAATTACAGCGGTTTTAAAACCGCCGCAAATTTATGTGAATTTAAAAAAAAATGCGATAGTTTTAATCCGGCGCAATTTCATACATGAGCTTAAAAAAAAAGACCAATTATAGGTGATATTATTTGAAAAGGGTGTGGATTCTAATTGTAAAAACTTTTCAAGAGCCATATTTTTTTGTTTATAAATAAAAAATACTTAATCAATTAAATGTAGAACTACAGCTACCAACACATACAAAGCAAATGTAAATGGCTTGCCAGCATAACCTTTCCTTTAGGTTCTTCAAGAACAAATTCAGCATACAAATCCTTTAGAGCAATCATGACTATAGTTATCAATGGCCCCTTAATAGCTCCCTGAAAAATAACACACTCCTTCAATCAATCTAACAAAGTCATGGAATACAAGAAAAGTCTATCTATACAAGTTAACATATAGATTAAACCAAACATGATCGGAATGATGCCTTCAGAACTTTCAAAAGTTAGAATCTCTTGGGAATTCGGCATTTTGTACCAAAAATTATTAGCAAGTCGATACATCCCATTGCCTCTCCAAAAATCAAAATTAAAAGAAAAAAAGAGTAATGATATACCCTTCTAATCGCCTTCCTAAATATCCTCCCAATTCCTAAATAAGGTTTAAAAAGAAAAAAAACCAATATGCCAAAATTAAAAAAAAAGCAACCACATTTGTTTAATCATGGTTACATGAACTATTCATTGGGTAAAATAGTTAAATACTTGTTAAATTAAACCTTGATAGATAAATGTCAGATACTTACCTAGCAGGAGTCATAACAGGAATTTGCTCAAGATTGGATACTCTTCTAAAAACCAAAAGTATAAGAAATAGAGAATTATACAAGATGATTCAAAAAAAGAATTTTATATTGCACTGAAACTTAGAGAGAAAGAAAAGATAAACATGAACTCACTGTCCCATGGACAAAGTAGGAGGTTGCACTGTAGAGGATGGCACTGAAGTGGCAGTCAAAGATCTTGCAGGTTGAGCTATTGTCTAAACAATTATGTCATAGGAGATTGAAAATAACACAATTAAATAAATAATAGCGTAATTATAATGATATACTAAATAAGAGAGGAATCAAACTATGGAATGTTATTATGTAGTTGAGATTTTCAACAAAAAGATGCCTAAATATCCAATCTTTGTTGGATTAAACAGATTATTATTAACATATACACTTCAGAGACAAGACATGCATTGAGGGGAGTACATGAAACAAAAGAGAAATGTAGACCTTGTATTCACCTGGTTTGAGAAAGTAGATGAAGCAACTAAGGCTCCCTATAGCTAGCCCACTTAAGAATCTAAAGAGTAGTGTATAATAGAAAATAATAAGTTAATAAGAAAATACCATCCATGAGATTAATAGGATAAAATATGCTACTTTTCTGTTCATATATTTGATATCTGACCAATATTCTTGCAATATAAAAGTGGATTCTACTAACTCTATTCAACCACACAGTGAAGTAAATTCTTTATCGCCAAATAGAAAAGGTAAAAATGGATACCAAGATCAGATACTCACCTAGCAGGAGTCATAACAGGAATTTGCTCAGGATTGGATACTCCTTTGAAAACCAAAAGTACAAGAAATAAAGAATTATACAAGATAATTCAAAAAAAGGATTTTACATTGCACTGAAACTTGGAAAGAAAAGAAAGATAAACATGAACTCACTGTCCCATGGACAAAGTAGGAGGTTGCAATGTAGAGGATGGCACTGGAATGGCAGTCAAAGAACTTGCAGGTTAGGTTACTGCCTAAACAATTATGTCACAGGAGATTGAAAATAACACAATTAAATAAATAATAGTGTAATTATAATGATATACTAAATAAGAGAGGAATCAAACTATGAAATGTTATTATATAGTTGAGATTTTCAACAAAAAGATGCCTAAATATCCAATCTTTGTTGGATTAAACAGATTATTATTAACATATACACTTCAGAGACAAGACATGCATTGAGGGAAGTACATGAAACAAAAGATAAATGTAGACCTTGTACTCACCTAGTTTGAGAACTGAGGCTCCCTAGCCCACTTAAGAATCTAAAGAGTAGTGTATAATAGAAAATAATAAGTCAATAAAAAAATGCCATCCATGAGATTAACAGGATAAAACATGCTACTTTTCTATTCATATATTTGATATCTGACCAATATTCTTGCAATATAGAAGTGGATTCTACTAACTCTATTCAACCACACAGTGAAGTAAATTCTTTATCACCAAATAGAAAAAGTAAAAATGGATACCAAGATCAGATTGCATAGTAACAGAATTTTTCATGAGACTCAAGCTGAAGAAATTATGCAAAAAGACAGAGTTGAAGAAAGGCTGAGAATATTATCAGTCACTAAATTGGGAAAAAATTTCATCAAATTAGGGTTCGAATAAAAAAAGCAAACAAATTGAAAACAAGCAAAATTAAAATAAATTGGTGCAAAGATATTCGAGCAACAAGTAAAATAATTAAATTGAAACAAATGTACGAAGACAAAAGATGAAATTGGAACAACAGAAAAAAGGAGAAAAAGCAAACCAGGACGGTTGGGAAACCACACGACGACACCAGGACGTTCACAGCGGAAGAACGAACAACAGACGTGTCTCTCCATCTTTCTTTCGCGCGCGGGAGCTATGCGGGAGCTTGAGCAGATCCGTGACGAGGAAGGATGTAGTGGCTGCAGCTGATGAACGAAAGGTATACGGCGGCAAAGATCTTGAAACTGATGATTGGCGCCTTTGTGCCCCTTTTAGTTTGCCTGAAAACGAAGATTAATGGCTCTTACTTCACCCAATTTCGACTATGAAATAAATCTCAAATATGTTATCTGCGACAGTTGATACACAGAACCGCCCTTATTTTGAGCAGTCCTTGACGGAAACAAATAAGGCATCAAGAACCGCAGCTACTCAATGAACTTGTGGCCGTTCCCAAGAAACGCTGGTAATTTTTCACTACAATTGCCCGTTTCTCTTGTAGTGCTTGAGGTGTAAAGATTCAAGTTAAACCTTGAATCTTGAATTTAACAAGAAGAAGAAATTGTAGTATGCGCAATAGATTAGCAAAATTAGGGTAGAACCATGTAAAGAAGAGTTTCTTGAAGAGGAAGTAATTCTCATATTTCAGGGTTATAATTATTATCATTGACACGATATAGATTATTAACACATGCTTATATACACATCTCAATCTATCCTTGTTGACTGATTCAACTTTCTAATAGCTCAACATCATCACTTAACTAGCTATATAATAACAAATCATATAACTAACTAATTAACTGCTATGACCTTTATTTCCACTCTCAAACTTAGAAGGGAATTTTGATCCATACTTTTTTTGTGTCTAAACTTGATGAATAGTGTTAAAGATAATGCTTTTGTTACCAGATCAGCTACTTGATCAGTAGTGCAACAACGTATAATTATTTGGCATTCACCATGTCTCTTAAGAAAGATGGTGAAATTCCAAGCTTAAAAAATAATTGAGCTTACCAAGATTTTTTTCAAAAAAAATATTTTGTTTAATTCACCAATTAAAATTTCTATTTTTGATGAATTATTCCATGCATGTCACCCCAATATCATTAATATAAAAAAAAAGTAGAGATTGAGTTATGTCTAATCAATAGAGAGACATCAGATTTTTTGCTATAGAATCAAAACGATTACAATGTTCTTATAAGCAGACCCCAGCTTTAAAAAAAAAAGTTAATAGTAATAAGTATTAAGTATGATTTAATTTTAAAAAAAAATATTTAGTATTTAATTTAGTATAAAGTAAAAGTTAAGTCCAATCTAAATATTAATCATTTTTAATATCTAAAAAATAAATAACAATATTAAAAAATTTTGAAAAATATATTATTACAAATATTTTTTAATTAAATAACATTTTTTAAATCTCATAAAGTAGATTTTTTTCTTCTTGTGATCGTCTTTCTTGATTCATTTGGTATTAATTCTCTCTGTTTCAACTGCTACAACAGAGAGATTTTTTTCAGCTATGAATATTGTGAAGAATAACTCAGAAACAAAATGAAAAATGAATTTTTTGCTAATTGTCTTCTAATTATATTGAAAAAAAATTGCTTAAAAATTTGACACAAATTCTATTATCGATGAATTTTATGATAAAAAGAATTAACTACTTCGTTAGTAAAAAGTACACACATATTTTTTGTACTTTAAAATATATTCTCTATCGATATATTTTTGTAATACATCTTACATTATATAATTTTTTTTATAATTTTTTAATATTATATATATATTATTGGCCCTTGTGATAATATTTCTGCATCCGTACCTACTTATAAGAGTTTAAAATAGGTTTTGGGAATTTGCTTTTGTCCATATGAAGCCTTCCTCAACCTACAAACCTGATTCATATTTCCATTATTATATCTTGGGGCCAACTCATAAGGACCTATTCTTCTAAATTTTCATTTAAAAAAGCGTTGTCCAAATCAAATTGCCTTAAAAATCCATCTAAGATAAATGGTTATAATGAAGACTATTCTAATAGTTGTTGGCCTTATAATAGGTGAAGGTATCAGACTTAAATTGAGAATAAAAAAAACTTTAGAATCAGAAAAAAAGATAACAAAAAAAAGTGTGAAAGAAGAGTAAATTTCATTATATAATTTGTTGCTTTACATTTATTACATCTCTCACTATTTATAGACATTGCTACACTCTTACTTTACGTGAAATCAGTTACACTAGCACATACTGACCGTTTAATCATTTCTAACAAACTCTGTTGAGTTAGCTTCCAGATCCTTTTTTTCTTTTGGGGCATGCATGTTTTGTATGGGTATAACTTCTACTTACTTTTTCGCACACTTTACTGTCATATCCATCTCAAAGTACTTCGATTTGGAATAAAGAATTGGGTTAGCAGCAAAAAGAACATCGCTCAAATTGTCACAATACACCATAGGAGGCTCAACAAGTGGAGCACACAATTAAATTAGCAAATTCTTTATCCATACAAGTTCAGTAACTAGATCAGCCATACTATGATACTTTGTCTTCGTACTCGAGCGTGTCACTATAGATTGCTTCTTCACTATAAGAAAGACGCTGAATACCGTTAGATTTAATGTCAAAAGTTAACGACATTTGTGATCATGGGGTGAGAATTCAGAGGTAGAACTCGAGTGGTAGAGTGAGAAGGTTGTGGTTGATTAGGAAGGACAATATCAAAGTCTGAAATTGGTATTGGTATAGATAAAAGAGGAAGGGCAAGCGGTTGTATTGTAGAATTTGAAGAAGAAAAAGATTGAGACACAGAGAGAGTAGGAGGCACTATTGAGACAAGTTTAGGAACTACAGGTATAGAATGAATTTGAGAAGAAGCAGGTTGTAGTGGTACAGGATTAGCTAGTTGGTATTTAGTTGGTAAAACTCTGAAGCCTTATCTTTGAATGAAAAATTTGTTTCTGAAAACACTACATTTCGTGCGATCACAACTTTACCCGACTCATGAGATATTTATATCCTTTGTGTCTTGATTTTTGAACTATACCCAATGAAAACACATGGAGATGACCTGAAGTCTATTTTATGCTGATTGTATGGCTTTAAACGTGTAAAACCCAAAATTTTTGAAAAATCTTATTATGAGTTAATTTTAAATCATTTATTTATTAATAGCTTTAATTTTAGAAATTATTTTATTAAAGATAAATAAAGCAAGTTTTGACAAATTAAATTTAAAATAAATTAAGGTTTTAATTCAACTTTATAATTATTGAGTATTTTCTTATTTACAAATGAAAGTTTTAGAAATTCAAAAATAATGAAGTTTGACTATTTAAAATTTGAATCTTTATCTAATTTTATAATTATCGAATTATTCTCTATATTTAAATTATAAAGTTTAGTAGTTGTAAAATAATAAGATTTTTATATGATTTGATTTACATAATTGATATTTTTGTAATTTAATGCTTTAAATTTTATAAATGAAGAAAATTAATTATATTATCTTATATTTTAAATTAAATTACTTTATTGAAATCCAATTAGTAAATTGATACAACAAAAAATATTTTAAAACAATAATGCTCTACATCCATGTAAAAAATGCATCCAAGTTATCCAAGCAATATTGGCCAGACGCGCTTCCCCCCTCCCCTCACTCATTTGTCATACACGCGCTATATATAACGTGTTGCAACCTAAAGCTTTGCTCAACGTAAACCTTCTGTTGCAACGTAAACCTTCTGCTCTGCTTGCATTTTCTTCTTCTTCTTCTTCTTCTTCTTCTTCTTCTTCTTCTTCTTCTTCTTCTTCTTCTTCTTCTTCTTCTCTGCTCGCATTCTTCCTTATTGATCTGCATTGCCTTCGTTGTTCTCCTCTAGTCGCGTTCATCTTCTTATTTTCTTCTTTCGATCTAGTTACGTTGCATTTATCTTCATCATATTCTTCTTCATTTTCTTCTTTGATCTGTACTTCTGAATCGAAACAATGAATGATTCAACTTCAAATCAGTTGACTGAGAGTAATTTGGATTATTCTTCTGAAATGAATCAAACTGATAAAGTTTGGATTATTCAATTTTGAATCAAATTGAATGGAATGTAATTGATAATTTGAATTGAATTGATAATCTGTAAATTGTAGGCAGAGCTGTTTGAATTTGATTTTATATAATGGATAATGTTTCGTTCACTCACTACTATACAATTGTTTCACCATGAGTACGTGTTTGGTTTATTGTGCAGAAATTTGTTTAAATTTGATTTTATATAATGTATTATGTTTCGTTTACTCGGTACTATACAATTGTTTCACCATGAGTACGTGTTCGGTTCATTCTGCAGAAAGTTGTTTGAATTTGATTTTATATAATGGATTATGTAACACCCTAATATTCAAATCCTTATGCTCGAGTCATAAGTCAATGATATTACGGTGGTACAACTCTCAGGTGGATTGTTAATATATAAATATAAGTATAATTGAAAGGAGTATTAATCGAGAAGCCTGAAAAGAGTAAAAATAAAATCACGAAGTCGTATCACTCATGCATCGACAACTAAAAGTTAAAGCTTGAAGTTGAAAAGTGACATACATATAAAGGTATGAAGGAGAGTAAGAGAAAGACAGTATATAGATATATAACATAAGTAAATAGCCACTAGTCGCGACCCGCGAAGTTTAGGCCGGCTAGGGTACAGTATGAAAGTAATTGACAACAGTATCTCCTAATCTCTCCCAAAAGAAACATAAAAGCCTGTATAGGCAAGTCCAGAAGAGTTCAATATGTAATAAAGCTTTTCAAATAAAGGTGGAGAGATTCTAAGCAAAATATAAAGTAGAGAATATAAAGATCTTCGCCATCTCTCAGATGAACCACAACTCACTTCTGAGCACCTGAACCTGTATCTAAAAAACAAGAGATATATACGAAATGAGAACCCCCGACCCATGGGTTCCCAGTACGGTAAAAGTGCCAAATAAATACAATGCATTGCAATAAAAAACTCACTAACCATCCTAAACTTCCTTTCACCAATATTCACCCTATGTTCTCGCTAATCCATAAACAGGCAACTATCATAAGAGAATGCTAAATCTAAATCATATCTTTCATGCTTCTCAACTCTCTCTAACTCTCCAACGAATCAGAGTCAGAGTCATAAACAAAACCATCACCAGTTATTCTGTCTCAGCAATTCTATATCGTTGTCTCATATCCTCACCTGGAGCAAGTGAAATCACTTCACTGCGTCTACCTAGGGAGCTCAAATTATCTCATTCAATAATCATCATCATTATTCAATTACATCATCAAATCATCTCATCCAGAACAGCCCTCAGTGTCCACCAACACCAGTATGAGGGACCTCTCAGTTGTACAAATACAAGCAATACAAACAAGTAATACACAATTAAAGTACAAGTAGAACAAGTAGCACATAATCAGGTAACATAGCATATATGATATAGCAATCCAAAACAAATATGCAAACCCAAACAATTCAAACATATGCAAATGATGTATGCCTGCCCTATGACTGATGAGTCTCATCTATCGGTTATAAAGCCAACCCGACAAGTCCTGGTAGCTAACCATTGGACTGTCCCTCTGTCGTGCATCCCCAACTCGAGTCATTCTCGATCATAAACATGATTATAATCATACAACACCCACACTGGTATTTTTCCATGGGGGCGAGCTCATCCGGAACTTTCACAGTGTCCGCCCACACTTACGACATAGGGTCAGCAGAGTATCGAGTCTCAATCTAGAGCACGTGTTGGCTAGTCACTGCTTTCATCTGGGAAAACTCATATCTCAGATAATCATTTCACATTCATTCATAACATTCCATAATCATTCATTATGACCATATCGTCATTTATACATCATATGATTGCATATTTTATACATCACTCATCATAACTCGGGCAAGTGGGGCGAAACCACAACCCTTGTGTCCATCCGGGGAGCCTCTATACTAACCAACCTGGAGCAAGTGGGGCGCAACCACAATCCTTGCATCTACCCAGGAGGTACATTCTCATATGCCCAGGAGAAACCAAGGAGGGGATCCTAACCTCCCACCATCTCGTTGGGGGTGATTTTACAATACCAGGAGGAACAAGGAAGGGGATCCTCACCTTCCTCCATCTCTCTGGGGTCGCACTTCCGAAAAAGAGAGCTCAAGATAAAACAATCATTCAAAGCCATATTTTTATTTCCAGCCATAAATTAATATTTAACATAGCCATCCGGCTCATGACATAACCCATAACTAGCCAATAATCATTATCAAATACAGCCCTTTGGCTCACGGCGTACACCGCACTTCCATCATCACCCTCAGCAACTCATAAAGTCATCATAATTATAATTCATCATTAATTCTCCCCTTACTTTGTCCACAAGTTACCACATCTCCTAGTCTCTTCCCATCGCTAGGCATACTATAAGTATTAAGGACATAAAGGGTGAGGATGGAGACTTATAAATCTGAAATTTGGCTTGAAAACTCAAAATCAGCTTTGGGGTGAAAATGGGTCACGCATGCGCGTCTCCCATGCGCACACGTGGAAACTAGGAAAGTTATAGTGATGCGTACGCGTCGGATGGGAGAAAAGTAAAATGACGCCTGCGCGTCAGCCATGCGTACGCGTGGGTGCGGTTTGTGCCCCACGCACAAAACCAGCACAATACTCGCACAACTCTCGGGAACTTTGGCTGGGCACTTGAATCAGTACATCGATGCGTACATGTCGGCCAGGCGCACGCGTGGGGAGTGAAAATTTGAAAGTGACGCGTGTGCGTCGGCCACGCGTACGCGTGGGAGTACGATCTGTCAAAAATTTTACTAAATTAGCAGAACTACATTTTTAAACTCCAAACTTCCAACACACATAACTTCTCCTCAAAATTTCTTTTTCAACCATTTTTGAACCATTAGAAAGATCGTTGAATAAACTTTCATAAAACTCCAATTTTGAAGAATTTCAAACTCCGTGGACCGAGTTACGGATTACCAAAGTTGGTCAAAAATCAATTTTTACCCCAAAAATAGAAATCACCAATTTTTCTAATGTTCGCAAGCCGAATTCATTTCCACTCATCCAAATGACCACAACCCAACCACATTCACATAATTACACTCAACCAAACCAAACCTACCTCCTCTACACAATTTCACCCAAAACTATAAAATTCCACACCTCAATTCCTCAAACCTTATTATTCAATAACCAAACCAATTATTCACACATTCAATATCTAAAATCTATCCAATCTCTTATATCATCACACAATACACATATCAACTTATCTTCCTTACCTCTTTCCGGCCTCTGGCCCAAAATTCACGGCCACTGACCCAAATTCACAATTTAAATGCATTTTCCACAAACCAATATTCATTATCCAATTCATCAAATCTTCAACACACCAAACATACAATTTCACACAATTTTCAACCCAATCATTAATTCATATTACATATCAACTATGCATATTAGTACCAACCATTTATACAATCCAAACTTAATCCTAGGGGCATCTAGCCTAGGAATTCTCATCACATCACATGGTACTTAAATGAAACTTAAACCGTACCTCTTGTAGCCAAAATAATTGAGCTTCTTCTTGGAAGTCTCCACCAACTCTTAGCTCCAAGCCTCACCAAAGCTCCTCAAGCAACACCAACCTCCCAATTGTGCACCAAAATCACCAAATACACTAACATAACCAATTTCACATATATATATTAACCTAGGGTTCATGAAAATGATAAATCACAAGGATTGAAGGGTTTCTTACCTTAACCCACGAAATTTTGTGATGAATATCACCAATGGCTCATAATAGAGCACTCCTAAACAACCAAAATCACAAGATTTCCTCAAAACCCAAGCCAAATTCGAAATACCAGGGGAAAAACAAAACTGGGCAGAGGAGAGTTAAATACTTACCACAAAACTTAGATATACTCGAAGAGGAGGAGAAGAGCGACGTGTGGCCACAAACGGCTCGTCAATCGGAGCTCCGTAGCTCAAGTTATGGTGATTTGAAAATCAAAGAGAGTTAGGGTTTCTCTCTTCTCTCTTCACCACCGAACCTCCTTCTCAAAATGGGGGAAAATGATTTGTTTTATGCTGAAATGAGTCCTTATATAGTGTGGGCTTGGATCCACTTAGGCCCGGTTCATTTGGTTTAGTCTGTTGGCCCAATTTTGGGCCAAAACTTTTAAGATTAGCGCTCTAAATCGTATTTTAAATATTTCTATCTGTCCTAATTATAAATCCTAATTTTTTAGCCTTGTTTACCTATAATTTATTTTCTCAGCTGCAGTACCAGACAGATCTCAGTCGGTACTGTCAGTCAAGATTTCAGTGCGCATTTTTACGCAAAAAACTATATTTTCCGACTCAGAAAAATCCACTGAGTCCAAATATCATATTTAAATTATTAAATTCCGATTGCTAGATTTTCTACCCATGTTCGCTCCTGTTTAATTTATTATTTAATTAATTACGGTTTGACCGGATTTTACAAATTATGTTTCGTTCACTTAGTACTATACAATTGTTTCACCATAAGTACGTGTTTGATTCACTATGCAGAAAGCTAATTGAATTTGAATTTATATAATGAATTATATTTCGTTCACTCAGTACGATACAATTATTTCACTAGGAGTACGTATTCGGTTCATTATGCAGAAAGCTGTTCGAATTTGATTTTATATAATGGATTTTGTTTCATTCACTCAGTACTATACAATTATTTTACCATGAGTACGTGTTCAGTTTATTATGCAGAAAGATGTTCGAATTTGAATTTATATAATGGATAATGTTCCATTCATTTAGTACTATACAATTGTTTTACCATAATAACATGTTCGGTTCATTTCTGTTCTACACAATTCAAAACTCTTCCTCCTCATCTTCTACTGCTTCTTCACCAGAGAGAGAAGGAGAAAAAGACAAAAAACAGCAACAGCAACAACAAAAGAATGACGATAAGGAGAAAACACGAGAAGAAGAAGGAATGCGAAAAAGAAAGAGGAGAATGAGTAGGAGGAGGATCGCAAAGAAAAAGAAGGTAAAGAAGAAGAAGACGCTTCGTGCGTAAACGAGCATGAGAAGAAGAAGAAGAAGAAGAAGAAGAAGAAGCGTTGGGCAAGAGCAGTTTTGTGTGTGTTGGGCACGTGTATTTCATATTTCATTTAATGGTATTGGGTTTTTTTAGTGTTGGGCCAACTTGGATGAACTTGGATACAAAATTACATGGATGTGTAGCATGATTGATTTAAAAAATAATTTTAAGGATTAAATTAGATTTCAAATTAATACTTTATATCCTAATTTGATTAACAAACCCAAATTAATCTTAAAATCCTCAAATTGAAACCCTAATTTTACCCTAACTCCTACCCACACTCACCATCATTCACCACCACTCACTCACTCACCCCTCCTTTTCCTTCCAAAACGCAACACACATAAACCCCTCACACACACAAACCGAAAATAAAAAGAAAAGAAAGAAAGGAAGGAAGAAGAGAGAATGGGGAAGAGCAGAGGGAAGAAAGGAGGGAAACAGAAATGGAGGAAGAAGAAAAGAAAGAGGGAGTGGCTGTACTCTGTCGATGCCACTGCGCCGCCGCTACCATCCCGTGGAGCTGCCACCGAACTGTTGCCCGTGAGGATCCCCGATCCGTCCACGAGCCATCGTCGCACACCAGAGGAGGAAAGAGGGAGATCGGGCAGAGAGAGACGCGAGGAGGGAGAAAGGATTCGCGCTGCCAGCTATGCCATCACCGCCGCGGGAGGGTTGCTGTCGTCGTGGTAGGCATTGTCGCTGTCGCTGTCAAGCCGTGTCGGAGAGAAGGCGCCACCACCATGCCTCCATCGTCGCTGAAGATGCGGGTTGCATTGCCGCTGCTGCTTGTGAGAGAGAAGTGCGTGAAGCTGTGCTGTCGAGAGGGCTGTTTCTGCCACCATTGGAGCTCCGCTGCTGCTAATGCTATGGCCGCTGCACCTCTGGTCACCGAAAAACTCAATGTGGCTACCAGAACCACCACAGGGACTACCGCTACTTGGTTTAGTCGTTACTCCTTAGTACGGTAAGCGTTTTCATTCCGAAAACCCTTTTAGTCGCTGTTCTGTTATCTTACGCTGAGGTTTTGTGGTGTTAATTGCTATAAGATTGAGTTTCGGTTATTATATGTTGCGATTAGAGTTGCTGTAGTTGCTTCGAAAGTGGTTTGGAGCTGAGGTTGCGAGTGCCACCATTGTAGGCCAAGTGAAAACGGAGTTTTGCCGTGTAATTGAATCGCAAACGAGGTAGAGGCGTTTTCCTTAAACTCATTTTATTTCCGAAAATTGTTATAAATCGATATTGACGCAAAAATATATTTTGGTGATTATGAGAGTCTTATGGATTGAACTGAGTTGCTCTGGATAATTGTGATTGTTTATCTAGTGAAATTATTGACTGTTTGAGAATGTTGAATATTCTGAGTTATTGATTTTATTAAATTAGCAGTTGCCGAATTGGTTTTCTTGAGATTTGGAAAGGTTTCGTTATTGAAAATGAATTGACTTTTGAAAAGATTTAATTTTGAAATTTAGTTAAATTCTGAAAATGATTTGGTATTAGAAAAATTTTTATATTGAAATTTGATTTAAAATAAATTTGAAAAGGATTTGATATTGGAAACAGTTTGATTATTAGAAATGAGTTACTATTTGGAAATGGTTGAGAAGGGTTTGAGAAATATTTGGATGGGACCCGAGAATAGTGGCAGAATCTGAGTTTTAGAGGAGATGCTGCCAAAATTTTTATAAAAATTGGAAAGCTTCGTTTGAATTGATTATTTAGAAAATTTTGGTTTTAAATATTATGTGTTTTAAGTTTGATTTATTTAGAAAAGAATGAATTATCTTTTGTGTTTAAATTATTGATGAACTGAATGTTAGGTGTGATAATGAGGAATGATGAATTTGATATTTCAATGAGATATGAACTGATATGAATTGATGATGAAAATAAATTAAAAGTAAATGAGACTTGTAAAATTGAGACAAATTGTTGACCTTCTGTACGTATGATGTAACCAGGCACTTTAACTCCCCGGGTTCCCCATAAGCATACATATATATATGAATTTAAGCTTTGGGCTTTGTCTCTTCCCATAATTGAGCTTGGGATTTTTTCTATGGATATTGTTGAGCTTGGGATGCGCGTACAGAGGAACTGTCCAATGGTTAGCTACCAGGACATGTCGGATTGGCTGTATAACCGACAGATGAGCTCATTAGCCATAGGACAATTATACATCATATGCATTTGTATGTTTTACTTGGATGTGCATAGTTTTGGTTTGCCTATCTGTTTAACTATGCTTATCTGCTATTTGGCCTACTTGCTGTATTTGTATCCTATCTGTGTTTTTCTTGTTTGTATTGTATGTGTGTGCAATTGAGAGATCCCTTATGCTAGTGGTGGTGAAGCTGAAGGTTGTTTTCCTAATGTGATGATTTGATTGCTGATTTGGTTGAGTTGCTTGAGTTGGGGGCTGTGATTGGTTTCTAATTGAGGTATTAATAAAGTATGAAAAACCAAGCTTGTTCAACATAGACTTAATGAACCTATACTTAGAACAGATTGGTCATTTATACAGTCTAGGAAACTGATTAAGATTTTTCTTATAAGAAAAGAAAGGTTTTAGATTTCTAAAAAATTAAATATTGTTTCTTTAAAAAGGTTTTGGATGGTTAGCCATTGATTTTTAAAGGATTCATAGGACGGACGATAATCACTGCCTTGGAATCAATTCTTCTCTTTAAACATATCTTCTTATAACAATTCTTAAATCCTCTACTAAGAACCCTTTCTAAGATGATATTCTCACTCCCCTACAGAATTTTTTTTAGTGACAAGTTTAGGAAGCTTTGACACGAAGCCGTGATCAAACTACGGAGCTTTATGCATATATATGTTTTCATTCTCTGTATTTGATTTAGTCTTAGATTTTATTTTACCCCTTGTTATTTGTCATTTTAAATTTTAGAGGGGCAGGACCTTTATATTAAGAAGTTTTGGATAAGTCTATGTATTTATTATTATGTGAATATGCATCTATGTGACTATGTGATCTTAAAGTAAAGACTTTTCGCTTTCATAATTAAAGATTTAGTTCATATTCGCGAAGGCTCAATATTAAATAAATATAGTATCAAATTAAAAAATTAAAGGTAAGTAACGCCTGAACTTATAGTACGATAATGAGATGTTAAAAGTAAGGGTGTTACAAAATGAGAGACCAATCACTCTGAAGTTTGCACAATTGAGAAGAGAGCCAAAAACCTTATGGTGTAGAGAGCAATTTTGCAATATTGGAGTAGGCAATGAATTTATATAGTGGTGACTGTAGTGAAAGTATCACTCCAGAATTTTAGAGGCATGCCTGCTTCTACAAGTAATGAAAGACCAATCTCTACCACATGATTATGTTTGTGCTTAACATTCCCATTTTTTTATGAACATGAGGACAAAAAAAAGCGATGAACGATACCTTTATCCTACAAATGCTTAGATAAGCTCAAATACTCAGCAGCATTATCCCTTTGGAATACTTTTAACTTCTTATTGAATTGCAATTCAACCATGCTGTGAAAATAAATAAAAACTTATTTAAGCTGACTTCTTGCACAAATAAGATATAACCATGTATATTTTGTGCACACATCTATAAAATTGACAAAGTGTCTATTTCTAGTGCAATCTTGAATGAGAGATGGTCCCCATATATCACTGTATACAAGCTACAAAGGTTCATTGTACACTTTAGTGAAAGTAGGAAAAGAAAGCTGATGAGATTTTCTAATACAGCATGCATTACATAGCTCTTTATTCATTGGACACTCAACATTACAAGTCCTAAGTACTGATGAGATTTTTTTTTTCGGTGACTAGTACTGATGAGATTATATTGCTATTTGCATGGCCAAAATGTGCATGCCAAAGTAAGAATCTATCATTATTCATTGCTGAGACTAATGCAGTAGAAGAGTTATAAGTAGAAGACACATTATGAAACTTATAAAGTCCTTTATCCACACTTCCTCAAAGAAACAAATCATTCATTCCTTCTGATTTCACAAAGCTGCTGCTAGCATGGAATTCAAAGTATACATCATTATCACAATAAAATTTATACACACTTAACAAGTTTTTAGTTATCTGAGGAACATGTAGTAATTTACTTAGCAAGAAAATTTTAGAGCTCAAATAAGATTTTAAAAATAATTTTTCAACATAATGGATATGCAAACCTGAACCTAATCTATTTCCAACAACAACTTTCTCTGAGCCTTGATATTCTTGATGCTCCATAAGATTCTGATTATTTGAGGTCATTTGATGAGCACTTGAGTAGTTCCACTGTCAGGGTACCAATTTGGGTCTTTAATCTTTACAGGAGTAACTATAACATTGCTCATATTTGCATTGACTTGCTCAGCATGCCTATTGTGGAAACTATTTTCTTCAAATTCTTTGTATTGCTCATCGAACTTGTGCTAGCAATGTAATGCAATATGACCAAACTTCCTACACACTTGGCACTCCACTCGATTACTAAAACCTCCTTTTTCTCGTGACTGAGGCCTGTCATAGTAACCTTCTTTTCCACTATTGACATTGCTACTATAATTTTCTCTGCTAGTTCTTCTTTCAGAAGTACCTCCAAACTTGTTTTCATATCCTCCCCTTTTTTCTCCATTGAACTGTGTGTCTAATCTATGTTCATAACTACTATTTATCATATTGAATGGAGCTTCAAATCTGGTATCATCTTTTCTATCATATCCTCCTCCTCTACCAGTATAAAAAGGCATCCTACCTCCTCTGTTTGTCTTGCCTTTTCTTCCTTGAAAACCTTCTCTATATGATTCTCACTACTAAAAAAATGACTCTCTTTGAAGACTTCTTTGAGCTAAATTAGCATGTATGAATTGGTTTGGCTTCCGAAATCGCTCTAGCATACATTCATGTGCCATTAACATTGTCTCTGGCACTCCAACAGTTATACCTTGTGGACAAGTCAATAGTGAGATTATTAACGGTGCATACTTTTTTGTTAAACCATGGAAACTCGCATTGACATGCATGATCGATTTTCCTATTAGGCTCTCCAACTGAGGCTAAGGCATCAATAGTACTCTTTTTTGCTAGCACATAGTTACTTACCAAAGCACCGATTTGAATGTTGTTTGATCTATTTTTTAGCTGCATCACTTTTGCTTGAATTTGAGAAGCAAAATGATCTTCCAAGCGTTTTCAGATCTCATGCACAAAAATACATCCAACCATTTTTGTGGTAAAAGACTTTGTCATGGAAGCTAGAAGCCAGAATTTCAGCCAAGCATCTTGTCTCTTCCACCTTTTGTATTCTAGATTTATTTTTGCATTTGCTGCTGTTAGGTATTGTAATGACACATTTTCTCTATGATATGATTTAATAGATCATTTTCATCTATAGTAAACTCAGCTTAATCTTTTCACTCCAAATAATTTTCATCATTTAATTTTATTGTTATCGGGGCTAAGGTGAATGAAGTTGTGGATTCTTCACTTGTTGCAACCATAGAAACGATGGAACCTAAGCTCTGATACCATGAAGGTATCAAGCTTAGATTGAGAATAGAAATATTCTAGAACAAGAAAAGAAGAAAGTGAAGAAAAAAACGAGAGTGTGAAAGAAGAGTGAACTTCATTGTATAATTTGTTATTTTACACTTATTACATTTTCACTATTTATGGACATTGCTACAATCTTACTTCATGTGAAGTCTGCTACAATAGCACACACTGGCCCTTTAATCATCTCTAACAAATTCTGCTGAGTCAGCTTCTAGATCCTTCTTTTCTTCTGTGGCATGCACGTCCTGCATGAGTATAGCTTCTTTACTTATTTCTTCGCACACTTCACTATCAATAGGACTATAAACTTATCCATAATCAATACCTTTTTTTGGTAAAAGCCATTAGTTACTAGCCTGACTTTGTATATCATAATTTCACCAAATGAATTTATCTTAATGGCAAAAACTCACTTGCATCTAATTATGAAAGTATTTAGTAGATAATTTTATCATTTTCATGTTTGGCATCTTTATAAAGTGTGAAACTCTACATTCATTATCTTTTTTAGTATGGACATTGAATGGCATGTTGAAAATTTTTGAAAGTGTTATTAATAACATCATAGGTGGTATGCTTAGAGGCAATCAATCCTTAAGGGATGTTATTTTTGGATGTTGACCTTCTTATTGTAGATCAAGATTATGGCTCTAATTCAGTCTTATGTTAGAGTTAGGTTATGACTGATGATGATGGGACTAGAGCTATAGCTAAAGCTGGAGCTGATACTGAGTTTGTCATGTGAGTTCGGAATTCAAGAATTAGAATCATCTTTATTGAATCCAAATTTGGTAATGGTATTTCTATATCAAGCCAACACCAATAAAAAAGTTTAAAAATAAATTTATTAATAGTTTGTGAGGATTTCAAATAAAACCACCAAAAAATTTATTTTTAAGTTAATATTTAATAAAATTTTTAATGAAAGAATCGAATTGAAACTAAAAAATTTTTATATGGAAATATTATTAGAAATGTGCTTAAAGATGGAGTTAAGAGGTGTTATCTACATATGTGGTGGTCCCCTACTTCTCGCACTGTTCGAGAATATTTATTTAATTTTTAAAAATTTTTTGTATGTCATCTCGCACCATACAAAAAAATGCTGCAGAAAAACATTTTTTCATGCATCTCGCTTAGTGCGAGAAAGACTTTCTTTTTTTAAAAAAATTAATAAATCAAACCGTTCACTGTGAGAAGCATTTTTTATTATTTGTTGTCATTATTTGACTAGTATTTAATGATTAAATTTAATTTGATAAAAGTAAACGTAGTTGTATTATTATACTCATATGATTAATTATATTTATTCAATTTAAAAAAATAACTGTTTAAAATCGGTAATTTTAATTTAAATAAACATTCGTATTTTTTAAGATTATTTTAAAATTAATACAAATAGATTTATTTAAACTTTTTAAATTTTAAATAAACGTGCTTGTATTATTTTTTTGAGGGGACCTTTAAATTATGGCCTTTAAATATTTCAACAAAAAATATGGATGTATATAATCATTCAAATTAATAACATTAGAATGTATATGTATAATTAAAAGTCATATTTAAAAGATTATATACATCTATCTCTTTTGTTGAGATACTTAAATATCATATTTGACTGCTGAAGTCCCTTTAAAAAAATAATACGAAAACGTTTATTTAAAATAAGACGAATACATTTATTTAAATTTAAAAATAGTAAGAGTGATTTTATTTATAATTTCTTAATTTATAAATAATATTGATTTTTTTATTTAAAATTATTGATTTTAAACTGTTAATTTTTTAAAATCGAAGAAACATAATTAATCATATGAGTACAATAATACGACTACGTTTATTTTTATCAAATTAAATTAAATCATTAATTTAAATTATGTGAATTAAAAGAAAAAAATAAAAATATACCAATACGATTCAAATTGTATAGAAATAATAGCAAGTTCGTCGTACCAGTGGATAAACTCATTAATTTCAATGAAGTTCGTCGATGTAATGGGCGAACTTCAACAAAATTTACAAGTTCGCCAATGCAAAAGCAAACCAAGAGCGGCTTTTTATATAAGAGGAAGGATGGCATGTCGTTTGCCTGGGGAACGCGTGTCAGTATTCAGTGTCTCGCAGGTCACGGAAGCAGGTGCATCAGTGTCGTGGCGACTCATGGCCATCTCGCCTCCAACGAGAAAACAATGTCAGCAGCTCGTTAGATGCAAGAAGCATAGTTTCCTATACACACGTTCAACACCCCATTGCCTTACTCATATGCATATCACCAATAACGAACCAAGATAATAATAAATAATTTCTGTCGAATTGACTTAAAATACTAAAGTCAGGAGTCATATTAGGATTTTTTTAAATAAATAAAATAAATATTTTATTTACTAAAATAGGTAATTTGTAACGTTTTTATTGAAATCTATCTTTTTATTTCGTTTAAAGTATAAACGAGATAAGACACATCTTAGATTACACGTATCACGTTTATAAACATGTTGTGTAACGTGCCTTATATCTCGTTTACAGTGTAAACGAGATATAAATAATTTTATTTCGTTTAAACTATAAACGAGATAAGGCTGTAACGCGCCTATATAAAGAATTCGTTCACAACGTCTTCACTCTTCATACTCCCCTTCTTCTTCCATTTTCTTCATTTCTTCCTTTTTCGAACCTTTCTCTTGATATTTGTGAGATACTCAGATTTTGACTTTGTAACATACACGGATGTACGGACAAAGATATCAACTGTCTGAATACGACTTGACACATCGCGGGAGCGATCGACTTGGCACATTGTAAATGTGATACATATAACCTGAGATATATCTTATTGTTTACGGTAACACTATAAACGAAATATGCTCAAAGTGAAATTATTTACCATATAAACGAGATAAGTAAAGATAAATTTCCATAAAAACACTACAAATTACTTATTTTAATAAATAACATGTTTTATTTATTTAAAAAAATTCCGTCTTTTTTTTTCTTTCTCCGTTTTGGTAAGGATTGCGTTGTCTTTCATTTGAATGAGTAGGCATATGAATATATGATGGCTCACGTGGATGCGCAGCACAATAGTGTTATCCCTCCAAGAGCGTCCCAAGTCACAAGTCGCACAACATATTTGACATGACATCTAAATAGCCCACCGTTACAATAAATGTTTACTTTCCCTCCTTACTTTAGTAGGGGACAACACTATTATTACTAGTTTACTATTTCCTATTTTATTTCATACATCAAAATCGTTCCTTATATTTATTCTTTCCTTCTTGTTCCTTTCCCCTCTTTTTACTACAAACTAGCATGAATAATGTTAATGTCTTTAAAGAAGAAATCTAGTGAGCTTTAAAAAAAAATACAGAAATTTAGTATAAAGGTGGAAACTACAATTATATTTTTACTGGATGAGTGTGTTCGAAGGTTGATTTGGTTCAATTTTGAGAGAAAATCTAATCAAACTAAAGTATAAATAAGCTTTAATTCCGATTTGGTTGATTATATTTAAAGAATAATCAAATCAAATAGACTTTGAGTCGGTGATTTAATTTTGTAAATTTTTTTTATCAATTATCAAAACTGACTTTTAACTTCATTAAATTGGATCAATCATTGGTAACATTTAATTATTTAAAAATTTATATTAAATTATAGAATCTATGTATATTATGATAATGTTCAAAATTAGCAAATTAAGCAAATTAGAAAAATTACATTTTACATAACTGCATTTATTTTGTTATATTTTGACATGTCTAATTACGGTAATACTAAGAAGAAAAAAATAATTAAAATTTATCTTATTTAATATTTATTAATTATTTTTATTAATTATTATAATAATTAATAAATATTAAATAAGATAAATTTTAATTATTTTTTATTAATTTTTTTTGTTATCAAATATTTTGGTATATTATTATTATCTACTACATATTTGCTTTGTATGTTTTGGTTTAGTTTTGGAAACTGGATGAATTGAAAATCGAAAGAATCAATCTTGTTCAAACATTAGGACCAATTAACTAATTGTGTAACTTCAAAATGTCAAAGCCTTGTTTCTGTTTCGAATTAAAAAAAAAAATTAACAATAAATGCTTCTTTTTTTCTTTACATTGACCCACATCAAAGAGAATAAAAAAATATTGGGTCAAATTAAATTAGCTCGACTAAAATTGAATAAAAATACATATTAAAAATGATAATACAATAATTAATTTAAATTGGTCTAATAATTAGTTTAATAGTCTATTTAAATAAGAGTTGAGAATTTGAATTCTAATTTATATATATAGTAATTTATTAGATAACAAAAACTCTTAAATAGAGCTTAAATTTACGACAGATTAATTTTTAACTTGTCGAACTTAAGAACATCGTAAAAAAACAAAAAATGATGACAATAAAATAAAAAAAGCGCTGGGATAATCTTTGAGTGTTACTTTTAATTTGTCTCCCTGTATTATCTTTAATGTATACTTTTGATTTGGTCAGAATAATCTTACTTCATTATTATCTTTATAAATGATCATTCATACTCTAAAAATAATCAACTAACTCGAATGCTCATAACTTCATTATTATCTTTATAAATGATAATTCAAAACTAATTTTTTAGAGATTTTGAGTTATGAAAAGTAATAGTATTAATGTCTAATAATGCAATTTTTAAAATTAAATTGCGGCTTTCTAAGAAACTATTTAAGAGTTTATAGAGAAGTTAAAAGAAATGACTTTTCTCATAATACTATTACTTTTTACCATATTTTTATAAAATAAGCACTTTTAAAACTAAAAATTTAAATACAAAATAACAAAATAACTTATTTATAAGCTACTTTTAATATAGTCATTTATTATTTAAATTATTTTTTCAAAAGGAGCTTAATTAAATTGTTTATCCAAACTAAATCTTAATGATCTCATTTAACAGAAATAGAAAACATTTAATAAACTGATACAATGTTAACTTAAAATATAAACTAATTTAGGAGACTTGAAATCAAGGTTCTAAAAACCGGTTCGAACCGGCTGGTCGAATCGGTTGAACCGTGAACCGGTGAGGTTTTCGGTTCGGACAGAAGGTATAACCGTCCTTTTTCAAAATTCTTATCGAATTGCCTAACCGGCCAAGAACCGGCCAGTCGAACCGAATCGAGATCCGGCCGGTTTTCAGATTTTCCACCAAAACCTAATCCTCTTCTCCGTCCTTGAGCATTCACTTCACTCACACACAGCTACCCGCAACAACATTTGGCCTTTGAGCTCCTCCGTCACTTTGTCACTTGCTCCGTCCAACCACTGCCGTGCCACCCCGCCGTCGCAACTGTCATCTCCAGCCACTCTCCCCCAAGCCATTCCCCCAATCCTCAGTCCTTCCTCTCTCAACTCTCAACCCTAGGTTACAGTCTCCCCCACCGCCGCAAGGCTCGACTCAATACTAAACAATCGGTGCCTCCGCTTGTATATTCTCCTGGTAGCCCGTCGTCCGTCGCACGTCGTGGGTCATCGTGCTCATTGCTTAGTCGACCGTCGCCCTCACCTTCTCATCACCGGCGTTCTTGCTCCTTTTCCTTCATACTCTGCTCATTGCTCACTTCTCATAGTCTCATACCGAAAGTACGTAATGGTTAGTTTTTTGCCTTTTTTTTTGTTCATTTGTTGTTTAGATTTAGAGATGTCCCTTTCCTCCTTTGCTTGGTAAGATTAGTATGATTTAGTTTATTGATTCAAGATCTTGCTTAGGTTTTTTTTTTTTTTTTATGCTTAATCACTTAGTTGGCCATTTGGTTAAATTGGAGATAATTGTGCAGAACAATGACTGGATGAACGTTGCAGATCTTGTTTTAGTTAGTGGTTCTTTTAATTAGTAGGTTGCAGGTTTAGTTCTTATTTGGTTGTTGGATTGCTATATTAACTTATTTTGTTATACTCTTGATCTTTCTAATTTGTTACTTTGATAAATTGTTGTTCTAGGGGCTGTTCTTGATTTTGTAAACTGTAATTGTTAGATTGTGCTGGTTTTGACATTTTAATAACTTATTAATTTGATAAATTGTATTTGTGGTTTGTTATTTTTGATTTTGATATAGGTGCACAGGAAAGGAACTAGACAAAAGGTTATTCAATGTAATACTGAACACTATTAATAATATGAACAAAGGTAATTCAATGTTCTTCACATCAATTCCTTAGTTCTAAGCTTGATGCAGGTGTCCACAAGGAAGGAACGAGAATCTGTCTTAGATATGCTTCCTTAGATGTTATGTTTTTCTTAGACGAGTTTGTGGAATGTTAAGAAAACCCATAACGAGAAGCTCTGTTCCCCTGCGCTCCAGCTTTGGCTTTAATGATTAGTATGTTGTTACAGTTCTTGTTTTCTTGTTGGTTTGCTATATTTTAAAGCTTTAGTTGTTCTTGTTATTTTGATTTTCAGTTCTAATTGATCTTATTAACTTGTTAATTTGATAAATTAATGTTTTAGTGCTGTTCTTAACTTTCAAATTTTAGATTGTTAAGTTGTTATGTGTTCTTGACCTTTTGATAATTTGTTAATTTTATAAATTGTTCTTGTTATGATTTGCTGTTCTTGATTTGATAAATTGTTCATGTTATTAATGTTGATTTGATAAATTATTCATGTTGTTGATCTTAATTTGCTAAATTGTTCATGATGTTGATCTTAATTAATTGTTCTTGACTTCTTGTTATTAGAAAGAGAATGGAATTGAGGTATAACAATTTACAGGTAGCTATAAATTGAAAAGAGGACACTCACTGGGCAGAGCTCCTTTGTTACTTCATTAAATATTTTTTTAGGTTTCTAATGCAATACCTGAGATTAAGAATTGAATGGAAGATGAGCAATTTGACATGTAATATGAATATGGTGAATAATTGATTGGTTTGTGATTGATTATTTATTTTTTTGTTATTTGACTTTTGTGTTTGTATTTGGATAAGATTATAATAGTGGTTGATGTAATACTTTTAATTTGGATCATATTTAAAAGATTATATTAGTCTATAATTATATTTTTGTGTGTTTATTTATATTTTATTTATTATTTTTTTACAAAACGATTTTTTCGGTTCAACTACGGTCGAACCGGTTGAACCTATGAACCAGTAAACCAGTAGTTAGAACGGTTCGATGACCGGTTCGATTTTCAGAACCTTGCTTGAAATTATTATATGTTGGGAATAAGTAGTATGACCACAATCTAATCAATCACGTGTTAAATAATTTATTATTGTTATTATATTAAAATGTTAATATAATAACGTCCTTGATTAAATTTAGAGATTTATCATGGTGATAGTGATCATAATATTGAGAGATGAATCTTTTATAATTTAATCTAAATTGTTCTTGGTCATATAATTATTGTGATAATAGTATACCCAAAATCCAATCTATCATGATTGGCTCTCGTGCAAGTGGGAGATTGTTGGGAATAAGTAGTATGACTACAATCCAATCAATCACGTGTCAAATAATTTGTTATTGTTATTATATTAAAATGTTAATATAATAACGTCCTTAATTAAATTTAGAGATTTATCATTGTGATAGTGATCACAATATTGAGAGATGAATCTTTTATAATTTAATCTAAATTGTTCTTGGTCATAGAATTATTAAAAAGGACATTAATAATCCGAAAAGATCAATATATATATATATATATATATATATATATAATGGTCTTTATTGGATGAAGATTAATAGATCTCATTTATTAAATTATATATATGGATGGTGCATATAGAGATATGACCATTGAACCGACTCACTTTGAGACTTCCTAATGGTTATAATTACCGTATATTTGTCAATAGAATATTCTCAAGATGAACATAGTAATAGAGTTTCCTTTGACCTGCGACTGTCATAGTAATTAACAATGTATTTATTATACTTTGATTCCGGACACCTAATATCCTAGGGTGCTAGTTAAATGGATATTGGGTATGATTTAAATACTTGTAGAATTAATGATTAGTCAATAAGGAATCCATCAACTCTCGGTGAAGAGTTTGAGCTCTATGATTATAATGACTGAGATAAATAAAACCTTGGCCAAGGGGATTGAATGAATGAATAAATGAGTTTCTTAAGTCATTCACAGAATCACAATTCATTATAATAATGGTAACAAGTTAGAGTTTGACAATTAAACCATATTCTAAGGATTACCAAGAGCTGAAAAGATGGAAGGAATTATACTTTATTCTTCTCAAGTTCTTAGTAAAAATATATTACTTCATACTATCGGGTCGTTAAGGAGTGTTGCTAGACGCTAACCTTGATTAGTAAATTTAGTATGACTAATTTACTACCCGCTTAGTATTGACTATTGAACCTATGTGGTCACACACTAACGAGTGTTCTAACATTTGCTGTAGAATTATTTAATTATCATTTTGATTTGATCAAATAAATAATTATATTAATTCAAATGGAATATATATTATATTCTTTGCTAGTACCAAGAATATAATAATAGTATGATAATTGAGAATATTATATGAGATTTGAAAATAACTAATTATTCTATTTCTAAACTTGTATTCTAAATTTGGATGAGATCCTAACTGATTCTTTTTCAAATTGAGTTATGATAATATTTATAAATTTGAAAAATTCAAGTTTAAAATAACAAGATATGATTTGAATTTGAATTGAGATTCAAATTTGAAATCAGTAACAAATCTCATACTATATATATGTATGCCAATAGTAGAGGAAAGATAAGAATGAAATGAGAATAAAATATAAGAGTTTTATTCATTTACCTTTACACACATAAATGTATGTGAGCCTCATTCTTGGAGAAGAATTTTATGGCGTGCAAAGAGTTGCAAGAGATTTCTCAATTTAGATCAGATGTCCATTGGTCAAGGAGTTGACAGCAAATGTTGATCTTGGTGTGGATACGCATAGTGTCTTCGTACCATCGAAGGAGAAAGTAATTTTTACTAAAACGTCTAAAGGTATTTAGATCTGATCTATATATTATTGGAAGAAAGTTTAAGCACAAAATAGATCTTTAAGATTACCTTTTTTTTTGCTGCGTATTATGAACACATGGTAATCCTTTATTATATACTGTAATTTTTAATTCTGAGTTTTATAACAGAAAAATTAAATGAATATATAGAAATAAAAATGAAATCAACAGTGATATATAAAAATATGGACAAATTATTAAAATAAAATGGTTATAAATCTATATTACCAGATTGCAATTTTTTCAAACTGTGGACGTAATTGTAACTATTGTCTATGCTTAACTTTCTATTAAAAAAAAATTGTGATTTAACTCAAGACGGGGAAATTTATGCTCCCGGAACTTAAAGTGTTAAGTTTATGTTGATATATATTTTTATATTTTTATCTTTTCCCTTTTGTCTTTCTTGATTAAGCAAAATATGGACACCACAAAAATGTAAGTAATTCCATTGTTCTAGAGTTTTAAGTTTTAATAACTATTATTTGTTGTTTTGATATTATACAGATATAGGAACACAAATATAATCTGAAAAAAAGCACTAAATTATATTGTGAAAAAAAAATTAATCTAAGTGATAATATTGGAACTTCACCAATTTATAGATTTTTTATTCGGTGCAAACCAATTTGTTGATATACAATATCTTCGAATAAATTAATTTGCTAAGTAATTAGAGGCAGTTATTGTTGCTAACCATTTCTAGTTTTCAAGATTCAAACGCGTTTCGTGTATTGCGGATTATACATCTCCAGAAGCAATAATACATGCATATATATCCCTATGTATGAAAATGGAAGGTACATTGTGTTATATATATATATATATATATATATATATATATATAGTTCCTTAGTTAAATTATAACTCTACTCTATGTAGGTTTTTCTTGTTCCTTTGTTAAGAAGGTTCATCATAATTTAGAAAACAAAATAAAATAAATAAGTTAAGAAGTTATTGTGGACTCATCTATTAACGTTTCTTATTAAGTATGAGTATTATATTTTTTTATTAATTAAATAAATTGTAATTTTTTATTTATCATATTTTATATTAATAGTTAAACTATAACATTTAAGATTTAGTGTTTAGATTTCAGAGTTTAAAATTAGTAGTTTTCAGAATTTTTTAAGATTCAGAATTTAAAATTTAAGATTCAATTCAAAAAGCATTACAATCTTTACTTTTTCTATAACGTATTAGCATATATTGTTATCGTGACATGTTTTTTTAAAAAATTATATACTTTTATGAGTCGCAGCATATGCATATTTGATTGAATTGTTAAATATATATTACTATTTATATTAGTTCCACATATCTTAAATATTTACAATTATATAATAAATAAAAATTTAGTAGCTTTATGTCAACATTACCCTAAAATTAGATATGTAACGTACACCTTTGTCTAACAATATTTTAGTTAGTTGAAAACGAGTAACAAATTAAAGCATTTGCCGATAATGAATAAATGATGTTGAATCCGAAGTACCTTAGCCCACATACATTTTCATAATATATAAATTCGAATATTTTTTGTTCTAAATAAAATATATAATACAAAAGTATAACAAGTTTGGTTAGAAAGAAGGATTTCAATTTTCAAGCTTATCAATGAAAGAGTCAATTTTGACATGAGAGCACGACGTTGGCATTATTTATCAAAACAGTTCTATACGATTCTTTCAAACTTATAAAATTCTCTAAATAATAATAATGGTTGAATATAATCTAGAGGTAATTAAATTATCCATTGCAACCATTTTATGTAATTAATTATGTTTACTTATTTGGTTATTAATATATATATATATATCTAAAAGTGATACATATATTATCTTAACATGGGTTCAAAAAAACAATTATAAAAATGGTTGAAATCGGTGGAATTTGTTGAAATGCATAAAGCCATATAAATTATAAAGGCACCGTTCATAAGTTATCGCCATCACGGGAATGTGGAAAATGGAAAAGGTCCAAGGCCTATGACGTTTTATTTTTCTTTTTTATTAATTAAAAACGAGTTACTTAATATTTTTTAGTGAAAATAAAAAATAAAAATATGGAGGGAAAGTTAGAAAGAAAGAAAGGAAATGTAATGGGAAAAGAAGTATTTCCATTAAATAGTTGAAAAAATAGTATGAGATAGATATTGTGATCCACCATATTTTGTTCCCCTCCATGTATGGATTGAAGTGGTGCTTTAATTTCTTGTTGGATTCCACTTTAGCCCTTCAACAAAAAACTCTTACGATCGCTCAACGTTATTAACATCTAACACTAGTGAATTGCTTAAAAAGTGCGTAATATTATTATATATAAATATGAAACTAATAAAATAGTAAATATCTTAGTTTTTAATTCCATCGGATTCAAGTCGATCTTATGGGAAAAAATCTCTCATAATATTTTAATATATAAATTATAGAAGAAAAATATTGGACACTTATAAGATAAAATTATTGATTTTTTTTTTTACATAATATAAGAGTAAAAATGTCTTTTAGAGTAAATATCTTTTTGTTTTTTTGTTATTTTCATTACTCCAATTAAAGTTATGAAAAATTTAAAAATAAACTATTATTTTTATCTGAGAAATTTAAGTATGCTAGTAATATTAGGGTAAAATACTTATATAAACAAAAAACAATTCAATATTACATGAATCACCAAAAAAAAAATATTACGTAAATATTTTCGTGCATATTTTTATGTAAATAAGATTTACTAAATTCGAATTACACATCATATTAATACTAAATTGAATTAACATGTACCGATTTACATGAAACACTACATTTAAACATAAATTGAATGTAATAAATTCGATTTACAATCAATGGTGACTAGTGGTAAATCGAATTAGGTAGGTTCGATATGGAGCTGAATTAATTCAATTTACCATGATACTAAGATATATAAATATGAACTGAACATTAATTCCTCATCATAGTGGGATTCACAATGGTTAGCGATGATAATTTTTTAGTTCTGGTGCACTATAGAGGATCGATTAAGAAAAAAACACGATCTAGAATAAAATTTACTGATAAGGATCCGCTTAGTATTTTCTTCAAACCTTCAACGAGTTTCAGAATACAATAATAAAAAAACTGGGGCTACATGGCGTGAAACGGGTGGCCAAGTTATTCTGTAGGATTCTGATTTTCGTGTTGTATAATAATGTGAAGTACGATTCATCTGTCATAGATAGTGATGAAGATCTGTAAGTTTTGTTCCATTCTCGCCGTCAGTTTTTTGAGATGAGGACCTCTGAGCTACTGACCAAGCTTGTAGATGTGGTCTGTAGTTCAAGAGGTTCGAACCAGAATCCTCAACCTTCAGCAATGCAAGCCTGCCATAGCTTAATGCCTCATGGTGTCTCATTATTTGTGCCCGTGATTGCAGCTAAGACAATTTTAGTTGCATTTTCGTCCTTCACAGCCGATCTAATTAAATCGCAACTGTTAGAAATAAGAGACTAAACTGGAGGAAGGATTTGTGTATTATTGAGTGTATTCAAGTTGTCTACTTAAGTTGTGTAGAATGATACAATATAGAAGGGTATTTATAGGGGCTAAGAGAATCGTAATAATAAAGATGTAATATTCTATAATAAATATTCAGATATACTAAATAATTCTAATTGATCCTAATTATATTCTAACATCCCCCCCCCTCAAACTCAAGTGACAACTTGAGCTTGAAACTTATTTAAAACAACGAAATAAAGAGAAAAAAACTGCATAAACTGATAAAACGGGTGCAGACAGAACTGTCGAAAGGAAGCGCAGATGGAACTGCCGCTTGTCTGAAGGAAGTGCAGATGGAACTGCCGCTAGTCTGAAGGAAGCGCAGACGGAACTTCCGCTTGTCTAAAGGAAGCGCAGATGGAACTGCCGCTTGTCTGAAGGAAGCGCAGACGGAACTGCTGCTTGTCTGAAGGAAGCGCAGATGGAACTGCCACTATCTGAAGGAAGCGCAGACAGAACTGCCGCTTGTCTGAAGGAACCGCAGACGGAACTGCCGCTATCTGAAGGAAGTGCAGACGGAAGGAAACACAGACGAAACACAGACGGAACTGTCATGAGAAAACACAGACGGAACTGCCACGAGAGAACACAAACGAAACTGTCACGAGAGAACGCAGATGGAACTACCACGAGAGAACGCAGATGGAACTGCAACGGAGAATGCAGACGGAACTGCCAAAAGAGAGCGAAAATTATATGATTTCTTCATGAGAATAGGTAAGCAGCAGATGACAATGGTGTTTGATCATTCGACTCGAAAAAACACAAAACAGAAAAAATAGGCTAGTCGGTGAGGTGAAAAAGCATCAAAGGAGTGACAAAAGGGAAAGAAGAATGGCATAGAAAAAAATGCAAAAACTACGGTGATTTCACTGCAAGAAAAACAACCTATTCTCTTCAAGGAGGATACCATGGCTCTGATACCATGTTAGAAACAAGAGACTAAACTGGAGGAAGGATTTGTGTATTATTGAGTGTATCTACTTAAGTTGTGTAGAATGATACAATATAGAAGGGTATTTATAGGGGCTAAGAGAATCGTAATAATAAAGATGTAATATTCTATAATAAATATTCAGATATACTAAATAATTCTAATTGATCCTAATTATATTCTAACAGCAACCATGACAGAGAAATAGCTAGGTGACACTCCAGTCTTTGGTGAGTTTGCAAATGTGACGGCTGGTACTCCTGTTCTGATCCCGATTTTCAGAGAGGGTGGAGCACCGGATGGTGTCAAATTAACCAAAATTAAATTATATTCTAACGGAACATAGTTAATATAATATTTAGGACGAAAAACTAAAACCTAAGGTATATGAGTAAACTTGTAGTGCCTCGTTAATCTAACATTTAATAATTTAATTTTTTAAATAAATTAAATTATACTAAATTTTAGCTAATCTTTTACTACCTAATTAATCCAACACTTAAAACCTAAATTAAATTAAATTAAATTAAACTCCAACAAAAGTTCTAACTTCATGAAACTTCTCACAATAAAAACTTATAAATTGTATGTCAAAACCTGTTATCACTACTCGTCAATTTACTTAGTTACCCTTCATTCAACATGCATTTGTGATTTCAATGTTCTAACACACTACTAACCCTAAATCAATACTCTAACTACTATTTGAACTTTAGAAATTCTAATAATTCTATCAACTTTTAAGCGATTTAATATCACTTATAATTCTTTATTTCTTAAAAAAAATAAAAAAAATTAAATTTCATTTACTAACCTCTTCATGCACACTACTAGTAATATAGATGACTTCGTCCAACCAATAAATTCGATTTGGGTCGTCTTCTATTTCCATAATTTCAATCTTCTAGTATAGATAAGTGTTTTACTCTGAATTTTTTGTTTTGGGTGGATTTAAGATGGTAAAATATAATTTAAAACAAGTGAATAATTCAAATTATATATATAATGATATGCATGTAAATCGAATTTATATGTGTCGATTTACATTGGAATACCATCACTCATAATTCAAAATTACTTCATTCGAATTACTATTAGTGTAATTTGATTTTATTTAATTCGATTTACTATGTGTCAAATACCATAGACTAAATCGAAACAAGTTGTATCGAACTACTATAGATGGACTAATACCATGGACATTTTATATTTCATCCATTGTTAAATTGAAGTTACTTACTTCCATTTACATAAAATCCTACTAATTCAATACATGTTAATTTGATTTAGTACTATATAATGTGTAATTTAAATTTAGTAAATTCGATTTACATAGAAATATACATGAAGATATCAACATAACGATTTTTTTTGGTGATTCGTGTAATATTAATTTTTTTGTTTATATAAATATTTTATCGGTAATATTATATAAAAAAGATTAAATTCACGTCAACTCATAAAAATGGACTCTAATTGATAAACATATTCAAACATCAAATTTTATTAATGGTATCAAAATATTAAGTTAAATTCTCAACGTACTCTTTTGATGTCTTTTCAATTATATATTTTCAACCTGTTAAAATACTCTCCTTTAATCAAATCTTAATCACCACCTTCCCACAAATCCACGTCCTTCTCTTTTTTGGTTATGTATGAGGAGCCAATGATGCCGCCACATTATCTCCATTTTTACCGGCTTTTTTATATAATTAAATATTCTCCACACTTTATTTCTCTATATACGCACGACGTGAAAGTGTTACTGAAATACGCAGGCCCAAGTCTCGGCCGCCGCCCGCGAAATGGGATTCTACTCCATATCAGGTGGAGCGCCCATGAAATGGAACAAAGGTGTAGCAGGTTCCATTTCATTGGCGGCGGGCACGAAATGGTGAAGCAACCATTATGTGGCTGTCACCCACGAAATGGTAACATCTTGGACGGCGGCCACGAGTTGGCACCAATTCAACTGCGGCGCACTTGAGTTGGAACACTTCAGGTGTACTGGCAACGAAATGGGATCGTGGTGTGCCTATATAAACGCTGCTAGAGCAACCACGGAAGAAGCCATTCTGTATTCACTCTCCTCCCACTCTTCAATATTCTCTCAAGTTCACTAGCTTCTTTCTCTCTTAAAATTTTTTGGGTATTCAGATTGGTTTTTTTTATATGGCTTCGGAGAACGTGTATTTAATTTTATATCCTAATGGAGAAATTTCTCATACATCAGAAGGGATTACATTCGTTTGCGATGATCCATTATGGATAATGATTCCACCACAGACATCGTTGCAAGATCTGAAGAATCTGATTCTGGTTCATACCGGAATGGTTGGGAAAAAAGAAATCATGAAGCTGACTTATAGGATGCCGGTTGCAGTGGCCAACTCGTTTGCGTATCAAAAAATGCAGATAAAATCTGATCAGCAGGTATCAATGATGTTCTCTTATCATCGCAGCATAGGTACCATATATTCGTTGGAGCTTTGTCTGAATATTCAGGATATTGGCGGAAGCTCGTCCAGTTCCAATAATGTGGATGGTGTGAGAAATCTGGGAGCGGCTGATTTTGTTCCGGGGCCGGATACAAGTAGGGCCCGTAGTCCAAGCTTCAATGCATTTGTTGTGCGGGAACAGAATGCAAATCTTCAGGAAGCGCGCCCGTCCCCTTCAACGTTACTTGGGTTCGATAGGCATGCTGATGTTGGCATTGCCGAAACTTCTGACGAGGATGACATTGAAGAATACAGTGGTGATGAGGCAGAAGCCGTTCCGGAAACGCAACCTCTGCATGGCGACGATGTTCCTCCAAGACCTGTCGAAGCGGTAGGTGGACGTGTATCCTCCAGCACACCTGCACACTACCTGTCCCTAAATCTTGGAGCAATGCATTCGAGTAACGCAGAGGACAGACCTAGCAACTACGCTCTGTCAGGCGAGATGGAGCTCGAGATTGGGTTGAAGTTTCTGAACCGGGAAACAGCGATGCTTGCAGTCAAGAACTACAACATCCGTAGGAGTGCAGAGTATAAGGTCGTAGAGTCAGACCAAAGGAGGTATGTATGTCGATGCAAGCAGTTCGGTGATCGATGTCGCTGGATGGTACGGGTTGCGAAGACAACGTCTTCCTGATTTTGGGAAATTCGAAAATACGAAGGGCCTCATAGTTTCCTGACAAGTTCGATGTCTCAGGACCACACTCAACTAGATAGCAATGTCATCTGCCAGCACATATTCCCCATGGTGCATGCTGATGCGACTATTTGTGTAAAGGTGTTGCAAGGATCAGTTGAGTCAGCGTACGGGTACAAGGTGTCTTACAAGAAGGTTTGGCACGCAAAGCAGAAGGCAATCGCAAGGATCTATGGTGATTGGGACGAGTCGTATGACCAGCTACGCAGATACTTCAATGCGCTCCAAGCCTTCGTACCAGGTATTCCTTGCAATTTACTTTCGTATGGTCTTTGCCCTTAGTTGTCCTTTTACTCCTTAACCAGTTTGACTAAACCCTATAATTGGATTGCAGGGACAATTGTTGACCTCCAAACGGTCCCGTACTACATCGGAAACACCCTTGACCGTGATAGTGTCATGTTTCACCAGGTTTTCTGGTCGTTCCCTTCATGTGTTCAAGCGTTTAGGCATTGCAAGCCGCTAGTCTCAGTAGACGGAACACATCTGTACGGGAAGTACGCTGGCACTCTTCTCATGGCCATAGCACAGGATGGAAACAACAACATTTTGCCTGTCGCTTTTGCCCTCGTCGAAAGAGAGAACACAGATTCATGGTACTTTTTTTTGACCAATTTGAGGAGACATATAGCAACTCGGCCAGGAGTTCTTCTTATCTCCGACAGGCATGCTGGAATAACGGCCGCATTGGAGCGAGACGGATGTGGCTGAGAACACAATGTTTACTGTGTACGGCATATTGCTTCCAACTTCGCAACAAGTTTTAAGAGTAAGGAAGCCAAAAGACACCTGGTTAATGCCGCTTATTCGAAGACGCAAGAGCAGGCGCAGTACTACCTTGAGTTAATTAGCAGCGAGGATCCCGTAGCATCGCCACAGATGATGGGTTGGATACGAGGATTGGAGCCACCTAAATGGCTGCAGCACCTTGATGAGGGCCGACGATATGGTCACATGACAACCAACCTTTCCGAGTGTATCAACTCCGTCCTGAAAGGCACTAGAAATCTACCCGTCTGTGCAATTGTGAAGTCTACCTACCATCGCCTAAATGAGCTATTCGTCATCAAGGGTCGGCAAGCACAAGCTCAGATTGTAAGCGGTCAAGTGTTCTCACAGTTCCTACAAAAAGCCATATTAGCGAATCGTGAGGGAATTTCTCAGATGCTTGTGACGTCGTACGATAGAGCCACCACTGTATTCACAGTCGATGAGATAGCTGCTGTAGGGGTGCAATCTCGGTTTAGGGTTAACCTTCAAGCTCGTAGATGTGACTGTGGTTACTTCCAGGCGTTACATTACCCATGTGTTCATGCTCTAGCCGCTTGCGCCTACTCGAGACTAGAGTGGGAACAGTATGTTGACTTGGTCTACCGGGTTGAGAGAGTGTTTCGGGCCTATGAAGTGGAATTCCAGCCAATGCCGGATGAGGAGATGTGGCCCCCTTACGAAGGACCACGTGTCCGTTCTAACCCCCTCCTACGACGCACACTTGAAGGACGTCTGGTGTCTACGAGAATTCGGAATGAGATGGACGAGGTGGAGCCAGGACCTGGTAAGCGGTGTGGCCTTTGCAGGCAACCAGGACATACAAGGCGGCATTGTCCCCACGCTTCTTCAACCTAGAATGCCACCATTCGTGTTTATTGTATTATGAGTTTGGCAGTTATTTCAATTTTCTTGTACTAAAGAGTCGATGTTGTTTATTCATGTTTTGTTGACTCTAGTTCGGTTCATGTGCATTTTCAATGTAAACAATATAATATCATATTAAAAAAAAGTGCGATCGTTAATAAAAACACATGATGGAGGAACACTGCGATTACATGAAAAACACTAAACAGTAAAACGTACAGCAACTAGCGGAAATAGGACAACTAAACCATAAAACATAAAGCAAATAACAGATAAAAGACTGCTAGTGGTGCTCGTGCCCCAGTCTGCCGCCTATGCCACACGGAGGAGGTCGAGTGTCCCGACGGGGACGAGCATGATGTCCCTCGTCCTCGTCCAGGCTAACATCAGCCCCAGTGTAAGAAAGTCGTCGACCCTGCATCTGCATAGGGTCGTAGGGTCGTAGTGCAGACCCAGCTGTGTCCCCAATGGAGGTAGATCTCCTCCCCGCAGGCGCAGGCTGCGTGTCAGTGTCGGATCGGGGCAGGGCGAGTGTAAGATCTGTTGGTGTATGCGGGGATGCTTGCTGAGGGATAAAATGGTCCAAACTGTCGAAAAACGAAGAGAAGTTTGTCCACCCAACTCTGTCCATAGAATCAATTAAGTCCTGTGTACCTCCCTGTGATGAACCGCCAACTTTGTAGCTACTCTGATATGGCATAAAGTGCTGAATGGAAGATGGCTGCATAGGCTCCGCTTGAACAAAAGGTTATGGGTAGTAGTAGTCCCCAGGAACTGGAGGAGGCTGTGATGGAGCATGATAACCCATGTCTTGCTCAACACTGGGCCGGTCTTCGTCTGGTAAATCTTGCCTATCCTCCCCAGGGTCAGCATGTTCTTCAGCTCTGCCTCTGTGAGGACGGCGGCGACGATGGTCTCGGGGAACCGGCGGCAAATTAACAACTGGGCCTCTTCCATACTCTTCCGGTGCGCCTTCTGGGACAACTTCCTGCCTCGGATCATGGAATGCATCAGGGGCAGACAAAAACCTCCTTGTTCTGTCGCAGTATCACCTATAGTAATCTTGACTAGGACGCAACATATCTGCACGATCAATACGCAGCCTGTATGCATCACCTCGCCGGTTTGCCCATACCTCAAACCACTCAAATAGTCTGACCGGCCACCATCCGTCATCATTGCGGGCCGATTATCGATGGAAGGTATCAATATTAAGCGGCGGGTTTGGAGGTCCTTGCTTTCCCCCAAATTGACGCAACACTCGATCAACATTTAGGATCTCAATCCATCTAAAAAATATGAGAGGCACAACGGCGATATAGAAATCTCCATGTGGGTGGCCGAGGAATTCAGCAAGAACTCTAGACAGAATCCGTGGGTCCATGTACGGTTGCCAAACAAACTACACATAAGAGAAACCCCTTCAGTAAAGGCATATACATAGTAGTTCGTAAGATATTAATAACAACTAGCACCAACATCATCCACGTGCAGATTGTCCAACCTCAGCCGATGCCTCAATAACCGCTGCTCAGCATAGTCATTTTGTCCTTTTTTTTCCTGCCCGCCTGTTGGACCAAGGCAAAGTTAAAAAAAATATTAAACACCAACCGCAAAGGATATATGAGAAAAGTCACAAAGTGGGAAGACATATACCATACCTCGTTGCTAAAGGAAAACTATATGGTGTCGTAACATTCGGTGCCAAGAAAGGTAACCTGTAGTATATCCACGACATCAGCAACGTATGACAACCGGCCATACCCTCAACACTGTAGTCGGTTGCTAAGCACATAGCACGATATAACCAACAGAGGACGGCGCTACCCCAACTGTAGGTGCAGATCGCATCAAAGTCAGCCAACAATGGCATATCGAACATGCACCGTGTTGTTGGCCTTGTCCGGAAGAAGCACGTCTCCCAACAGGTAAAGCATGTAACACCGTGCATACTGCATGAGGCCATTATCTTCTAAGTCAAGCGGCATCTGCTGAAGACGATTTCTGAGCCACTTCAGCTTTATGTTGAACTTTGTTGTCCCTACGTGGCCGGCGGGAACCTCACCTAGAAGTTCATGACACCATTCCCAAATATCTCTTTGGTGAAACTTGCTCCATGACCTCAAAGTACCACTAACAGGCTGACCATCAACAGGTAACCCTAACTGCATTGCTACATCCTCCAGAGTTATTGTACACTCCCCCCAAGGAAGATGGAAGGTATGTGTCTCCGGTCGCCATCGTTCGACCAAGGCACTAATAAGTGGATTGTCGTACTCGAATCGCTTGATCAAAGAGGCATGGTAAAATCCCGTGCGTCTCAGATAAGGCTCAAGCCTCTGCCGTCTAATTTTCATGCTTGGATCTGCAGGGTCTACCATGAAAACATCAACGAGCGTGCCATGAGGAGTAAGGACACGTGTCGGCTGCAACCAAAGGTAGCAAGAAATACAACAGCTCAAAATTCTCTACAAAAATTTCTAAAAATGAAAAATATTATGTCTAATAATATTTTAACAACAATAATAAGCTAAATGACGTAAACTAACCTTACGGAATAAATGTGCCGCTATATGATGTTCATCCAACCGGTTCAAGTTCTCCTCTGCATTAACCCCTCCCCCACTCATATTAAAAAAATTTTTTCTCAGCACTGCCCTCCCATCCACCACCCACTACCTTCCTTTCAAGACTTACACAAATTTTTTTTTTTACCTTATGACCCCTTTAACCGTGCAGCAGGTCCCCTCCCTTACAACCCTTTTATAATGAAGTTGGCTCCCTTCCCAAGTGTCTCCTGCCTCCCAACATGACCAATGCATGTGTAGCTGCTTCGTTGACCACCATTTCGTGGGCGCCAGGGACGAGGTCCTCCAATTCGTGGCCGCCGCCAGCAGCTTGGGCCAATTCGCATGCGATGACCCTGAGGTGCCCACCTCGTGTGCGCCATCGCTGATGTTGCTCCATTTCGTGTATGGCAGCAACGAAATGGAGAAAGCTGCTCTCCTACGCCATTTCGTTGGCGTCAGCCGTGAATTGATGGTAAACTCCATTTCTTAGTTGGTGGGTACGAATTGGGCATGCGTATTTTAGGATCACTTTCAACTGGTGCATATTTGGAGAATAAAAGCTTCTCGTATACTTATTTAGATAAAATTTTAAATCCCAATAAATTTGTTATCTCACTATCTTTATCTTCCTTTACATATAAATTTTTGTTGAATCTAAATATTTTTGTTTCTATTGTTGTTATTGTTATTAAACCCGCTTCTAAATTTATTGTTGGTGGTGCGGATTGACGGTGTGGTTTAATATGACAATTCAGTTAAAGCAATAATGGTTAAAAATATAAAGGATAGTAGTAGCAGTAGTTGAAATTTGTGGCGGTATGAATTATGAGTTAGGATGTGATGGTAAGACATGATAGATGATGATGGTGGTGATATTGACCACGATAATAATAATTTACAAATTTTAGATAATTTTTTAATTAAGTCAATTAAAATTTAATATTTAGATATTTTAGTGAGACAAATTTATTTTTTTATAGTTATAATATTAATTTTTATTTTTTTATAAATATTTTTATTTATCTTTTAAATATTTGTAGATAATGATGAATTGTTTTTTTAAATTTAAAATTCACTTTACTTTTTTTGAAAATAAATCTTTTTAATTTTTATTTTATTTGAGAAAATAACGTATAATTTTTTTACTGTATATTTTGTAGGTGAAATTAAAAAATATAAAAAATACTAAAAAATAAAAAATTACACTTTACATTTTCAATTAAAAAAAAAAAGAAAAAAAAGATCTATTCACACTTTCTTTCTATCAAAGACGAATAGACGATTGTGCAATAAATCACTGACCTAAGTTCCCCGCTTCTCCCTTTTTCCCAAAAAGAATTAATAAGTCCGAAATAACGCGTAATCAACGGGCCAACAAAAATTGCACAAAAATATTAAACTAAAATGAATTGAGTCTAGGGCAACCGGCCGAACTGGTATCTAGGGTCAACTAGCCGGAATTCGGCACCACCGACTCTATTATAAAATTTCACAATCATGCTAACAACTTCCTAATGTTGTTATCATTATTATTATTATTTTCCTCTGAAACATTTTACTTATTCTAATAAGTTAGGCGTTATAAAACTTGTAGGTTACACCTACTGCAAATAATTTTGGCTTTGAAAAATAAGCATATATTATGGAAACAATCATTAGTTAAGGCATTATCAAGTAATGCGTATGTATATTTATAAAATGTTTATTGAATTTAATATAGAAAATAGTTTCATTAAGAATTTCACAAAAAAAAAAAAAAAAACAACTCATGGTCACAAACAGCCTTTTTTTTTATTTTAATATGATTATTAAATGGATGTAATACTTAAAAATGATAGTAATATTGTGTTATATACAAATATGATTATTTGATGTGAAATTATACAAAGTTAGTTGTTTGCTATCCGGATAAATATGAAGAGCAAAGAGCAACCACAAAAATAAAATTGAAATTGAATAAAGACAAAAAAGTCGAGTAGTAGAATGAAAGAATGTATTTGTATTTAGAAACTGAAGCTACAATTAAGAACAACAAGTGATGAAGTGAGAGTTTATTTAAAAATTAGAACCACAACTAAGAAGAACAAACAATGAAACGAGAGCTTGGAAAAAGAAAGGGGGTAACTGTTACACTATTACCAAGTATGAATAGAAAAGTTCAGAAACTAATAGGATAGTGATAGCACCGTGAGAATGAATGAGCAATTTAGTTTAGGGTCGAAGCACTATTTGTGGCATTGAATCGACATTAATGACCATAAAGTAGCGATTGTGCGAAGTGAACGCAGTGATGGAGCTAAGGGGTTGAGGGGCGACGAAGATGATACCGGAGCAGTGGTCAGTTTGGTGCGCTCAACAACGAACTCACCAGAGTGTCACATCTTGAAGCTCTCGTAGCCGAAAAATTTTAGTCCCATAAGTTAAGAATTAATTGTCTGCGAATCAAAATTTTATTTAATAATTTATTTAATAAATTATTACATATATAAAACATAATTTAAATATCTAACATTTATTTAAATAGATTAATAAATTAATAATTAAATCAACCCAACTTAATTTTGCTTTAATTAATTTATATCAATGTATTACACAAAAAAAAATTAGCCCACAGACAGCTCTCTAATCCGCGTCTCCTTTCACTTTATTTCAAACTTCCTTAAGGAGTGACAACTAAACGGAATTGTGTTCCAAATAGGATAAGAAAGTCTCGGAGATACCTGTAATTCATCCTTAATTAAATAAAATAAAGGAAGCCCCTCAAAAACAAAAGGGAAAGAACAAAATATTTTACCAAAACTAATAAAGGCACACGTAAACAATAGTTATTAAACAACAATACTACATCTTCAATAAATATTATAATTTTGAATCAATATTTGACCATAATAATTTGTATTTATATTTATTAAAAATAATTTTAAATTTGTGTTAATGAATTACTGATTAAAATTACTAAAATCTCATCGCTCTAGGACTTTTTGGTTATTAAATAATTAAATTATGAACATCTGTAAATTGAAAATTTGAGAAAATTGACCAAAGGAAGGAATTAGAAGAAGAAGAAGAAAGAATTCAGAAAATTGAAAAAAAAAAAAAAAGAAAAGAGAGAGAATCTGGGTGGGCTTTGAGCTGTGATATAGCTGTCCTTTTGATGAATTATTTCATACCACACCACACACCCCATTCTTCTCTCTCTCCCCTCACTCATATACTCACACACAGATCCAAAATTCCTAGAAACCAAAAAAAAAAGAAGAGAGAGAGAACCCATTTTTCTCTTTGCCTCTCTAAACCCACCACCACCACCAACATAATCCTCCATAGCTGCATTATCTCCGGATCTCAAAGGTCGAAACTTTTTCAAAACCCCACTTGAAAAACTAAAGCAAAGAAAAAAAGGAGGAAAGACTAAAGAAGGAAGCAGCATTCAGATGCCTCATGTGAGATGAGGAAGAAAGAAGCCATAACCACTCACCATTTCCACCTCATTGCCTTGTTTCTGGGCTCACTCACACTCACCCTCTCCTCCTCCTTCGCCGCCGCAACAAGCACCACAAAGCACGAGTTCAATGGAGCACTCACGGAGGCAGAAACCATGTACATCAAGCAGAGGCAGCTTCTCTACTACAGAGACGAGTACGGAGACAGAGGAGAAGATGTTACAGTGGACCCTACCTTGGTCTTTGAGAACAACCGCATCAGAAACGCATACATAGCCTTACAAGCATGGAAGCAAGCTATTCTCTCTGATCCTCTGAATCTCACCGCTAATTGGGTAGGTCCTAAGGTGTGCGACTACACTGGAGTCTTCTGTGCACCTGCACCTGATGACAACAGGACCCGCACCGTTGCCGGCATTGACCTCAACCATGGCGACATTGCTGGTTACCTGCCTGAGGAGCTTGGCTTGCTCACAGATCTTGCTCTATTCCACATTAACACAAACAGGTTCTGTGGCACACTTCCCCACAAGTTCGACCGTCTCAAGATCCTCTTTGAGTTAGATCTCAGCAACAACCGGTTTGCCGGTAAGTTCCCGGCGGTAGTTCTGCGATTGCCCAAGCTTAAATTTCTAGATCTGAGGTTCAACGAATTTGAAGGCACAGTGCCTTCACAGCTCTTTGATAAAGATCTGGATGCCATTTTCATAAATCATAATCGTTTCGTCTTCGATTTGCCGGATAATTTCGGGAATTCGCCTGTGTCGGTAATAGTTTTGGCGAACAACAAGTTCCACGGCTGTGTGCCTTCAAGCATCGGGAACATGTCAAGGCTGAACGAGATTATTCTGATGAATAACGGTTTCCGTTCTTGTTTTCCGGCAGAGGTAGGGTTGTTGAAGAATCTAACTGTGTTTGATGTGAGCTTCAATCAGCTGGTGGGGCCTTTGCCGGACGCAATTGGTGGAGCGGTGAGCTTGGAGCAGCTTAATGTGGCACACAACTTGCTCTCTGGTGTAATTCCGGCCAGTATTTGTTCTCTGCCAAATTTGGAGAACTTTACATATTCTTATAATTTCTTCACGGGTGAGCCACCGAGGTGTTTGGCTCTGCCGGCCTTTGATGATAGGAAGAACTGCTTGCCTGCTAGGCCACTGCAGCGCTCTGCCGCCCAATGCAGGGCCACGCCTTCAGTGAATTGTGGCTCTTTCAGGTGTAAGCCTTTTGTTCCGTCAATTCCTTCTCCGCCTGTTGCTCTTCCTCCTCCGGTATTATCGCCTCCACCTCCCCCGCCGTCACCACCTCCACCAGTGTATTCTCCACCGCCCCCATCGCCGCCTCCACCAGTGTACTCTCCACCTCCGCCACCACCGTCTCCCCCGCCTCCTTCTCCGCCACCTCCTCCTCCACCAGTTTACTCTCCACCGCCCCCGCCGCCCTCACCACCTCCACCGTCCCCTCCACCGCCGTCTCCGCCTCCACCCGTGTATTCTCCACCTCCACCGCCGCCTTCACCGCCGCCACCTTCCCCGCCTCCTCCGTCACCTCCACCACCTTCGCCATCTCCGCCACCGCCGTCTCCTCCACCACCCTCACCTCCACCTCCGTCGCCGCCGCCACCAGTAGTGTACCCGCCTCCACCCTCACCACCACCTCCTTCACCACCGCCAATTTACTGTGTACGACCACCGCCGCCGCCTCCTCCATCACCGCCACCACCCTCACCACCACCACCGCCAGTGTACTCTCCACCACCACCTGTTTACTACTATAACTCCCCACCACCACCTCATTCGCCACCGCCACCACATTCGCCACCACCTCCACCACCTCACCACTCACCCCCGCCACCACCTCATTCACCACCACCACCCATTTACCCTTACCTCTCACCACCGCCACCCCCTCCTGTCCACTCACCTCCTCCACCAGTCTATTCACCACCACCACCATCACCGCCCCCACCATGTATAGAGCCACCACCACCTCCTCCACTATGTATAGAACCACCCCCACCACCTCCTCCGCCTCCCCCTTCGCCACCACCATGCGAAGAGCATCCACCACCACAACCATCACCACACCCTGCACCTTACCATCCACCACCATCGCCACAGCCTGCACCTTACCATCCACCGCCATCACCATCACCGCCACCAGCACCTGTATATGAAGGGCCCTTGCCACCTGTTATCGGAGTCTCGTATGCATCACCACCACCACCACCTTATTATTGATTCTTTTGAGAACTTCCTCCTCTAACCCCACTTTCTCCCTCTACTCTCTCTCTACCAAACACCATAAAAAAAGTTCACATTTTTACTACTGGGGTGGATGATGTTAATTTTCTTCTGTACCAAAATTATTGTTATTATTATGCGATTCTCGTCGCTTTTGGGGCTTCAATAATAAACCAAACAGAAGACATGGGTTTGCTGTTTTTTCTTTTAAATATTTTTATGTCTTTTATGGGTCCATAGATAAACATAGAACAAGAAGAAGAATTCGAAGGAGGATGAAGAAGAAGAGGTTACGGTGGAATTGAGGTAAGAGGAGAAAGTCTCTCTCCCAAATTGATCTGAAATTGTTATGGATATTCTGAGTTGTGAAAAAAATAATAAGAAAAAAAACACAAGAGAGTAAGTAGGTTGCAGTGAAAGAAAGAAAGGAAAAAAAAATGTATGTATAGGGATGGATCATGGATGAATTCGGAGATCATAATTCTCGGCTTCAATGGCAGTGGTTACTTGTTGATGCTACTGCCCTTGTTTCTGGAGTTTATTGTCATTGTCATTGTCTCTTTCATATCATACTCTTTTTTTTTTTAATTTTATTTTTTCTTGATTTTTTTCTTTGTTTCTTTTGATTTGCAATTTATAGTATAATTTATGAACATTTCATTACCTTGTATTGATTTTCAGAATTGAGCCTTAATTTCTTTCTCTTATATGTATATGTCTTAGCTTACTATACTATTTCGACAATAAATCTGCATCCATATTCATCTGAGGTTTCAGTCATTAAAGTTTTCTTAATGTATGTGATGAAGAACTGATGATAACTTTTAATATGGAAATTCAATTCCAACTGTACATACTATTTTTGTGCCAATGTGATATAGTAAGTATATTTCTTGCAATATGTCGTTACATTTTTTTTTAATCTTATCGATAACATTCTAATTCTCTTACGTGCAATGGTGCATAATTGAAACATAATCGTTGAGAGGGGGAGAGGAAATTAGTAAGATAATTGCTGAATTGAATGTTGTCATAATTAAACTATAGTTTAGATTTAGGCCTGCAATTATGGTTGCTATCATATCTGTTTAAAGACACTAACATGTGTCTTTAATGCATATGTAAGTGAAACTTTTATTATAACACTAATAATATAAATAGCTGATTTTAACTAAATTTTTTTTTGTTACCACACATTTCTTAATAAAATTCTATGCTTTGAAAATGATCCCTCAATCAAAGGGTTCAGGGTAGCAGCAGTGTGAACAACACTGTTCAAAATTCCAGTTCATGGGGATGGTGGGGCCACAAAATAGGCCATCCCAAGAACCATTCATTCATTAAGGGGGGGAGGAGGAGCCTCTATTTATTTAATTTTTTCATTTGATTAATGATATGAGACTCCACTTTAACCATGTGCAAGCCTTTATCTTAGCATTTGGGATTTGAATTCAAATATCTTTTTTGCTTAATGCACACTCTTGCTTACTTTTCTCCCCCACTGTTGAGTTCATCAAATCCTCAATTAAGATTACAACTTAGAAGACTCATTGGCATTATTCCCTCGTTTTATCATGGAATAATGGTATATAATTTCAACTTTAATGTGGCCACCGACTCCAAAGTCTTCTCACGCGAGACCAAGACTTGTTTGTTTCTTTTGTTGCTTTGGTTTCTCACTCGGTTTGCCTTTTTTGCCTTTTGCTTTTAACTGCCTGTTTTACCCCTTTCAAGTTTCAACCACTTCTTTTACTCCCAACTCTCCCTCGGGTTTTGGTCACTCAAACCAGACCCACACAAAAGAACGGTTGGGTGACATGAAAATAAATCTGAAAAGGAAAAAAAACTAACAATAATATGCCTGCGATTTGCTATTATAAGGCCGACATTCTCAATAATAAAATTTCTATATGATTTATAAATGTGAATAAAATTTCATTCTAAGAGCTACTTTAAAAATTGAATTAGGTATATTTAATTTTGGGTAATGCTAGGTAGAAAAAAAAAACAGTCAGAACTTGCCTTATTTAGCATTAATTAATTATCGCAACAATTAATGAATGTTAAATAAGGCAAGTTATGACTGTTTTTGGCTGATTTTTTTAGGTTACCAAACATTTCCGTTAATTTTAAGTTATTAGTACGATCTAGATTATCATTCTTAAGAAATTTATTAAAAATTTCACATTTTTTAGAGATAAAATTGCTAAATAATTTATAAGTGTGAGATATTCTTTAATGAGTTAATTTTTAGGGCTTACTTAGATTTACTCCATCTAAATTTTAATATCTACACATCATGACCTCTTTTTTAATTTACTAGAGGTAAATTACTTTTTTGCTTGTGAGCAAATGACCAATTTTTAGTCTCGTTAGAGTTTATGTTTCTATTGGTTTAAACATGTTCACATAAATAACATATCGCCCTTAAATAATCTAAGTAAATAGTTCGAGTAACTTAACAATACGTTTAAATGAAAGTTAGACACATTCGTTTTGGTTAAATTAATACACACAACAATACTCTATATATATAGATCATTCTAGTATGCTTATTTTATAGTGACTATGGTGATCATAGTATTTTAAAAAATACTGCTAAAATTAAAATAACACTTTTTAATAAGTGTTATTAAAATATAAAAAAGTGTGATTTTAATTTTAATAATACTTATATAATTGTAGCCATCGTAGCGTAATCATATTAAAATCTAGTTATATATATTTTTGCATTCTGTAAATTGTATTAACAACTTTCTCATAAACATTACATATATAGATTCTTTAAGGAGATTATGTATAATATATTACTTAAGATGATGATATCACTACTCTTATTTCTTATAATATTCCTCTAGATATAATTTTTTTATTGTATGTTTATATGAATTCGTAAAATTTTTTTTATCAAAATAAAAATATCAATATTCGTTTCTTATTAGTCTATTACCTAATGGTCGAAGTAATTTCAATACAATTTATTTTATCAAAGTTCAATGGCTTGATAACATTTTTTTTAAATCATGGCAACCTCTATCCCTAGCTAGTAATTAAATTAAGTGTACTATTTCAAAAGGGACATACATTATTTACCAAGAGGCATTTGGTTCCTTATCTTGTGGAATATAAATAGCAATGGAGTTCTCATTTTTAATGACAACTTCTACAAAGGAAGTTTCCTCTTCTTTAGTTACATTGTCCGTGGTTTATCTTTTCCTTTATTATTCATTCTTTTTTGTTAGATGAGAGACACGAATTGATTAGAAATATATAGTTATCCCTCTTTCGTACTAGGGACAAGGGTAAGTGGCAACGAATAAATTTTATTTGCACTATCATAAAGATGAGCATTTGTTGCTACTATTTATTCTTTAACATGCACTTAAATTCTTAATTAAGGGAGAAGATTTTCAATTAAGTATACTATATTTCATTATGCACTTTTCTTTATTATGCACTTTTCTTTTCTTGAGAAGAAATAATATTGGGGAGAAAGAAAGGGTAAATTAATTAACGATAATATTAGAAAGATAAAAAAAAAACAGTCAAAATTTATCTTATTTAATATTAATTAATTATTATGATAATTAATAAATGTTAAATAAGATAAATTATGACTGTTTTTTATTAATTGAGAGGATTTATTTTCAAAAATTTTTCATATGCCATGGTGGGTTTGGCCTTTTACAATTAAAATTTATATTTAATATATAGAGTCTTAACACATCATTAATTAATGAGCAATGCTAGGAACCAAAAGGGTATTAACCAAAAATTAGCTAAAATATTTTTGGTGAATTCAAAATTTATACGAATTAATATATGCGGATGTTTCTTCTGCTAAATATCAGAATATTTTGTTTTATACTAAATGGATGTTCTTTTATATATTTTTCGTATTTTTTTGTATTGCAAATGTGAATGTCTTTATTTCTTTTAAAATTTCATTTTTTTAAAATTTTATAGATATTTAATTATTTTTGCTAAAATATAATTGGATGTTTTTTTTGTTAAGTATTAGGATGTTTTTTTTTCATATTAAATGAATGTTTTTTTTATAATTCTATAATTGTATAGTTTGCAGTCTCTTTAATCATCAAAACGACACCTAATATCGCAAAACGCAGAGAGCAACATCTGCAACAAAAAAAACATAAAATAAAAATAAAAAATAAAAAACACTAAAAATAAAATAAAAATAAAAAAGCAAAAGCTGCGATTGGTTGGGCTATAGCTGTTCATGGCGGCGCCCACGACATCTCCCGTTCACTGCCACATGACCGCCGCCAGCCCTGTGAAGAAGCCCTCCGCCACTGCCTTCAAATTGGCGTCGAAGCTCTTGAATCCAATTCGCCTCCTTTGGACGTGGTTGAGCTCGTGGTACAGTAATAACCGTAACGGTATTTGTCTTCACTTTCATCAAAGATCCTGTGATCTCATGCTTTTACTCTTCTGTATAGGTTCGTGAACGGGAGAATATTCCGCACTTCAATGCTGGTAGGGGTTCTGTGTTGAGGGCGTCGCGGAGAGCATAGAAGTCGCCGGCGCTTCCAATTGGTAAGAGAGAGATCTGTGTTTGATTGTTGGAGGTGAGTAGGTTAACGTGAGAGAAAAGAGGAAGGCTTTTATAGGTTTTAATTAAGTTTATCTAATTAATTTTAAATTTTTTAAATTTTAAATTTAAAAAATTTAAAATTAATTATTAATATAAATTAATGTGATTTTATTTAATTTTTGACTGATTCCGTTTTGGTTCTATATACTTTTCCTTAATTAATTCTTTCGAAGTGTATCCTTACTTTAATGATTCCTTTTAATAACTCACAATACTAATTATTTCGCAATTTACTAATTATATACTATTTAAAGTTATATAATTTTAATAATTTAATTTCTTTTAAAACAAATGTCTGTTTTGTTTTTAGATATTAAAAATTGAATGTTGGAGGATATTGAGTAAAAATAAAAGAGTGGAAAAATAAAGGCACAGAGGTTCCACTTGTCCTTTGTAGAAAAGAAGGGATAGTGACGTAAATGGAAGGGGCCCTCCATATGTAATATTCACATGGGGTTGTAGAGGCTTTTCACATCCAAATTGAAATGAAAATATTAATTGTTAGAGGTTGGTTGACTTGTTCTATTACCTCAACCGGGACATAACTATCATTTAATTAGCCTTCTACGACAGCCTGTGATTAGGTCAAGCATATTTAATACCCTCTTCATATCCACCTCAATCTCACATTAAAACATTTTTCAACCAAGTACAATCTATGCTAACAAATAAATTCCAGAAAAAAAAAATTAAAATTTAAACTATTTTATTTTATATTTTTAATTATTATTTATTTTACGGTTTTTAATTTTCTCTGGTATAATTAAATAATATTAAATTAAATAAAATAATTTTAGATTATTATCTCTCTAAGATTAGGAATACGTTAAAAAGTTTTGCTAATGAATATAAACAACATTGGTTCAACAATTCTTATTAGGTATAGCACAAAGAATGATGTGGCTATAAAATGAACTTAGCCCTTTAAATAAAGAAAAAAAGGAAAACAAAAGAAAAGCTTCCTTCATCTGTTTATTGAACTTGTTATAAGTTAATGATTATCTTAAGAATTTTTTTTAAAATAATAAATATGTAAAATGTTTCAAAGTTTATCTTGTAAATTTTAAACAGCATATTATTACTTAAGCATTTTAAATCCATTATTATTAAATACCTAATAAAAAGTGCACATGGAATTATATATATTTATCAAAGACTTTTGTTAAGGAGTGTTAAAGATTTTTTGAAAGTAATAAATTTATAACTTTTTTAATATATTAAGAACTTTAATAAAACAAAATTAATAAAAATTTATCAATTAAAATATTATGGAGTACAATGCACTTAGCAAAAGTTAACTAACTATTGGATTTAGATTTACCACCACTATTTTATCAGATACCACAGCATATCATGATATAAAATCTTTCACAAATAAATTAAATTTGGTTGGTTATAATCTAAGGCTTGATTTGGTAAAATTTAAAAAAAAATTTTGTTTTTTTCAAAAGTACAAATACTTCATTTTATATTTGGTAAATTAAAAGTTTATGTGTTTATATTTGTAACTTTTAAAAATTAATAGTATTTTTGAAAACACTTAAAAAAAAATTTTGACTTGTACTTATCAAAATTAAAAAATTTAATATAATCTAAAATAATAATAAATATTCAAAATTATCCTTATTAATTATTATTAACACCAAAAAAGATAATTATCCTTTATTATATATATGTCTATTATGATTTTTTTTTATTTTTAAAAGTTATTTTGCTAAACATAATTATAATGCATATATTTATTAAAAGTTATTTTTAATTTAATTTTATCAAATACAGATACTGTAACTTTAAAAAGTTAATTTTTAAAAAATAAAAATTTTACTAAACCAAACCTAACCGGAATAAGTTATAACAATAAAGGACCATTTTCCTAAAAATATCCATCCAAATTATGAATAATGGCAAGCAAAGAAAAGAAGATTAATCTCCTCAATTAAAGTATGTAGGTAAAATTCATTAATAGATATGCATATACACACCTAATTATCATAGTGAATTTTGATGGATCCAAAAAATGAATGTAATGGCAATGGTGGCAATGCTGACAGAGTGACAAAGACACACATACACATTATTATCAGTTATATTATGGTAAGGAGCTGCGGATTATTTGAGTAACCAATTTATTTTTACAGTTTCTATTTTCTGCTAGTTCAATAATTGAAAACACTAGTAACTACTCACACCTAATGAATAATGGAATATGACAATTTATGTCAGTGTATAGATTTAAGAAACTTAGATAGATAGATAGATGAATTAGAAGAGGAAGTAGAAAATGACAATTTATGTTAGTTAATTAGTAGTTACTTTGTGTGATGTAGAAAATTATGCCGCAATTAATGGATCCACGAGAAAGTCACAACACTCACAATTCAGTTATACCCAGTAGCAATAGTAGCTATCTACTTTCTTTTGCTTCTCTTTTCTCTTAAATATTAATACTGAATTCTCGGTTCCTACTTTTTTTTTTCAAATATATATATATTATGTACCTATTAAAAATAACGACCAAATTAATTATAATATATTTATTTATTTTACAATTTTTAATATGTATTTATGTATATATAATATAGTTGTTTTTTTTTTTTAATTTTCCCCGATAGACAACCTAGCTAATTTTTAATCAAAATAAAATTTAAGCTGGTTTTTTACTGAGAAAAATGTGAAAGAGATTAGTCTTTGTCTCTTTGGGATAAGATATTTAAAAAAACTGATATGTTTTACTTTTTATGGTTAAATTACAAATTCTAATTTATTTTAATAAGTAATTGTTGGATTGTTAATCGAAAAATGTTAAAAAATAAAATAATTATTTATTTATTTATTCTTCAACATTGAAAGTGTACATATATTTAACACTATTAATTACCCAAATTGCAAAAATTTTCAAAGCTCAATAAATATTTTTAACGATATTTACGAATCGCCTACTAAAAAATATTTTAGGAGATACTAAGAAGGACTGAAGCTCAATTTTTTTTTTTTTTTTTTGTGAATGATTTTTCAAGATTTTTGTTATTTGAAAATCTTGTTAGCAAATAAATTGAAAGGGATGTTTAGGAAAAAGAAAATGTGTATTAAGAAAAAGAAAATTGGAAAATGATGTTAAGAAGCGATGTGTGTTTAGACTTTGATGTAGCATACATAAGAATAAGACTGGTACAAATTAAATTCCATCCATAACTCTCAATCTCTATTAGTTGCCAATCATGAGAATGTTTGTTTGCTCGTGCTTTGCGTATTTGATTTATAAATATAAACTCTTTTCCATATATGAATTGACAAGCTCCTATCATCCAATTATCTATTGTTTTGAAAATGCTATTTATGGAACTATGAATTGAACAAGATTAAATAATAGAATAATGATATTTGAATTCAAGCAATTTCGGTTTTAGAATTTTCCTTTGTCCAACTCATCTAAAGAAATTGATGATTACTAGATGCCAGTTCATACGTTGATTTTTATTTTATTTTTATATTTTTATATATTTTTTTGTTTTTCCATATAGAATTCTAGTAGTCATCTCCAATTATTATAATATGATTTATTTATTTTTCTACCAATAATTGTCCTTTTCATGAGCTGACTATTATTAATCCTCTCTTTAAAATTATAATCTGACTACCTCTACATTTAATGTGTCTTAGTCATTTTATATTATCAAATAAAATTGAAATATATATATATATATATAAGAAGCCGCGTAATATGGTTGCAAATGAGTGGCATCAATTTAATATACAAAGGATAAAATTAATTAATCTTTATTATATACTCGTAGTTATACTCAAAAAGGTATATACACTTTACCCTTTGTCATAATAATTATCTGAACCACTAGACAAAAAATATACATAAATAGAAGTACTAAGTGTATATAATTTCATGAAATTAAAGCCACAGAAGTATATGCCACGCTTGTGATCATTTTTCGCATAAATAATTCAACCGACAAGATAGGCGTGAATTTCTGTTGAATTGTTTTCTTGTGCATACATAAATAATAATTACATATAATTTATAAATTATTTTAATAGGATTATATTACGGTAATTATAATTTTAATTTTAATAATATTTATATAATTAATATAATCACTATAATATAGTTATGGTAAAATCTATTTAATTTGTTAATAAATTATAATTTAAATAGCATAATTTTTTTATATTTATCTAAAAAATTATAGATTCGAATCTCTTTATTTATGAGAGAAAAAAAATCTACCTAATTCACACAACCTCCTCATCTTGCTTTTTATGTCAATTAGGGTGAAAATGATGTTTACACTATACAATCAACTGTCATTCACAGTTTTGCTGACAGATTAACAAGTTTTTTTTTATCGTGACAGATTAATAAACCGAATTAAAAAAATGATAGTGTTTTATAATAATTTAGTGTGTCTTGAGTTTATTACATTGGGTCAATATGTGTATTTTAGTGATTAGGGGTGTACATGGACCAAGTCACACTGGGTTTAGTCTAATCCAGACTCAATCTGAAATATAGACCGGACCTAATTTTTAGACCTTAATTAACTCAACCCTAGATTCAATGAAACCTATGCATCTTCGGGTCGGGTGAAAACTGGGTGAAAATTGGGTCTTTAGCATATAAAAATCACCTAATCTCCAACCATTATTTCACAATTCACATAGTCAAATTAACTTAAAAAATTATAACAAGAACCAACTGTTATCTAAAATTAAAACATAACCACAATCAATACTAATATTGTCTCATAATACTAAATAGTTAAGTCACATAGAAATAACACAAAACATTACACAAAAATCTTGTTCTTCCTAAACATAGAACTTTAACTCATAGTCAGCAACATTTTCAGCTTCAATTTCTATTGTTTTGTCCTCTTCGATGGTTGGTGGAGGAACACAATTATCTCCTCCTCCCATCTTAATGTTCCTGTGTTTTCTATCCTATCAAAATCATAAATTTCAATAATAAAAATTTCTAATCAGAAATTCCAATAACAGGAAGAATAATAAAGACTTAATCTAAACACTAATTGGAAGAACAAAATAAGAATAAAACATTAATAGGAAGAACAAAACACTAACAGAAATTATATTAACTAAATTCCTAATCCAAATCAATACACAAAATCAGAACAAAACACTAATAGGAAGAATAAAACACTAATAGGAAGTCAGAAATTATATTAACCAAAACCCTAACACGAAACAAGTAATCAGTAAAAAATTAGTAAACACAGAACAAATAATCAGTAAATACATCAGTCATCAGTAATCAAGAACAACTCAAAAACAAAAATCAGCTAAACAAATCATTTAACACACATTAACACCCACACCTAATCAGTAAACATAGAACAAGTAATCACTATTCACTAAACACATCAGTAATCAACAACAATTCAGAACAAAAATCAGCAAAACACATATCAACACCCACACCTAATCAGAGTTCTAATAATGAAAATCAACACCCACATCCTAAATTCACAAATTCTGTTTATCAAAAACCCTAAGAAGACCTGAGAAGAAGACCGGAGAAGAGAGCGGAGCAGAAGGAGCAGGACTAGCAGAGCAGAACAACGGCGGGGCAGTAATAGAGAAGAGGACGATCGGGCCAAGCACAAAAGCGTCACGTCACCGAGAAGCAGGGCAGTACCGTAGGTCGTCACCATCATCAGTCGAACAAAGAGCTTCGCCGGTGACTGGGGTGAAACACGGAGGGTTGAGAAGAGACGAGAACGGGAGGAGTGGGTGACTGCGTGGTGCATGCTGCCGAGACTGGGAGTGGGCCGTGGGGAGAGAAGATGAGGTCAGGGGTCACCAGATCAGCCTGTGCCGTGGGGAGTGGGGACTGTTGGTGTTGGAATGGGGAGTGGGGAGTGGGGAGTGGGGACTGGAGGTGTGGGAGTGAGCCTGAACGGCTGAGCTGCTGAGGGAGGCAGTGAATGGAGAATGGACTGAATGTGTTTTGCGTGCCCTAGCCCAGCCCCTAATTTGAAATCTGTAACTGTGTTTTGTGTTATTGTGTATATGGCCGGGTCACCGGGCCGGGTCCGGGTGACCCCAGCCATGGCCTGGTCCCGACTTCACCTCCTTTCCTGGTTTCATTTTTTTTTTCCGGGTCCTCCCCGGGTCACTTCGGGTCCGAGTCCTCGTCGTCCAAAAACCATCGGGCCCGGGCCGGGTCTTCGGGCCGGACCGGACCGTGTACACTCCTATAAGTGATTGTGGGCTTGTAAATATAATAATAGAATATGATGTTAACTGTATACTACATTTGGATAGATTTTTGCTTCTACTAAGATGAATTTGTTTTTAAAAATTATATAACTCACTCAATCTATTTTTGTTATTATAAAGTTTTAGTAATAGTAATTTATTTATATATTGTTTATGTTGGGCTTTTTTTCTCTTTTGTGAGGTTTAAGTTTAATTTTTTGAATGTCTCTTTGTACCTATTGTTTCACAACCATAATTAGATTTTTGGAGTCATTTTGAGAATGAGATAGCTATCAAAGTGAGAGAAAAGAGAAAAAACAAAATTTCCATTTTTATGCAAAGCAGTAAATTTCAAATAGCAATTTCTCATTTGTTCACGTTAGATCGGCTTGAAATTTAAATTGTGTGTTTCCATTATCTTGTTCTTCATTATAGACGGTGGAGATGTTGATTGGAAGTTTTCAATAGCAGAAACTGCTTCAAAAGAGAGAAAATAGATTTTCCATTTTTATACAGAGTAACAATCTTTGAATAGCAATTTCTCATTCGTTCATCGTTGGATCAGCCTGAAATTTGAACTAAAACTTTATCTCATCTTGTTATTCATTATGGACAGTGGAGATTTTGATTGGAGGTTTGCAGAGGAAGAAATATGCTTCAAACAGAAGCTTTAATTTTTTGGGTATTTTTCATCTTCTTGCTTCTCATTTGTAAGCTTTGATGCTTTGATGTTTTGGCTGGTTATATGCACGATTTGTGTTTTGTTTGAGACTCTCTTGTATCTCATTTAATTATAGTAGAGCTATTTCATTGGTCTGGACGACTCGTGGTTTTTACCTTTCACATTGAGGGAGTTTTTCACGTTAAAATCTCGGTGTGTTCTGTAAACCCCGTAAAATTAGTAAGTAATTAGTCAATAAATTAGTTTTTAAATGAACCCACGCTCTTTCTCTTCCTCATTTCAGCTGAAGCAAAGCTGAAAGCTCCAGGGAAGAAAAGAACGTCGAAACCCTTACGGAAAAATTCAACTCGCCGTAACTCCTCCGTCTGAGCTCCGATTGCCGCACCGTTTGCGGCCACGCGACCATCGCGTCAGGCTCTACATTTCTATCGGAACAATTTTATTGGTAACTTGCTTAATTACTCTCATCCTTCTCTTCCCCCAAATTTTCGAAAATTGAATAGAGATGTTGAATTTCTTTACTTTTTGATGTTTTAGGATCCAATTAGTTTGAGAAAAACGTTCACTCTTGCTTATGTGAAGCTTGGGTAAGATGAGGATACCATAAATTCTATTAAATTACTGAATTTATATTTTGGGGATTAAAATGGGTATATATGTGTTATAAATGTGTATTAGGTTGTGAATAAATAATTTGAGCTTGAAATTGTGGATATCAAAACTTGGAGGAAGCTCTTTTGTTGAGGTTTTGGGGCTGTATTGGTTTTAATTAAATTGCCTTGATCATTACAAGAAAAATTGGCTAAGGTATGGTTTAGGTTTCTTATATTTAATATATAATATTCTGTGAAAACTTATGTTAGATGACCATAGGATAGGTTGGAATGAATGTGTATATAATTATTGCTTAGCATCTTGTTAATTAGTTGGTTTGGTTTGGTGTTTGTGTGAATTGAATAGCTTGTTGATTATAGATTTGAGAATGTAAGTTTATAGTTGATAATGCCTCTTGAATTAATGGTGATTTGGTGAATTTATTGATGATTTGAAATATGATTATTGTGGTTATTGTTATGGTGATGAGGAAGGGTATGTAGTGTTGAATTGGTGGGTTTGGAAGTGTATAAAATGAAACTTTTGAATTGAAAATGAGGTTTGGGGGAGAATTGCAAAGTTTTGGTTTTGGGTCGAACTTCGGTAGGCTATAGCTTGGTTTCCGGAACTCCAAATTAATTCCAACTTATTTTAAATGAAAATTGGATTTGTGAAGTTTATGCCGTTCAAAGAACGGAAGGAAAACGATCTAAAACGGTTGAGTTATGCCCGTCGGAAGTTTAGGTGTGAAATATGTGATTATGCAGCTGAACATTCCATGGATTTGTAGCTTTCTGGTTGATCTGTTAATTTTTTTGGAAAAACGTACGCGTGAAATGGAATCTTGGCTATGCGAACGCGAGTAGTCCTACGCGTACGCGTGATGGACCAGCAAGCATGTCCACGCGTACGCACGACCCACGCGTACGCGTGACATGAGGTACTCACTTACGCATACGCGTGACAAGGGGACGCGTGCGCGAGCTGCATTTTTACATTCCCACGCGTACGCGTGGCCCCTATTTCAGCAAACACAGTTTTCAGAATTTTAAACCGCACTTCAAGCTTCTAAACCTCTATTTTCATTCCTTTAGTCATTAATAATAGTATTAAACCTGATAATCAGATGAAGTTAGGAAATGGAAATAATTTGGAGATGAAGTAAAGCTGAAAAGTGATGAATTGTTTATGAAATGTTACGGATGATCATATATGATACTTGGCTTTATAATCAAATGAATGATCATGTATGATACTTGGCTTGAATGATTAAATGATCTGAGATATGAGATTCCCTGGATAAAGTACAGTGGCTTGCCACCACGTGTACCAGGTCAAAAACTCGATACTCTGTTGACTCTACGACGTAAGGGTGACCGGGCACTTATAAATTTTTGGGAGTGTTAACCCCCATTGAGCAATATTGATTATTTAAGAAAAAACTATGCATAGACTCTTGGGGATGCACGTCGGGGGACAGCCCAATGGTTTAGTAAGCCGGACTTGTCGGGTTGGCTGTATAACCGACAGATGAACTCATTAGCCATAGGGCAGGCATGCATCATGTGCATATTACTTGAATTACTTGTTTGTACTCTAACTGGGTTTGCCTAAGTGCATCTACTATGTTAAGTGTATATTTGCTACCTACAGTACTTGTAACCTTCTTGTGTTTGCTTTTATCTGTTTATTTGTCTGTGAAATGCTGACGAAGATGGAGGTATGAATGAATGGCAGTATGAAACTTAGATTTAAGACTAAGTTAAGTTAGGCTTAGATACTCTTAGAAAACCACCTTTTATGGCTTCTGTTTAATACTTTAAGCTCTATAATCTGAGAGTCGGCGTTCTAGGATTGCCTCTGGTATTCCCATGACCTTATATTTTATGTGTGTGGCACCCTTACCATACTGAGAACGTCTGGTTCTCACCCATACTATGTTGTTGTTTTTCAGATGCAGGTCGAGAGGCATCTCGTTAGGTGTCTGGACTCCTGAAGCGAAGTGGTTACTGGGTTATTTTGTTGTACAGTGATGTATATATATGTACTTAGCTTTTTCTCTATATAACTTGTTTTTTTATCCTCTTAGAGGTTTATGGAGAGACAGAATTTTGTTTATGTACATTTGGGTTTTGGATGTGTGTGTAAATATCCTCCGGCCAGCCTTGACTTCGCGGGCTGAGTTAGGAGCTTGTTATTTTGTATCTTTGGCTCTCTATTCATACTTTTATTATCTTATGTTTGATAGTTATAGTTTTCTTTACGCGCAAGTTATTCCGTTTCTGGAGCGTTGCGCTTTTCATTTTGCGATTTTGTTTTACCCATTTTTCAAGGCTCCTATTTTATTATATTCTTTTTGCTATTATATGTATGTATTTTAATTTTAAGAAGTCGTAGCACCTTGCCACCTCTGTTTTACATCCTAGGTGTAAAGCTCTGTGTGGTAGGGTGTTACATGTTCTTGTTATTGCTTTACTTGCTATATTTGCTTGTTCATAGTTGCTGCCATAGTGTGTTGTGAGTTCTTCCATATTATTCTTGTGTTGAATATTTGTGTTATTTTCGCTGCTGGGCTCTTTCATATTGGTATCAGAGCTTGTTGGTATTTTTCTAGGCTTGTGATTCTGTGAACAATGGAAGCTAATACTAATACTAGTAGGATGATCACTCTTAATGGTCCTAATTATGATTTGTGGAAGTCAAAGATGAAAATTTTGCTTTATGTTAAGAATTTTCATCAACCAGTTTTTGGTACAGAGAAGCGTAATGATAAATCTGATGACGATTGGACTTTGTACCAAAAACTGGTTGATGAAAATTGTTAACATAAAGCAAATCTTCCATCTTTGACTTTCACAAATCATAATTAGGAACATTAAGAGTGATCATCCTACTAGTATTAGTATTAGCTTCCATTGTTCACAGAATCACAAGTCCAGAAAAATACCAACAAGCTTTGATGCTAGTATGAAAGAGCCCAGACACAAATATCTTTATCTGATCATACCTTCTCTAGCATTTCAAATTGCAAGAGAACACATGGTGTCCGATTTAAGACATAAACAACAATGCTCAAAGCTTTACCCCAAAAAAAATTTTACCAATCCAGACTGTGACAATAAACACCTAACTCTTCAATCAATGTTCTGTTCATCCTTTCAGTTAAGCCATTCAACTGAAAAGTCTTCGAAGGAGTCTTTTGATGTCTTATACCATGCTCTTTACAATAAATATCAAATGGACCTGAGTACTCACCACCATTGTCAGTACAAATGCATTTCAACTTCTTCCCAATTTCTCTTTCAACAAAAACTTGAAATTACTTGAAGACATTCAAAACTTTATCTTTAGTATTCAAAGTATAAACTCATAATTTTCTAGAATAGTCATCAATAAAGATTACAAAATAGATAGTCTCTCCAAGTGTTCTTGTCTTCATTGACCCACATACATAAGAATGCACAAAGACAAGTAACTCCGACTTCCTTGAAGGTGGATGGCTTTTGAAAGAAATTTTGTTTTATTTTCCAGCAAAGCAATGGTTGCACTTTTGTAAAGCAATCTTGCAACCAGATAAAAGATTCTTCTTGGATAACATATTCATGCCTTTCTCACTCATATAACATAATCTTTTATGCCATAAATCAGTTTCATCAACAAACTCAACAGCATTAACAACAGTTTATTTATATAATTATTATTAGATAAAATAAATGAAAAAGAATAATTTACAAGAGGTATAGATATAATTTAATCTTATATTAAAATTTGTAATTTTAAATCACTTATTTATAATTATACATGTTTTTGCTCTCAATAACTTATTTCTTGCAAACTCTTTTAAAATATGTATTGAATGTTATTGGATTGGTAAAAGCTCTGATATGAAATACTGAAGAAAAAAGTTTTTATTAATGCACGCTTTAAGTTTTTTTTATATCACCAAAAAAAAATTTCTAAAATTATTTTTGTTTTTTTTTTTTATATTGTTCTATTTCAAGTACCAATTATTTAGAATATGATTCAATTGACCATAATCAAAAATAAATGAAAGCCAATAAAATTAGTATTCAACAACATACAAATATTTTCATGATTTTAGATATGTGATTGTTGATTTTTTTTTGGAAAGAAATAAGAAAAAAATAGATTAATAATAATTCGATCATGTCCAATTTATCCTTGTGGCTAAACTCGTAGATTGTGCTAAACAAATTAAAATACTTAGCCAAGTTAATTGGCTCTCTTACTCCTATATGTGTTAATAGTATACTATTTCATTATTTCAAACAATGAGTGTGTGTGCCTTTGGTTTTTTGACTGAAGAAAAAAGGGTAAGCTCTTAATTAATATAGGTTCTCTTACACTAATAAACAAAGAATTAAATTAAAATATTTACCTTGATATATAAAAAACCTTTTGCTATTTTTTGGGGATCAACTTTCTTTATACTTTATCATCTAAAATGCTTCAGTAAAAGGGGAAAAGATCCATTGCAATTGAGACATTCCACATGGCTACCTATGTTATGCTTAACTGCATAAAACATTTGACTAGTCAGCACCTTTGAAATTAAAAAAAAATGTAAAATAAAATTAAAATGAAGGACTAGTCTACTAGAGTACTAGACCATTTCTTTATCCCTTTTTATTTTGGTGGGAGCTTTTGCCTTTCGTTTTGTTCGTAGAATATTCTTTTTCTGAAAATTTTAAAATAATAAATACATGAAAATCTGAAAATTATGTATCTAAATTATACTGGCTAAATATTAACTGTTTTTTATTGTTTTCTCAATTATGTGACTAGTCTTTTTCCCCTTGAATTATCAATTATTATTTCTTTAATCTTTGGGCGAACTGAATTATTATTATTATTGATTTTTTACGGTATCTTCCGATTCAGTAGGTTAAAAACTAATTCGTCGCAAATTGGACATTTGAAATCTCAATATTTGTTTGAACGGACTAGTGAACTAACTATTAAATAAATCCGATTCTGTTGAATTATTATTATTGGTATTGGTATTATGCAAACTGAATTATTTTTCTTGTGGCTACTACAAATTTTAAGACTCTGCCAAGGCCCAATTACCTGTAGCACATGGGCCCAAAGACCAAAAACTTCAACTTTAGCCTTTCTGTTGCCGTGAACACTGTTTTGTTTCTGTGGCCCAAAAGCAGGAAAATCTTTCTCCAAAATCCAAATCCGAGAATACAATGTTAGTTTGATTTCTTTAAACTTTGCCGTTGACCCATGTCCAAAAAAAAAAAAAAAAACTTTGCCGTTGACAAATTCATTTATTCATTTAAACTGCAGCCGAAGCTTTAGTAGAGTGGTAAAATATAGTGTTTTCTAATATGCTGCACCCAGATTCGAACTGACAAAACAAAAAAATCTCAAACTCTCTGTCTCTCTCCCTTCTCTTCTATTTCTGTTGACTTTGACCTTCCTTGGAGAGAAGAGATCCGCTATGAAAAAAAAGCACTTTTTAATTTATTATATATATAATTTTTGTGCTGTCTTGTACATATTTGGTATTTCACTTCTGGAACTACAAGTGATTGAAAAAAAAGTGAAAGAAGATAAACAATTTGTCTTTTACATCATAAAAGAGGTATATAAAAAAAAAGTAAAGTATTATTTTTGTCTACAACATTTGGGATAAGTTTTAAAATTGTCCCTAACCTTTGAATTGTCATATTTAAGTCCTGTTTTAAAATTGACTCAATGTTGTTTTGCCATTAGAAATCTGTTAACGGAATTGACGGCGGAACAAAATTGAGACAATTTTAAAATGTTAGGGACTTAAATAGGATGAAAATATTGGGGACAAAAACGATATATAGAAATAAATTTTAATTTTATCCTTCACTAATATCAATCTTTTAGGTACATAGTTATTCATTTTTTTAATCACATTTAAGTAAATTACACTTAATCACATTGCTTTGATTTTAAATAAATTTATTTTTTTATAATTTTACTTTTAAAGATTTTTACTCATCATGAAATGTTTGTAAATAAAATGATTAGAAGCACATTACTTTATTATATATGTATCATTTTTTTCCCACAAATTTATGTACTAGTCATTCTACAAATATTTTATGATGAGTAAAAATTTTTAAGAGTAAAATTATAAAAAAAAAATTATTTAGAATAAAATTAATGTGATTAAGTGTAATTTACTTAGATGTGATTAAAAAAATAATTGAATAACTATGTACCGTAAAAATGGATTATTGAAGGATAAAATTAAAATTTATTTCTATGTATCGTTTTTGTCCCTAACGTGCTCGTTTTATTTAAGTTCCTAACGTTTCAAAATCGTTTCAATTTTGTCCCGCTGTCAATTCTATTAAAAGATTCCTAATGATAGGACAATATTGAGTCAATTTTGAAACGTTAGAGACTTAAATAGGACGATTCAAACGTTAGGAACAATTTTAAAACTTAACTCAAATGTTGGGAACAAAAACGATACTTTACTCTATAAAAAAAAAAGTATACAACAAAAGCGTATAAAAAAATGGTACAAATATTTTTTTTATTATATATGTATAAAACACTTCACTTATTAGGAATGGCAATTCCGAACTATATGATTTTGCTCCTCAAAATATAATTCACAAAATTGGAAATGCGAAGTATATAGATGGTAAACTAAGAGTGAGTTGTTTTATTATTTAATCTATGAAGAGCGAATTAATTATTCGACCAATTTAAATTGAATTTTGTTAGTTAGACAGTGATTTTTATAAATAATGTGAATAATGGACTTTAAAATTAGCTTAATAAAATAAAAACATACTACACTTTAAATTATTTATCTAAATCTTAATATTAGAATAGCCATCTACACACCTAATGAATTGAACATTCGATATATCTATTTTTTACATTGTTTAATATTTTCATTGTTTACTTATACTTTTCTATTTAAATTTATGGTAAAATAAATTAGAATAACGTGTAATTTTGTATGAGAATACACGTTTTTTCTTCTATATTCTATTGGTTAATAATGAGATCATAAATTTAAAATTTCAGCACTATTGATGTTCAAAAAAAAAAAAAAAAGGGGGAGGGATACAATATGCTACTTTATTCTATTTTTTTTTAAGTATACATCGTTAGTCATAATTTCCTTATTCTTTAGAAAGAATTGAGAAAAAATGGAATGTAACGTAATGGGTTTTATTTTTCTATAATTATTTCGGAGCCCTCCTTGGGGGCAAAAAGATGGTAAAAGAAAAAAAAAAACCCTAAAATGGCAAAACATCATGATGAATTTAGTAAAAAGAAAAAAAAAAAAACTGTGCATATCATTGTTTACCTTGTCTTTCGATCTCTTTATGCCATTTATTTTTCTCTCCTTTTGCTAGAAATGTCTTCTACTTTTTGTTTTATGCATGGTGGGTCATCCTTCATTATTCGGCGGCACATGTAAATAAAATGTGTTCAAACTTGAAAGAGCCAAACAACAATTAATTTTCTTCTGTTTAGAGATACATATTCATCATCTTCCCTTTCATACATTGAAAATTGATCATATTTATTAGCTTAATTACTAAAGAGACAAAACTTGGAAATCTACGTAAAACTTGAAATTTTTTATGGTAAGTACATGACGTGATATATCGTTAATGTTAAAGTGATAGGGTCTAGTGAGTCTATCTAGTAAAGATAATTTTGTAACCAACAACTACAATAAAAATGTGTGAAATTTTCAAATAGAAAAGATAATGCTATCTTTGTTGTAGTTGTTGGTTGTAAGATTAATTCTAGTTGTTTAAATAACAATTTCCAGTAAATAATATAATTCAGACACAAGAAAAAGATAACTACTTATGACTTATGAGTATCGTATAAGATTTGTTAGTGCAAATAACTTAGCGTTATTCATACATAGTAAATGACACAAAGTTTTGTCTTTCAAGGAATAAGGAGCACAAAACTTGTTTCTTATGCAATAATGAAGTTCCCAAATGAATTGTTGGATAGTGTGTTGATGATGTATATGTTATTGTCTTTCTTTCAAGCAGATCCATCTTATGGGTATCAAAAATTGCAAATTTTTTTTTTTGGGGGGGGGGGGGGGGGGTAGTTATTATTGCTGTTAAGTGCTAATTATATCTTTAAGGTATTATTAATTCATTAAAAGCTCCACAAGAATTATAAAATATATAGTTATCTCATAAAGTATAGCCATTTGATAACTTAGAAATATAAAGTATAGCCATATTGAATTTTCGAGTAAAAAATTGAAATATATATTTTATAATTCGAAAGCATGTATCACTTATTGTGTCTCCATAATAAAATTAATTTAGCCTCAAATTAGAATAAATATTACAAAATATTATGGACCAATATTTTTTATCAATATTAATATTTTATTTTTATACTATTATAATTTATAATTTATAGTTTAATATAAAAATATTTTTTTGATTAAATATTAATAAAAATAATAAATAATTTTATTGGTCCTGTAATATTATTCAATATTAAATACTGAGTTATTCTACTACAAGTTTTAGATTTAAAAAGAATCTTGAAAAATTAGTAATACTCTGTGGTATATATGTGTGGAGGAAGGAGAGTCAACGAAAGATAGTTCTTTGATATTCCTCACATCATTGATTCAAATTGTTGATAGCAGGGTTTAGTCTCAATTCGTATCGCAAAGAGAAAGTATTTTACTAATAATTAAAGAGTCTAGTTCATATTAAAATATTTTACTTAAATAAATCAAAATTGTAAACACAAAATTCATTTCTCGAAACTACTTTCTCTTTCTAATTCTTATAACTATATTTACTTCTGAAAACAAGATAAAATACGGAAAAAAATAAAAATACAAAAATTAATATTCTTATATCTTGTTTGGTGATATAATAGAATAAATTATGAAAATTTGATTTTTTTTATACAAAAAATTTGAAAAAAAAAATAAAGAATATAAAGATTTATCTATTTTGTGTCCAAAAACACATGTTAAATTTATAAATTAAGAAGTTTTCTTTAAAAATATAAAAATTTTAAATTTTTAATATATTTATTTTGCATTCGTTAAATAAAAATATTTAAAATTTTTTATTATTAATAGATTTATCATGTATATTTAGTTAAATCCAAAATATAATTATAAAAAATTAATAAGAATAAAAAAATAAAAATAATAATAAATTGTGTTTTTTAGTAGTATCTTTGTATATTTTTTATCAGAACGAATATAAAATACACTAATTTAATGTCTCTGAATATAATATTTATATCTTTATCTCATCTATCAAACATAATTTTATATTTTTTTATCCGTATTTTAATATTCCGTGTCTATAAACAAAGTCACTCTAAATAATGCATTATAGCCATGCTCACATTATATTCTAAAGTAGCTTTATGTGAGCTATATATGTACACGTTATTGCAATATGCTTCGACCCTTTTGAAAGATTCTCTCCTTGATTCTCTTATTATTTGAGTTTAATTAACATACGCATATGCTTAGACTTTAGATGGTTATAAACGAACTTAGCTTTGACCATCCATTAGTCACATGAAAATTTTAATTATTATAAGTTGAGTTTATTATTAACATGCTACTAGTAGGGGTGAGCACGAGTCGATTTGGTTCGGATTTATGGTAAAATTAGAATCGAACCGATCAAAATATAATTAGTTCGGTTTGGTTAAAAGTTGTGATTTTTTGTATATGTATTCGAACCAAACCAAATCGATTAAGAACGGATTGGTTCTGTTCGGGTAATTGGATACATGATGATTTTAAAATTCATAAAAGAAAACCAAATTTTTATCTTAAAAATTCAACAAGTACAATAAACATGTAACATCAATAGAAATAATCCAAACATGTTAAACACCAAATACATTAAAAATTAAACTCATTAAAATCCAAACATATTAATAGTGAATAATTATTGTCTAATAGAAAAGCCATATATATTTTTTATTTTTTTATTTAATTAATATATGATCGGGTTCGCGGGTTGGTTCGGATTCCGCATCCACAGAACCGATACCCGAACCAATTACTAACAAAAGCCATTGATTTGGTTCATGTAGAACCCGATTACCTATTAATTCCAGAACCAATTTAATTAGTTTAGTTCGGATTCAGACGGGTAATCGAGTACTCGCTACCCGCGCTCACCCTAGCTTCTAGCGCAACTTGTTCCTTTTTTTAAGAATGTGATCTTTATAGGACCTTATCTCTAAGTGCAATTCCTATGGTCACAATACAAGAATATAATTGAGAAGAAGCATACCTTCCTCGTTGTTATTCTTGATGTTTATGTGCGTGTCAAAAACATAAAAGATTTTTAGAATTGGTGGCAGAATTGCACTAAAATGGACCACCATATATTTTCCATTATCAAACAAAATGGATGGACATTATAATACTTTCAAGTTATACAAATCCACTTGTTAAAAAGAAAGAAAAGAAACCTTTTTTTTCCTTCAGAACATTGGATCCTACCTAGTTTACGTACATCATAAAATTTATATCAATTTTACAGGCGAACAATGAAATATGCAAACAATATAAATAATGAATTGCATTTCAGACTCACTAACCATTTTTTTTTAAATAAAAAGCTCAACACAACAAAGTGGAGCATCAATATCTCAACAAAAAAATACTAAACAAATAAAATAAACTAATTTCTAAGCATTTTCGACAAAAGCCATTAACAACCCAAAAGATCAAATCTCACTCACTTTACTCTTTGTAACTCTTACTCGACCTGTTAACTACTCCTACAAGGCTGCAACACCTGATTCTTGATTCTTGAAAATTATGTCATTCCTTTTCAACCAAGTGCTCCAAAAGATAACAATGAAACCAAACTCACCAATATTTTATTAATTTGACTATACGATTGACCCTGAACCACGTAAACTTACGGTCATTCATCTCTATATCCACCAGTTCGATAATGCTGTTAACACACTAGCGCCTTTTCTTTCTTCCAATTGCACAATCTCATTGAAGACACCCATGTAGCAAAGAGAAACCTAACATATTTCCGATAAAAATCTCAACTCTTTCCACACAGCAAACTTCTCTTCCCTTATATGCGCACCATACACCAAGCAACCAGTACAAATAAAAATTATTGTTTGTCAATTTAAAATAAGAATTATATCTAATTAATTTAAAATTTAATTTTTAAATAAAAATTAACTTTTTTTAACTTATTATTTAAATTGTAAAAAAAAACATTGTTCCCTATTCAAAGATGTAGCAAAATTGTACAACGTACTTAAGATTCTCATGTATTACAAAATAAGTATGGAGGAAAAAAAAGAGAATAATTTAGAGTATGGAGCTTAAATTTAGGTGGCACACTAACTTTCTCTCTTAAAAAGTAGTACTATATTTGATGTCAGGTTTGATTCCATATACGCATATTTTATCATGAAAAATATTATTTATTCATTTAAATAGTTACATATTATTTAACTTTTATATATACACCATCTATTCCTATTAATTATAATGTAGTAGCATTTTATGATGTGATTATAGTATCTATACTGACTATAAAACTTTAACAATGTATACTTGAAAAATATAGCTAGTTGACTTCAAGAGTAGTTGAAACTTGAAAGAAGAAATCATTAAGTTATCTCAAATAATGATAAAAAAAAAAAAACAATGATTTAACTAATGTTAGTTCCAATGACATGCAATTTTTATAATTAATACAGAATGATTTTATACAAAATCTTAGATATAAGTTTTATTCCAGAAGTTCAAAACCTTGAAAAAAACCTATATTTCTCATGGAAATTTAAAAATTATTGTTACTATGGTAGTGATTTCTCATAAATTATTCACTTGATCCTCAACTAAATATCATAGTTGATTTTCATTAAAATTATTAACACATACATGTTATAAAATAGATAAAATAAAAATAGAAAAGATTTTAGTTAAAAAAAAATTAATAGATGAAATTGAACAATTATTTAAAAATTACTATTGTTAAATTTAGTGTGAAAGTGATATGATAAACTTTGAAAAAAAAAAAGAGAGAAAAATATTTTCAAATTAAAAACTGTTACCAATTACCATATACTTAGAATGGTTAAAACATTGTAGCTTTAAGCACCATAGGTACCACAATCATAGGTAATATAGAAGACACCTTATAAATGTTTTTAGTAATTAAATTTAATAATAATAATAATAATAATAATAATAATAATAATAATAATAATAATAATAATAATAATAGATAAAATACTATTTTAATCTCTAATATTTAGTCTAAATATTATTTTTGTTATTAATGTTTGAAACTTCTTATTCCATCTTATTTTAGTCTTTTAATCAAAATATTTTTTTTTTCAAAAATACTCTTTATCTCTGTTAATATCTCCTTCTTTCTCTTATTGTTTTATCATTTTTATTTTTAAATCACTATAATCACCATTATAACTATTATAATTACTATTTTTACCATTATCTCAAAAGAAATTATAATAAAAAAAGATATATTTAAAAAAAATAAAGTTTTAAGTTTAACCAAAAAATTAAAATAAAATAAAGTGTTTGTAATAAAAATAAAATATTTTAAATATTAAAATAAAATTAAAACTTAATCTAAATATTAGGAATTAAATTAATACTTCCCGATAATAATTACCCTTGCAAACATCAATATTCATTGTGCACTATATATATGTGGCCAAATAGTATAATCATAGATATTATTACAATTACTACTACTAAAAACATCATCATGCTAAGCATGAAACCAATCATAACTTTGGCGTGAAACAAACACCATGTAAAATCTATCTGTACAACTCATTTAATTTGACGCCTGGATGCTGACATGATTATTATACATTATGATTATGATCCTGTCCATGTAGCATGCCAGAGCTAAATTAAATGTTATGCTGCTTTATTTGATCTTATGATAATTTACATTAATTTAGCCAAACTATTATGCTGACCAAATTGATTATTATTAAGCAACATATATATACATACTTTTTTTTTATTATCTACAGTATTTTTTATTTTGACAAGTCAAGAATTAATCCGCTATAAATTTAAATTTTATTTAAGGATTTGTCATTACTGGTTAATAAATTATTGTATATACAAAGTGGAATTCAAATTTTTAACATTTACTTAACCAAATGAGTGAGCTGATCACTCAATCAAACTAAGTAGATTACATATATACATATCATGGTTTAATGAATTAAAGCTATTTGCGTGAGCTTGGTTGTTACATCATCATTTTTGGACCAAGCCACTAAAAGAAGAAAAGAAATAACAATATTATTCATCATTATTATTTTTATTAGGTTAATTGTAGAACATACAAGAGTGTTGTGTTGGGAAAATAGATTTACCTTGAAAGGTATAACAATATGGAGGGGAAAGAAAGAAAGTGCATGAAACCTAATAAGATTATTAGGGTGGGAAAAAAGAAGGAGCAAAAAGCTTAAAAAGCAAAGAAAGAAGAAAAAACCACTAAAAAGCAACAACTACCTCTCTCTTTGTGTCCAAGTCTCCAATAAGCTAAGTAGTGTAACTCATCATCATCATCATCATAATAAATAATAATCATTTTAAGAACCGAACCGCCAAAAGCACAGACAAGTTACAAACACAAAAACATAATAATAATAATCTCTTTGTGTTTTTGTTTGACATATCTCTATCTCTATCTCTCTTTGATCTAAAAGAGAGAGATTGATAGAGAAGGGAAGGTTTGTTATCCATGAAGATTGTTCATGTTATTGCATTGGTGTCTTGATCATCAACTTCATCTCTTCTCTTCTTCATTCCTTTAATTTGGTGTTCCTACCTCTTACATATAAGGTATATATATTCTCACATAAATTTTGTCTCTTTTTCATTTTTGTTGGTTTTTCTATATATTTTGTGTGGGTGTTTGAATAATTTTTATTAGTCAATTCTATATTTCTAGCATGAACTATATAGTATGAAAAAATTTCACATCATAGTGTGTTTCTCATTTCTGAATTCTATTGCAACTCGCAATAATAAGGCTTCAATTTCTGGCTTGTGATTTTTATTTATTTATCTATTTATTAAAAAAAGGCTATTTATGGATTATTTACTAAGATGTTTTTAAATATCATATAGGAGGTAGGTTTCTATTATAGGCCTTTTCCCTATGATTTTTTTTTTCTACTCACAAATCTCAATAACATAGAATATATCTGTCGAATGAAGTAGGTTTTTTTTCCCCTAAAGAACTGCAAAATGCAAATGTACGATAGATGCCTTTGATGTTTTTTTATTAGCAAGAAAATTAGGAGAATAATAAATAAGAATTTGAAGATTTTATTAATTAATTCGAGCTAATGTATCATCATGCACATATCTTAAAACAAGCAATTATGACGCAATGAAAAATACTTGCTCCTAGGAGTAAGAGAAATTTTACCTCCACCTATATATATATATATATATATATATATATATATATATATATATATATATATATATATATATATATGTATAAGTCTTGCACCATTGGAAGTTGGATATAAGTAGTTAAAATTTTAGAATGAAGCATGATTTATTATTATGATGGTGATGTTATGGGAAGGAAAAATTTATTCATTTTTTTTTCTCCATGAAATTGAAAGAATAACTGGCAGAGCTCATCATGCATGTAAGAAAAAAAAAATAATACTAAATAAGAGGAATTTGTGGTAATTGGTAATGCTAAAAGGTCAATGGGTTTTGTGAGAAAAGTATTCCTTGGAAAATAACTCTTACAATTAAGTTATTCAATTTTTTTTTAATAGATATAAACCTATTGGATTGATGGTTGAGGTCTTTTCATCCAAATTGTGCTTTTTTAATGAAATAAATTAAAAATATTATTAAAAGGATGACTCATACTTCATACATATAGCGAAACATATATGGTTGAGTTGGTTTCTGATTTCTTTTGTCTCCTCATAGATACTGAATGGCCATTATTATCCAACTTAATGCACTGATTCAGCATAACTAGTGTTAAAATAATATAAAAGGCTTTAGAATTGATTGATTTTTTTAATGAAAAAGTTTTATACAACTATACACAATTAGGTATAATTTTCCCACACACATCCTTTGGAGTATATATATGTTTAGGCACCATATTTTTTTTTTCTATATTTATATATGTTATCTTATATATTTTTTAACAAATAATCAATTATTAGAATAATTAAATAATGTCATAACAAAATAGTCAAATATTTTTGCAACATCATAATTACTTTTTTATGAATATTAAATATATATTTTTATATAAAAACAAATTAGTTGATTTTTTTATGTATATAAATATGATAAATTCTAATATGACTATGCTATAATGATTATGATTATTATGGAAGTCTTATTAAAATTAAAATTATACTTTATTTTTAATATTTTGGTAATATTTTTTTTAAGCAACACTTTTTAAAAAAAATGTTACTTTAATTTTAATAATATTTTTTAAAACACTATGTAATCATGATAACATAGTCATATTAGAATTATATATATAAAATCACTTTCTGGAATCTAATCAAGTGGGCTTGGATTTTTCTTTTTTCTAATATATAAATTTCGTCTTTTGAGCCTTGCATGAATAATCATGATATCGTGAATGGAACATGCCTTCTTCCACTAAAAATAAGGTGGAGGTTGTGAATTCAATCTCATATAGGTAAGACTTTGATCAACAAAGGAATATTCTAGCTATAGATTTTTTTTTGGGCACGATTGTTTTATCATACAATTTTTTTTCTCCTTTCAGATTATTCTCTCTTTTTCACTTTTTGGTCATGAGTTTTAGGTTAATTTATTGGTTATTAGTGATGGTTGATTATTATGTTGTTAGAGAGAAAATTGATGAAACAAGTACCATACGGTATAGTATAACCGTATAAGATATCATAACGGAATTTTAATTATATGGTAGGCACACCTATAAAAGTAGTATTGGTTTGGAATAATTTTCGGTCCATGATAACAAGCATAATATGGTAAATTGAATGAACAAAAATATTAAAATGATAAATAAATAAATAAAATTTCTATGTCCGGTTGGACCAAAGTGAAAAAAGTTGGTACTATTATTCTCTGAAGTTACGTGAAGATAAAGTCACTAACTCTTATTCCTTTAATTTAAACCCTTCTTTCATTAATTCCTTATGACTATTGAAATAATGGTGTGGAACACAGGACATAGAAGAAGATCATAGTGAGGTGGAGAACAATAAGTTTCTTCTTCTGCTTCTTCTTCTTCTTCTTCTTTCGTGTGCGCGTGCGTGCATGCTGTGTTGAAGAAGAGATGGAGTTAGGGGAAGGAAACAATAGTAGTAGTGGTGGTACTAACCATAGTTGTGGAGAATCATCATCAAAGGAGTTGTATTCTTCATCATGGTGGAGTCAATTCAGAAATGTATCAAATCCATGGATGGCAAGATATGTGTATGGCTTCATTTTTCTTGTTGCCAACTTGTTAGCTTGGGCTGCACGTGATGAACTCACTAGTCTTAAGGCTTTAACACAAATGAAGGGTAAGCTAATTATTTAGACAATTTAATTAGCTTATTGATTTAACTTTATAGTATTAGCATAAACTGTTTTACACGCGCATTCAATCAGGTATGTTATATAATTTCTTTTTGTCTACGTGGTAATCCTGGCAGGGCTAAGAGGATGCAAGGTTGGGAAAGATTGTTTGGGTGCAGATGGTGTTTTGCGTGTGAGCTTTGGCTGCTTTGTATCCTTTGATTTTCTCATCAATCAATTCTATATATGCAAGAAAAAGTTGTTTAATTATTTCTAAGCATTTGTTTGAACCTTAATATGTCTGATAAGCTATTTTTCATGATAATGTATTGGTCAACTGCTGGCACTTCAAAATTGAAGGAAGGAAGAGATAGATGGCACTCTGGATGGTGGTTAGTTAAGATTGTTCTCTGGGTTGCCATCACCATCTTCCCATTTTATCTCCCCTCTGAGTTTATTGAAGTTTATGGTTGGTAAAATTGCATCCATTTAACATGTTTCCTAGAATTAGAATATATACTCGAATAAGTTTTTAAGAAATTTTACATCGGATGTTTTTATCTTAAAAAAAAAATTATTATGTTGAAATTTCTGAATTTTTTAAAAATAAGATATATAAATCTCTATTTTAATCGAATTTATTATTTTATTTGAACAAATAAATCTTCAAAACTATAACAGGATTTATATATTTTACTTTTATAAAGTTTAGAAACTTTGACATGATAAAATTTTTTTGGAGACAAACACAATATTTCTTAAGAACCTATTTAAATATATACTCTTAGAATTAATTACCAATAATAATAGTTGTACTCATTTTGTATCCTACACCAGATTAATAATTAGGTGTCTCACACATCAAAACATTAAATGTGTGAGTTAATTTAGTGTACGATATAAAATGAGTCACTTGGATATTTTTTCAAAATTGCTAATATTACTTTTATTATTGACCATAGTTTTTGTTTTTTTGTTTTTTGGGTTGGACAGGGCAGGTTGCACATTTTGGGGCCGGGTATAATTTATGGCTCTATCTATCCTCAATGAATTTGATTTGAGCAAATGACTATTATAAGCAATGATTTGTGATTGGATTAAGGTGTTTATTTGTCTCAGGGTTTTCCTCCTAATTCAACTGATAAGCATAATCAGCTTCATTAGATGGTTGAATGATTACTTCATCACAGAAAAATATGCGGAGAGATGGTAATAAGATTCCCACTATGTTAATTTATTGAACTACTTTTGATTGATTTATTTACAAACATTGATTGATGATGCAAGCAGCCAAATTCAAGTGATGTTATTTGCAACAAGTGCATATTTAATATGCTTGTTAGGGGTGATATTGATGTATATTTGGTATGCACCACAACCATCTTGCCTCCTTAATCTTTTCTTCATTACTTGGACCTTGGTACTTCTCCAAGTTATGACAAGTGTATCACTCCACCCAAAAGTAAGTTTTTTTTTTTTTTTGGCTCAAATTCACCATTATGTTTTTTTTTTTAAATAATAATTTTCTTTCAAATTTTCTTCCAATAGGTGAATGGTGGTATTCTTAGTCCAGGGTTGATGGGGCTTTATGTTGTGTTCCTTTGCTGGAGTGCAGTCAGAAGGTAGGGTTATAAAATCTTTGCCTTTACTTTTTGTATTATCAAATATTTACTTATTATAGTTTTATTTTGATGTATAGACAACAACATAAAATATTTTACATAATAAATTATATCTATTCTTCCACATGATTATTCGGACCATGAACATAAAAAACGGTTATATTTTGTTGATATAACAATATAAAATATTAATAGTGCATATATAAAATTCGATCCATATATTTATGCCTTTGTTAACTTCTAATGTTTACAAACATAGTTGCTAACGAGTTATAACTCAGATAGCATAGTCTTTCCATACTTACTTAGAGGTCGCGAATTCGAATCTCACTTCGGATTGCACTGTGCATGCAGTGAACCGGCCGGAAACAGCTGCGTCGCGAAGGCAGGCTATGCATACGAAACAGACTGGCAAAGCATCATTGTAAGGAAATTTACTTTCTTGTTCAACTGAAATTTGGGCTTTAATTAGTTGTAATTGTTCTTCATAACATTATAATTATGAACTTAACAAAATAGCTAAATTTTATTTGTATATGCGAGGCTAAGTTATATATGCTTATGACTCTTTTATTGTTGGTTGATATGAGATTGTGATCTTTTTGTGGCAGAGCTTTGTTGTTGCAATACTAGCCATTGTTATTGCAACATTTTCAACAGGCATAGATTCCAAGTGCTTTCAGGTTAGCTCTAGAATATGAATTATATTCAATTTGAACTTTAGGTAGCTTTTGGTTAGCTCTATATGAATTATATATATCCTTTTTATCTGCCACTAATTAAAAATTATTTCATGGCCCACATAATTTCAAAATATTCTTAAAATCAAACTCATTTTTTATCCTACTTTTACTAACATGCTTTATTTAAATGGGATTAACTAACATATGTGTTTTAAGTACACAAATTAAGATTATTATTAGTAAAAAATTTTAAACGTTTCATTTTAATAAATACATAACAATTACATTAAAAATTGAACTTTGTACATTTTTTATAATAATTTTTTTATTAATAATTTTAATATGTGTCTTAAGGGCACAAGTTAGCTAAACTTATTAATAGTTGGTAGTTAGAGCAAAAATAATAATAATAATAATAATAATAATAATAATAATAATAATAATAATAAGACAAGCAGTAAATATTTTTTAATTTTCAAATGTTTTTGTATTTCTAAGATATTTGCATACGAGATATTTTTTGGACGAAATTTTTAAACTAGTTTCTTTATCTCTAAATACTTGAAGGGATACAAAAAACATGTCTCTGTATCCTATTATTTTTTGTGTAGAAAAATGCTATCATAAGGTTAGGATCTGGAATACATAACTGACAGAATCTTGCAGTTTAGGAAGGAAGATGCACCTGCAGAAGAAGAAGATGATGTTCCATATGGTTATGGCTTCTTCCATTTTGTTTTTGCCACAGGAGCAATGTACTTTGCAATGTTACTCATTGGTTGGAATAGTCATCATTCTATGAAAAAGTATGTGATTGCATCCTAACAATGGTTTCATAGTATTTTTATGTTATGTACATTAGATTTATTGTATTGCTATGTCACACAAATTTCTTTTTTTTTCTATATAGAAATTGACAAGAGTAGTTTTTCAGGGAAAAAAAAAATAACTTTTACTTTTGCACCTATATTTAAAAAAATTGTAAAATCGCTTTCTTTTTTCCAAAGTAAGAAACAAAAGCAACCTCAGTTTTTAGTTTCCCTCTTTTTATTTTTTAATATATAGTTTATCACTTATCACTCAAATATGAAGTTGATTATGTCTTTCTTGAAGATCAAAATAAATTCTGTGAAAATTATATGAGATGTAATAATCCATATATTGTTCTTGATTCAGATGGACAATTGATGTGGGGTGGACAAGCGCCTATGTCAGAATAGTAAATGAATGGTTGGCAGTCTGTGTTTACTGTAAGCTCCAGCTCTTTGATTTTCATTTTTTTTTATTCCGAATTTTGTCTAAATGGTGAAAAACGGGGAAAAATTTTTTTTGAACTAATAGCCTAATAGGGATATAAATTATAAACATTCAATTTTAAGGGAGATATATTCAATGAATTTAATTTTGATGCACAGTATAAAACAGTTTTATACGTATATCTAATCACGTAATGACACATCATAAAAAATAACTACTATTTTTATTTATTACATGAATAATTATCCAAAAAAAAGGATGTGATTATTCAGTTAATATATCAAAATTAAACTCATATTCAACATCAATAAGACTTTATCCAGAGTAGTATTATCTTGTAACATTTAATTATGCAACAAATGTTTTCTTTCAGCAAAGTGTATTTTTAAATAAAATCTATTTTAAAATACTGAAAGTGGTGAATTTATAGTTAAAAAATAGCAAAAATTGATATCTTTTAAAGCATAATGTGTAGTACGTAAAAAAAATAATGTTATATACATTATTTTTGTGTACACTATTCTTATATACTTTCTATTTTTAATATTAAAAAATATTGATAAAAATGTGAAAAAATATAATAAATTTATTTTTTTAAAATTTTAAATATTGCTAAAATAGTTATGTATCCATAATTTTAACAGTTAATTTCAATTAATATATTTTTGTGTGGAATTTCTTGAGTAACAAAGGGGCAACTAATTACTAACTTTTATGTATGATTTGATTTGACAGTGTGGATGCTATTGGCTCCAATCATAAGAAAAAGCAGACAAAGTGATTCAACATGAAAGCATCCCTTTTATTATATGGATTCTTAGATTTGATATTGTGAGGACTAAGATCTTCAAATTGGCCCATGCATATATAGATATATGTAGTAGACTCCTCAAGCTGCAGATTTCTCTCCTCAAGTCTCACAGGAAACAAAAACAAACAACAATTGCAACTGTTACACCCTGGAAAATTACCAGTCACAAGGAGTGGTTATGGCACACACATACATATATAGATTATTTTGTTCACTCCATTCAGTGGATGGAACAAAGAAATGCACCACATTTTTTACCTCTTCTCATCATGTATTATAACTCAGGGAGCATACCCTAAAATCATTAGTATATTCTCTTCAGAAATTTCATCTACAATTTGCCACTGTGTCCGTTCATTATTTTCCATTTAACTAAAAGATCGATTAGTAAGTAGTCTTTGCTGTTCTTTCTTTCCAACAGTGCCAGAACAATAATATAAGTAGATCAGGTTTTAGAAAATAAACTATTATTCAAGAATAAGGTGGTTTAATGCTGACAATAATTTAGTTTGTCAAACAAATATTGACAAAGCACTTCCAATTTTTCGAACGATGTTGAGCCAGAAATTTTACAATGGTGGTAACAATCCTACATAGCTAGCAAATATTATATCTCAGTATTTGGTTAATAATAATTTACATCTATATTTATAGACGTTTTGCACACAATAAATATATAATTTACACATATATTTATCAATTTGTATCCATATTTTTTAAAGTTTACATACATAAATTAGTAAAATTTATTTGTTAAGACAATTTAATATTTATGTTGGATAAATAATGACTAAAAATATTAAAAATTGCTTATCCCAAAAATTTCTCATAAACTAATTGTCAAGGCTAATTTTTTTGGTTATGGAGGAGGGGCAGGTGTTGTGTCGGATTATGGAATGAAGGGGTGCTACACCGAAATGTGGGATAGCTTTTAGCTCAGCTTTGGTAGGAAGAAATCGGACCTTCCGAGTTCTTTGTTTTGAAAATTTTGTAAGCAAATCGGAGAATCCGTTTTGCGTGTAGTATACGAAATTCACCTAGAACAAATCGGACCGTTTTGCGTGTATATATAGTGTACACAAGAGGGTCTGAATTCCCATCAGTAACTCGCAGGATCCGATTACTGTATCCCTGACACCACAGCCCGGTAAAGCTCCTCTCCTCTCCATATCCGCGTCCTACACTAACGTTGCCTCCATAATAAAATTAAGAGCAATGCTAAGGAACCAAAAGGGTATTAGCCAAAAACCAGCCAAATACTTTTGGGTGAATCCAAAATCTCTACGAGTTAATGTATATGGATGTTTCTTCTACTAAGTATCAGAATGTTTCTTTTTCATACTAAATGGATGTTCTTTTATATATTTTTCGAATTTTTCTGTATTACAAATGTGAATGTCTCTATTTCTTTAAGAATTTCATAATTTTTTTAACTTTATAAATATTTAATTATTTTTGCTAAAATATAACTGGATGTTTCTTTTATTAAGGGTTAAGTATGATTTTGGTCCCCAACGTAGGGGCTGAAAATTTATTTCGTCCTTCGCCTTTTTTTCGCTTCAAAATGGTCCCCAAAGTTTCAGTTTGTTTTAAAATCGTCCTTTTTACCAATTATATTTTTTATTACCAAATTACCCTTTATTAAAAAAATTATAAAATAAAATAAATATAAGATAAATAAAAAAAAAGAAAAAAAAGAAAGAAAGGGGGATACAGAAGCGGGGTGGGAGAGGGGGGGCGAGAAAGAAAGAAAAAGGGGGGGGGGGAGGGAGGGAGGGAGGGGGGCCGAGAAAGGTGTGGGGGGTGGAGGGTGGAGGGTGGAGGGGGGAGAGAAGAGGGACGCCATGCCGCCGCACCGCCGCCCGCCGACCCTTCTTCTTCTTCTTCTTCTTCTCGCCGACCCCACCGCCACTTCTTCTTCTTCTTCTTCTTCTTCTTCTTCTTCTTCTTCTTCTTCTTCTTCTCGCCGCCCGCCGACCCCACCGCCACTTCTTCTTCTTCTTCTTCCCCACCGCCGCACCGCCGCCCGCCGCTTCTTCTTCTTCTTCTTCTTCTTGCTGATTCTGGGTTCTTGATGATGATGATGATGATGATTTTCTGATTCTGAGTAATATTGTTGTTTGACTTTTCTGGATTTTCTGAATTCTGAGTTTTGATGAGGATGACGATGATGATGTTGATTTTCTGATGTTGATTTTTCTGGATTTTCTGATGTTTTGGTGTGATGGATGCTGGTGATGGAGTAGCAATGGATGGGGGTGGTGGTGGTGGTGGTGGTTGTTCTGATTCTGAGTTCTGATGGTGGTGGTGGTGGTGGTGGTGGTGGTGGTGGTTGTTCTGATTCTGAGTTCTGATAATGGTGGTGGTGGTGGTGGTAGGTGGTAGGTGGTGGTGGTTGTGGTGGTGCTGGTGCTTTGCATAATTTTGGAAAAGAAGGGAGAATTTTGGGGAAGAAGGGATAGGGACATTTTGGTCCGAATGACGATTTTAAAACAAACTGAAACTTTGGGGATCATTTTGGAGCAAAAAAAAAAAAAGCGAGGGACGAAAAAAATTTTCAGCCCCTACGTTAGGGACCAAAATCATACTTAACCTTTTTATTAAGTATTAAGATGTTTTTTTTCATATTAAATGAATATTTTTTTTTATATTTCTGTAATTGTTCAAAGATTCCTTTTGGCTAAAATTAAATGTGTAGTTTGCAGTCTCTTCAATCATCAAAACGGCACCTAAAACGCAGAGAGCAACATATATCACAAGAGCTAATAGTTTTGTTTCCAGGTTTGGGACACGAAAAACTCTTCCATCAAACCAGGAAACTCACAGTCCAAATGCAGAAGCAAAGGTAATTAATAATAAACCCCACAAATCTTTCTTAGTTCTGTTCTCTCTGTTTTGTTGACTTTTTGACCTTGCAATAGGTTGGAGGGTAAGGTGGCTATAATCACTGGAGCAGCCAGTGGAATCGGAGAATAAACGGTGAGACTCTTCGCCAAAAACGGAGCCTATATCGTCGCTGCCGATGTTCAAGACGATCTCGGTCATCAAGTCATAGCTTCAATAGGCTCAGATAGAATCACCTGCCGTCACTCAAGCACGTGCGCCCTCAGATTTGCGATAACTGCCGCAACGAACCTGCCGCCGTGCGATGCGCCACCGACAATAGAGATCGAGCTCAAGTTCAACTCCAACTGCAACGGCGGCTCCAGATGTCGGTGATAGAAGAGGAGTGGGTCGCGATGGAGATGCGGAGAGGACTTGACGGTGAGAGAGAGGGATCTGTATGTGTGATTGTTGGAGGTGAATAGGTTAATGTGAGAGAAAAGAGAAATGTTTTTATAGATTTTAATTAGGTTTTTTTAATTAATTTTAAATTTTGAATTTAAAAAATTTAAAATTAATTAATTATTAATATAAATTAATGTGATTTTGTTTAGTTTTTGACTGGTTTGGTTCGTATACTTCTCCTAAAATTAATTTGCGAATTGTCAAGAGCAGTCCTATTCGGAGCGCTCAGCAAAGTATTATTTTTTTTAATTTATTTTCATCTTATTATCTTAAATATGCTGAAATCCATATTATAGAAGATAAGTTCATTAAACCTTTGTCAAATCAAATACGACATAGGAAGAAACTTATCCGAGCAACAATATCAAATTCAATTATTTACTTTCAATTTTATTTCAAAATACATTTTGATGAACATTATTTCACAAAATAGAATAGGATACAATCGTATAATAATATTCAATCTATAAATCAGGCTAGCAGGAGCTGGAAGAATTTTTATTCAATCTGTAAATCAGCTACACACACATTTTTTTTCGGTCTTACACTAAACGCACTCAGCACAGTCGTACACACTAGAAAGGGTTCTATATTCTATTTCTGAAATTCGAACTCTAGTGTAGTTGATGAGAGGCCTATAACTCCTCCATCGATGCCAAGCCTCAGCTGCAGCTAGACATGTTTATTTCATCATTATTACCATAAAATTTGTTTCAGGTTTCTATATAATCAAATCCAATAGATCTAGCAAGAATGTTGGTTGATAACTTGACTAGTTGTCGAACATACTTTGCTAAGTGTAATCTTACTCATGTCTCCGATATGCTCTCTAAATCACTATCCCAAATTCTAAGAAGCCTTCCGATTCAGTTCAACCCACTCACATGCTTCCAAATACCTATATAAACTATACTCAAGTAACCCAAAGAAACAATCTAATGAGCACTCCTGTTTTTGAGTTGTGTGACCGCCATGCACCAGTAAACTTCATGCACAACGCTCCTGCGTCACTGAATTACGATGACCCCTCCATCTCCCAAATAATGCACAATTGCTTTACCTCTCATCATTTGTTCACTGTTTGGCTCCTTGTTATGGAAAATCTGGTTTCTCCAACTCTTTTATTGTTATGGCAACAACAGTTCTAAACTTGCTTCCCTTGGTAACTTTTGAACTCGTCTTGTCTGGATAATTCCATCCATCCTACTACTTCCTCTGTCCTGATAATATTACTCCACGCTACGCATTAATCCACTCCAAGCTTCGTTAACGTTTAAACTTCATTTTACATTTTTTTTTGTGACTATTATTTAAAATTTAAAACTCACTTTTTAATTTAATTAAAAAAAGAAACAAACAAAGAAATAAAAAGAATGAGCAAATATTATTAATTTACCCGAGGGTGAACCTATTAATTGTTAAATGCCTTTACTTCATGCAGTAGGACAGAAAATTAATTCAACCCCTGGAAGGCACTAACCTACGAAATGAGATCCTCTTAACATTCTGGGTTTGGGTAATAATTTCAGTAAACAGATTGTTTGGCATAGAAATAGAATTTGGCTATAGTAATAGATGAGTTTACAGAGAAAAAAAAATGAGTTTATGTACCTTCACAAAAAGAAAGACCTTCCCAAAATTGAGATTACAAAATCATACATTAGAGTAAAACCGAAAAAAAAAAAGGAAAGAAAATTAAAATACAACTATGATACTAATAAGCACACCACTACTCAATCGACACGACAATCTTAATTGATGAACGCATGGGTTCACCCTTCACCCAAATAACAATTGTCTCTACCAAGGGTTTTTATACCCGCTTGACTCTTCTCTTTCTTTTGGGGTACAATATTTTTCAGCTCTTCTAACTCATTCCTCTAGCACCCCGCTTCCAAAAAAAGGCATTGTCTCTTCACCTTTCCTATAGTAACAATTTGGCCGTGTAACAAACATTTGACTTCGACCAGGGTACACCACAAATCTCTCAGAATGCGAATATGTATCACTTTGACTAACAATAGAAACCAAAACTCATCCAAATTTGTACAGGGAGCAACAAGTTGATGCTTGATTTTACAAGTTCAGGAAGACACATTTTCACATCAGCCGAATGGGTTCCCCCCTGCAGGGAAGGGATTAGAGGCAGGAGTGGTGGAGAATGAATTAGTTAGCTGCTGATCTGGATTTGACAAGCCGAAAACAGCTCCTCCAGTTCCGAAACTACTAGCTTCTGGCCTACACATTCAGTTAAAAATTTCCAAGTTATACTATGCTAAGCAACTATACACAAAAAGTGCCCCAGGGAAAAATCATTTCACAAAACAGGAAGCTCAGGTAATTGCACCTAATAGCTGCACACCCAATCTATGTTTGGTTTTAGACAAATAAAAGGTTAACTATATCATTGAACTTGATGCCACATTTAGGATGTTACTTGAAGGATTACACCCAAAAGATGAGCTTCCAAGAGTATATAATGTAAACAAGCTAACCTATAACAACCAATTGAAGGAGCTCATTAAAAATTCACAGTCCGTAGTTACCTTGGCATTGGCAAGTTAGGTGGTGGCATTTGTTGTACCATGTAATTCCCTGTAATTTTCAGATGGTTCAGGCTCAAGATAGTAGAATAATGATAAAGCCAAAGAATTTCAGCATGCAATAGTTGTTGACAAATGAATCAAAAAAGGATAACAATACTTGCTCCCATAGCTGATGGAAGAGTTTGTGCTTGTCCAGGCAGGACAGATACATATGATGATGACGGGGGCGGGATCCAGGCGTGTGATGGATTACCCATGCTTGCAGGATGAATTGCTCCTGAAGGTGGCATACTAGGCAGAGCACCATGCAAAGATGACATGGAAGGAAACTGGTCAAGGGAAAACAAAATAGAATATCATCAACCATGACCAACTATTTTTCCCCTAAAAGAAACTTAAAAGGTAATAGTACTATGAATTAATTGATGAATTGGCACATCAGAGAGTCAGCATGTTATCATCCTTCACTATTCCAGATTTCAATGACACAACAGAGAAAACAAAGAGCGATTTTCTACCATTTACTGAACATCCATTATTCTTAAGAGTGAACGCTCAAATTTGTCCCTCAACTTTTGCATATGAGTCAAATTGGTCCCAACACATCTGTTTTCAAGCCCTTTGATCCATGTTGATTTGGATTGTTAAGGTTCATGTAGAATGCAACAAAAAGTCGACTTTATGGTACACATCAACATGTATCAGTGTGAAGAAAGAAAATGGGTTACTAACGTGATGCATGTTAGATAATTTTGGGGGGCCCAATTTGATTCAATAGAAACTGGAGGGACCAATTTGACTCGCGTGTAAAATTTAAAGGAGCAATTTGAGCATGTTATTATCTTATTAATAAATATGGTTCAGCTGAAGTGCATGATGCACACACCAACGTATATACTTCAGTAACTAGATAAAAATAAATAAAATAAAACAAAAGAAAAACAAAAAAGAAAAAGGAAACAACCCAGAAACTCGAGTTCATCACTTGTACAAAATCAAATCCAAATTATATCATACCATTTATTTTCTGAAATATGCACTTTAAAAGAGTGAAATCCCCCCTCAGAAATTTCAAATATTATGGTTTAATACAATATTCATGCACAATCCACAAATTTAACTTTGGAAGACCATGAAGTATGAACTATTATTGGCAACACGTTAATTATAGTTAAAACAAATGAAAGTCACATACAGTTGGTGCTTGAACTTGGGGAGATTCACCGCTGGCATCAAATGGATTGACAGATTTTGATTGCTGCGGAAAACTTGGCATGGGCTGTAACAGTGAGCAGACATTATATTAGTGAAATGCATCAAAGTTTTGTACTAGCCAAAGATTCAGATAATCTTGCAAGCTAATCAATTTGGATTGTAACAGTACCACCACATTATTATATTGCACTGAGACACCCATGCCACGGGGAAGACCCATGCCATGGGGAAGACCCATTTGCCAACCTGGAACCGGCGCAGGATAGGATGGGTATTTCACAGTGAATAGATCCTGCATGAATCACAAAAAACTGTAAGACAAACAATACATATTTGCAAGCAATCTTACACATTTAGTAGATGATTATAAGGTAAATCTAAGCTGCAAGGAATACCTCAGGAAGTTCTTTTCTTCCACCTGATTTTACTTCAGTGGAAGGTTGTGAAACAACACTGATTGTATTGGCAGGGTTTATAGCATCATGGTATGCATGTGGCATTGGTGTATTTTGATGCCCTTGAACTGTCGGCACAGAGGATATATTCCATGGCTGCAAGATATTTTCAATGAAAGGGTGAACAAATACTATGCCAGAAATTAACAAGTAGAACAACTGAAAAGAATACTCTACTAGCCAAACCTGATTGTTTACAGCTCCACCCACATGTGGTTTATATTGTTGTGTGGAATGGGTAGCATTAGCTTGAAACAATGGTTGCTGATGCTGCAGACCAGTCCACTGTCCTGCATTACTAGGAGGCGGTGCTGTTGCCAGTCCAGGAGATGGTCCTGAAGAACCACTTGGTGGAAAAGCTGAGAAACCGCCGGCACTTACAGGTGTTGTCGCATTGCCCGCAGGAATGGCTGTTGCAACAGTTGGGCCAGCTTGGACTCCAGAAAGATGTGCAGGTAAAGAAGCTGGCACTGACAATTGCGACAACACAGATTCAAGTGGATTTACATTCACAGGGCTTGGAGTTGAATTTGCTGTAGCTCGAGAAGCAACATCAAAAGAGGCCCAATTATCAGCACTGGATTTTTCTGGCTGCACAACAGGTTGAGACACATTAGTTTGTTGGGCTGGAGGAATTGCCGGAGCAACAGGTGGTTCAGGATCAGCATCGAAATCAATAAGGCTCTTTGTAATCTCAGGCTTAACATCCACTGGATTCCCATTGCTGGACGCCAAGCTACTGGAAGATGTGGTTCGCTGAAATAACGAGAAATGTTACTGTGTTATAAAATGCATTTGTAGTCAGGTACTTACTAAACTAAAGGAGACAAAAGGACAGGTCTGTCAAACCATACATACTTGCAAAAGGAAACACTGAGCCACATCACAGAGAAAATTAAGAAAGACCCCAGATTAACAGTTAACATTCATGCTAATTGTATATTAAATTTTTTTTTACATGCTTGCACAGGAAAGCTTGAAATATTGATAGTAATAAATTCACCAACAATTTAAAAACATCATGTCAAATGAACTAACATCTAGAATGAAATAACAGTACAAATATCAAATTTAACAGACAAAACATAGTTAACTTGCTATAGCATATAAGTATGTGGCTTCGTTTTAAGCAAACCTACCAATCAATGATAATAAATTATTAAAAACATCAAGATCAAAAAACACAGATGACTAAATTATACAAAGACTACACAGCAAAGCCGGGTCATAAAGCATCAAGATCAAAACACAAATGACTAAATTATACAAAACAACATTGATATTTGATGATAATTTCACCTGTGTCAACACAGAGCCATCTGCAGCTTTACCACTGTTTGGTTTGGGGGGTTCACTTATCCGAAGAGGTACTACGTTTTCCCCCAATATCTCTCTAACAGGTCGGACCACAGGTGGACTGGAAGAACCAACATCTCTGGCTCGATCAGGAGATTGATTTTCTACCTTATAATCCCCATCAGATACTCTACGATCTTCACGACGCCAATCATTGACTATTGGAGGACGACCAGGACTCCTCCCATAGTCACCATATTGCCTACTTTCTTGATCATATCCAGGACTTCTTCCACCTGAACTAGACCTGTCACTATAACGCCGTTCATATGTGTCCTCGTATGGAGGGCTTCTAGACCCTCCCTGATACATGTCATTTCTCCTGTTTTCATAGATATCATTGTCACCCTGCATAACATGCAACACATAATAGAGTTAGATTCAGCTGATAGATTCAAGCCATCCTAACTGCCAACTATGTACTTGAAACAGCGAACAATTAAGCACCTTTCCTCTTGGTGGTTTGTCGTTAGCCCTCTCTACAGTAAATCTTCTATCCACATAAACATGCTTAATAAAGTCCCGGAGCCGATCAACATTACTGGTACCAAATATATCAAATTGTCAATCAGAACAAATGAAACCCTGCAATTATACATAATCACAAAAGCAGGTAGTTACCTGCTATCAGGAAAAGAATTACGTTGTGCATCCCATTCTTTAAAATAAATTTCTTTTGCACGCTGCAAATATTAAACAGAAAGAAGTCAAACTGAGAAGTATACAACATTAGGAAGACAACAAAGATCTCTGGCATGATTATAGAACCAACAGGTATCTTTACCTGATTTCCTCCTCCTTGAAGAGCATTTACTTCTTGTGAAGTAAATTTAGCCATTGAAATTGATTTAACCCTATGGGTGAATTCGCGGCTGCAAATTAACATAAAAACAAAGTTGGCTTGCAGAGAAAAGCATGCAGTAGAAAGGAACCCTATAATTATGTAGTACAGCATAATAGATTTTAAAACAAATTCCAGTTTTATTAACACAAAAATAATGAGAGCATGCACATTGTTAAGTTGTGTTTTTTTCCATGTATACAATTTTATGAACTCCGTGTCCAAACCATTAGAAATTATACCCCAAAAACATAAAGGTACACATTTTCAGCATAAAGATGCTTAAGCTTCGCTAACGAGTAGAAATTCATGAGCAAACCACATCCAAAGCATGTAAACAAAAATCAAACAGGAAAACATAGGTCCACTAAAATAGTATTGACATATGGTATAGGGCTATAGGCAAAGTTAACATAAGAACTTACTGTATTCCACTACAGTTTGTGCAAACAAACGTCCAGAAATTTGTGCAGACATATTGTGGTCCCTTCAGGAAAAAGAAAAAGAAGGTAAAATTAACGTTATACATATGTAATAATATCACGTGCAATAATTTCCTTTCAGATAATACATTAAGAATACTCTAAAACAATAATAAAGATTAACAACGCTTAAATTGAAGACTACAAAGTCATTATAAAGATGGCTACACAAGAATTAACATGAATCTTGATATCAAATATTTCTGTTTTTGCATGAAATCTAGAGAAGTATCAGTAGCTAATGGATTCTTTTATCATCCTTGCACAGTTTCACTTTTTGTAGTCAACAGGCTACAGCATTGCCAGTGACAACAGGTACTCGTGAAAACATTCTATCTATCAAGGTTGAAATTGAGGTTAATATCCAATCTATCCTTTTAGTTTTGTCAATATTAAACTTGCAAATTTTAAAGAGGTAGGTTGTGTTGTGTTTGGCAATAAACAGGCAATATGAAAGTTTGTCAAATCCTTATAGCAGGGATCATGGATCACAGATGGTATATTGTTAAATGCAATCTACCATTTTCCTGAACAATGGTTCCTGAAACGGCCAGCTGCATGCACAATATGAACAAGTGCAATCCCAAAATTTAATACAAAAATCCTATGCATTAAGATCGAGAGATTCTGTTATTAATAAACTAAAGAGTCACATTAAGGAAAAGTGGAAAACTACATACTTAATTCATTACTATAACTTTTCAACCACCTGACTCTTAAATGAATGATCCCACTTATTCACACATGCCATAAACATGCAAAATCACACAATACTATCAGTGGATTTGGTAAAACTTATTGGAGAGGTACTTGAGTTTTCAAAAGCATAAGTCAACATTTGTGTCTGGTAAAACAAAATATTCATGTGTTTATGCTTTTCGCTAAAACATCTATGGAAATACTTTTTAAAGATAACTTCTGCCTTTTAAAATTAAAAAAAATCTAATATAACCTTATATATTAATAAATAAATATCTGAATTTATTCTTACTCTATTATATTTGTCTATTATACTCATCTTAGATTTTAAATGCAATTTTTCTAAAACACTATTGATAGTTGGTTGCCTGTGCTTATTGGAAGTTACTCTTATCTTATTTTACCAAAGATAGTTTTACTTGCTACAACTTTTGAAAAGTACCAGCTTCAACAAACCCACTCTATATGTGTGCCACTACATTTCATCAAATTGAACAACTTCGATTGCTGCAAAGAACTACTCCCTGTGTTCCAACGATTTTATTTCTAGTTCCTACTTTCTACTAAGCAGTAATCCACTCGAATTCACTCCCGCATGATCACTACATAGCTAACCTGAATCTACCATGAAATGAGGCTAAAGAGCATCAATTTTTCAAAATATGAATAACAGAAAGTTCAAAATTCACTACTACATGTAACTTGTTGGAGCTCTTACCAAGCTGTTGCAGTTAATGCATCTTCGATTTGGTTCAAGCTTAAGAAGACCGCGAATTACGCGCTCGTTCTTCTCATCTTCCTTCAGCCTACTCGCCATCACCAATTCCTGCAACCTCTCAAACCTTTCAGTAACAGTCAAACACCAAGTCAAAGCCGATTCCAATCAGAAAACAATTTCTCAAAAAACGAACCGTAATCTTCGTCAAATTCAGTTCGAATTCACAAAGACTAGTACATCAATTTTGTAAGCGAAGAAGAAAGGTGAAAAGTTAAGAGCAGATCTGAGAGAGAAGGTTGAAGTGAAAAACCCTAGGAAGTTGAAGTTGAAGAAGAAAATGGAGAACTCACCGGAATTGAACTTCAGAAAGTGGTTTCAGGTTGAAGAGAAGAGATCCACCGCGAAAAAAAAAAAGAAAATAGAAAGAAGAAAAGAGATCGCAAATACAAATTAGATGAGAGAGAGAGAGAGAGAGAGAGAGAGAGAGAGGAAGATGGATGTTTCTTAATTGGTAGTGTAGTTGTAATGACGGCTTTGTACAGCTCATAGACGTTTTAGCCAACAAATTCTCTGTTTTCTTTTTTAATTACTATGTTTAATAATTAATTAAATATTGTAATTAATATTTTAAGTTTGGCCCTCTTTTTCTTCCTTGGTCGTTCTAGTTTTTAGTTTATGGTGTTGATCATGAAGCACGAGTTGTTCACTTGTTCTTCTGCATCAAATGAAAATACGGCGTTACTTGTGCTTTGGAACGTGTTTAAAACATGAATAAATCCAACAAATTTATTTGGCAATTATTATTTTCTTTTTTTCTTTTTCTAATGATTACAAAAAAATACTAGAGAACTAATGTAATTTTATTATTTTTAGCCAATTAATTATCCATATTTAAAAATATAAACTAAAAATATATTATTAAATAATAATAATAAATAATAAATTCTACTAATGTTTGAACATTTCTCTTACAGAAAAAATTAACAAGGTATGTACTTAATAGACTTTTAAAGTAAAATACAAATTATATGTATAAATTACAAATTAAAGAGTCAAACTTGTTAAATATCTTTTTATCATTTTTACATAACTTTAAATATGATCAAGAAGAATAGGTTGTCATAGATTTATAGATATTTATTTGAACGCTATATGTTTAGATTATTTGGTTATTTAGGGTTACATGCAAATAGAAAAAACAAAAAAATAAACAAAAGCAAAACAAAATAAACCTCAAAACTCATTTTCCCGTGCGAATAAGCAGAAGGTTGTTATGACAAACTAGGTAAACACATATTACCCACAAAGAGAGGAGTAAATGTTTAACGTGGCATCCAAAATTCAAATTGCCTATCAATTAAATTTTTTACTTTTATAAATGATTAATTATGTCTAGTCACCAAAAAAAAATGATTAATTATGTCTTTTAAATTAAAAAACGTGAGTCTCCATTAGTTTTCGAATAAATTGTCATTTAACAGTACTATTGTATATTATTAAGTGTCAGGTTGATAATATAAAAACAACGTTGTTTAAGGAGAACTTATCTGAAACTCGCTCTACCCTTAATAAGATCCTGAGTTTTCATTTCTTCTTTCTTATTCTCTATCAACACTTCATTCTAAAAAGTTATTGTTACTGGAGACTCCTTCACCACATGTTATAAGATATCGAGACTGAGTTTCACTCTCTGTGTCCCTGACCATCTTTTGAAACTATGGTTGGTGTCGCATGGCCATTGTCACAAAAGGCCTGTTAGAGAATTATTAGAGAATTATTAGAATCATTTTAGATCAGTTAGTATCGTTTATATTTATATATCATATCTGTATATTAATTGTAGGATTATATGCTTTTATTACTTTGATTCTTCTGACACCTATATATACCCCTTGTACATTGTACTTTTGATCAGATTGAATAATACACAAAACACTTTCTTTAGTTTGGTCTCTTGTTTCTAACATGGTATCAAGAGCTTAGGTTATTTTTTTCAGAAACAATTGGTTTCTAGTCCTTTTATTTTGTTTCCTCCAGCAGTACTTTGTGCTCACTTTTCGACTTCTTCCCGACGCTTTGGTTCGTCATCGCCACCACCCTAGCCTTCTCCTTGTTGCGACGTTTCCAACGCCACCAGAATCACCACCGTACGCCGCCGGACGCGCCGCCACGCGCCAGTCAAAGTTGGCTGACCGGTTGTTGCAGCCCTCCCTCTAGACGCCTCCAGCGCCGTTGGATCAGCGCCTAGATCAACGACTCCAAACACGCCACGTGTCACCAAGCAGCCAGATGGATCCCGCTTCGCCCGCGTGCCCGACCCGAACCGCCCTTCAACCCGCGTGTTCGCCCGCCCAGTCAGCGCCTCCCTGTCTCCAATCACGCAGCGCCACGTGTCCCTTTGCGCTGTCGTGGCCGCTGACGTGTCATCTAACGTGGCACTGACTTGTCGCTGACGTGGCACACAGTGGGACCCTCTCTAAGATTTTTTGGTGAGCTCTTTCCGATTCTGCCCTCCGTTTTCTCGTTTTTGGCTCCCAAGTTGCAGTTTTTCTCTCCTCTCCGTGATCTTTGTATCTGCTATTATCGAAAAGTCAGCTGTTTTTGCTACCACACACAAAAAGGATATATTCTGTCGAAATTGTAACCGTTTTGGGCACCTCTTCTCCGTCTGTCACTCTGTTGAATGTCGCACATGCCATCAGAAAGGTCATATTAGCTACCATTGTTCACAACTTTTCTGCCATTATTGCAAGCTCTCTGGACATTTGATTACTACTTGTCCTACTCGCCCACCACGTCCTAAGTCTGCTTCTGCTATTGATGCTACTCTTGAATCTACCACCTCTGCACCTCTCAACCTGTCTCCTGTCTCTTTATCTGATATTGCATTTCTTCTTCGGCATCTTCTCTCCCTTTCTGGTAATACCCCTGCTGCTCTTTCGACTCCTTCAGGTGATTCTAAATGGTATTTTGACTCGGGATGCTTTAATCACATGTCTCCATTGAGTAATCTCTTCTCGTCTCTGTCTTCCACTACAAATGCACCTTCTGTCAATACTGTTAATGGTTCCCTTTTGCATACAACACACAAGGGTTCTATCTCCCAGCCGACCCTTAATCTTCCTGATACTTATTTTATTCCCAACTTAAACTTTAATCTTATTTCTGTTGGTCAACTTGTTGATCTGGGTTTTGAAGTCACTTTTTTCGTTTCTGGTTGTCGTGTACAGGATGCTCGGACGGGACAAATCATCGGGACTGGACGTAAGGTCGGAAGGTTGTTTGAACTCGAGAAGCTTCATATTCCTCCTGTACTAAATCTCTGTGCTGCTTCTTCTCCTTCTACCCTCCACTTATGGCATCAGCGTCTTGCCCACACCTCCTTAGAAAAACTGCGTCCTCTTGTGTCTCAGGGTGTTTTAGGTCAGGTTCCAAATGAATCTTTTAATTGTATTTTTTGCCAAACTGCCAAACAACCTGCTTTATCTTTTTCCAATAATTCATCTCTTGCTTGCTCTCCTTTTGATCTCATTCACTCTGATGTTTGGGGTCCCGCTCCCATTGCCTCTATGGGCGGAGCTCGATACTTTGTCGTTTTCATTGATGATTATTCCCGTTTTACTTGGGTTTATTTGATGACTAATCGTCATGAGTTACCTCAGATCTATATCAACTTTGCTACTATGATTAAAACTCAGTTTTCCAAGGTCATTAAGGTTTTCCGACGTGATAATGTTATGGAATACCATGATTCCAAACTCTTAGCCTTTCTTGCAGAATAGGGTACTTTGTCTGAGTTCTCTTGTCCTGGTAGATCTCAACAAAATGGTAGAGCTGAACGCAAACATCGTCACATTCTTGACTCCGTCCGTGCAATGCTCCTTTCTTCTTCGTGTCTTGAGCGTACTTGGGGTGAAGCTGTTCTTGCTGCTGTTCATGTTATCAATAGACTCCCTTCTTCTGTTCTTGGTAATGTTACTCCCTTTGAGCGTCTTTATCATACCTCCCCAGATTATAGTTCTCTTCGAGTTTTCGGTTGTGTATGTTTTGTTCTTCTTCAGCCTCATGAACATGGTAAACTTGAACATCGGGCTCGTATGTGTTGTTTCCTTGGTTATAGCACTGAACACAAGGGTTATCGTTGTTAGAATCCTCTCTCTAAACGTATTCGTATCTCTCGTCATGTTGTCTTCTGGGAGCACCACATGTTTTCTCGATTCTCATCCTTTGAGTCTATTCCTACTACTCAGTCACCTTTGTTTACTAACCCCAATGTTGATCTTTTTCCTAGTGATGATTCTACAGATTCTATCTCGAGTGACCCTCCACAACCTCATGTTCTTCTGCCTTCTCCATCTCCCGATGATTCCAGACCAGACGATGATCATGCTCCTACCGTCATGCCTCCTCCTCTCGCTCGTTCTTCTAGGGTAAGGAATCCACCTCCTCATCTTATTGATTACCATTGCTTTTCTACTATTCTTCATCAACATGAACCTAAGACATTCAGAGAAGCTTCCTCAAACCCAAATTGGCAACAAGCAATGCAAGAAGAAATACAGGCACTTGAAAAAGTACACACTTGGGATTTGGTTGATCCTCCTTCTGATCAGGAAGTTGTGGGCAGTAGATGGGTATACAAGATCAAGACTCGCTCTGATGGCTCTATTGACCGTTATAAGGCCCGCTTGGTTGCTCAAGGTTGTACGCAAGAGTATGGTATTGATTATGAAGAGACTTTTGCCCCTGTCGCTCGTCTTACGTCTGTTAGAGCTCTTCTTGCCATTGCCGCAGTTAAAAAATGGTCTCTCACTCAGATGGATGTGAAGAATGCATTTCTTAATGGGGATTTGAAAAAGAAAGTTTATATGAAACCACCTCCGGGATATCCTTGTCCTTCTAATAAGGTTTGTCTCCTTCGCAAGGCACTTTATGGACTTAAGCAAGCTCCTCGTGAATGGTTTGACAAGTTCAGCACTACCATATGTAATCTTGGTTTTACTTCTAGCCCTCATGAGAATGCCCTCTTCATTCGTAAAAGCGAACGTGGAGTTGTTCTTCTACTTTTGTATGTTGATGACATGATCATTACTAGGGATGATGTTGATGGTATCTCTGATCTCAATGCCTCACTTCACCGTACCTTTGAGATGAAAGATCTTGGTTCTCTCGGCTATTTTCTTGGTCTCGAGGTCATCTCCACCGATGATGGCATCTATCTCTCTCAGGCTAAGTATGCTTCAGATCTTCTTGCTCGCGCTGGGATTACAGATAGTCGCACTAAGTCTACTCCTTTTGAGCCTAATGTTCGATTTACCCCTATGGATGGCACTGTTTTGGATAATCCGACTCTCTATCGACAGTTAGTTGGCAGTCTCATCTACTTGACGGTCACCCGATCAGACATCGCCTATCCGGTTCATGTACTTAGCCAGTTCTTGTCAGCTCCTCGTATTACTCACTATGTGGCAGTTCTTCGCATTCTTCGCTACATCAAAGGCACTCTATTTCATGGCCTTTATTTTTCTACCCATTCCTCTTTTTCTCTTCAGGCTTATTCCGATGCTGATTGGGCTGGTGATCCCACTGATCGTCGTTTTACTACTGGTTACTGTTTGTTTCTTGGCGATGCTCTCATTTCATGGCGTGCTAAGAAGCAAATGTTCACTGCTCGCTCAAGCACAGAAGCTGAGTACCGTGCATCGATGACACCACTGTTGAAGTTATCTCAGTTCGTTGGCTTCTTGAAGATCTGGGTGCTCATCAGTCGTCCCCTACTGATATTTTTTGTGATAACCGCAGTGCTATTCAGATCGCCCATAATGATGTGTTTCATGAATGCACCAAACACATTGAGATTGATTGTCACTTTGTTCGGCAACGTATCCTTATTGATGCTGTTCGTCTCATTGCTGTTGGAACACTGGATCAGACTGCTGATATCTTCACGAAAGCTCATCACCCGACTCGTTTCCGGACTTTGTTATCCAAACTCAAGATGGTATCCTTAGCTCCCACTTGAGTTTGAGGGGGGGATGTTAAAGAATCATTAGAATCATTTTAGATCAGTTAGTATCGTTTATATTTATATATCATATCTGTATATTAATTGTAGGATTCTATGCTTTTATTACTTTGATTCTTCTGGCACCTATATATACCCCTTGTACATTGTACTTTTGATCAGACTGAATAATACACAAAACACTTTCTTTAGTTTGGTCTCTTGTTTCTAACAAGGCCATCGCTGCACCTCCCCCGATTTAAAGAATCAGAATATTATCTTCGTTAGTGATCCTTAATTCACTTTGGAAGTCCCTTTGGCTTCTTGTCCGACCGTATGCTGTGTCTTCTTCTCTAAAGATGTCTCTGTTTGGGCGCTATCGTGACCTCGCTCTTTTCCGCTTTCGATGATTTTTTGTCTGGGGTTAATGTCGAGGCGACCACTCCTATGAGGTAATATGCAGAGAGAGAGGGGGAGAGAGGAAGGGAGGGAGGGAGAGAGAGAGAGATCAAAATTTAGGAATGTGATAATAATGATGTGGGAGTGAAAGTGAGACAGAAAGTGAAGTGATTAGTGAGCGTGAAGGTAGAGAATGGATGATGATGGGTCACGGGTATAGAAGGGACAAGGATAAGTTGAATGAGATAGTGAAAATGTGTGAGGACATAGTGGAATTGATGACGAAGACAAAAACAAGATGATGATCATGGTGATGATAGTAGTGGTAGGAGTGGAAGTAAATGTGAACAGTGATATTGATGATGGAGAGAAAGAATAAATGATGGTGGTAGTTTTGGTAACAACAGTTCACTCAAAGATGAATGAAAATTCACGTTTTTCAATTTAAAGGATATTTATTCAAAAAAATTTGTTTCCATTAATTTATTAATTAATTAATTTTAATATATTCAATAAAATTATAAAACCTGATCAAGTTCTATCTCTGAATATTTGTCTATTTAATTATAATATTAAGGTGAGTTGTGAGTACAATTTTTTTTAGTAAAATAATAAATAAATTTTTGAGAATTTACATTTTAAATATATTAGTTTTTAAAAAAATCGTATCAACAAAAATTTTTAGAATAGTAAATGTGGACACACTACTTTTAAATTAGTCCCTATAATTAAGATAAAAGGTCTTAATTTAAATTATTTTGTCCATATTTGATATTTTAGAAGACTTCATTAGTAATTTTTTTTAGGGACTAATCTATCCAAAATATAAATTATCAGGAGTTTATTTATTACTTTTTTTTTTTCGATCAAGATTGGTCACATATAAATAACATTGTCACGCTTATAAGTTTACAGGGTTAAACGATGTCGTTTCGTTTGACGCTTAAACAACATAAAATAAGAAGTCAAAAAAAAGTTTATATGATATGCAAACTGTTTTATCTCCTCTCATTCTCTAAAACGATATCATTTTTGCTTTGTTTAAACGTCAAAATGAACAAACATTATTTAGTCCTATGCTTAGTGTAACAAATCAGAATTAGCTCGATATTTCATTTGTTAACTTGACTGAATATCAAAAAAGTCTAAAGACTAATGTAATGCTTAAAACTAAATCTCAGGTATTAATATAATAAATTTTAAATTTAAAAGACTAAAATAATAAAAATCATAAATTTCAAAAACCACTATAAAAATTAAGTTATTTAATCATGTAAGAATAATTTTATTGATACAACCATGAAAGAATAATCTTTGAGGATTGTCACTTGTGTTTTTTTTTTTTTCTATATGGAAACAAATGGTGTTTAATGGAATGGTGAATTTTACTCGTGTGATACAACAAGATAAATCATTGGAATTTTTTTCTTATATGAATAAATAAAATTATTATTTCCAAAAAAAATAGCATTATTTATTAGGATATAATATTTTTTTAATATTACATGCAGTTTACCCATTGAATAGGCAATCTAAATTAGTTCGTCTATGAGGCAATTTGTGTATTTGACACTAGTAAAATCTTTCATTTTAAATTTTTTAATTTAAAATTAATGATTTAAAATAATTATTTTATTTTTATCAAATTTAATTAAATTATTAATTTAAATTTATTCATATACATAACACATTTACACACTTCTCATTTATAATTCACCATCGCTCAAACTTTCTTCATCTCCAAGTTACTACTCCTCTCTACTTTTTTCTCACAACTCAACATACAACTAAGGTTTAGGGGCTAAAAGAGTGAAAATAGAGGTGTAGAGGTTCAAAATTATATCTTAAAATATAAAATTTATGTTTGCTGAAATAGGAGCCACGCGTACACGTGGGCGTGCATTTTCCCATTCTCGCGTACGCAAGCACCATGCTCGCGTACGCAAATGTCTCTTTTTGCCCATGATGCATACGCATACACATGTCCGCGTATACATACATGCCAGACAGAGACGACCCTTCACGTATGGAGGGGTATGCGATGCATGCAGTGCAAAACAGTCAAAAGTGGTTAAGTCTATAGAATTTCAAATTTACATACCGAACTTTCGACGCGCATAACTTTCTTGTTTTAAAACATTTTTATTCGTTTTTTGAACGGCATAAACATCACGGACCCAATTTTTATATGAAATAAATTTGAAACAATTTGGGGGTCCGGAAGCTGAGTTAAAACTCGTCAAAATTTGACCAAAAATCAGATTTTCACAAAATTTTCACAAGATTTCTAAACCTCAATTTTCACAACACTTCAATTCCATCCCTTTTAAAGCTTACAAACCACATCAACCCAAGCCCCAACATTACTCAATACACCAATTGTACCAATTTTACAAATACGGTCAGTTTCACACAATAATTCATTCCCAACAACCATATAATCCATACCAATAATTCACATACACATATAGATATACATCATCAACTTCCTCATACCAAATGACAATCAACTTAGCCAATTCACATTCAATTCAACATAGTATACTACAAAATACATCACCATTATCATACCCAAACCCAGTATACATCATAATTATCATTGTTCAAAACACACTTAAATTCACTTCTCAACATTCACATTTTTTAATCCCAACAAATCAACATTATGCAACACAAATCATCAATACCATTATTCCTCACCCAAGTTCAAGACTACTCAACATTTACTTTAAGGTCACTAACCATTGATCATACATACATGCTTCAACCTATCTTATGGTTATCTAGCCTATGTTTTCACAAGACATTATATTTTAGTTACGAAAAACCGAAACCATACCTTGGCCGATTCCCCGATAAACCTGGAACACCATGATTAGCACCGTTTTGCAAAGATCCAAGCTTTCAAAGTCATACTAAAAGGATCCCCAGCACCCCAAAGTCCAACGTCAAGTCTCCAACACCACCAATGACCACTAACATGCCCCAAAATAACCCACAACTCAATCTAATACAAATAATCATCACTAAATCAATATAGATTCCACTTAATCATAGATTTTATAAGGATTTAGGGGTTTTTACCTTTCTCAAGCATCAATAGAACAAAACTCAATGATTTTCTCAAGTTAGTTCAAGCCTATAACATCAAAGGATAAAAAATCTCAACACCTACACATGGAATTTTCGAAATTGAAGGGAGAAAATTCGAAACTGAAAATAAAATCTCCTTATCAAATTGATTATTGGACTTTGTAGAGCTCGTCGCTACGGACGCGTGGCTGCAAACGGCTTGTCAATTGGAGCTCCAGATCAAAAGTTATGGGCGATTGAATATTGTGGTGAATAGTGTTTGGGATTTTGCTTCTTCCTCTCTCACTCATATCTCTCCTCTCATGGCTGAAAAATGAGCTGAATTGCTCATAAGTATGGCTAATGTATGTTGGGCTTGGGCCAACTTAGGCCCGGTTCAACCAGTTTAGTCTTTTTGGCCTAATTTTAGGTCAAATTCTTTAAAATTAGTGTCAAAATTCTTATTTTAATTAGCTCTATCTCATTAAACCAAAAAATTCCACTTTCTAATTTTTCTGATTAATAATTAATTTATTAACTAATTATTTATTAATTTTGCGAGTTTTACACAAATCGCCCCATGATGAGTTAGCAGAACGCTGCCGTTTTGCACATCTCAAAATATTTTACTTCTTCTTCTTCCTTTCGTTGTTCATCCCACCACAATCACACCTCCTCACTCCACCCCAACTGCCACTACCTTACTTCCTCACCTCCATCATCATCTAACCTTTGCCGTTGCAACTTATTAACACCTTTTAATGTCACCACAAACTTATCCCCTCCTCCTCCATCATCTACATCATCTTCTTTCACCATACCTCTCTCACTCCACCTTCATTATGTCTAACTCTGCCTTTCACCCTTCATTCTGTCAACAATATCACTATTTCTCAACTCTAACAACAACAAAATCATCAGCTGTAACATCAATTTTTTTTCTTTTAAATAAACTAAAACATAGATCCAAAATTAATTAAATTTAAAAAATTATCAGAAATAAGAGAGACAAATAAGAGAGAGAGAAAGAGAGAGAAGAGACGGCAAAAACTAAGTAGAGTGAGATATAGATCTAATGGGTATATTGTATTATTGTAGGGATGAGTGAGACAATGAGAATGGACTAGAGACAAAATTAAGGAATAGAAACAGAGGTGGACATGATAAAAATAGGGTAAGTGGTGACAGTAAAGTGAGGGGTTGTAGTTTGAGAGAGATGAAAATGATGGAGTGGCGCATTGGTGGTAGTGGCAGCGTTGGAGGTAGCAGTAAAATACAATGGCAGATGATGGAGAAAGGAAGAAAAAATAGTAAAACGACAACGTTCTAAGTTAACGGTACACGTAGGCAAGATCTGTTACTTTTGAACAGAGATATTAACATAGGGGCATAATGTCTGACGGAATTAATCGTGAGGGGCCACAATGTCATTTTTCAATTGATAAGGGGCGGAATGAAAATTTGTGAAATGGTTAGGAGATGAGTTGAGATTTTACTCTATAAAAAATATTGATTGAAATATAAAAAAAATATTTTTTTATTATAAAAAATAATTTTAAACTAGACCAAGTAATCCAAAGCATAAACTAAAGTTGACTCAAAAATAATATCGCATAAAACTAATAAATTAAAATTCAATAAAATATATTTTGAATTTAAGTCAAATTTTAGAATGGACCAAATCTTGAATATCCCTATTACACTTGTCCTACTCAGTAAATTATTTGATAGAATAAATAGGTAAAAAAAAAGTTAGAAAAATGCTAAATATGTAGTCAAAGGTATTTCTCTCTAATAAATTATACACATTTTCTCTCTAATGTTTTGCTAAACTCAAATGTTTAGGTATCTACATATTCTTGCAATTTCATATATATAGACCTATTTTTTAGCATTATACCATTTAAAACTCCATATATTATTATAGATAAAAAAAGATAGTTAAATGATTTCTTTATGCACAGTTTTTCATTTTTTTTGTTAAATAGTATGAGACATATTTATTTAAAATCCTTGATAAGCCATCTTTTAATAAGGAATGAAATAGGAATTTTTTTGGATATTTTATTTAAATTAAATAATTATATAATTTATCGATATACATAAATTGTAAAATAATTACTTAAATAAACAACATACCACATCTCGAATACTGTGAGGCAAATACGAATATGGACATACCTCAGATACTGAGATTTCGGAGTATGATGCATGAAAAATCTGACGTATTCAGAGTGCACCCGAGATACATTACAGGTGGAGAAACGGGTACTAAACACCCAACATACGTTCAAAAGCTGATGCGGGTCACAACATCCGAGATATGGTCAAAATAGGAATTAGGGTCATAGCACTCGAGATATAGTAAGATACAAATAAAGGCCACAGTACCTCAAATACGTGTATTATAGTGTACATGTCTTTGCACTCTAGATATCTTAGGAAAAAACTCTATATATAGACTCTCACCCTCGGCCATTTGTCACAATTCAGTCATTTCTCTATTCTCTCTCTCTTTATCCTTTTACTTTGTTCGCATGGATAACAATCAATTCTTTTTAGTTGTAATTTATCCTAATGGGATAGTAAAAAATAGTGATGAAAGAGTAATATTTTTATGTTAATTCAACTGTGATATTGTGCACTTGCCGTGTTGATACTTTACATGCGCTAAAGACTGTCATACTGAGTAACATGGGAGAATAGGTTTCAAGAAGGTTGGACGGGTTTATAAGCACTTCCGAGTGGTGGATTTACTAACAACTTATTCTAACTTGAAGCTGATCGACACATGAAGGTAATGTTCGACATACATGCAAGACTAATGCCACAACATGTGATGGAGTGGTATGCTGCGGCTCGTGACGTGTGTGGTAGTAATGGTAGGCCGTCCTTCTCGGGTCTTCAAGTAGTCTCGTTGGATGTAAGACCAATCCACTTCACACAGCCTCGTGATAGTGTTGAAGAAGACGACAACGAGGATGATTTAGATTATGTTGCCGAAACTAGGATAACAACTCTCCATGTATAAGTCTCTCCAGCACTCTTAACCCAGTCAAGAGCAATCTGCTGTAACTGAGAATTCTCATATGGTGTCCATTGAAACTAGCGAAATCGCATATAGTACAATAATTAGGTACGAAAGACCAATTTTAAAATAAAATAGAATATAAAACATCTTGTATCTCATCAAATGTGGAAGCATCGATACAACGACGCAAACTCTGAATCCTTCCATTATAGCGATCCCTGTTTTATTGTCTCAGTCCTACCAACCTACGCACAATAAAAATAATTAACAGTATTAAATATTTACAATAATTAATAAAGGTAATTTTAGTCACTATTTATAAGATGTTAAATTACTATTAATAATTAATAATTACATACCTAACTACAAGTGGGAACCTAATAGCATCATATTCCGTCGGACAAAACGACGAAAATCTATAGTAGATCCAGGACACAAGAAGCGGTATGCACCCCCACAATATCAGTCATGTCACGCCCAGCAATGGTGCAGAGTGAGTGGTACGTGTGTGCCAGGAGTACAAACTACTAAGACAACTGTTTGCAACGATCAAAATCCTTCAACAACGGTAACCATCTCAAAGGAACAAGTGTAGCTGAATTGTCCGTAAAAAAATATCCTCGATGAGCATCATCAAATAGCACCTGACATACTTATGGAGTATATCCAGATCTGTCCCAGGTGAAATATGTGAAATCCTGTTCTCAGCCAGGTCATCCTCAAACCGAAAACTTGCTTCTTGTCCTTTGGCTGTGGTGGCGACCTGTAGCCAAGAAAATTCTCAACCCACTCTCACGTGGGGTGTCTATGGTACTACTGGAAGTCTCTGGTACAACCCCCCATCAGCTCACCCTCATTGCACAGACCAAGATGATAAGCAACATCTTGGAGCGTAATACTGATCGCACCCCATGAAAAATAGAAATTGTGGATCTCAAACTTTCACCACTCGACAAATGTAGAGATCAAAGAATTGTCAAACATAAAATTTCTCAACTCTACCGTATATTCAAATCCAGCATCACTAATATAAGGCCAAAGGATGTCCGGTGGGGGACACCAAAAATCACACGGCATGGCAACAACAATTAAGACTTCTATAATAGTCGCAACATTTATTCTTGTAAATTAATTTCGTCTAACCCATTATATAGGTTTAATAATTATTAAATATTCTAAACTTATTAGATAAATATTGTTAATAAAAAAAATTGAAGCAAGTTTTAAAAATAAGTATTAAATATAAAAAGAAACTTGAAGCAATATTTAAAAATAAGTCATTCATATTCCACTATTTTAACTTAACTATTGGTCTTCTACATGATATTAATCCAACGATATATTTTAGCCAAAAAATAATCTAACAACTATTTTATTTGAATAATATATTTATTTAGATAAGGATATTTATTTAGCACATTCAATATATTTATTTAATTTAACTAATATACTAATCTACATTTAAGTTTTAACTATTAAAATTATTTAAGTTAAATTAAAATTATTTTTAAAAATATTAACACCTACTCTACCTACTTAAATTAATAAAACTTCTAACTAACCTATTCAAAATATCTAAATATTTACTCAAAAAAAAAAAAAACCTCAGAGTCTAAAATTCCAGTTATGTGCCAAGTCGCATTCAATCGGTTGATATCTTTATTGCGAGCATATTGTCGGGTGCCATTTGTACTTCAGGAATTCGAACTAAAGATGTTACAAAGTTGAGTTAAACTCCAAAACGGTCTCTGAGATTGGCGCCGTGCACTGAAATCATCCTTGAGATTTCAATTGCATCAATTACGTCCCTGAGATTAAAAAAAGTGCAGCATATTAGTCCCTGACCCATTTTTCATTAACGATATAATGACATGGCATGATGACGTGGACTGTAAGTGACACGTGTCACTTCATGGTTTGGCCACGTGTAACGGTATGATGATGTGGTGACCAGTGACACGTGGCATGCTGACGTGGATTGTTGTGCCACGTGTCGCAACAGTATTCGTCCACGTATCATCCATTATGTCATTGTTGTATATGCATCAAATTAGTCCCTCACTTTGCATTAAGTGACTCATTTTAGTTCCTGAAATTGAGTGTCGTGCACCAAACTAGTCCCTTCACCAATTTTTTTCATTTTTTTAAATTTAAAATTTTTAATATCTTGGATACACTAATTTTAATTCTATTTTTTCATATATTGTTTAAATACAAGTGTTTTCATAAAATTTTTTAAGATTTTAGTTTTAATTATATAATTTTTTTAATAATTTAATATTGCTAAATTTTGTAATATATAAGTATGTTATTATAAAAAAAAATAATTATATGATTGATTAGACACATTTTTGCATAAAAAATGTGTTTTTAACAAGAAATTAATAATTAAAATAAACATTTTTTCTTATGAAATACACGTTTTCATTATGTCTAAATGAGTTAGATTGAAGGCATTTCAAGCACTCTCACTACCATTTCCGACCTCTGCAGTCTAGACGAAAGAGGTCGGTGATGGTAATGAGAGAAGCTTGAAATGCCTTCACGTCAACTCCAAGACGGCGGTTACGGGTATCCACAAAAAAAAATATTTTATAAAAACACTGAAATAGGTCGGAGATGGTAGTGAAGGTGCTTAAAATGCCTTCACGTTAACTCCAAGTCGGCAGTTAGGGTATTTGCAAGAAAAAAAATATTTTATAAAAGTACTTTTATTTGAAGAATATGTGAAAAAATAGAATTGAAATTAATGCATTCAAAAATATTGAGAATTTTGAATTTATAGAAAAAATGAGAAAAAATTGGTGAAGGGACTAGTTTGGTGCACAACATTCAATTTCAGGGACTAAAATGAGTCACTTAATGCAAAGTGAGGGACTAATTTGGTGCACCTACAACGATGACATAATGGATGACACGTGGACGAATATTGTTGCGACACGTGACACAAACGAACACGTGGCCAAATAACATTATGACACGTGGCACAACCATCCACGTCAGCATGCCACGTGTCACTAGCCACCAATTCATCATACTATTACACATGGTCAAATCATGAAGTGACACGTGTCACTTACAGTCCACGTCATCATGCCATGTCATCATGTCGTTAATGGAAAATAGGTCAGGGACTAATATGGTGCACTTTTTTCAATCTCAGTGACATAATTGGTGCAATTGGAATCTCAGGAACGATTTTAGTGCACGACGCCAATCTCATGGACCATTTTGGGGTTTAACTCTACAAAGTTACTAAACTTTCCAAAATTCTTCAAATGAATAAAAGTCTCGGTTGCAACCACTATAGATAGACCTTTGACTATATCTTAGGTGCTGTGATCCTAATTTCTGTTTTGACGGGATCTCGAATGCTATGACCTGCATAATCTTTTGAATGCATCTCAAGTGCTTAGTACCTGTTTTTCCACCTGTAATGTATTCCAAGTGCACCTCTGAATACGTCAGATTTTTCACGCATTGTATTCTGGAATTTCAATATTCGGAATATACCCAGATTATATTTGCCTCACAGTATCCAAAATGTGATACATTATTTATTTAAGTAATTATTCTATCGTTTATGTATATCGATAAATTATATAATTATTTAATTTATATAATTATATAAATAATTTTAAAAAAATTACCGAAATTCGCGTCCCTTGCTTATCTCATTTATACGGTAAATGAGATAATTTTGCACCTATATCGTTCACAGTGTAAACGAGATAAGACATGTCAACCTAACGCGTGTATATCTTGTTTACAGTGTAAACGAGATAAGACTGGGTGACGTCTTTAAATAGATGTCGTTTGTAGGTTCGTGTCCGCCAAATGCCTCTTATAAACGACCCGAAGACCCTTCGACAGTACGCCAGGTGCTACATTATGTTACTGATCGGAAATACACATATTTAAAGATGTCACCCAATCTTATCTCATTTACACATACACGTATCTCGTTTATAGTGTAAAGGAGATATATACGTAACACGTGTTAGGCTTACACTGTAAACGAAATACGTATAAACGAGATAAATAAGGGATGCGGATTTCAATAATTTTTTTAAAAATTATTTAATTTAATAATTATTATATTTATTTTATTTATTAAAATAAAAAATTCTAAAAAATTCGAATTTTGTTAGGAGACTAGATTCTTTGGATGCCATTTAGTACGTACGGTAGAAAGTCGAAACATTTACTGAGATGATAGTAGTAGGTGTTCAGCAGATTTTACGCTTGATTTGATTTTTTGTTTTTGTTTTGCGTGCCACAAAAACCAAAACGAAAAAATAATAGAAATTTGGCATTTAACAATCATTTTCCGTCTAAGATGCAAACCAAAAAAATAATAATAGGATTTCCATTTTGTTGTTTAGCCACAGTATCAACATCGTCGATCATTACTGCGAAGATAAACATGGCAGATGTAACATAAGCTGCTTTCCAGGGGAGACCAGGTCCGCGAATAAATCTAAGGTAAGAAAGACAATAAGGTAGAATAATCATATTTTTTATTTATTTTTTAATTAAAGAAAGGAGTAGTTAAGGACAGAAGGTTTCTAAAATAGGATGCAATGCATGTATAAGTTTCTAAGAAGAAAATTGATATACTGCTAATATAATAATTTGTTATTTAATTAAATTAATACATTTAAATAAAATTTTAATTAATAATTTAAAAATTAATTATTTTAATGATGCAGTAATATATAATTAGATATTCTTGTAAATTTATTTTATATTATCGATACATTAAAATTAAATTAAAAAATAAATAAATTCTTAAAAAATTACAGTTTGAAAAGTTTCTGTTGAGTTTGAAAAATTCTAAATTAATATGATGATGATCAAATATTATTAAAATAATTAATTACAAAATTATTAATTTGAATCTTGAATCATATATGTTGATTAATAATTTTGTTAATTGCAGATTTTTGTTATTGGGTTAAAAGAAACATAAGCCCAATATATTGATAATTTTTAAGCCTTGTGAAATATTGCTATTCATTATGTGGCTGAGTTTAATATCAATTGGGCCAGAAAATTATTGTGCAACCCCAAAAATAATTCTTGTTACAAGACCATCAAAGGGTTAGTCCGAAAATGAAAAATGGAAGAAAACAAAGGCTGCATGCTTTCCACGGACACCAACTTCCCACTTTGAATGGATTTCAAATTCAATTAACTTGCATTAATAGCATTGATAACATGAGAGAGAAAGTTTACATTGATTTGATTGATATTATTATTCTCACACGTTACAAGGCATAGGAAAGGAAGTGGTTTATTCATTTTTAATTTCTTCCTTAATTTATTTGAATGCTTTTTTTCTCTTCTCTCTTATTATTTCGGTCACATCCATCAGAAGAAGATGGAAGGAAGAACAAGTTATCAGGTGAAGGAAGAAGAAGCTAGAAGAAAGAAAAGGGTTAAGGTGATGATGTCCTTAGCAGAAAGAAGATCTACAGTAGGGTGTGGCTGAGATCCTTACCACAAAAGGTAAGATGTGGTGAGGAAGTCTCAAGATCGCCATACCTAGAAATGAAAGAAATCCAACTCGGTCAGAGAAGAAGATCCATGAGGCATGGCTCGTCTCTACTTTTGTTCATCCATCACAGGAGGTAGTTACTGTAGCTACGTGGGGAAGAAGCAGAAGATAGAGCAGATGGAGCTGTCAAGCATCAAGGACTCATCAAGGGTCAGGAATCCTTCTTGGGGTGCAAGTCAAGATGGAAGGCCTAGATTGATGAAGCTTGGTGAGATGGGATGAGAGTGAGGTAATTGCATGTTGGATTTTGCATTCGGTTTTCTCTTCTCTCTCTCTGGCCGAACCGGTCTTGATATTGAAGAAGAAGAAGTTGGCTCGGTTCAACCGTTTCAACCTTGGAGGCTTCCCCTTCTATAATAAGGGTGAATAGCCAAGGCTTGAAGCAAGGAGAAAAAAGAGTGAAAGCACAGAGTTCTCATAGCTACCCAAGCTAACAGAAGTTCTTCTCCTTCAAAGTTTTTCATGTTGTATTTTTTTGTTTAGTTTTGTCTGTCTTGAGTCTCATGGTGAAAAAGGCAAACAGTGTGAGGTTTGTAAGAAAAAGCTAGTGAGCGAAAAAAGGCAGAGGATACAAAATTAAAAGAAAAAGCCATAGGTGTCTTAGAGGTCCTTTGTACATCTGTGTTGTGTATCATGATTCTGTGGGAATCCCCATGCAAGTTGGGTTAGCACTTAGCAGTTGAAAGCTTTGTAGGTGACCAAGTCAAGTTCAAGATTGGGAATAGATTCTGAACTTGTTCCGGATAGGAAGGGTAGTTCCTAGGGAGAATTGGTGTCTGTAATCAAGATAATTATAGTGAAATTCCATCATTGTTGTGATGGAGACTGGATGTAGGCTACATTGCACTTGGCAGCTGAACCAGGATACTTCTTGGTGTGATTCTCTCTTTCTCTTCTACTCTATTTCAGTTTCTGTTGCTAAGGAGACAAAATTGAAAATTATCTCCTGACTGGGTACGAGACAAAAAGAAAATGTCTCGTGTCTAGTTATGAGACAAAACGCAGAAAAATCACCTGAAGCTAATTTAAAAGGCAGCAAGTATTACTCAGCAAAAAGGGGCTAAGATTCAACCCCCTTCTCTTAGCCACTGATAAACCATCAATTGGTATCAGAGCTTGGTTTCAAAGAGATCAAGCTTTGCAGCTTGGAAAAAAGATCTTAATGGCAGAAAAAAGTGGCTCAAACCTGGTGGCCTACACTCTGGCAGAAGGGCAGTCAAGCAACAGACCTCCTCTCTTTAATGGAATGAGCTACACTTATCGGAAGAAAAGAATGAAGATTTTTTTCTAATCAATAGATTACAGACTCTGAAAAATAATCTTAGAAGGTCCTCGATTCCCAACCACCACAGGAGCCGATGGTGTGGTCTCTCTCAAGGGTAAAGCCAGCTGGACCGAAGAAGACAGAAAAAAGGTGAAGCTTAACGCCAAAGCTATCAACTTGCTTAACTGTGCAATCAGTTTCGAAGAATACCGACGGGTATCAAGATGCACAACAGCAAAAGAAATCTGGGACAAATTACAAGTCACTCATGAAGGCATAACTCTAGTAAAGAAGACCAGAATAGACATGCTAAACAGAGAGTATGAAATGTTCTCAATGAAGGAAGGAGAATCTATAGATGAGTTGTTCGAAAGATTCAATGTCATCATCACTGGCTTGGATGCTATGGGGATCACGTATCCTGAATCTGTGCTTGTGAGGAGAATTTTGAGAAGTCTCTCAAAAGAGTGGGAAACTAAGGCTATAGTAATATCTGAGAGTAGTGGTCTTGATTCCATGACATATGATGATTTGAGAGGAAACTTACTTGCTTTTGATAATACATATTTGAAAAAAGATACTAAAAGAAAAGGAATAGCGCTTAAATCTGTTACTGACCCCCTGGATGATGAATTCAGTGATTATTCTTCTGAAAATGAATTTGTTTTGTTTTCAAAAAAATTCAGAAAAATGGTGAAGTTAAAGGAAAGGAGCAAAGGAAGCGGTTCAAGGAAACCAAGAAAAGATTCCAGCACAGTGATCTGCTACAAATACAAAGAGGCTGGGCACTTTGAATCTGATTGCCCTAAATTGAAGAAGGAGGAGAAGCCAAAGAAGGGAAAGAAGAAAGGACTGATAGCCTCATGGGAAGACTTGGAGAACGATTCTGATAAAGATGAAGAATCAGAAACCAAGTCTCAAACTTGCCTTATGGTTGATCATGTTGAGCAGGTAGTATTTCATAACCCTGACACTGAAGATCTTCATCTCATGATCGATCATCTTTCTGAAAAAATTAGATGCTTCTTGCTTGAAAACCAAAATCTTGAGTCTCAAATTGAAATTCTTAAAGCTGAAAATGATTTTCTAAAAGAAAAATTGAGAGAAGCTGAAACCACTGTTGATCTTGTTGAAGAAAGCAAGCGATTGAAAGCAAAAATAAAAAGGGTGTGAAAAACAACATTCTGTGGTTGCATATCTTAACTGTTTTGAAGAAAATGAGAAGCTGCTCAAAGTGGTAAAAAGACTTAAAGAAGACTTAGCCACATTTGCTCAAAGTTCAGAAAATTTAAATTAACTATTAGCTAGTCAAAAACCTCTTCATGACAAAGCTGGGTTGGGATTTCATAAAACTACAAAATCTGTTGAAAAATCTCATTTTGAAAACATAGCATCATCTTCAAATGATGTAAGGTTTCAAAACCCAACAAGCTTTGTGAAAACAGCTACTCATAGATTTTGTAGATTATGCAACCGGAATGGCCACTTTCCCATTCAATGTTTCTTTGGTAAAAGAATGATTAGAAACAAAGTTTGTAAAATTATTTTTGATTATAATGGATTGGAACAAAGAAGATGGTTTAACGTGAAAAGATCCAAAAGGATTTGGATACCTAAGGTCACTTGAGCTTATTTTGTAGATTTGCCTAACATCCAAGCAAAAGGACAATATATGGTATATGGAGAGCGGGTGCTCTAGGCATATGACCGGAAAGGCAACCTTTTTCATCAAGCTTGATGAATATGATGGAGGGTTTGTCACTTTCGGTGATAATGGAAAAGGAAAAATAGTGGCCATTGGAAAAGTTTAAAAGTTTTTCTTCTTTTATAAATGATGTTCTTCTTGTTGATGGTTTGAAAGACAATTTACTAAGCATTAGCCAATTATGTGATCTTGGGTATGAAGTTATTTTTAGAAAATTGAATTGCTTAGTTATTTGTGAAAAATCTGGTGAAATATTGTTTGAAGCCAAAAGATGTAACAATGTGTATGGATTGACTCTTGAGGATTTAAAAGATAAAAAAGTAACATGCTTTACTTCACTTGAATCTGAAAAATGGCTATGGCATAAGAAATTAGGTCATGCAAGCATGTACCAAATTTCTAAACTTGTTAAAAAGAACTTGGTGAGAGGAATTCCCAACATTAAATTTGATAAGGATATTACTTGTGATGCTTGTCAACTAGGCAAACAAGTAAAATCCTCTTTTAAATCTAAAGATGAAATTTCCACTAAAAGGCCATTAGAAATGTTGCATATTGATCTTTTTGGTCCAACAAGAACTCAAAGTTTAGGAGGTAAACATTATGGTTTGGTTGTGGTGGATGACTACTCTAGATTCGATTGGGTACTTTTCCTAACTCATAAGAATGATGCTTTCCATACTTTTTCAACTCTTTGCAAAAGAGTTCAAAATGAAAAAGATTTGAAAATTGCCCACTTAAGAAGTGATCACGGAAAAGAATTTGAAAACCAAGATTTTGAAAAATTCTGTGATGATTTTGGAATTGCTCATAATTTTTCATGTCCTAGAACACCTCAACAAAATGGGGGTGGTTGAAAGAAGGAATAGAAGCCTTCAAGAAATGACTAGGGCTATGTGTTGTGAAAATGAGATTCCAAAATTTCTATGGGCTGAAGCTGTAAATACAGCTTGTTATATTTTGAATAGGACTATCATTAGAAAAGGGTTAAAGAAAACTCCTTATGAGCTATGGAAAAGAACCCCTCCTAATCTTAAGTATTTCCACATTTTTGGATGTAAATATTTTGTGCTTAATAATAAAGAAAATCTTGGAAAGTTTGATCGAAAATCCTATGAGAGAATATTTGTTGGATACTCCACCACTAGCAAAGCATATAGAATTTACCTCAAAGAACATAGAACCATAGAGGAATCCATATACGTATCTTTTAGTGATACTGATTCAATTCCCAGTATTGTGGTAGATGATGATGCAGGTTGTGAAGAGAGTGTCAACAAGAAAGTCAGTGAAGAAAATCCTAAAACTGTCCCAGGTGAAGATTCTGTCTACCCAGAAATGTCTCATCAAGATGAATGAGACATTTTTATTTTGTCTCCTGAGCCAGTAAGAGAATCCAGAACAGATCAGAATGCTGAAACTCATCAAGGCAGATCCTTACCTCCAAGGCCAAGAGAATAAAAATTTATGAAGGGTTACCCACATGATTTCATTATTGGTGATCCTTCCCAAGGCGTGACCACTAGATCCTCAAGCAAGAAGCAAGTTGATTAAAGCGATGTTGCTTTCTTATCCCAATTAGAGCCTCTCAATATAAAGCAAGCCCTTGAAGACCCTTCATGGGTTAAATCCATGAAAGAGGAGCTTGCTCAATTTGAAAAGAATGAGGTAGGGAAGAGACAAATCTGGCTGTGCGTTGAACAAAGCCATGAGACAGGGGGAGACTAAACCTGGAGTTAGTAACAATGGGCCCAACCAATCCTTCTTGACCCACTCCATGACTCTGGCCCGTTTGTGTTACTCGTCATTTTAAAAATAATTCCTTTTGGTAGCTATCACATCATATCTTGTTAGGAGGAGTTCTTGTCACATCATAATATTTTTCCATACCTTCTTCCCTTGATTCAAGGAAAAGATCCAGCAGTTACTTGTTTAATTTTTAAAAATTTTCTTTGTTGATAACCGCACCACTAAATGCTCATTACTCTAATTAACCTCTCTCCACTCAGCATTTATTACGGCCACTCCCTCTCTCCACTCCAACCCATATGACTATCTCTTCACATTCTCACCATCTATCTCTTCCTCTCTCATTATGAAAAAGAAGGTAGCGCCTAGGAGAAGAACCGAACCCCACACTCCAAAGTTCCTCCATCTTCTTCTACTCCTCACACTCACGCATATTCATATCCACTCTACTTCATCTTCTTCACCTTCCTCTCAGTCAACCAAAACCATGAGGAGAAAAGTCATTGCCCAGAAAACTTCTTCTCGTAAGAAGATTGGAAAGGAAAAGGAACCTGTAATAGAAGAAGAAGAGTCGCAATCCTCTCCACCACCATCACCACTAAGAAAATCCACTCCACGTGCTTCCGGCCGCAGTTCCCAGCGTGGCAAGGGTTATGTTCTTCATAACATAAGAGAACCTCCAAACTTGGAGTCTCTTGACTTCAAAAACAAGTTCAACAAGAATCACTCACATTTTGATCCGGCTAGGTTCAACTCATGTGCTGCTTATGAGTTTCATTCACAAGTTCTTGTCAACCGCCACTTGTGTACTTCTTATGTTGTCTCTTTGAAAAATCTGTTTGATAAGGGTGTTGATCTGTCTACCCTTTTTGATAAATTGAAATGGACTCCTCTGCTCAAGATCCATAAGCCAGTCTACCCAAACCTTGTTCGCAAGTTCTATGCGAACATGTTGTACATTGATGGAGCCATACATTCCTATGTTAAGAAGGTGCACCTAACCTTGAATAGAGAAACTATCAGTGCTGCACTAGGATATGAAGATGATGGACCAAGAGCATACATGATAGAAAAATGGGACTCTCATGTTAGGGTCACTCTTCAGACTGCTCTCTCTCGGGTTTGCGAGAATTTCTCTACTCTTGATGAAACCATTCTGACTCACAAGGCTCTGGTCCATGTAAGAACTCTTCTTCATCGCATCATTAATCATATCTTGATGCCTCAGAACGGATCATATCAGATGATAACTATTTGTGATACCCTAGTTTAAAAGTATCACAAAGTCTTATTAGAATCTTAGTTGGTGCTTTCTTTTTAAGAAAAAAAACTACTTATAAGTTATCATAAAATTCTCTAGAGATCTATTTGTAAAGTTGTATGTATTGTGCTATTCACCTATAATAAAATATCTGAATTTAGAGTTTTTAAAATAAAAAAATTAATAAAATGATAAAATAAGGAATTAATTATTATTAATTTTATAATTTATATAAAATGTGTGTTTTATTATCTTAATTTAAGAGTGGTCAATTTTTCAATTTATTACTTTATCAATTTTTTTCATTTTAAAAAATCTTGATTCAAAATATCTATGTTAAGAGATTAATTTTTTTATACTCGTAATATTAAGTAATCTTTTTTATTAGCAGCAAATAGAATTACATAACAATAACAAACTTAAATTTAATTAATGGTTAGTTCACTTATCCGATTAAATAAATTTTAGAAGATTTAAATTTCTCATTGTGCAGCAACTCATTAGTCGATAATAAATTTTTAAATGGAGTGCTGATCTGATCAGTAATAAGTTATGTTTTTGTCTATCGAATTGAAAAATACTTTAAAAAAATTTTTTACACAAGAATTAGAAATTATTTATTATATATCTTATATTGGTTTAATATTTTTTGTATTTTTATTGATTAAAAGCATAAGAAAATTACTATTCGACTGTGCATAAAATTAGTTGCAATTGAAAATAGAAAGATCAGAGACGTCTCTTTTGAATATATCTTATATCCAAATATTTGAATTCATTATTATATCATTATTCATATTGACAAAGACTTTGATAGTTATATTGAATTATTGATGCTAACCTCTAAAGCATAATTGGTTTGATGGACAGTAGTGTAGTCCATATAGTTTTATGTGTCACACTTGTCATTACACATCTGATAGGTATAGGTTGGTATAATATATATAACTCAAATTAACTATTCTAATGGCAACACATTACATCCATTATTCGAGCCAGAAGAATAACTAGCTAGTAGACATGAGTTTATGCAAAAAGCGAGAATATCTACTTTTATAAAATGCATGTGTTATATATTATTCATTCAAAGAATAATTAAAAAAAGGCTTAATTATTATCTTCTTTTTTTTGGTGACTCTTAATTATTATCTTCTAGGTCTTTATAATTATATTAAACTCTTAATTAGCTATTTATAGTATAAAAGTTTTTAATTGATTCTTTATATTAAATTAAAATTTGTAATTAGATCCTTTTAAACTATTTTTTGTTAAAAGATATAATTTTTTGTAATATTTATTTTTGTGTTTGATATCAAATAAATTATAAAATATTTTTAAAAGTAGATATTTTAAAATTATTGTATTTTTCCAAAAAATAACTAATAAGAATTTAATTATATAAATTTCAATCAATAAAAATTTAGTCAAATTATTAGAGACTAACGGAATAAATAAATCTAATTAATAAAAGCATACACTAATGTTAAATTTACCTTGAATTGGCTTTGTTTTGACGTTCGTGATTAAATGGGGAAAAAAAAAATTATTGATGCACATGCAAATTTGAGACAGTGATACACGAAGATCGAATATTGTTTAATTTTATACATAATTATTAGTATTTATAGCAATGCAAATTTGTCCGCATATAACACATTATTCAATGAAAATTTTTCTGATGATCATGTTCTAATTATAAGCTTTTCATTGGAAATTCTCTTTTAAAATATGGATTTAATATACATTTCTTCTGATGATATGATATGATATTACCCTTAGGATTCGTTAATAATTTTCTACCAACTTTATTTAGAGAATTATCGTAAATCCTATGAGACTTCAGCATTAACACATAACATATATAATGTAAGGGTATATTAGAAAATTAAAGCTAGTAAGTTGGTTGAAGCAAATACAGTTAGCTGGACAGCTGACCAAACTGTCCAAGTTAGTTACACACTAACAACTCACAACCCCAACTATATATACCAGCACTTGTAGTTATTGTAATTGCTTTTTGACAAAATAGTGAACACCGACTATATACTTCAATCACTACACGTTCTCTCTTTCACTTTCTTCTCTTCCATCTCCTTCCATTCCTTCTTTTAAGTTTTGATACCTAACATGGTATAAGAACTTTGATTTTGATGGAAAAGAAGATAATAAGTTTGAGTCGTAACTTCTTGCACAAGAAAAAGTTAATGAGAGGTTGTTACGATTTTTCTAGTATCTTTACTGGTAGGATAGAATTAAATGTAGAAGATAAGGGTAGAAGAAAAGAATAGAATAACTGAACAGAGGAAAGAATTATCGATGTGATAATTACCCCACTGACAGAATAATATTATAGATTTAAATGAAAGAAAAAAACAAGAATAATTGACTTTCGAGAGGTCAATTCTCTCCCTCTAGATTTTCACTCCACTTATTTCCTACATACTAGCTTTTTCAGCCTTCCTATTTATAATATCTAATCCTATAACTACTGTCCTAAAGATGTGGAGTTTCAGAATTTAAAATTCAGTTTGCTACTTTTTTTCCTCTCCTTTTATAAGTATATTTAAAAGGAGTTAAATCCATATGATCTCTCTGGTTTGTTGCAATATCCCCCATGAAGAGCCACCTTGTCCTCAAGGTGGAAAGAGGAAAATATTGTCTGTAATGTTGCTGCTGACTCCCAAGTGTTCTCGAAATCTGGCAGTTCTTTCCATTTGATAAGGACCTCAAGATCTCCCTGATTGTTGTAGCGGCTGTCAATGACTTGTTCAGGTTCGACCAGCAATTCCCCTTCTTCAGTGAGTGCTTCGGGTAATGGTTGAGAATGTAAGGAAGGTCCAACACTTTTCTTCAACTGGGAAATATGAAAAACAGGGTGTATTCTTGCGGTGTCAGGTAATTTCAGCCTGTAGGCCATTGCTCCAATCCTTTCTAGCACCTCAAAAGGACCATAAAACCTTGCACCCAACTTTTGATTTGATCTGGCTACCAAAGATTTCATCCTATATGGCTGAAGTTTGAGATACACAAAGTCTCCTACTTCAAAAGACACATCACGTCTTTTCTTGTCTGCACTTTGTCTCATTCTGTTCTGAGCCCTATTAAGCTGAAATTAGATTTCATCCAGCATCTGATTTCGTTCCTCCAATAAGACCCTTACTCCCTCCACTGAAGATTCCATCCCTCCTCGTAAGAAAGCTGGAGGTTCCCTGCCATATAAAGCTCGAAAAGGTGTCATCCGAATAGAGCCATAGTATGAGGTATTATACCAAAACTCTACCCAAGAAAGCCAAGCTGGCCATTGTTTAGGTTTAGCACCAGTTAAGCATCGCAGGTAGGTTTCTAAACATTTATTCACCGCCTCAGTTTGGCCGTCGGTCTGTGGGTGATAGGCCGAGGACATCTTCAAGGTAGTACCGGCCTGTTTAAAAACTTCAGTCCAGAAAGCACCCATGAATATTTTGTCTCGATCGGAGACAATTGACGATGGAAAACCATGGAGGCGTACCACTTCCTTAATGAACAAAACAGCAACATCCTTTGCCGTAAAGGGATGTGAAAGTGGGAAAAAATGAGCATATTTAGTCATGTGATCTACCACCACAAATATCGTATCCATCCCTTTGGCTTTGGGTAATCCCCCTAAGAAATCCATTGAGATGTCAGCCCATACATTGGAAGGAATCGACAGCGGTTGTAGGAGACCAGCAGGTTGCAAGGTAGAATGCTTATTCTGCTGATAAATTTCACAGCCTTTAATAAAGTTCATCATTAATGCCTTCATACCCTCCCAGTAAAGGATAGCAGAAATCCTCTTGTAAGTTCTAAAGAAGCCCGAATGGCCTCCCAACTTGGAGTTATGAAATTCCATCAGAATTTTTGGAATCCATTTAGAGGTTTTTGCAAGCACTAACCTCCCTTTATATTTGAGTTTTCCATTCATTAAAGCAAAATCGGGTGCAGTTTCTTCCCCCACCAACAACTTCTGCATAATCCCAATTAATTTCTCATCAGCCAATACTTCAGCCTCCATATCATCCCACTCTGCTGCCATGGAAAAAGACAATGAGGATAAATGAAATTTCCTAGAAAGGGCATCAGCCACCCTGTTTTCTGTCCCTGCCTTATATTTAATGTCAAAATTGTATCCCAGTAACTTGGATAACCATTTCTGCTGGCCTTCTTCTGCTACTCGCAGATCTAATAAAAACTTCAAGAACTTTTGATCAGTAAAAACCGTGAATTGCTGTCCCATGAGATAGTGTTTCCACTTTTGAACAGCTAGAACAATTGCCATCAACTCTCTTTCGTAGACAGATTTTTGTTGGGCTGTTTCCGAGAGTTTTTGGCTCATAAAAGCAATTGGCCGACCCTCCTGCATCAAGATAGCACCCACTCCCTTTCTGGGTGCATTGGTTTCCAGCTGGAAGGGTTTAGAAAAGCATGGAACGGCTAAAACCGGAACTGAAACCATAGTTGTTTTGAGCATTTAAAAAGTAGATTCAGCATCCTTACCCCAATTAAAAGAGTCCTTTTTGAGAAGTTGGGTGAGAGGAGCAACAATAGCACCATACCCCTTTACAAAACACCGATAATATCCGGTTAAGCCCAAGAAACCCCTCAAGCTGCGAATATCTTTTGGTGGAGGCCAATCAAGCATATCCCTGAGTTTCTTAGGATCAGCCGCCACGCCTTCGACAGAAATAACGTGGCCAAGGTACTCAATACTCGTTGCTTCAAAACAGCACTTCTTTTTATTTACCAATAAACTGTGCTGTCTCAGTACCTCAAAAATATTCTGCAAATAACCTCTGTGGCTAATGAGATCCTTGCTATAAATAAGGATGTCATCGAAGAAAACTAGAGCAAATTTTCTGAGAAAAGGACGAAGTACAGTGTTTATGAGAGCTTGAAAAGTAGATGGAGAGTTTGTGAGGCCAAAAGGCATTACAAGGAATTCGTAATGGCCGTCGTGCGTGCGAAAAGCTGTCTTATGAATATCCTCCTCCTTCATTCGAATTTGATGATATCCGGATTTGAGATCCAATTTGGAAAACATTGTTGCACCATCGAGCTCATCCAATAGCTCCTCTATAATAGGAATAGGAAATTTGTCCGGCACCGTGATCTTATTGAGGGCCCTATAGTCGACGCAAAATCTCCACCCACCATATTTTTTCTTTACCAGAATTACTGGGCTCGAGAAGGGACTTGTGCTGGGCCGAATAATCCCAATCTGCAGCATTTCATCAATTATTTTTTCCATTTCTGCCTTCTGATAATGTGGATATCCGTAAGGTCTAATGTTTGGAATCTCTGCACTGTCTTTTAATACTATAGCATGATCGTGAGTTTTTTGTGGAGGAAGACCATATAGGGGCTGAAAGACATCCTCAAATTGCTGCAAAATTGCCAAAGTTGCTGATGAAACAGATAGTTGGGCTTCTGTAGAATCGACAATGAACACAGGGGTTACGAGAAAGTATTGGTTGACCCAGGGGCTGAGGCGAATTTTATTTCATCTTCTCTCGTCTCCATACTGCGTTTGCCATTGGTACACCTGCCTCCTTTCCGAATTGAGGTTGGAAATGGAGCAATAGAACATGGGTTAGGTGGCTGTGAAAAAGTGAAAATATTGGTACAAGGAATTTCTATTGTGGAGGATTTCTTGGTGATGGAATTGGGACGTTCTGAAGTAGTTTTGGGTGCGGGGTGGATTGCTAGTTTGGGCAAATTTGAAGGGGATTATAACGCCTTATCCTTGAGCTGGATGTTGAATGGGAAGAAGGTGATTTTGCATGGTGATCCCTCTTTAGGGAGAAGTCGAGCTAGTGCAAAAGTGACTTTAAATGTCCTGAGAAATAATGAAGAGGGCTTTCTCGTAACCCCTGTGTTCATTGCCGATTCTACAGAAACCCAACTATCTGTTTCGTTAGCAACTTTGGCAATTTTGTAGCAATTTGAGGATGTCTTTCAGTCCCCATATGGTCTTCCTCCACAAAGAACTCACGATCATGCTATAGTATTAAAAGACAGTACAGAGATTCTAAACATTAGACCTTACAGATATCCACATTATCAGAAGGCATAAATGAAAAAAATAATTGATGAAATGCTGCCGATTGGGATTATTCGGCCCAGCACAAGTCCCTTCTCGAGCCCGGTAATTCTGGTAAAGAAAAAGGATGGTGGGTGGAGGTTTTGCGTCGACTATAGGGCCCTCAATAAGATCACGGTGCCGGACAAATTTCCTATTCCTATTATAGAGGAGCTATTGGATGAGCTTGATGGTGCAACAGTGTTTTCCAAATTGGATCTCAAATCCGAATATCATCAAATTCGAATGAAGGAGGAGGATATTCATAAGACAGCTTTTCGCACGCACGACGACCATTACGAATTTCTTGTAATGCCTTTTGGCCTCACAAACGCTCCATCCACTTTTCAAGCTCTCATGAATACTGTACTTCGTCCGTTTCTCAGAAAATTTGCTCTAGTTTTCTTCGATGACATCCTTATTTATAGCAAGGATCTCATTAGCCACAGAGGTCATTTGCAGAATATTTTTGAGGTACTGAGACAACACAGTTTATTGGTAAATAAAAAGAAGTGCTGTTTTGAAGCAATGAGTATTGAGTACCTTGGCCACGTTATTTCTACCGAAGGGGTGGCGGCTGATCCTAAGAAACTCAAAGATATGCTTGACTGGCCTCCACCAAAAGATATTCGCAGCTTGAGGGATTTCTTGAGCTTAACTGGATATTATCGGCGTTTCTTAAAGGGGTATGGTGCTATTGCTGCTCCTCTCACCCAACTTCTCAAAAAGAACTCTTTAATTGGGGTAAGGATGCTGAATCTGCTTTTCAAATGCTCAAAACAACTATGGTTTCAGTTCCGGTTTTAGCCATTTCATGCTTTTCTAAACCCTTTCAGCTGGAAACCGATGCATCCGGAAAGGGAGTGGGTGCTATCTTGATGCAGGAGGGTCGGCCAATTGCTTTTATGAGCTAAAAACTCTCGGAAACAGCCCAGCAGAAATCTGTCTACGAAAGAGAGTTGATGGCAATTGTTCTAGCTGTTCAAAAGTGGAAACACTATCTCATGGGACAGCAATTCACAGTTTTTACTGATCAAAAGTTCTTGAAGTTTTTATTAGATCTGCGAGTAGCAGAAGAAGGCCAGCAGAAATGGTTATCCAAGTTACTGGGATACAATTTTGACATTAAATATAAGGCAGGGACAGAAAACAGGGTGGCTGATGCCCTTTCTAGGAAATTTCATTTATCCTCCCTGTCTTTTTCCATGGCAGCAGAGTGGGATGATATGGAGGCTGAAGTATTGGCTGATGAGAAATTAAATGGGATTATGCAGAAGTTATTGGTGGGGGAAGAAACTACACCCGGTTTTGCATTAATGAATGGAAAACTCAAATATAAAGGGAGGTTAGTGCTTGGAAAAACCTCTAAATGGATTCCAAAAATTATGATGGAATTTCATAACTCCAAGATGGGAGGCCATTCGGGCTTCTTTAGAACTTACAAGAGGATTTCTGCTATCCTTTACTGGAAGGGTATGAAGGCAGCAGTGATGAACTTTATTAAAGGCTGTGAAATTTATCAGCAGAACAAGCATTCTACCTTGCAACCTGCTGGTCTCCTACAACCGCTGCCGATTCCTTCCAATGTATGGGCTGACATCTCAATGGATTTCATAGGGGGATTACTCAAAGCCAAAGGGATGGATACGATAATTGTGGTGGTGGATCGCATGACTAAATATGCTCATTTTTTCCCACTTTCACATCCCTTTACGGCAAAGGATGTTGCTGTTTTGTTCATTAAGGAAGTGGTACGCCTCCATGGTTTTCCATCGTCAGTTGTCTCCGATCGAGACAAAATATTCATGAGTGCTTTCTGAACTGAAGTTTTTAAACAGGCCAGTACTACCTTGAAGATGTCTTCGGCCTATCACCCACAGACCGACAGCCAAACTGAGGCGGTGAATAAATGCTTAGAAACCTACCTGCGATGCTTAACTGGTGCTAAACCTAAAAAATAGCCAGCTTGGCTTTCTTGGGCAGAGTTTTGATATAATACCTCATACCATGGCTCTATTCGGATGACACCTTTTCGAGCTTTATATGGCAGGGAACCTCCAGCTTTATTACGAGGAGGGATAGAATCTTCAGTGGAGGGAGTAAGGGTCTTATTGGAGGAACGAAATCAGATGCTGGATGAAATCCAATTTCAGCTTATCGGGCTCAGAACAGAATGAGACAAAGTGCAGACAAGAAAAGACGTGATGTGTCTTTTGAAGTAGGAGACTTTGTGTATCTCAAACTTCAGCCATATAGGATGAAATATTTGGCAGCCAGATCAAATTAGAAGTTGGATGCAAGGTTTTATGGTCCTTTTGAGGTGCTAGAAAGGATTGGAGCAGTGGCCTACAGGCTGAAATTACCTGACACCGGAAGAATACACCCTGTTTTTCATATTTCCCAGTTGAAGAAAAGTGTTGGACCTTCCTTACATCCTCAACCATTACCCAAAGCACTCACTGAAGAAGGGGAATTGCTGGTCGAACCTGAACAAGCCATTGACAGCCGCTACAACAATCAGGGAGATCTTGAGGTCCTTATCAAATGGAAAGAACTGCCAAATTTTGAGAACACTTGGGAGTCAGCAGCAACATTACAGACAACATTTTCCTCTTTCCACCTTGAGGACAAGGTGGCTCTTTATGGGGGGGGGGTATTGCAACAAACTAGAGAGATCATAGGGATTTAACTCCTTTTAAATATACTTATAAAAAGAGAGGAGAAAAAGTAGCAAACTGAATTTTAAATTCTGAAACTCCACATCTTTAGGACAGTAGTTATAGGATTAGATATTATAAATAGGAAGGCTGAAAAAGCTAGTAGGCAGGAAATAAGTGGAGTGAAAATCTAGAGGGAGAGAATTGACCTCTCAAAAGTTAATTATTCTTGTTTTTTTCTTTCATTTAAATCTATAATATTATTCTGTCAGTGGGGTAATTATCACATCGATAATTTCTTCCTCTGTTCAGTTATTCTGTTCTTTCCTTCTACCCTTATCTTCTACACTCAATTCTGCCTTAATGGTAAGGATACTAGAGAAACCGTAACAATTGGTATCAGAGTGTGGTTGTCGACGCCATGGGTTCAGAAAAACAGAATTGACAATTGCTCATGCAAACCGGGTGTACAAGGAACACAAGTCAGAAAAAAGAATGTGAAACTTTAGATTATAATAATCACAGCAGAAAGTATGGTAGAAGCCAAAACTTTCGAGGTAGAAGCAGAAGCCAAACCTTTAGGGGAGGTAGATCTTAGTGGCAAAGTAATAAGCCTCAATGTCAGCTTTGTGGCTAGCTAGGCTACACTGCCTGACAATGTTACCATCATTTTAACCAAAGTTTTTAGAATCTTCAATTTCAGCATGGAGATCCCCCGCCTCCTAATGCAAATTTCCACCAACAATCTCAACATAATCAACAACAACAAGAAGTCAAAATTCACAAGCCTTTCTCATAATCCCTTTTTGAAGCTCAAACTCAGGATAGTATCCAGACTCAAGCGCCTCACACCACATCATCTTCGATCAAATGAACCTCATCAACAACTTGGAGTTTGAAGGACCAAGACGAGTGTTTGAGGTAATGGCAAAGGTGTGAATACTGCTAATATTGAAAAATCTGTCATGCGTGCATTTATGTCCAACAAAATTTTCAAACTTCAGAACTTGTTACGCGTCCCAATAATTTCCAAAAACCTCATCAATGTTTCAAATTTCGCACTAAATAATGGAGTAATTTTCGAATTCTGACCTTACGTTTGCATGGTAAAATTTCAGGAGTCTAAGAAGATTCTACTCCAAGACAGACTTAAGAATGACTTATATAAATTTGATGATATTTAGATTCCAAGACCAGTGTTGGAAAGACATTGGTGAATTAGAAAAGGCTTCGGCCATTGAAAAGAGAAAGAAAATAAGCACAAATGTTGCTGATAACAGAACTGCTCCTAATAAAAAAAATAAAGGAATGCAATAGTAGTAAAAATCCCAACGCTACTCCTTAAATCTGTGTAACTTGTAGCATTAGCAAAATCTACTAATTACCATTTCAACCATCATAAAACAATTACACATAACCTCTTGAGCTTGTCTTTTCTAATCTTTGGGAGCTAACACCAGTCCTCAGCAGATACACATGCACCTATTTGTTGCAAATCAAAGTTCAAACTTTCACGATCTTTTGCCAATTTAAAGTCTCAAATGAAACTAAAACTAGATATAAAATCAAAGCCATTCAAATTAATAATGGTGGAGAATACCTCTCAAACAACTTCACTCAATACCTTAAAGCCCAAAGAATTCAGTACAGACTCACATGTCCTCACACACACATTAGCAAATTGGATGTATTGAAAGAAAACACAGGCATATAACTGAAACATGGCTCACACTCTTAGCCCATGCCCATCTCCCACTCACTTTTTGGGATGAAGCTATACTCACAGCAACCTACCTCATCAATTGCTTACCCTTACAAACCCTCAACCTAAAATCCTCTTTAGAGTTACTCCTCAATACCTCACTATATTACACTCTCTTAAAGCCATTTGGATGCTCCTGCTACCCTCTCCTAAAGCCATATAACAAACACAAATTCAACCACAAATCCCACAAATGCATGTTTATTGGTTATAGCCCTGACTACAAAGGGTATAACTCCCCATTAGGCAAAACTTACTGTTGAATTTAGGAAACAATAATTATATTTTTAATGATGACAAACATATATTTAGTTAGGTTGAAGGCCAAAAAGTTTGTTTGATGCGAGTGTTGATTGTGCAGGCCCATATGATAGTTGAAATTGATAAAATGGACTAAATTATTTTGGGCTAATTGAACATTGAATGAAGTCACAAGTTGCTACCTTTTCTGATCCAACAAAAATATACATTGATACTCATTGATGTTGTACTATGTCCAAATAAGTTTAGGTAGTGATAATTTTGAGAAACAAAGTTGTTGATCTTTAACCAAAGGAAATAAGAGTTTTATAAGTTATTGAAGCTAGAGCCTCACCATCTTAGACCCAAATTTTATTGTGCAGCCCAAACAAAAAAACCAGCATCCAATAAGAAGAAATATGTGCATCCAAGGTTACTAATTGGGACCAAGTCCACAACCCAGTTCACTTGCTTCATGGAGAGAAAAAAAACAATGTGATGCAGGTGGAGCTTTGTGGTTTCGGGTAAGGCACAAGGGAGAAAAGAGGGGTTCACTTTTTCTATCTATCATCAAAGAAGAAAAGGGAAAAGCAAATTTCGGAGGCTATGTCAAATCAAAATGGAGCCAAAATCAATATGCACAAGTCAAGAAAAATCAGAAGAAATAGGTAAAAGATTTTTATTAACATGCAAGTCAATTACTTATTGATTTTACCTTTCCTCTAAAGAAGCATTTCAAGTAACATGAAGACAGTGGAGGCTACTTTGTTTTGTTGTAAATCAATGGTTGATATTAAAACTTGGGGTCAAAGCACAAGATTAAGGGTTTGGATTTGGCAAACTCATTGAGAAATCAAAATCAATGAAGCTGCTGCTCATCTCTCTTCTGCACGGTTTAACTCTGATATCAAATTTCTAATTTTCTAGTCTGATTGATGAAAAGAAAGGGAATACTTCAGCTAGTTCAAGATTCAATGAGTTTACTTAGTTCATAAAGCCCTAACCTTGGCAAAAGTACTCCATACAAAAAGGAAAAATCAACTTTGGTTTACTCAAGGAGAATGAACCAAAATATGAGTTTCATTGAGAGCTTCTTTACTATTTTAGTTCAATATTTTGGACAGTTTTTTTACATTAAAGGAACATTTTGCCAAGATGGATAGCTACATATGAGAGAGTTGAATCTGGTTCATTCTATAGCTTTAGAGCTATTCTACATCATCTCCTTCATGGTTTATCATTGGATATTTTGTTTGTATATTTTATCTTTCTTTGTTTCACTTCAGTGGTAAAAGACATATAAGTGAGACATTAAGAAAAAGCCATTGGGAGAAAAGGCAAAGAGAGGTAACTTGGAAAGAAAAGTCAAAAGTTATTTCATATCTATTTTGATTGTATTTCAATTTTGTATCTTGTACTTGAGAGGTATCCCTTACTAAGTTGGGTGAGTACTTAGTGTGTTGTAAGTCTAGGAAGTGAACCTAGCCAAGTCAAGCTTAGGAAGAAGTTTGATTTGTCCCTGATAGGATTAGGTTTGAATCATTGAGAATTGGTGTATGTAATATTTGAAAAGATAGTGTAAATTTTTCCTATGTTGTGGTGGAGACTGGATGTAGGCTATATAACATTTGGTAGCTGAACCAGGATACTTGACTGTGTCTTCTTCTCTTATCTGATTTATTTTTGGTTTTGTTCGTTAAGAGATAAAATAAAATTATCTCTTGCATAATCAATCTCGTAATCAAAACAGAAGCCAAGTTTCATTTTCTGGTTGTTGAATTAATTAATCAAGTTTAAAGGAAGGTCATAGATTTAACCCTTCCTTCTCTAGGCCATCAAGAACCTTCAATTAGTATTAGATCTTGGTCTCAAGGATCAAGCTTCATAACTTGGAGAAAAGAACCAATGGCAAACAATATGGGTCCAAACACTGTGGCCTACACACTCACTGAGGGTGAGTCCACCTACTGGAAGGAAAAGATGCGGATCTTTGTGCAATTCATTGACTACAATATATGAAAGTTCATTGTAAATAGTGCTCAAGTTCCAACTAAGACAAGTATTGAAGGAGTGGTGACAATGACAAAAAGAAAGTGGAGTTAAATGCCAAAGCAATCAACATAATGCACTGTACTATCAGCTTTGCGAAATATCAAAAGGTATCTAGATGTAAGACGGCAATAGAGATTTGGGATAAACTCCAAGTCACTCAGGAAGGCACCAAACAAGTCAAAGAAATAAGGATAGATATGTTGCGAAAAAATATGAGATGTTTTTCATGAAGGATGGAGAAACCACTAATGAGATGTTTGAAAGATTCTCGATCATCATAAACAGCTTAGATACTATGGGAATGACCCACACTGAACAAATACTGGTGAGAAAAGTTCTTAGAAGTCTCACAAAAGAATGGAAACAAGAGCAACTGTGGTAGCTGAGAGCAATAATTTGAGTCCATTAACTTATGATGAGTTGAGAGGGAAATTACTTGCATATGAAACCACACACACCATCCAAGATACAAAAAGAAAAAGAGTGGCCCTAAAATCAAAAGTTGAGTCATTGGAGGATGATTCCAATGATAGTTTTTCAGATGATGAAATTGTATTTTTTGCTAGGAGATTGAGAAGGTTAATGAGAAGCAAAAGCAAGAGCAGATGCTCGAGTTCAAAAGAGCAAAAGAGAAATCTGAGTAAAGTCATTTGTTATCACTGCAAGAAAGCTGGTCACTTCAAGTTTAACTGCCCTAAGCTCAAGAAAGAGGACATGATGAAGAAAGAAAAGAAGAAAGTGCTTGTGGCCTTGTGGGGGGATCTAGAGAACGATTCTGATGATGATGAAGAATCTGAATATGAAGCACAAGTCTGTCTAATGGCGGGTCACCATCAATTACAAGAGGTAAACTACGTTGACTTGTCCATTGAAGATTTACATGTTATTATTAATGATCTTTCTAATCATTTTGAGAAACTACTGAGTAAATACAATAAATGCAAAACTAAAAATGAAGTATTGAAAGTTGAAAATGGTTTCTTGAAAGAAAAAATGAAGGAAACCGAGAGTGCCATTGAATTCATTGAGAAAAACATATTTCTAAAATCTGAAATTGAAAATTTTAAAGGAAAGCACTCGGTTAATACTTCACAAGACCTCATTGCAGAAAATGAAAGATTAAATGAAGTGGTTAAAGGTTTAAATAATAATTTAGCAAAATTTGTACAGAATTTCAGCAACTTGGACAAATTGCTTGCTAATCAAAGACTTACATTTGAAAAATCTTGTCTGGGTTACTTCACTAATACTGATGCCACTTTTGAAAAATCATTCTTTGACACAAATGCATCAATATCAAGGACCAAACCAGTGTCAAAAAATTTTGGACTGGGTTATGTTGCAAAAAAGGATGCTATTGCCAAAAATCGTTTTATCAAAAATGGTGCATCTACTTCAGAAACTAGAAAAATCAAAACCTTTAACCATTTTCATAATTTTGCTAACAGAAATCATTGCTTAACTTGCAATAAATTTGGTCATTCTTCTTCTCAATGCTTCATTGTAAAAAGAATAGTAAAAAATAAAATATACAAAGTTGTTTGTGACTTTAATACTCTTGGGCAATCAAGATGGATTAACATCAAAGGATCCAAATTGATTTGGATACCTAAGGTCACTTAAGAATCTGTGCAGATTTGCCTAGCATCCAAGAAGAAGAAAGACATGTGGTACTTGGATAGTGGATGTTATAGGCACATGACTAAAAAGTCAACATTTTTTGTCAAACTTAACAAGTATGATGGAGGATTCATGACCTTTAGTGATGATGGTAAAGGAAAAATCATTGCAATCGGAAAAGTCGGTAAAGATCTCTCTACTTTCATTGATAATGTTTTCTTAGTTGATGGGTTGAAACACAATCTTTTGAGTATTAGCCAATTATGTAATCTTGGTTATTGGGTAATTTTCAAAAGATTAGAATGCTTTGTTGTGAATAAAAAATCTGATGAAGTGTTATTTGTCGCAAAAGATGTGATAATGTGTATGGTCTCACTTTAGATGAACTTAAGAGTCAAAATATAGTTTGTTTTCATTCTAAGAAGTCTGAAAAATGGCTTTGACACAAAAGATTGGGTCATGCTAGCATGTATCAAATCAACAAGCTAGTAAAAAGAGATTTAGTAAAAGGTCTTCCTAGAATCAAGTTTGATAAAGACATCACTTGTGATACGTGTCAAATGGGAAAAGAAACTAATAGTTCTTTTAAACTGAAGGAAGACATTTCTACTAAAAGACCCATTGAATTTGATACATATTGATCTCTTTGGTCCAACTAGAACTCAAAGTCTAGGTGGTAAATACTATGGCTTAGTAATTGTGGATGATTATACTAAATTTGGTTTGATTCTATTTTTTGCGTATAAAAATGATGCTTTTTCAGCCTTTGAAGATTTTAGCAAAAGAATCCAAAATGAAAAAGATTTAAAGATTGCATTTATTAGAAGCGATCATGGTAAAGAATTTGAAAATCAATTTTTTGAATCTTTTTGTGATGAACTGAAAATTTCACATAACTTCTCTTGTCCGAGAACACCATAACAAAATGGTATTGTGGAAAGAAGAAATAGAAGTCTTCAAGAAATGACTAAGACTATGTTATGTGAAAATAAAGTTCTTAAGTTTCTTTGGGCTGAAGCCGTGAACATAACATGATACATTTTGAATAGAACAATCATTAGAAAATTTTTGAAGAAAACCTCTTATGAGCTTTGAATGGGAACTCCACCAAATCTGAAATACTTTCACATTTTTTGATGCAAATGTTTTATTTTAAACACTAAAGATAATTTAGAAAAATTTGATCTAAAGGCTTATGAAGGTATCTTCATTGGTTACTCCATAACTAGCAAATCTTATAGAGTGTATCATCAAGATGCTAGGATTGTTGAGGAATCTATATATATTACCTTTTGTGATACTAATGTTGTTCCAAGTGTTCTGAAAGAAGGTAATGCAGGCAATCAAGTGGAGGATAACATAAGTGAAGCCCAAGATCAAGAAAATTTTGAATCTGTGCATCCTGCCCCTGATTCTACTGGTGCAGGCAATTTTGCAGGAGACAATTTTATTTTATCTCTTGCAAATGCTATTATACCTAACAATTTCAGCAATCCTAAACCTTCTCAAGCTAAAACTGTTCCAAAATCTCTAAGACCCTGTGAATGGAAATTTCTAAAGAACTATCTGTAACACCCTACCACACAGAGTTTTACGCTTAAGTCGTAAAATAGAGGTGGCACTACATGCCGTCGATTTTAATAGTTATATGTTTTATTTTTTTTTCTATTTGAAAAATAGTAAACCATTAATACAAATAAACTTTTAAATATAAAAATAAAATTTAAACAGAATATTAGATAACAAGACAAATAAACTTAAATATAAAAATAAAATTTATACTAAATATTAGATAATGAGTTTACAAACTTATCAAAATAATAAATAACCCTCTAACATAAAGACTCAAGACAAGATAAATAACTAAACTTAGAGTTATATTCGTTTAAATTGTAATCTACTAATAATATAAAATATTCAAAGTAAAGTAATTAAATAACCTACTCATACTCGTCTAAATAATCATCTGAGTCATCAAAATCGTTAGAATCATCCTCCCTTTGAGAACTCTGTGGTTGTCCTGGTCGCTGCAGAATAGGTGGGAGTTTTCTACCTGGGGCTGGGGCTGTGCTTTTCTGAGAGCTTGGGAAAATAAAAGGAGGAGGTGGGGGAACACGTGATCCAGAACTACTAGGACCCATGGCTCTCACATACTCAGTCAAACTGCTCAACTGATGACTAAATTGATCCATCTGTGAGTTACTGGTGTTGAGATCCTCACGCAAGGATTCAAAAGTCTGTTGCCACTCTCTTTTCTCCCTTTGGTAGCGGTCTTCAAGCTCTCTATATTTAGCGGCATGTTGTTCAACTTCCCTATTGAGTATTATGATTCGTTCTCTAAGATCCAAAACATCAGCGCTGGTGGTCGTGGTTGGCCCATCAACTCGAGGCCGCACCATGGAAGAGTCCCTTACCTCACCCATGCCATATACCCTACCTCTTCGTTTTCCACCCATTGTCTCAATCTATATGCTTTCCTCAGAGACAGGTGGTGGATCAATTACACCAGCCTCTATAGCAGCCTGCCGCTCTTGCTCAGCCTGAAACATACGCTCTTGAAATATATCCTACAATGAGGAGAAATGATTGATAAACTACTATAAGGATTAATAATGTATAACAATTAGATAACAAAATAGTTACAATTAATAAAGGTAAGTTACCTTTGTCTTTCGGGAGTGTTCATCAACCCATTGAGTCCTATCCTCTTTGCGAGTATGAGTGTGCTCAAAAAACTCATCCATACGTGATTGTCTTCCAAGCGAATGATTCTACATAATGTAACCAAATTATCATGTAATATGGGATGTATTGTACTAAGCAATTGATTAAGCAGAAAATAAAACTCAGCAGTTTGCATCATTATTAAGAACGGATTTCACTCTCTATTGATTAAGGCTTACCAAAGCATAACCAAATTACCAATTCAATCATATCTACATATGCAGAGAATTTGGATATAAAATAAGCAAGAAAATTTGTGCAGAACCTTACTACTAATGATAAACCTCATGAAAATCAATGCAACTTCAGGAGATGTATTAAGTTTTGATAACTAAAGGGAAAGGAAGAAAAAACAATCAAAATGCAAGGGAATAGCTTGAATAAACAATTGGTACCTAAACAAAAACTGAACTAAAGAACAAATTCTTTACTTCTATATGTGGTAGTAATGCCATACCCATGTAGAAAGACAGCAACAATGTCTACTCTTAGATGATTGATTTAGTGGCTGAAAGTTTCACAACTGAATTAAAAATAGCAACAGCAATCAAGTAGCACAGGTTCCCATGAAGTGCATTAAGTGCATTAAGTGACCAAGGAAGTGAATCATAGGCCCCGGACTACTCTAGATTCACATGATGCCTCCTACCTGGTTCCAGTGCATTGAACTCGCCGGGAACTTGGCTATTAGGAAGCTGCGAGAATTGACCGAGGCCTAGATCAGGGACAACCTTGTTTGAACACCACTAGGAATTTGGAAGTATCATATTTTCATCAATCATTTGAAAGTATCATATTTTCATCATCCACATTGAAGTGAACACTAATATCATTAACGCTTCCTTGTATAGTTGTTATTTTCACATACCAATTACCAGGTAAACGACACAATGGAAACACTTATTTATTTATTTATTTTTTTCTAAATCTAATATCTAATAATTAGTAGGAATTATAAAGCAGGCTATCTACTGTGTCCTTTCTATGTATAGTGCATGCAAATACATATTATTTATTTTATCAATTTATATTCAAATTCTGTATAATATAAATATAAATTACAAATTCTATAAGCAACTTACCAAGCGTAACCTCGCTTCTGGAAAGGTGGTGCCTCCTGCAGTGTGAAGAGAAGTACCTCGAGTCGATTTCCTGGCAGCTATATTTCTCACCTGTAATTGTCTATAGGCATCAGTGTTCCAACGTCTCATCAATTCACCAAGAACTTCTGGTGGGATCCAATATGGACGGGCACCTTTTTTGCGAATGGCATGGAGCATACCTCGCAAGCGCTTGGCAGCCCTAAACCTCCAAGTTTGATAGATATCATCCTCTTCCGTATCAATAATGTCAAAGCATTTCTATTTTAAAAAAAATCATTGGAATAAAATTTAGCCTCTGAACAGATAAAAATTTATTTTGCTGACAAATAAATAACAAGTAATGCTAAGTTTAACAAGTAATAATAATCTAAAGATATCAGAATTCTCTCTAATAGCAAAATTATGTAAAATATTAGGATAAAACGAAAAACAATAATGAGGTTTAGATAATACAATCATGTAGTGAAAATCATCTAAATATGCTGATCTTTTTTCTAGTTCGAGTTGAGTGCCTAGTTTTATCTAAGACAATGTTGAAAAAATTAAGGTAATAATTAAATTAAAGAAAGCTATTAATTTAGATTGTGGACATGATCCTTCAGAGCTCAAAAGCCACAACTTTAGGTCTATGGTACAATTATATATAAGCCATCAATTTAAAGGACAAGAATACGACTAATCTATAGTACTTTTGGTTTACTTTGTAATCATAATTTAAGCTAAATCTAAAGATAATTTAAGCTTTATCCTGCAACTAGTTTCAATTTGCAATGCACAGTTGCACATATACACACACACTTGCTCTCTCTCAAAAGTCACTTTTAGTCATAAATTAGGGAAAAGCAAGCAAGCAGACAGACAGCTACGCTCTCTCAACACTAACACCACACTCAAACACACCCACACACCCTCTCTCTCTCTCTCTCATACCACACAGAAAATAATTAAAAAAAAAAGTGAAACAGAGAAGCATAATAATAGATATGCATAACTTTGTACACAACTACACATGATTGGGCTAGTCACAAGTTTAATAGTACTATTGTCGAGAATCCAATAGGTGTCATGTTTGATGTTTGTGCAGATTTAACTTCAAATCAAAGGTTTGCACATGGATGGCAGCAGGGGTAAACTTCAACAATATTAGGCTTTAATAATCAAATGAAGCAGAAGAGAGTTTATTAAAAAATTGGTGTTCCTTAACGTTACTTGGGAGATTCAGTGATTGAGGCCCCACCACCGTGATCTCAATCAGGACATGTAGGATCTGGTGGTTGCCTCCATCAGAGACATTAATATCACTATACACCCCTTTCCACTTATGTTAGTTTCATTAACTCATTCATTATTACTTCACGCAAAGACTTAAAAGTATAAGCAAAAACAACCAACACTTGCAGTTGCAGGGATGTCCAGAAAAATACACCTTTGAAATCAATTATCTCACAGCAGATACAGATTAGAATGCTGATAAGAGGAACAACTTAAATTCAGGAAACCAAAATACACAAAAAATATAATAAGAACAATTGAATTAATTAAGTCATTAACACAGTAATAAGTTAATAACATTACAACAAAAAATACGTAAAACAAGGTAGATAAAATTTACCCTCCACTCAGTCCACCATGTTTTCCGAATATCATCATCTGCCTCATCAAAACTCAGCCAAGGCTTGTTGTAGTTTTCCTTAAAAACATGAGAAATACGCTTCAATCCAAGCTTAGGTGGGTGCCAACTACATCAAAAACCAAAAAAATGATAATGACATATTACTTAGTAAAAATGAGACATGCTATTCATAAAATTTAAAGCAAATAACAAACTATTTGGCACCATCATATCTAAGCTTTGGAGCACTTGTGCTGGAGTGACCAGTGGCAGTGGATGTTCCTTGACCCTGAGCATCTTGGGTACTATTAGATGTGGTTTGTCTTTCCCCACAAGATCCTGGTCGACTGGGAGCTACAATAGCTGGATCACTCTGCACACCATGTGAGGCAGTACTGGAAGGTTCATTGGCTTGTTGAGTGCATGATCTTCGCACACCCGGAGTAGGCATCATTTGTATCTGAGGCTCCTGACGGGACGGGGTAGTAGTAGCAATAGGTGGCGGTCTCCCATTGGTTGGAGCAATCGTGTCGGATGATGACCCAACGAGAGAGTATGGATCCGCATGCAAGTCAAGGGGCTGACCAGTAGAAAGCCTAGGCCTCCCCTTTCGGCCTCGGCCACGGCCACGGCCGCGATCTCCGTCTCTACCAACCATATCCTGTACACATTAAAATAAGCAAGTTATTATCCATACTAGTTAAAGTAAAATGCAATTAAAGTAAATATTAGCAAATACTAACCCTGCACTGCCAGCTCATTGAAGCAGCAACAGCAAGAGGAGTATTAGCAAATATGCAATTAAAGTAAAATAAGCTAGTAGTGTCATCAGCTAGTAGTAAAAAGCAGCGTGTTTTGGGAGATATGCCACAAATGAGTGAAATTGGGTAAAGAATATAGCAGAAGAAGATTTTTCTTTAATAAAAAAAAAGTGAAATGGCTGAGAGTTCTTAAAGTCAAGGTTCAAGAGTCTTAAAAGTAAATTAACAAATTTGCAAACTAAGAATTTACAACTAAAACCTCAATCCGAGAATTCTGAACTTCCATCATCATCAATGTAAGCATCATCGTCATCATAGTTCTCAATGTCATCGTCCTCCTCATTATTTACGTTAGGAACCTGGAGGTCAACTACTTGAAGTTGTATCATATCAACATCTCCTGACGTAGATGCTAATGATAGTGGAAACTCGGTTTCTGAAATGATCCTAGCATGTGGAGGCTCATCATTCTAATACACCTCGGTTTCAGATTCATTTTGTGCCTCCTCCATTATTTTTCATGATTTACATGTAATCACAACCTTCCAATTAGACTTACAGCCTTGTGGATATGGCATGTAATACACTTGTCTAGCTTTTTGCGCAAGGATGAATGGATTGTAACTCCCATATCTCCTAGTGGGTAATACTTCAATTATTTTGTAGTCTTTGTGTCTACGCGTTCCCCGAGGCCTAGTAGGGTCATACCACTCACAGTAAAACAAGGTGACTCTTAAACTAACAAGACTTGGATATTCAACAATCAAAATCTCTTTAAGAGTGCCGTACCAATCAGATGCATCATTCCCTCCATCACCTTTAACATATATGCCTGTATTATCTGTCTTCTTTCCAGTTGCATGCTCAGGAGTATGAAATCTATACCCATTAACCTTGAACATACCAACACTCGTGGCCCTAGTTTTTGGCCCGAATGCTAAACTCAATAAATGAGGACAAGTTACGCCATTACTGGGATTTTCTACCTGATTTTGTCAAACAAAATATAGTATTTAGAAAAACAAGATTTACTTTGACATTTTTTGATACAGTCAATAAAATGTAAAAACTTACATGCTCACGGAACCATGATAGAAAGTTGGATAAAGAATTATTGCTCCTATGGATCTGCTCGTATTGACTTCTAAATGTATCGACTTCAGGACAATTCAACAAGATATGTAAATGAGCGGCTTTCATTTCCATACTAGTTAACCATCTGTCTTTGTTGGCTCCCCCAGCAATACCCGGTTGATCAAAAATAGAAAAGGTAGGCTCAGATGAACTTACACCACCATCATCATTCCGATTCGGCCTTGTTCTCTTAGACATGACATGTGGCTCAAAGTAATAAGAACAATAACTTGATGTCTCTCTAGTCAGGTATGCTTGACAAATTGAACCCTCTACTCTAGCCCGATTCTTCACTGATCTCTTATATGTGCCTATTTCACGCTCAAAGGGATACATCCACCTATACTGAGCTGGTCCACAAACACGTGCCTTATATGCCAAGTGAACTGGTAGATGCTTCATTACGTCGAAAAAAGCTGGTGGAAAAATTCTTTCTAACTTGCACAAAATAACAGGAATATTAACTTCCATTTGTACAAGATCGCTAACCCGAAGAGTAGATGAACAAAGGTCCCTAACATATTGACTTATTTCGGTCAACGGTTTCCACACGTGGTCTGGTAACTCTTTGAAGGCTAACGGAAGCAAACACTCCATAAATACATGACAATCATGAGTTTTCATCCCAAACAATTTTCCTCCTTTGACATCAACACACCTTTGTAAATTTGAAACATATCCATCTGGCATTTTCAACTCTTGTACCCATTTACAAACATTTTTTCGTTGTTGGAGTGTCAAGACATAGTTGCCCTTAGGCTTTGCCCAATGACCTTCGCGTACCTGCACCAAATTCAAATCTGGTCGCTTACAAAGCACAGCCATGTCTAACCTTGCCTTTTCATTGTCTTTTGTTCTTTTAGTATCCATAACGGTATTCATTATGTTATCAAAAACATTCTTCTCAATATGCATTAGATCCAAACAATGACAAACCAAATGATCTTTCCAATATGGGAGATCCCAAAATATACTCCTTTTGGTCCAATTGTGTTCCACCCCATATCTGCTCAATCTCACTTGTCCTCCTGTGTCAACTATTTTAGGATAGTGTCTAACTCTTTCCCAAACCTGTTCGCCACTAAGCCTAATAGGAGGTTCTTCATCCTCCTCAACATTCTTCTTAAAACCAACTTTATTACGCCTATAAGGATGACCTTCAGGTAAATATCTCCTGTGACAGTCAAACCACAAATTTTTTCCGCCGTAATCTAATCAAAAGGCCTTGGTATCCTCCATGCATACTGGACACGCTAATCTTCCCCCCGTACTCCAACCAGATAACATTCCATAAACAGGAAAATCGTTAATTGTCCACATTAATGCAGCCTTTAACTGAAAATTCCTCTTGCTATGAATGTCGTATGTTAGGATGCCTTCATCCCATAACTCTTTAAGTTCATCTATCAATGGTTGAATATAAACATCAATTTTTGCTTTGGAATTTTCTTTTCCGGGTATGATGCACGTTAGGAACAAAAAATGGTCTTTCATACACATATGAGGTGGAAGGTTATAAGGGGTAACTGTAACAGGCCAACAAGAGTACGGTGTGCTAAAATGAACATTAGGAGAAAACCCATCAGAACAAAGTCCAAGTCTAACATTACGCGGTTCGCTTGCAAAATGAGAATGCTTGGTATCAAAATGTTTCCATGCTTCACCATGGGAAGGATGTGTCATCACGTCGTCATTTCTACGATTTTGGTGATGCCACAACATATGAGGGGCAGTACTCATTGATGCATACAACCTTTGTAGCCTTGGAATCAATGGCAAATAATGCATTCTTTTATATGGCACCTCTTTATTTTTTCCCTTCCTAGGCTTAAATCTCTGTTCCCCACAAAATTTACATTGTCTAAGATCTTTGTCCTCTTTGTAATATATCATACAACCATTGACACAACAATCTATCTTAACCTCCTTAAACCCAAGTTGGGAAACAATTTTCTTAGCTTCATAGTAATTAGCAAGAATTTCATTTGGAGTTGTTTGCATTTCTCTAAACAAAGTTGCCCACTGGTCAAAAGATCCCTGGGATTGGTTTCCCTCTGATTTTATACTTAGCATCATACTAGCAAGTGACAATCGTGAATGGATACAATTTTCCCACAAGGGTTTACTAACTGAATCTAAGAGGTCATAAAATCTCTTGGCATCTCGATTTGGTTCCTCCACTGTTGGTTGCATGTACATGTGAAACTCAGGTTGCAAAGTATCAACAACCATCTCATGATAACGATCAAAATTTTCTTCCCATGTAACACCACCTAATTCAGAGCTACTTTCAATATCTTCTTCTATCCTAATCTGATTCTCTGTGGGTATCTCTTCTCCATGCTCTGTCCAAACCCAATAATTAGGTTTAAACTCATGAGTATATAGATCAATCTTAATGTCGATCAACTATTTAAACGTCCCACATTGACATCTGGCACATGGACACCTAACTAAACCTCCTCTGAGAAATTCATGAGTTCTAGTACACACATCCACAAATTCATTTACCCCTTTAATAAAACTGGGTTTAAGACCCCGCCTCTGATCATACGTTCTATCATACATCCAATTTCGGTTATGGTTTTCCATTATTAATGAATTTAATTTCCTACATATCAAAGGGATAATATTCACTTTTTAATTTTTTTATTCAACGAGAAACCACAACAAATAAATCTTATCATCAATATAATTTATACTTTCACTATGAATGGTTTACACAAACAAGCATACATAAGTAAGTATAGATAAGCATGCATAATAATTTAACAGAGAAAATAAAGATAAAGATAAAGATAAAATAAAACTCAATAGTTTAACAGTGATAATAAATAAATAAAAAAGTAGAAGGTTAAACCTTGAATAGCTTTTTTGGGAGTCTTAAACTCTACCAATACTTTATGATAGTGTATATGCTGAAGAACCAAATACTCCACTATTGTTTCTTTGATCAAAAGATTCTATTGACCCACACCACTACAATTCCCACTGTGAAATGCTGCATAAAAATATCAAATATTGCAAAAGAGTATATCAGAATCTTGAGTTCGGTAGCAGAAAACTGAATATTCTTTCAATATTGATGATTCTTCATACTTCACAAAGAAGCAGAAAACTAACTAAGCTCCAAGAAGCTAAACCAGAAAATAGAATCAGCTAGTAACAAAATGCTTAATCAGTAACCGAATTTCAAATTCCAACAAACTTAAAACTAGCTAACAAGAAATGAAGCAAGCAATCAACACATGAAGAATAAGCAGAAGTTGGCAATTGCTAATACCTGAGCTGAAATTACAGCAAGCAATAATTGAAGAAATGAAAAGGGTAGTGTACCTGGTCATAGGAAACCCTAACTTTGCAGCACCAGAGAGGGAGGGAATCTTTTAAGAAAGCTGCTTCAAATGTATATGTTGTTGTTAGAAAATCAAAATATATAGTTAGGAACAGTAGGAACAGGGAATTATTGCAATCTATAGATATAACTCTAAATGTTTGAGAAGAAATGGAAGTCACGTTAAAATACTATATAAACTATAAGGTATTGAAACAATAGAAAAATAATCATTTTAATATTTTTATATTTCTGTCTTGAGACTGTTATTAATAAAAATGAGGATGGAATCCAGAGAGCCAATAGATTTGTGCCAGATTTCAAAAGGAAAACAGAACAAAATGCATAGGTCATTAACACGGATACAATATGCTTTAGCCATTGCTAATACAAGTTTCACGACTGAGTCGCTCATAGTTCTGTTCTGTTGAAGGGAATTGATATCTTGGATAGACTTGGTTATTATTTAAGTTATAAGGCAATAAGGCATGATTGTGTTTGTGATGTAAGTTTTATAACACAGATTTTGATATGATAGCAGTTTTTCTTCTCAATAATGTACATGCTAATTGAATTTGTTTTCCCATAATATACAGGAGTACCATAAATCTAATAACAAATGATGCATCTAATATTTTTCTGCTCACTTCCCAAACTACCCTTGTCTTCCTTCATATTTCCAAAGCCATCCTCTTCACCATCAATGTCCAAGTACGCAAAAAAAGCTATAGAATATCACTACAAAAATTAGAAGTATTAGATCTAAGGGTACTCTCTTCTATATGCATCATTTTCTTCACGTGAAGTAAAATTTGCCTTCTTCCTTAGCAAACAACAAAAAGTAAAGAATGGATGATTGATAATGTTATTTTTTTATCATGCATTATATATATTATAAAGAATAAAAAATATGCAAATACTTTCCTTGTAGAACAACCCTTTCCTCATCTAAATTAGATTCAGATTTCTCTTTCTACAGCTTTATAAATTTTATCTCATATTTATCAAGTTTTCCAATACCACTACTAGATTGGGGTCGTGGTGACTAGCTAGCTGCGATAATTTCCATAAAGTTCAAACTTAAGTGGCAACAAAAAGATAATAATAATAATAATAAAATAGAATATTCAAGAATCAAGACAATTATTGGTAGCATGCCCTACACTTTCAATTCGTATACTAGATTCATTTTTCTTAATTTTTTATTATAAGCTATGGTCTATCTGAATCATGAGGGAAATTCATCTTTATGCTTCTTCAAAAAAGATGCTCTTTACTTTTATTGACATAATCAGATAATCTTTTCTAGGGTAACAAAGTTCAATTGAAGCCCTCAAAAGATGGAAAAGGAGACTTTCATTAAAGCTTTTTATTCATTTTCATAACTAATACATAGATGTAGAAAAGTGAATTGCATAAAGTGCATGAATGAGAAAGAACCAATAATTAAGTAATAACGTGAATCTTCATAGGAGTAGAAGCAAGTACAAAATTCAAAGCTTAATCAACAATCGTGCATTATTGACAGTACTCTTCACCAAAAGTGTGTGTGTCTCAAGTACAAACTAAAACTAGCGGACCACACAAAATGTGCCTTAGCTTTTACCAAAGTGTGGTACCAACCATTGAACCCCATCGAGCTCATTACCCAAACGATGTGTTATTAGATTCTTCCCTAGCTAGATACAATTCACTATTTACTATTTTACTCTATCAAAATGTTATAAAATTGAAAAAATAAACCTAATAATAATCATAATAATAAAGCCTTACATACAAAAATTCCATTCAGGCATTTCTCCGAACATGTGGTGTGCAGAGTTCAAAACACTAAATTTCAGTTTAATCTAAGCAACATTCAACCCAGTAATTTCAGAAAGATACAGCCAACAACAATTTCAGTCCAAAAACACAAGTTTTAACAACAATTTCAGAGAGAGGGTAGGCGATGGTGGTCGCCGGTGGTGGTGTCGGACGGAGGCGGTGTTGAAGAGAAAACGTTTTTAGTGATAAAAATACCTAGCTTGAATTTGGGGAAGACATGCGTTTCTGAACTTTGGAACCAGGAGTTGAGAAAATGTGTTTTTAGTGATAAAAATTGACGGCCTGTTTGTCGATTTTATTCAAATTTATCGACGGCAAAGGTGTCGATATTTTAAATAATAAAATAGACGACAAAATCGTCGATTTTAATATAAAAAAACAACACATATAGCGTCTATTATATAGATTAAATTTAGACTGTTCATTCCATTTTAGAAAGTAATCTAGATCATTCAAATTTATCGACGGCAGGGTTGTCGATATTTAAAATAATAAAATAGACGACACATTCGTCGATTTTAATATAAAAAAACAACACATGTGTCGTCTATTATATAGATTAAATTTAGACCATTCATCCCATTTTAGAAGGTAATCTAGACCGTTCAAATTTATCGACGGCAAAGTTGTCGATATTTAAAATAAAAAAATAGACGCCATATTCGTCGATTTTATTTTCGACTGCTGGTTCGCCTATACTATGACGATAATAGGGAAATAAATTAATGCATTATAAAAATATCGACGACTAGGCCGTCGATTTTAATATTTTTTTTTTAATTATTTTTTTAGTAATATCGACAGCAGGCCGTCAAAAATTATCGACGGCAGAAATAGCCGTCGATTTTTGCCGTCGATAAACACGTTTTTTCTTGTAGTGTGGTGTAATATTACGACCTCTAAAATGAAATAATAATAATAATAATAATAATAATAATAATAATAATAATAATAATAATAATAATAATAATAATAATAATAATAATAATAATAATGAAAAGGAGATATATACTAGGAGCCTTGAAAAACGGGTAAAGCAAATTCGCAAAATGCAAACCGCAACACTCAGAAAACCGGGTTACTTGCGTGCGATGAAAACTAAGGATCAAAGGTATAAATGAACAGAAAGTAGGAATAGGGGGGCCAAAAATACAAAATAACGAGCTCCTAACTCAGCCTGCGAAGCTAAGGCTGGCCAGAGAATATTTACATACATATATGCATACCCTAAAATCCAAAATACAAAGATAAACCCTAATTCTCCATAAACCTCTAAGAGGTACAAAATAAAGTAGCTGTTCGGGGAGTTAAGTACATATATAAACATAAACTATACATCAAAAGAAAACCCAGAAACCACTCCGCTACAGAAGTCCAGACGCCTACCGAGGAGCCTCTCGACCTGCATCTGAAAAACAACAATACAGTATGGGGTGAGAACTGGAGGTTCTCAGCATGGTAAAGGTGCCACGCATATAAGATATAAGGTCCTGGGAATGCCAGAGGCAATCCTAGAACGCCGACACTCAGATTACAAAGCTTAAAGTACTAAACAGAAACCATAAAATGGGTAGTTATCTAGGAAAATCTAAACTCAGCTTAAACTTAATCTTAACACTAAACCTGTCCCTCTTTCCTCCATTCCTCCATCTCCGGTGAGTTCGCAAAGACAGACAAACAGACAATTTGCAAGCATAAGTAGGAGACAAGTAGTGCAAGTAGTAAATATAGCAATTAATATAATATATTCAGTTAGGCATTCCCAAGTAATACATAGCAAACAAACAAACAAAATGCATGTGATGTATGCCTGTCCTATAGCTGATGAGGCTCATCTATCGGTTATCAAGCCAACTCAACAAGTCTGAAACCCTTGGACTGTCCCCTGTCGCACATCCCCAAGAGTCTATGCATAGCTTTTTCTTATTTCATTCATAATTCATACATTCATACATAACTTTACTCAATAGCCTTAGTATCATATATCCTCCAAACATACTCATTCTTCTCATATAACTCATCACTTTTAAACTTTACTTCACCCCAAGTTAACTCTATTTCTAGCTCCAACTTATTACTAGGCTTATCATTATGTTCTAGGACTTAAAGAGTAAAAATAGAGGTATAGAGATTCGAAATGTAGCTTTAAATCACAAAACTTAATTGCTGAAAACAGAGGGTTCGCGTACGCAAGCAACTTGCTCGCGTACGCATCCCACTTGCCCGCGTACGCGAAATGCCTAACCCGTAGGGATTGGTCGTGTTGCGTGTAAGTGGTCGCGTACGCAACCCTCTAAAGTTCTTTGCTCGCGTATGCATGCACCACCTCGCGTACGCGAGTTATGCAGAAATCAGAAAAAAATGCTTAAGTTGCAGAATTTCACCTTTTCAGTACCAAACTTCCGACGCGCATAACTTTTTCGTTTTAAAACATTTTCCATCCGTTCTTCGAACGGCATAAACTTCATGAACCCAATTTTCATATGAAATAAATTTAAAATAATTTGGGGGTCCAGAAGCCAAGTTATGCTCCACCGAAGTTCAGCCAAAAATTAGTTTTACACCAAAAACCTCAACCTCAATTTTTACCAAAACAAGATTTTCACAAACGATTCCAAGGTTTCCCACAACACCAAAACAATCCAAATAACCCCCTCCACATTCTCATTCTTTCCACAACATACAACACATCATTCCACTACTCAAAACCAATCAATCCATATCCAAAGCAATCATGAGATATCAATGAAACAACAATAACAATTTCATATTCATAATCCTCACTAAATCACCATCAACCACAAGCAATAGTCATCATTCCCTTTCTCACACTCATTTAACATCCTCCATAAGCTTTACTAAACATTAAGCACTATCATACATCCAGCCTATCCTATGGTCATCTAGCCTAAGTTTTCACAGAACGTTATATATTACGTACGTGAAACCTAAACCATACCTTGGCCGCTTTTCACGTATTGTCCAAAGCAATCACCAAAGCCAACACAGCCCCTCAAGCCCAAAATCTCCAAAGCACAAGCACCCAACCTCCACCAAGCCTCTAATGTACTCAAGCAAGCTCTAACATACACACATACAAGCCTAATTCACATATATCACACATACACACCCAAGTCCAATACCCAATACAGTAAATCCAAGAAATTGACTAGGGTTAGTGATTCTTACCATACCCACGGACCAACGAACTAAGTCCACCAATCCTCGCAAGCTAGATCAAACCCAATTTCACCAATGATACTTTCTTTCTGCGCAAACGCTTGATGCTGGTGTCATCATTCCTAACCAGAGTTACCGGTAGTATCAGATCTTCCTTCACTTGAACTGATTTCGGCTCCAGAACATGGCTCGCATCAGGAGTATATTTACGAAAGAGGCTATGGCGGCTGCCCTAGTCCAGGAAGAGAACAAGCAACAACAGCCTGTGTACTTCATAAGTAAGGTGCTCCAGGGAGCAGAAATGAGATATACTAGGCTACAGAAATTAGTTTAAGTCTTGTTAGTCTCCTCTCAGAGGTTAAGACAATACTTTCAAGGACACCCAATCACACTGTAAACTGACCAGGCAATTCGACAAATTTTGTAGAAGCCTGACCTAGCGGGATGAATAATGACTTGAGAAATAGAACTATCTCAGTACGACATCCAGTATGAATCTTGGCACGGGATCAAAGCACAAGCTATGGTTGATTTCTTAGTTGAAGTGACCGGAGACGTTCCCGAGGTCCTGAGCACGCGGTGGAAACTCCATGTTGACGGAGCTTCCAACCAAGTGTTCGGAGGAGCCGAGAACATTTTAGAAAGCTCAGAAGGAATAACTTACAAGCAATCTATCAAATTTGAATTTTTGGTCTTGAACAACCAAGCCGGATACGAAGCTATCATTGGTGGCTTAATTTTAGCCAAAGAGGTCAGAGTAGCAAATCTTGAGTTAACAGTGACTCTCAGATCGTGACCCCACAAGTGAACGGGACATACCAAGCTCGGAACCCGTTATTCCAAATATATTTGGAAAGAACTAAACAGTTATGCAAGAATTTTGAGTAGGTAGTGGTACAGCATGTACCCAAGGAGAGAAATGCTAGAGCAGGCCTTTTGTCAAAACTGGCAAGCACCAAGCCTGGAACCGAAAACCGATCTCTCATCTAGGGCTTGGTGAAGGAGCCATCGGTGGCCCTCTGTTTGACCCAGGCTCAAGAAGAACCTCTTTCTTAGATCAGCCGGATTCGACGTTTTCTTGAAGAACGATAGTTGCCGAAAAACGAGAAAGAAGCCAAAGTTGTGAGAAGGGAGGCCGCCAAGTACGTAGTGATACAGGGGTAGCTATACAAGAGAGGGCTCAACCAACTCTTACTGAAGTGCTTACGGCCCGATCAGACGGAGTATGTCCTAAGGGAAGTGCATGAAGGATGTTGTGGACACCACATTGGGGGGAAATTCTTAGCTCAAAAGCTCGTTAGAGCTAGTTACTACTGGCCCTCCATAATGGCGGATGCTTAGGAGTTTGTTAAGAAATGCAAGAAATGCCAAGAAAACACATACTTCCATAACACACCGCCAGAAGAGCTAAGCTCCGTTATGGCTTCACGACCCTTCTCCCAATGGGGAGTTAACCTTCTGGGTCCCTGATGAGCGAATAATTTATACGCTTTTTGGCATTGTTTTTAGTATGTTTTTAGTATATTTTAGTTAGTTTTTATTATGTTTTTATTCAAAAATCACATTTCTGGACTGTACTATGAGTTTGTGTGTTTTTTTCTATGATTTCAGGTATTTTCTAGCTGAAATTGAGGGACCTGAGTAAAAATCTGATTCAGAGGCTGGAAAAGGACTGCAAATGTTGTTGGATTCTGACCTTCTTGCACTCGAAGTGGATTTTTTGGAGCTACAGAAGCTCAATTGGCGTGCTCTCAATTGTGTTGAAAAATAGACATTCTGGGCTTTCCATCAATATATAATAGTCCATACTTTGCTCGAGATTTGATGGCCCAAACCGGCGTTCCAAGTCAGCATAGAAATTCTGGCATCAAAACGCCAGAACTGGCATAAAAGCTGGAGTTAAACACCCAAACTGGCACAAAAGCTGGAGTTTAACTCCAACAAAAAGTCTCTACATGTGAAAGCTTCAATGCTCAGCCCAAGCACACTCCAAGTGGGCCCGAAAGTGGATTCTGCATCATTTACTCATTTCTGTAAACCCTAGGCTACTAGTTTTCTATAAATAGGACCTTTTGCTATTGTATTTACAGACCTTTTTCATACTTTAAACCTTTGGAACTTGTATGTTCACGTTTGGGGCTGGCCTCACAGCCATGCCTAGACCTTTTGTTCTTATGTATTTTCAACGGTAGAGTTTCTACACACCATAGATTAAGGTGTGGAGCTCTGCTATTCCTCATGAATTAATGCAAAGTACTATTGTTTTTCTATTCAACTCAAGCCTATTTCTTCTCTAATATATACACTCGTTCTTCAACCTGATGAATGTGATGATCCGTGACACTCATCATCATTCTCACCTATGAACGCGTGCCCGACAACCACTTCCGTTCTACTTGCAATAGCTTGAGTGCGTATCTCTTAGCCTTCTGGTTCATGACGCATGGTTGCCTCGCCTGACAACCGAGCCTTCCATTCCATGAGATCAGAGTCTTCGTGGTATAGGCTAGAATTAATTGGCAGCATTCATGAGATCCAGAAAGTCTAAATCTTGTTTGTGGTATTCCGAGTAGGATCTGGGAAGGGATGACTATGACGAGCTTCAAACTCGCGAGTGTTGGGCGTAGTGACAGACGCAAAAGGATCAATGGATCCTATTCCAACATGATCAAGAACCGACAGATGATTAGTTGTGCGGTGACAGCGCATTTGGACTATTTTCACTGAGAGAACGGAAGGTAGCCATTGACAACGGTGAAACCCAACATAAGCTTGCCATGGAAAGGAGTATGAATGATTGGAAGAATGCAATAGGAAAGCAGAGGTTTAGAAGGAACAAAGCATCTTCATACGCTTATCTGAAATTCTCACCAATGAATTACATAAGTATCTCTATCTTATTTTATGTTTTATTCATCTTTTAATTATCAATTCTCCATAACCATTTGAATCTGCCTGACTGAGATTTACAAGATGACCATGGCTTGCTTCAAGCCGACAATCTTCGTGGGATCGACCCTTACTCACGTAAGGTTTATTACTTGGACGACCCAGTGCACTTGCTGGTTAGTTGTGCAGAGTTGTGATAAATTGTTGAGATTACAATTGTGCGTACCAAGCTGTTGGCACCATTGATGATCACAATTTCGTGCACCAAGTTTTTGGCGCCGTTGCCGGGGATTGTTCGAGTTTGGACAACTGACGGTTCATCTTGTTGCTCAGATTAGGTAATTTTATTTTATGTTTAAGCTTTTTACTTTTTAATTTTTGAAAAATTTCAAAAAAATAAAAAATAAAAATATATTTTACTTTGTTCTTCAGAATTTTTAAGAATGAATTCTAGAGTTTCATGATGATTTGTTGAAGTTTGGCTGGTTGTGAAACCATGTCTAAATTTTTGGACCGAGGTTTCAACTTATCATCACAAGGGCTTATTGATTCCTATCAAACTTGCTGTTGAACGTAATGATCTGCTAAAGCTTGGCTGGCCATTGGCCATGTCTAGTGTTTTGAACCGAAGCTTTCCCTGAAAGCTTGGCTGGCTAGTAAGCCATGTCTAATTCATGGACCGGAGTTTTAGACTAACATTGCATGATTCCTGGAATTCTTATTAAGAATTTTGAATCTCTTTATTTTCTTTTCCAAATAATTTTCGAAAAATCACAAAAAAAATTCATAAAATCTTTAAATAAAAAATATTTTATGTTTCTTGTTTGAGTTTAGTGTCAATTCTTAAGTTTGGTGTCAATTGCATGTCTTTCTTCTTCTTGCATTCTTCAAATACATGCATTATGTTCTTCATTAATCTTCAAGTTGTTCTTGATAATTTCATTGCTCTGATCTTTAAATTCTCTTGTTTTGTGTGTTTCATTATTTTTCGTATGCATTTTCAATTTGTTAGTATCTTTAAATTCTCTTGTTTTGTGTGTTTCATTATTCTCTTTGGTGTCTTGCATGCATTGTTTGTTTAATCTTAGTTTTCCATGATTAGTTGCATTTTGATTATTTCTCATCATTAAAAAAAATTCAAAAAATTTTCAAAACTATGTCTTTTCAAGTCAATAATACAGAGAATTGAAGATTCATAATATTCAGCAGAGGAATTACAGAGAAAAAGCTGGGCGTTCAAAACGCCCAGTGAAGAAGGAAAACTAGCGTTTAAACGCCAGCCAGGGTACCTGGCTGGGCGTTAAACGCCCAAAAAGGTAGTATTTTGGGCGTTAAACGCCAGAATGGATACCATTCTGAGCGTTTAACGCCAGGATGGCACAAGAGGAAAGATTTTGTTTTTAATTCAAATCTTTTTCGAATTTTCATAATTTTTCAAAATCAAATTTTTTTTCAAATCATATCTTTTCAATCATATCTTTTCAAAATCAATTTCTTTCCATTTTTTTTTCATTTTCGAAAATTCTTGCTACAATTAATGATTTAATTCAAAATTTTCAAGTTGTTACTTGCCTATTAAGAAAGGATCAAATTTTAAATTCTAGAATCATGTCTTTTAATTTCTTGTTAGTCAAGTAATCAACTTTAATTTGAAAACTTCCTTTTTTTTTAATTTGATTTTCAATCATATCTTCTCAATCATATCTTCTCAATCACATCTTTTTCAAAATAATTTTCAATCATATCTTTTTTTATTTCTAATTTCAAAATCTTTTTCAAAATCAATTAACTATTACCTCAATTTCAATTTTCGAAAATTATCAACCATTTTTTTTCAAAATTTCTTTTAATTATTTCAAAATCTTTTTAATTTGTTTTCGAAAATTCTTCCCCTCTTCTCACATCCTTCTATTTAATGACTAACACTCCTCCACTATCAGCAATTCGGACTCTCTCTCTATAAGTTCGAATTATCTCCTCTCTACCTCCTCCTTCTATTCTTCTTTTCCTCTGACACCTCAAGGAATCTCTATACTGTGATATAGAGGATTCCATACTTTCCTCTTCTCTCTTTCATATGAGCAGGAGCAAGGACAAGGGCATTCTTGTTGAAGCTGATCCTGAACCTGAAAGGACCTTGAAGAGAAAGCTAAGAGAAGCTAAAGTATAACTCTCTGTGGAGGACCTAACAGAAATTTTCAAACAAGAAGAAGCCATGGCAGCCGAAAACAACAACAATGCCAACAATGCAAGGAAGGTGCTTGGTGACTTTACTGCACCTACTCCCGACTTCTATGGGAGAAGCATCTCTATCCCTGCCATTGGAGCAAACAACTTTGAGCTTAAGCCTCAATTAGTTTCTCTAATGCAATAGAATTGCAAGTTTCATGGACTTTCATTAGAAGATCCTCATCAGTTCTTAGCTGAATTCTTGCAAATCTGTGATACTGTTAAGACCAATGGGGTTGACCCTGAGGTCTACAGACTTATGCTCTTCCCTTTTGCTATAAGAGACAGAGCTAGGACATGGTTGGACTCACAACCTAAAGAAAGCCTGAACTCTTGGGAAAAGCTAGTCAATGCCTTCTTGGCAAAGTTCTTTCCACCTTAAAAATTGAGTAAGCTTAGAGTGGAATTTCAAACCTTCAGACAGAAGGAAGCTGAATCCCTCTATGAAGCTTGGGAAAGATACAAGTAATTGATCAGAAGGTGTCCTTCTGACATGCTTTCAGAATGGAGCATCATAGGTAGGGGTGTTCAAATCCAAACCGATCCAAATTAAAACGCTCATCCAATCCAATCCAACCCGAAAACCGATTAAAACTGCACTAATTCGGATTTGATTGGATTCTATTTTTTGTAAACCGCTGGATCGGATCGGATTTTGGATCTACTTTTCATAACCGATCCAATCCAATCCAAACCGCACAATGTGTTATAATATTATTATTTTATTATTATATTTACAATTATACTTATAACATGTTCAATTGTTTATACATTTTTATATTATTCATGTATTATTATTATTTAATAAATATTTTACGTTCAAAATATTATTTATTTATTTATTTTAACTAACCTATAATTTTATTTATATTGTTATGTTATCGTTGGCTTTTTAATATATTGTTGAGACTTGTTATATGTATTTAATTTTTTTAATTTATAAAACCGCAAATCCAATCCAATCCAAATCGCTTGAAATTGGATTGGATCGGATCGGATTTTTTTTTAAAAGCATCCAATCCAAACCGCACCGCAAGTAAAATTAGTGTTCGGATCGGATGAGTTTTTTACTCAAAACCGATCCAAACCTTACCGCGAACACCCCTAATCATAGGTATCTTCTATGATGGTCTGTCTGAACTGTCCAAGATGTCATTGGACAGCTCTGCTGGAGAATCTCTTCATCTGAAGAAGACGCCTGCAGAAGCCCAGGAACTCATTGAAATAGTTGCAAATAACCAATTCATGTACACTTCTGAAAGGAATCCTGTGAATAATGGGACAAATCAGAAGAACGGAGTTTTTGAGATTGATACTTTTAATGTCATATTGGCTCAGAACAAAATATTGACTCAGCAAGTCAATATGATTTCTCAGAGTCTGCCTGGCATGCAAGCAGCAACAGGCAGTACCAAAGAAGTCTCATCTGAAGAAGAAGCTTATGATCCTAAGAACCCAGCAATGGAAGAGGTGAATTACATGGGAGAATCCTATGGAAACACCTATAATCCTTCATGGAGAAATCATCCAAATCTCTCATGGAAGGACCAGCAGATGCCTCAACAAGGTTTCAACAACAGTAATGGTGGAAGAAATAGGTTTAGCAATAGCAAGCCTTTTCCATCATCTTTTCAGCAACAGACAGAGAATTCTAAGCAGAGCCACTCTGACTTAGCAACCATAGTCTCTGATCTAATTAAAACCACTCAAAGTTTCATGACTGAAGCAAGGTCCTCTATTAGAAATTTGGAGGCACAAGTGGGTCAGCTGAGTAAGAAAGTTACTGAACTCCCTCTAGTACTCTTCCAAGCAATGCAGAAGAGAACCCAAAGAGAGAATGCAAGGCCATAAACACGTCCCACATGGCCGAATGCATAGATGAGGGAAAGGCAGTGATTTCCACTGAGGAAGACCTCAATGGACGTCCACTGGCCTCCAAGGAGTTCCTTAATGAGGAACCATGGGAATCTGAGGCTCATACAGAGACCATAGAGATTCTATTAAATTTACTTCTGCCATTATAAGCTCTGATGAGTATTCTTCCTCTGAAGAAGATGAAGATGTTACTGAAGAGCAAGTTGCTAAGTACCTTGGAGCAATCATGAGGTTAAATGCCAAGCTATTTCGTAATGAGATTTGGGAGGATGAACCCCCGTTGCTTACCAAAGAACTGGATGACTTGACTAGGCAGAGATTACCTCAGAAGAGACAGGATCCTGGAAAGTTCTCAATACCTTATACCATAGGCACCATGACCTTTGAGAAGGCTCTGTGTGACCTGGGGTCAAATATAAACCTCATGCCTCTCTCTGTAAGGGAGAAGCTAGGGATCCTTGAGGTACAAGCTGCAAGAATCTCACTAGAGATGGTAGATAATTCAAGAAAATAGGCTTATGGACTTGTAGAAGATGTCTTGGTAAAGGTTGAAGACCATTACATCCCTGCTGATTTCATAATCCTAGATACTGGGAAGTGTATGGATGAATCCATCATCCTAGTAAAAGCTGTGATTGATGTTGACAGAGGAGAATTGGTCCTCCAAGTGAATGAGGACTCCCTTGTGTTTAAAGCTCAAGGATCTCCCTCTGTAACCATGGAGAGGAAGCATGAAAAGCTTCTCTTAATGCAGAGTCAATTAGAGCCCCCACAGTCAAACTCTAAGTTGGTGTTGGGAGGCCATCATCATGCTCTGAGTATCTGTGAGGCTCCATGAGAGCCCACTACCAATCTATTGACATTAAAGAAGAACTTGTTGGGAGGCAACCCAATCTTTACTTATCTATGTTAAATTTCTATTTTCTATTGTTATTTTATATTTTCTGTAGGTTGATGATCATGTGAAGTCACAAAAACAACTGAAAAAGCAAAAACAGAATGAAAAATAATATTAAAAATAGCACACCCTGGAGGAGAAGCTTACTGGCGTTTAAACGCCAGTAAGGGTAGCAGAATGGGCATTAAACGCCCAGTCTGGCACCATTCTAGGCGTTTAACACCAGAAATGGGCACAGAGCTAGCGTTTAACGCCAGAAACGGGCACAAAGCTGGCGTTAAACGCCAGAAATGGGAGAAAAGCTGGCGTTAAACGCCAGAAATGGGCAGCAACCTGGTGTTTAACGCTAGGATTGGCACAGGAAGGGGCGTTTACACGTTAATATGGTGCAGGGATGAGAAATCCTTGATACCTCAAGATCTGTGGACCCCACAGGATCCCCACCTACCTCATCTCTCTCTCTCTCTTCTTCACACCTTCCCATAACACCCTTCCTCAAATACCCCTCACCTATCAAATCCTACCCTCTTCTCCATAATCTCTTCACCAATCCACATCCGTCCATCATAAAACCCCACCAACCTCACCATTCAAATTCAAACCGCTTTCTCTCCCAAACCCACCCATACATGGCCGAACCCTACCCCTCTCTCCACTCTTATATAAACCCATCTTCACTCCTTCATTTTCACACAACATAAACACTCCTTCTCCCCCTTGGCCGAAACACTAACCCCCCTCCATCTCCTCTATTTCTTCTTCCTCTACTCTCTTCTTTTATCTTTTGCTCGAGGACGAGCAAACCTTCTAAGTTTGGTGTGGTAAAAGCGTTGCTTTTTATTTTTTCATAACCATTTATAGCACCAAAGGCCGGAGAAACCTCTAGAAAGAGGAAAGGGAAGGCAAAAGCTTCCACCTCCGAGTCATGGAAGATGGATAGATTCATCTCAAGGGTGCATCAAGACCACTTCTATGAAGTTGTGGCCAAGAAGAAGGTGATCCCCGAGGTCCCTTTCAAGCTCAAAAGGGTGAATATCCGGAGATCCGACATGAGATTCGAAGAAGAGGTTGGGAAATTCTTACCAACCCCATTCAACAAGTCAGGATCTTAATGGTTCAAGAGTTCTATGCCAATACATGGATCACCAAGAACCATGATCAAAGTGTGAACCCGGACCCAAAGAATTGGCTTACAATGGTCCGGGAGAAATACTTAGATTTCAGTCTGAAAAATATAAGGTTGGCATTCAACTTGCCCATGATGCAAGGAGATGCACGCCCCTACACTAGGAGGGTCAACTTTGATCAAAGGTTGGACCAAGTCCTCATAGACATTTGTGAAGAGGGCGCTCAATGGAAGAGAGATTCAAGAGGGAAGCCGGTTCAACTAAGAAGGCATGACCTCAAGCCCGTGGCTAGGGGATGGTTGGAGTTCATCCAACGCTCAATCATTCCCACTAGCAACCGGTCTGAAGTTACTATAGACCGGGCAATCATGATCCACAGCATCATGATTGGAGATGAAGTAGAAGTTCATGAGGTTATATCCCTAGAACTCTACAAGGTGGCGGACAAGTTCTCTACTTTGGCAAGGTTAGCCTTCCATCATCTCATTTGTCACCTCTGCAATTCAGCTAGAATTGACATAGAGGAAGGTTAGCCTTCCTTGTTCTTATTTTTTTGTTTTTCGTTTACTATGCTTGATGTTTTATTTATGTTTGTGTCTTATTACATGATCATTAGTGTCTTAGAGTCTATGCCTTAAAGATATGAATGTCCTATGAATCCATCACCTTTCTTAAATGAAAAACGTTTTTAATTGCAAAAGAAAAAAAAGTACATGAATTTCGAATTTTAAAATAGTTTAATTATTTTGATGTGGTGGCAATACTTTTTGTTTTCCGAATGCATGCTTGACGTTAAGATTTTTTGCCAGTAAAGAATGTCATAAAAACAGTCGCGTTGTAGATATAGTCTCTAAACTGACAGAAATCCCTTCGTACAAACGTTTTGGTTGTCACAAGTAACAAACCCCTTTGAAATTGATAACCGAGTATTCAAACCTCGGGTCGTCTTCTCAAGGAATTGCAGGGAGGTATGTTCTTATTATTGGTTATGAAGATTATAAATTGGGGGGTTTTGAGAAATTTGGAGTTTGGGCAATGTGCACAGGTATATTTTCAAGCAATAAAAATTAATAAATAACTGTAAAATAAACTCTTGGCAAGGTATGAAGAACTGGAGGTCCTATCCTAGTTATCCTTATCAATTGTGATGAGAATTGGATTCTTTCCCCACCTTATTAACCTCTAACTATGAAGGTAAGTTAAGTGGACAGATTAATTCCAAATTTCAATCAACAATGAGTTTGATAACTCAAGAGTTACCAATGTCTCAACCAAAGCCAAAAGAGAGAAATTCTACTTGAATGGAAATAATTTGGATAAACACAGGGCATTAATAAATTAAAGAGAGCAATCATGAGTCTGAAATACTTCGAATTATATTAAATAAAATGTTCAAATCATAACATGGGAATTCATAAATTAAATTGGAAAAAGAAAAATAAATAAAAATAAAGAACCTGGGATTGAGTGTCACTCCTAAAACTAAGAGAAGTCCTAAATCCTAATCATAAGAGAGAGGGGAGAACCTCTCTCTCTAAAAACTACATCTACTCCTAAAATTGTAAATATGTGAGCCTCTCTATGAATGGATGTATTCTCCTACTTTATAGCCTCTAATCTGTGTTTTTTGGGCCGCAAACTGGGTCAAAAACAGTCCAGAATTCGCTGGTTTCGAATTTTGCCACGCTGGATTTCCGTCATTGCGACGCGGCCGCATGAATCACGCGGTCGCGTCGCCTAGCATCAGTGAAACTATAATATATTATATATCAAATCGAAGCCCCGGACGTTAGCTTTCCAACGCAACTGGAACCGCGTCGTTTGGACCTCTGTAGCTAAAGTTATAGCCGTTTGAGTGTAGAGAGGTCAGGCTGGACAGCTTAGCAGTTTCTCCAACTTCTTGTATTCCTTCCACTTTTGCATGCTTTCTTCCCATCCTCCAAGCCATCCTTGCCTTATAATATCTGAAAATACTTAACACACATATCAAGGCATCTAATGGTAATAAGAGAGAATTAATAATAAGCAAATATAAGATCAAAGAAGCATGTTTTCAATCATAGCACATAATTAGGAAGGCAAATGTAAAACCATGCAAATAGTGTGAATAAGTGGGTAAAGAGTTGATAAAATCCACTCAATTGAGCATAAGATAAACCATGAAATAGTGGTTTATCAACCTCCCCACACTTAAACACTAGCATGTCCTCATGCTAAACTCAAGAGAAGCTATAAGGATGAAAAGGAATGGTAGAATGTATGAAATGCAATCCTATGAATGCAACTACATGCAAAATGATTCTACCTACTTAGTTAAAAGTAAACACATCTCTCAAGAGGAAATATGAACTGGATTTCACTAATTCAAATCATAAGAATGAAGTACAAATAGACTTGCAAGAAGAAAATAGCTCATGAAAGCAGGGAACAAGGAATTGAGCATCGAACCCTTACTGGTGGTGTATACACTCTAATCACTCAAGTGTTTTAGGTTCGATTCTCTCAATTCTCTACTAACCTTGCTTTCTAAGGCTTGCTCTTCATCTAACAATCAACATAAGTTTAATGCACAAATACACAAATCAGGAGGTCTTTTAAGGGTTGTAATGGGGTTAGGGTCAAGGTAGGATTGTATTTGGCCAAGTGGACTAAAATCTGAATCCTTAATTAACTTAAACTTGCCACCTAACTTTAGACAATCCATGTAATCATAATATAATATCTAACTATCCATTAACCATGTTTTCCACATATTCATGCATTCTAATTCTAAGTACCGTACATATGCATTGCTTTCACCACTTACTTTGGGGCATTTTGTCCCCTTTCTCTTATTTGCACTTTTTCTTTTCTTTTTCTCTCTTTTTTTTCTTTTTCTTCTTTATATATATATATATATATATATATATTCTTTTTCTTTTGTTTTTCTCAATGCATATGATTAATTTATTGAATGCATGAACATGTCCCAAACATTTCTTTCACATTTTTAGAAAATTCTAACATACTCAATTCTCAAACCAAATATTTCCAAACCCAATTTCCCACACTTAAATCATAAGCACTCTCACTAGTCTAAGCTAACTAAGGATTCAAATTAAGGACATTATTGTTTTTCGCTTAGAATTAATGATGTGCTAAAGTAAAGAACAAAGGGGTAAAATAGGCTCAAATTGGTTTGCAAAGGATAATGAAAGGTAAGGCCATATGGGTATGTAAGCTCAGTGAAACAAAGGCCTCAATCATGTAAGTGTATGCATACATCAAATTATGGAAATATAGAATTAAGCAAGACAAAGATCACAATTTTAGAGAGAAAAAACACACATCAAAAATAAAATATTGGTTGAAAAATGCAACCAATTTAAATAGGCTCAAAATCTCACAGGTTTTGTGTGTTCGAGTTCTAAACATGTTCCAGTATAATATCTCTTCAAACAAGTGTAACATTAAATTTTATTCAAATTAGTGAAATTCTCTAAAAATTTTCTTGAAAAAGAAAATATTACTTTAACCAAGTGGTAAAATATGCACAAAAATCAAACAAATATGCAATCAAACATGCAAATACAATAATGAACCAACAAATAAAATAAAAATTTTGGTGTTGAGTCAGGAAATAACTAACCCATGGAGATCGGTATCGACCTCCCCACACTTAAAGATTGCACCGTCTTCGGTGCATGCTGAGATGTGCAGGTGGACGGGTTGTTTCAACTGACGCTTTTCTCATCAAGGAATGTGCGTAGGAACTTGTTTGTCTCTCCTATGTAAACGTCTTCCGGTTCTCTTCCTGGTGGCCATCCTGAAAGAAAAAGGGAAGGAAAGTAACCCAAAGCAAAGATAGAAAACAAATAAAACATGGGTTGGTTAATGCCAAAAGTGAGGGTCTCAATTACATGGTAGTTACAACATGCAAGTGAGAAAACAATAGAAGTACATGGCATACTAGTGGTGCAAAATATTGCAACAATGAGGGAGAGTGTGTGGGTAAGGAGAGATAATATAAATTCATATCAATGTAAAAGTAATACAGGTATAAAAGATTGGCATTGATATAAATAATATTACCTATTCAAAATAAAACAAGTCACTAAGCATCAAGAAAATACCAGAAAAGATGTAACAGTTGAATAAGAATATTTGAACACCAATTATAATTTTAGAAAAATAAAAATATGCAATGAATGAAAGTATGCAAATGAATTAAATAAAATAAAATGGAAGTGAGAGAAAATAAGAAAGGAAGAAGAAAGAAATAAGAAAAGATAAGAAGAATAAGGATTCGGAGAAGAAAAGATAAGAAAATTGGCACTAATCTGGATAGGTTGTGCGACGCTGGCCACGCGGTCGCGTGGGTGACGCGGTCGCGTGGTGCGCAATAAGGTTAGGCGACGCGGACGCGTGGGGCACGCGATCGCGTGACTCAATTTGTGCTAGTGGCGCGAGTGCAGCCTCGCGGTCGCACAACTCTCTGTTTAAAACTCTTTTGCCAAAAATTTGGGTGACGCGATCGCGTGGTCGACGCAATCGCATGAGTGGCCATCATGGGGATATGACGCGGACGCGTGGGGCATGCGTTCGCGTGGTGAGGCTTGGGCTTCCAGCACGATTCCAGCCCAACTCCAGCTCAACTTTCGGCCATGCACCCGGTTGACGTCGATTGTCAGGTCACGCGGCCGCGTGGGTGACGCGGTCGCGTGGGAGGCCATTATTCCATATGACGCGGTCGCGTCAGCGACGTGGTCGCGTGGGGTAATTTGTGCCATTGGCACGCCTCCAGCGCTGCTCCTGCGAAACTCTCTGTTCGTTTTTATTTTTCTCCCCTCTCCTTGCGACGCGGACGCGTCGCTGATGCAGTCGCGTCGCGTGCTCGCTTTTTTTTTTTTTTTTGTAATCTGAAAAATGCAGAATGCAGTGTTAATATGAATGTGATGCAAAACTCCAGGTTCAATATAACAAAATAAAATAAAATTTAAAAACAAATAAAACTAAATAAAAATGAAAAAGGACGATCATACCATGGTGGGTTGTCTCCCACCTAGCACTTTTAGTTAAAGTCCTTAAGTTGGACATTTGATGAGCTTCCTGTTATGGTGGCTTATGCTTGAACTCATCCAGGAATCTCCACCAGTGTTTGTGATTCCAGTAACCTCCGAGGTCCCAAACTAGGCATGTAAAACCCTTGAGCAGCTTCAAAAAGATTCTTAGGCTCCCGGGGTGTTGGATGTCAGAACAGATTCCAGGATCCCAAACCTTGCTTTTACACCCATTTTTGTCGGGATCTGTATTTTTCCAGCTAGGTGATAAGGAATTTGAATTCTCACTGCAGCTACCAAATAGCTTCCTAGACCCATTCAATTGAGCTCTACACCAACCTTTGCGTTTAAACTTAAAGCTTCCAACCATGATGAACCTTGTAGGACAATTCTTACCACTGGCCATCTTCCTCTTACTCTTAATGCCACAAAGAGCTCTAAGTTGACCATCCGTCTCCAGTAGCCCATATTCAAGTGGGATTAGAAAGCTATGGGATATGAATTTTACCCACTTGAATGTTGTGAAGGATGATGGTAACTTAGGGGGAGGTATTTTTAATGAAATTGCAAGCTCCACTCCCTTGTGCTCTTCTCTGATAATTACCACTTCTTTGCAAGCTTCTTCAATTTCAACCTCTTCCTCTTGGCAGCTCTCTTTCAATTCAATCTCCTCTTCATTGCTTTCCAAGGGCATGGGAGGTTGTGCTTCTTCTTCTTGAATCTCCATCTCTTGATCAACCTCTTCCAAGTCTTCAACTATGATATGCTTTGGAGGTTGTACACCCTCCTCAGCATCAATTTCAACCGTCTTGAAAGGAGGCTCTATGTCTTGACTTTCCCATGGAGGTTCTGCATCTCCTAAGTCTTCAATCACTTCTTCTTCTTCTTGAACAATGACAGTTTCTTCTACTTGTTCTAGTACAAATTCATTCTCTGTCTTGTTCACTGGGGTTTCTGGTATCTCCTTCATGCTATGCTCTTCACTAGACTGTCCACATGAGGCTGTGGCTGATCCTTGTGTATTTAAGCGTCTAGAAGCCCATTGAATTAATACTTGCCCTAGTTGTTGAGTGGTTGCCTGAAATCGATCCATTGTTTCCTTGAAACGATCCTTTATCTCTTGATGCACTCGGCTTTCATAAGTAGGATCATAGTGCTCTTGGATTGATGGATATGGAGATAATGAATATTGAAGTGGTGGTTTTTGGGAGTAATTGGGTTGGAATTGGGGTGGTTCTATATATGGTTCATATGGCTCATAAGGTGGTTGGTATGGTGGTTGAGGGTTAGGGTCATATGGAGGTGAATGGTGGTAGTTGGCTTGTGAGTATGGTGCTCCAAAGTCATGTTGAGGAAATGGTTCATAGGCATATGGTCGTGGTTGTTGATAGTTCACTGGAGGTGGTTGCTGCCATGAGGGTTGATCAAATTCTTGTGGCTCCTCCCATCTTTGATTGTTCCAACCTTGATGCCTGTTCTCATTGTAATTTCTTCTTCCTGCAACATTATTGTAACCAGACTCATAGCCAAAGGGGTGAGAGTTCATAGTAGCAAATAAAAATTAAAAATAAAAATAAATTTAAATTAAAAGGTTATTTAAATTTTGAATTTGAAAATTAAATTTTGAAATTTGAATTTTGAAATTTTGAAATTTGAATTTTTGAAAGTTGAATTTCAAATTTTTGAAATTTGAATTTTTGAAATTTGAAATTTGAAATTTGATTTTTGAAATAAGATAAGATAAGATAAAAATTTTAAAAATAAAAAACTGAAATTTTTTTTTTTTGAAAAAAAATTAATTAAAATTTTTTTTGAATTTAATGAGGAAAGAGAAAAACAATAAAATGACACCAAATTTCAAATTTTTAGATCAAAATGAAGAAAACAACTAAGAACAGCTTGAAGGTCAAGATGAACGCGAAGAACAACTTGAAGATCAAGATGAACACTAAGAATAAATTTTTGAAAAAAAAAATTTTTAATAACTAAATAAAAACAAATAACCTCTTAATTTATGGAAAAGCAAAAATAAAAACAAAAATAAAAACAAATAAACAAGCAAAAATCAAAAAAAATATTTACAATAACCAATAATAAGGCACACGTTTGCAATTCCCCAGCAACGGCGCCATTTTGACGTTAAGATTTTTTGCCAGTAAAGAATGTCATAAAAACAGTCGCATTGTAGATATAGTCTCTAAACCGACAGAAATTCCTTCGTACAAACGTTTTGGTTGTCACAAGTAACAAACCCCTTTGAAATTGATAACCAAGTATTCAAACCTCGGGTCGTCTTCTCAAGGAATTGCAGGGAGGTATGTTCTTATTATTGGTTATGAAGATTGTAAATTGGGGGGTTTTGAGAAATTTGGAGTTTGGACAATGTGCACAGGTATATTTTCAAGCAATAAAAATTAATAAATAACTGTAAAATAAACTCTTGGCAAGGTATGAAGAACTGGAGGTCCTATCCTAGTTATCCTTATCAATTGTGATGAGAATTGGATTCTTTCCCCACCTTATTAACCTCTAACTATGAAGGTAAGTTAAGTGGACAGATTAATTCCAATTTTCAATCAACAATGAGTTTGATAACTCAAGAGTTACCAATGTCTCAACCAAAGCCAAAAGAGAGAAATTCTACTTGAATGGAAATAATTTGGATAAACACAGGGCATTAATAAATTAAAGAGAGCAATCATGAGTCTGAAATACTTCGAATTATATTAAATAAAATGTTCAAATCATAACATGGGAATTCATAAATTAAATTGGAAAAAGAAAAATAAATAAAAATAAAGAACCTGGGATTGAGTGTCACTCCTAAAACTAAGAGAAGTCCTAAATCCTAATCCTAAGAGAGAGGGGAGAACCTCTCTCTCTAAAAACTACATCTACTCCTAAAATTGTAAATATGTGAGCCTCTCTATGAATGGATGTATTCCCCTACTTTATAGCCTCTAATCTGTGTTTTCTGGGCCGCAAACTGGGTTAAAAACAGTCCAGAATTCGCTGGTTTCAAATTTTGCCACGCTGGATTTCCGTCATTGCGACGCGGCCGCATGGATCACGCGGTCACGTCGCCTAGTGTCAAGGGAACTATAACATATTATATATCAAATCGAAGCCCCGGACGTTAGCTTTCCAACGCAACTGAAACCGCGCCGTTTGGATCTCTGTAGCTAAAGTTATAGCTGTTTGAGTGCAGAGAGGTCAGGCTAGACAGCTTAGCAGTTTCTCCAACTTCTTGTATTCCTTCCACTTTTGCATGCTTTCTTCCCATCCTCCAAGCCATCCTTGCCTTATAATATCTGAAAACACTTAACACACATATCAAGGCATCTAATGGTAATAAGAGAGGATTAATAATAAGCAAATATAAGATCAAAGAAGCATGTTTTCAATCATAGCACATAATTAGGAAGGCAAATATAAAACCATGCAAATAGTGTGAATAAGTGGGTAAAGAGTTGATAAAATCCACTCAATTGAGCACAAGATAAACCATGAAATAGTGGTTTATCAATGCTTGAACAGTGCATATTTTTGAATTTGTTGTTTATAAATGTTAAAATTGTTGGCTCTTGAAAGAATAATGAAAAAGGAGAAATGTTATTGATAATCTGAAAAATCATAAAAATGATTCTTGAAGCAAGAAAAAGCAGTGAAAAGCTTGCAGAAAAAAAAAGTGGCAAAAAAAAAAGAAAAAAAGAAAAAGCAAGCAGAAAAAGCCAATAGCCCTTTAAACCAAAAGGCAAGGGTAAAATAAAAAGGATCCAAGGCTTTGAGCATCAGTGGATAGGAGGGCCCACAAGAATAAAATCCTGGCCTAAGCGGCTAAACCAAGCTGTCCCTAACCATGTGCTTGTAGCGTGAAGGTGTCAAGTGAAAAACTTGAGACTGAGCGGTTAAAGTCGTGGTCCAAAGCAAAAGAGTGTGCTTAAGAGCTCTGGACACCTCTAATTAGGGACTCTAGCAAAGCTGAGTCACAATCTGAAAAGATTCACCCAGTTATGTGTCTGTGGCATTTATGTATCCGGTGGTAATACTGGAAAACAAAATGCTTAGGGTCACGGCCAAGACTCATAGAGTAGCTGTGTTCAAGAATCAACATACTGAACTAGGAGAATCAATAACACTATCTGAATTCTGAGTTCCTATAGATGCCAATCATTCTGAACTTCAAAGGATAAAGTGAGATGCCAAAACTGTTCAGAAGCAAAAAGCTAATAGCCCCCCTCATCTAATTAAGACTGATCTTCATAGATGTTTTTGGAATTCATTGTATATTCTCTTCTTTTTATCCTACTTTGTTTTTAGTTGCTTGGGGACAAGCAACAATTTAAGTTTGGTGTTGTGATGAGCGGATAATTTATACGCTTTTTGGCATTGTTTTTAGTATGTTTTTAGTATATTTTAGTTAGTTTTTATTATATTTTTATTAGTTTTTATTCAAAAATCACATTTCTGGACTTTACTATGAGTTTGTGTGTTTTTTTTGTGATTTCAGGTATTTTCTGATTGAAATTGAGGGACCTGAGCAAAAATCTGATTCAGATGCTGAAAAAGGACTGCAGATGCTGTTGGATTCTGACCTCCCTGCACTCGAAGTAGATTTTCTGGAGCTACAAAAGCTCAATTGGCGCACTCTTAATTGCGTTGGAAAGTAGACATCCTGGGCTTTCCATCAATATATAATAGTCTACACTTTGCCCGATATTTGATGGCCCAAATCGGCGTTCCAAGTCAGCATAGAAATTCTGGCGTCAAAACGCCAGAACTAGCATAAAAGCTGGAGTTAAACGCCCAAACTGGCACAAAAGCTGGCGTTTAACTCCAACAAAAAGTCTCTACATGTGAAAGCTTCAATGCTCAGCCCAAGCACACACCAAGTGGGCCCAGAAGTAGATTCTGCATCATTTACTCATTTCTGTAAACCCTAGGCTACTAGTTTTCTATAAATAGGACCTTTTGCTATTGTATTTACAGACCTTTTTCATACTTTAAACCTTTGGAACTTGTATGTTCACATTTGGGGCTGGCCTCACGGCCATGCCTAGACCTTTTTTTCTTATGTATTTTCAACGGTAGAGTTTCTACACACCATAGATTAAGATGTGGAGCTCTGCTGTTCCTCATGAATTAATGCAAAGTACTATTGTTTTTCTATTCAACTCAAGCCTATTTCTTCTCTAAGATATACACTCGTTCTTCAACCTGACAAATGTGATGATCCGTGACACTCATCATTATTCTCACCTATGAACGCCTGCCTGACAACCACTTCCGTTCTACTTGCAATAGCTTGAGTGCGTATCTCTTAGCCTCCTGGTTCATGACACATGGTTGCCTCGCCTGACAACCGAGCCTTCCATTCCATGAGATCAGAGTCTTCGTGGTATAGGCTAGAATCAATTGGCAGAATTCTTGAGATCCAGAAAGTCTAAACCTTGTCTGTGGTATTCCGAGTAGGATCTGGGAAGGGATGACTGTGACGAGCTTCAAACTCACGAGTGTTGGGCGTAGTGATAGACGCAAAAGGATTAATGGATCCTATTCCAACATGATCGAGAACCGACAGATGATTAGCCGTGCGGTGACAACGCATTTGGACCATTTTCACTGAGAGGACGGGAGGTAGCCATTGACAACGGTGAAACCCAACATAAGCTTGTCATGGAAAGGAGTATGAATGATTGGAAGAAGGTAATAGGAAAGCAGAGGTTCAGAAGGAACAAAGCATCTTCATACGCTTATCTGAAATTCTCACCAATGAATTACATAAGTATCTCTATCTTATTTTATGTTTTATTCATCTTTTAATTATCAATTCTCCATAACCATTTGAATCTGCCTGACTGAGATTTACAAGATGACCATAGCTTGCTTCAAGCCGACAATCTTCGTGGGATCGACCCTTACTCACGTAAGGTTTATTACTTGGATGACCCAGTGCACTTGCTGGTTAGTTGTGCGGAGTTGTGATAAAGAGTTGATATTACAATTGTGCGTACCAAGCTGTTGGCACCATTGATGATCACAATTTCGTGCACCAGTCCCTTCCCAGTGGCCCCAGGACAGGTCAAGTATCTCATTGTGGCCATTGATTATTACACCAAGTGGGTGGAGGCTGAACCGTTGGCAAGCATATCATCTGCGAACTATCAAAAATTCTTTTGGAGATAAGTGATCGCGAGGTTTGGAATTTTGGAGGTCGTGGTGTCGGATAACGGAACACAATTTTCCGACAAGAAATTTGGAGAATTCCTGGTAGGCCTCAGAATCAAACAAAAGTTCTCCTCTATGGAACACTCCCAGAGCAATGGACAAGCCGAGGCAACGAACAAGGTCATCCTCAATGGGTTGAATAAGCGCTTGGATCAGAGAAAGGGCTCCTGGACAAACGAGTTAGCTTCCGTCCTGTGGCCTTACAGAACAACCCCACAATCTTCTACAGGGAAGACGCCCTTCGAGCTTACTTATGGTGTCGATGCAGTGATTTTCGTAGGAATTGGATAACCGAGCCCAAGGTTACTCCTCGAAGGAAGCGATGAGGCGACTGAGAAATACCTGATAGATGAGCCAAGGAGTGGCTCACTTGTCAAAATCGGTGCTGAAGCAAAGTTGGCATTGCGTTATAATCGCAAGGTGCAAGCCAGGAGGTTCGAAGAGGGCGACATGGTACTACGATGCAACGACATCGGTCCACCGATCCTGGAGAAGGTAAGCTCTCCCCTAACTGGGAAGGGATCTATAGGGTAAAGGAAGTGCACGAAAGGGCACCCACAACTTAGAGCGGTTAGACGGGAAGGAGGTCCCGAGGACTTGGAATGCAACAAACCTTAGGAGATTTTACTCCTAAAGGCTTAACGACCTCCCGTCCAAACCGGTTGTCCCTTTTTTATCTCTTACTTTCATTTACCTTCATTTACTTTATCTCATCAAATCACTTGTCTCATTATATATTATTAAAGAAGGGATACTCTTTTCCCTTGCCATCAGAGTAGGACGTCGACATGGGGTTTTAACGAGGCCCACTGTCGAAAAGTGATTATGTGTTGATTTTGAAATTTATTTTTGCTTTGATTTATTCATTCGTTATTACCAAGTTATAATCATGGTTTCCCAAGACTGATCACCTCGGGAACCTAAAAGTAACGATATACGGATATCCATCAAGTTATGGCTTAACGTTCAAACGAGGAGGAAACATAGCAATAAAGTGACCAAAATAACACAAAGATTTTAATTATAAGAGTCGAAACTGTTAAAGCGGTAGCTCAAAAGGCATCACGTCAGCCCAACAACAACCAACAAAGAAAAATTGTTCAATTACATGCAAGAGGTATCGCATCGGCCCAATAACAAAAATAGTTCAAAAAGAGTACAAAAGATTACAATTGATAAAACACTGCACTTCTTCAGGATGTTGACAACCTTGCCATCTTGAATCATTTTGAAGGCACCGATAGCCAAAGTGTCGAAGTCGGGAGCAAGGAGAGAGACCTAAGCCTTGGTCGCCTCCTCGGTAGCGGTGATAGCTTCCTAAGCGTCCTTAAGGATCTCTTTATTCTTCTTTTTCATGGTAGCGGCCTCTTGCCAAGCGAAGTTTGCCGACTTCACGACCCCTGCCAGCTTTTCCTCCAGCTCTTTTACATTACTCTCTGCTATGATAGCCCGGCCTTGGGCTTCATTGAGCTATTTGGAAAGAGTGAGGTCTCGTTCCACAAGGTGGTTGATCTCCTCAGCAGCTTCCTTCGCCTTCTTCTCCTCTTCGGCAAGCTGAGTCTTCAGGGACTCCCCCTCGGCTTTCAGGTTGACAATGTCTCTCAGGGCAGCCCTATGTTTCCCTTCCAAAATCTGGCCCTGGGCTAACACGGGTTCCACCTTTCTGGAAATGGCAGCTGTCCGAATGAGGCTTTGGTACGTCCACCTCACTTGGGCGGCCAAGTCTTCTTCCTAGAAGAATTTCTTAGCGCCCGGGAGGAGTTGAGAGTCAATGAATAATCCCGCATCGAAGTTTTTCTCCATCACCGTGAGAACTTGTTTCGAGCCAAAGTCATTCTTCCTCTTCTTGGGATTGGGGATGACGATCACCTCCGCCTCGGGCTCAACATCGATCCCTTTACCCCGATCAGCTTCACCAGCAGCAATAATGTCACCGGGAGTTGTCTGGGTTGGAGGCTGCGATGGAGCTTCGCCCTCGTTGGCTGGTTGAACCTCGGGCTCAACGGTAGGGGTTGTCGAGCTGTCATAATCACTATCATCTCCCAGGAAGAGATAAGTCATCAAACTACTCAAAGTAGTGTGCCTAACAGCCATCCTAACTACAAGAGAAAAAAAATAGCAAAGTTAGGAAGTCGGAGGGAAAACAACATATGAAATCGGAAACAAAACAATATTGCACAAGTCGGAAAAACATAAAACCAATGGGGAGAGGATCTTACCTACACAATCGCGAGCGGATTCCCAGTCGCCCATTAAGAGATGGGGATTAAGATTTTTACAACCAAAAATCGCCAGTAAAACATCAGCGATCTGTTTATTCTGCCGACCTAATCCATCATAGGTCATCTTTATTAAGTAATTGAAGCCGGCACCTAAACTCCAGTAGGTCGGTATTCGTCTTTCTCCTTTGAGGGTGAGCCAAAAAGGGTAGTGGCCATGAGCTGGTCTCACCTTGAAGAAGGTTTCTTTGAAACCATGGAACGAATCCTCAAAGAGATCGAAGATCCGTCGGTTTTGTACAGCCCGAAAGGAAATGTACCATTTTTTATGCTTTCCTTCCCGAAAGGGTTTGTAAGAAGGAAGAAGAAAAGAAAAACTTCAACGGAGACCGGGAGCTCCAGATACTAGCATACTATCTCGAAGCATCGGATGACAGCCCAGCTGTTAGGGTGAAGTTGTAATGGAGCAACATCGCACCGATTTAGGAAAGCCATGATAAAAGGAGATAAGGGAATTCGAATGCCCAACGTGTTGAACATGGGCCTGTACACCCACAACCAGTCGGGAACCTGGGGAGACGATAGATTCAGTTGGTAGATGCGCTCTCGAGCACCTGGCACGAAGACATCGTAGTTTGCCTCCTCAGGACCACCCCCACACAACACTCCTGAATTCTGGAACTCTTGTAAATCTTGTTGGGTTATCCCAGAGGATGTGCTCATCACGTCAGAAGTAACCCAAGCGTAATGATTTATGGGAAGTTGCTGCACCATACCTACAGTTGGGGCACCACTTCACTCAAAACGGGAAGTCAGAAGCTCGGCGAAAGTTAAAAGTAAACTATGTTCTATGTTATCACTATCCTATGCTATACGATGTTATTACAGGCCTAAATCCAGGAAAAAACACCTATGGTACCCGCCTAAGAGCTTGCTAATAATCACGGGTTCAGTTCAAGCAAGCAGTCACAAAATGCAATAAATAACAACAAAGGAAGTGTTAAAAAGAGCAAAATAAGCATGAAAAGATCTAGTTACCAGTATTCAAGGAAGGAAAAGGGTGAAATGGAAGATTGTAGTGGTGCCAAGATCCACGAGTGACCTAGAAATAGAAGCAAAAAATCATGGATGAGGAAGAAAGAGAAATGGCAGTGGTGGGGGGTATCAGTTATGAGGAGAATGGGAAATGCAAGCGGGATATGATTAAAGGTATGGTAACCGTCGAGGGAAGAGCACGAAAAAACAAGGGTAAAATAGACTTTTTTCTCTGCTTTCAAATCAATCATAAAAGGCATTTAATGCCCCAAGCACGAAAACCGAAATGACGCCCTAAGTAACAGTTGGGGGCAACTCACGCGCACCAGAGGCGTGAATCCCGCAAACGGAGTTACGAGCAGGGGAAGACATGTGCATGAGAAAACACGAGTAAGACGAACGCGCCAACCACGATTCTCACAGCTTGCCGCGTTGGGGGCACTGTTCTGGTCCAACCCAATTAGGGCCAGAAATCCATTATGTGGACTACTGGCCCGACGGGTCTTTCGACAAAGTGATCCATGCGTCACATCACCTCCTGGTAAAGGCCTGGACAGTTGGTGGAAGCTTCCAGACAAATAGGTCCAAGCAAAAGGGTCCACCTGAGTACAAGGTATAAAAAAGAAGGGACCTACCCTTCCCAAAGTACGTTATCTTTTACCCTAATTAGTCGTCTCATCGTACGGACACTTACTTTGGCATCGAAGTATCCTTACAGGTAGCCCTACTCGCCGACCCACCGACGATCGTGGTCGCATTTCTCCTCGCAAAGCACGTACCCAAATCCAGATACCTCACACCTCCTAATTGTTCTCGACAAACCGCCCGACCGACATCTGATACCAGCGAGCAACCGAACACATTCTAATGTTAAATTCAACATGGGTGTTTCATGAGAAATGCCATTATTGCAATGCAATATATATAAAATATGGTGTATTCTAGAATGATAACGTTATATACGATAACTATAGTGATTATAGTATATTTTAAAAAATATTATTAAAAATTAAAATAAATAACTTTTTTATTATTTAATAATATTTTTTAATTTAAAAAATAAAAATATTATCAAAATATAAAAAAAATTAACTTTAGTTTTAATAACACTTATATAACTATCATATCATTGAAACATGTTCATACTAGAATCACATTATAATATATATATATATATATATATATATATATATATATATATATATATATATGGTATTGCAAAATGTTTGGTCTAGCTAATTAAAATGCGGAAACAAAAGTGTTATGCTCCTACCATTCCTTGTGATGTAACCGTGAAACCATGCACTTTTTCCTTTGTTTGTTGTATAATCACATAACATAATAAACTTCACAATACATATAACCTATGCTTTTGTTTTTTTAACCTTTTTCATAAGCAAAACTCATGTGACTGACAAATTAAAACAAAATCCTGACATGAGCCTTATCCCTTATTAGCTCTTAGCTTTTGTTATTCAAAATTCCCCATTCTTCTTCCTTTGAAAAGGTTCCCACCACCACTGTCACATGGACCAACCTCTGTGTAGATGGTAATAAAATAGACCCTTCATTATTATATTTAACAAAATTATATTCAATGATTCAATAATTTGAGGAACCCGAACCACTTTTTTTTTTTTTTTCATGGTGCCCAATAATGCAAAATGTCCCATTTGGGAGTGTGATATGTTTGAAGTGAATACAAAGAACTTAACAGCTTAATTCAATCCTCATCAATGTGTGTCTGAGTTACTTATATTCTATATATTTGTCCTTTTGCATTTACGCACGACAACTATCAAAATTTATTATTTTTTTGCTATCAGTTAATTATCAATATTTAAATATATGAAATAAAATATGTTAAATAATTATTTGTATCCATAGATTTTGTAAACATTGACAAAAATATCCATAAAAAAAACTAATATTATACTCATAAAAGATAAGTTTCATATGGTAAAAATATTCAAATCCTAAATTTGTGTTGACTTTTTAATAGAATACCTAAATTACCCCAATCCTTTATCTTCGACCTCAACTCCACGCCATCTCTTCCTCTGATGCACGGAAACTTGTCTCTCAACAATTTTCCTTCGGCAAGTATACCGAATTGTCGTCAAGTAAAAACTCACAGTAGAGTGAGGTCGAATCCCACAGGGATTGATTGGTCAAGCAACTTTAATTAGAGGAATGTTCTAGTTGAGCGAAGCAGAATTTGATTTGAGATTTGCAGAAAATTAAATGGCGGGAAAGTAAATAGCAGAAAATGTAAATTGCTGGAAATAAAGAGCTGAATGTAAATGGCGGAAAGTAAATTACAGAATCTTAAATGGGAATGGGGAAGATGCTCATAAAAGTAAATTACAGAAATTAAAGAGAATGGGTAAGATCAGAAATGGGGAATTCATTGGGCTTAGGAGATGTTGCATTCTCCGGATCAAGTTCATTTTCATCTCTTCCTCAATCAATGCGTTCATTGATCTCCTTGGCAATCTTAAGTGATCGAATTACAATTCCTTGTAATTCAATCTCTCAAATCTTGATCAATAGCCAATTCCTTGGTCAATTGCTCATGAGAAGAGATGAAGTATGGTCACTGATTATACCACATGCATTCCCAAATCAAGTGTTGGTAGAATTATAGTCACCATATCCATCCAACCCTAATTTGGTCCAACATGAGAAAGCATTTCTAGCATGATCTCTTCATTCCTCTTCCAAGGTTCAGAAGAGATCCAAGTATGAATAGCTTCTTTTCCAAGATAACTATCCAATTGGATGAAGATTGAAAGCTTTCTAGTAAAATCAAGAGAAAAGATAGAAGAAGAATAATGAAAACTAATATTGATCCATCAAATTACAACAGAGCTCCCTAACCCAATGAAAGGGGTTTAGTTGTTCATAGCTCTGGAAATCGAAAACAAAGATGAAAAATACATTATGAAAAGTAAAACTAGAAGTGCAGAGAAAGTAAAATTATACAGAGAGTAGTTCTCCAATTTCCAACTCCCCCAAAAAGCTCTTTTCTAATTCAAAACTACCCCTATATATATTACTCTTCTGATCTTCTAGTTGATTCTTCAAGTCTTGGATATGGGCCTTTGGATCTTGAGTTTGAAGCAGTTATCTTCCGCAGTGGGCTTAGCTTTACTTGCAGAGAGAAAGTGTGAAGTAGGCAGGATCTTTAGCTCAGGACGTTAGTGGTGTTAACGTTAAGTGAGAGTGTGGGTTCGAGAACGTTAGTGACAATCACCTTTTTCACTAACGTTCCTCACCCAGGGATGATCCATGTTAACTTCAACGTTAGTGGCATCAACGTGACCACTAACGTTGCCTCTTGATCCTTCGCACACGTTATTGGGACTCACCTTTTCCAATAACGTTGAGAGTCCTCCCTCCCCCTACGCTAGAGTTCACGTTAACTTAGTTAACGTGGCTCTTAACGTAGGCTTGCCAATTCTTCGAGAACGTTAATGACACTTATCTTTGTCACTAACATTCCAAGGTGCCCCTACTTCCCACGTTAGAGTCCACGTTAACTAAGTTAACGTGGCTTCTAACGTGATAATGATAGCCATCTCCAACGTTAGTGACAAATGTGAGTGTCACTAACGTTAGCTCATCATCCTATCCTCAACGTTAGCTTCCACGTTAACTAAGTTAACGTGGGAGTTAACGTAGCTCATAGTGGCTCATTGTGGCTCATTCCAACGTTAGTGACAAAGGTGAGTGTCACTAACGTTGGCGATTGTTTGCTTTCTCTACGTTAACTTCCATGTTAACTAAGTTAACGTGGGAGTTAACGTAGCTCAAGGTGGCTTAGTCCAATGTTAGTGACAATGGTGAGTGTCACTAACGTTGGCCATTCTTTTGCTTCCCAACGTTAGAGTCCACGTTAACTAAGTTAACGTGGAAGCTAACGTGGCCAATATGAGCTTGGTCCAACGTTAGTGACAAAGGTGAGTGTCACTAACGTTGGCTCCACTTTCTTTCTTCCACGTTAGAGTTCACGTTAACTTAGTTAACGTGACTCTTAACGTGGGCTATGATGGCTTCGAGGACGTTATTGGCGATTACTTTTCTCATTAGCGTTGCAAGGTAGCTCCCATTCCACGTTAGTGGTCACGTTAGTTAGACTAACGTGGCTGCTAACGTGGTTCTTTCTTGCTTCCTTTATCCTGAAATCAAGCAATAAAGTGCATCAAAGTTCTAATCTACATCATGAGACATGCATCATCCAATTTGTCATCTAATTCATACAAAATTCCCATGAAATCATGTAAAGTGCACAATGTATGCTTAAATCAAGATGTAAGTGAAATTCCACCTAAAACTTGCTTATTTCCTAAGAAAATGCATGAAACTACCCTAAAACAGTAAAGAAAAGGTCAGTGAAACTGGTCAAAATGCCCTGGCATCATCCTCCCAAAATTCCAATGTCTCTAGAGACTCCAAAAAAAAAATAATACAAGACTTAAATGTAAGGCACAATTAATTCAAATCTATTGTACGAATATTGGAATGAAAATGCAAATTACCTTCGAATGCGAGGATAGGGATTGGAGACAGAGATAGAATCGATGATTAGGGCATCGACTCAAAGTTTGCGTTCGTCAAGGCCTTTGTAGGAGGAGGAGAAGAAAAAGTTCCTGCTGGTGTGGCTCGTTGGAGATGGAATGTCGTTCAATGGAGCTATGACGATTTTTGTCATGGAAGGAGAGCTCCTCTAGCAAGGGCAAGGGCTGAGGAGAGCAACAGTAATCGTTGAGGAAGTGGAAGATGAGCTTTGGGATCATATATAGGTGCGGTTGTTGATGCTTATGGAACGAGCCATGGGAACAATAGCGTCAGAGTCATCGTCCAAATCATCATCTTGCAAGTCCTCCCTTTTGAGCCAAACCTTAACGCCAAGTCTTTCGGAAAGCTTAGGAGAGAGCTGAAGAGGTGAGACCCGAGATCCGAGAACATGGCGGAGACACTGACAACATAGGATCTTCGATGGCATTGGGGACAGAGGAAGAGGGAATTGTGGTGATTTCATTGGCGGCAGGCTGAGGGTGGGTTGGTGAGGGCGGCGGTGATGAAGTGGCGGGGGTGGTAACAGAGGGGTTGTTTCTGGAAGGCGGAGGAGCTGGAGACGTTGGAATTTGGGGAGAAAGAGATGGTGTGGAGTTGAGGTTGAAGATAAAGGGTAGGAGTAATTTGGATATTCTATTAAAAAGTTAACAAAAAATTAAGATTTGGATATTTTTGTGGTACGAAACCCATCTTTCATCGGTACAACCTTAATTTTTTTCTTTGACGGATACTTTTGTCGGTATTCACAAAATTCGTAGATACAAATAGTTATTTTTCCAGACTAAAAAAATTAAACTAAAAAAATTGAGTTGATAGATGAATAATGATTAAAAAAATAATAAATTCTAATGGTCATATAGTATTTTTTACGCATTATAATATTTTTAACCATATCAATAGATTTTTTTTTTCCTAATGAACTCTCAGTATTTACATTTGGTACTAAGAATTTTACTAATTAATTGAGTTCTTATAAAAGAAACAAAATTCTTTTAGCCGTACATTTTTTCCCTACTTTTAAGACTCAAATTTAAGACATTTAATTAAAGAATTAACGTACGTTTTAGTCTTTTAATATTGGTAAAAAAAAACTGACACATAAATAAAACTATGAAAGAAATTAATTAGTGTTTACACTTATGTAAAAAAAATCATGTTTATCTATATAACAATATTATATCTCAGGAAAGAGCCAATAATAATGCATATTTTTTTCTCTTCTCAATCAACTACATTTTCTAATGAATCTTAGGTCAAAAAGTATTTATACACTAAGTGTTTAGTTGAATAGTAATGGGTCACTTATTATTCAACTACTCAACTGTGCTATTGTTGGTATATGGCGATAATTTACATTGTATCACCAGCATTATCTTTAGGTAGCTAATATAGTATAATATATTAACACTTTAAGAAATTTGTGGCATGCTTAGCTTTGCCTATCAAAAGTCCTGAATATGCCATTGATTTTTCTCATGTATTTACTTTTCAATCTTTGCATTACAGTCGAAGTACCTTATTATGTCCTTGGCCTATTTCTTTGTCTTTGGCTTATTTGATGTAACTGATACCATACTTGTTATTTTTTCTCGGAAATTCTTTTATACAACCATTAAGTACATTAAATCCTCTCTTTTTTATTTTATCTTTTTATTTTATTTTCTTCTTCTTGGTTTTTGTTAAATTTTTGAAAATATATGTTTATTTGTCTTTATATATCATGCATATTTGCTGGGAAAAAAAAACATTAACTTACGGATAAATATAAAGAATTAACTTTTAGTTAGTTAATAGTAGTCAATGTTTTTATAAAATATTTTGTTAATTCTCATTTTTTGGAGGATTTAAGGTTTAGAGTTAGGGTTTAGAATTTAAAATTTAAGATTTAAAATTTAAAATTTAATGTTTAGAATTTAGAATAAAAAATAATTTCAAAAATCTGTTAATACTGTAGCTGAAATAAATTAACTTTCTAATTGAACTCTTATTTTAAAGTATTGTACATGTTGTAGCACTCCTTGTTTTCTATATGAAAAAAAAAGTTATGTTTCATATAGGGTATCTAGTTAGGCTTCATTTAAATTAGGTCTATATTTAATAATAATTAAACTGTGAAACTGTACAAATTATCGCGACTTGAACTAGATTAGTAAAAGTTCAACGGATTTTTAGAAAATTGTAATTTAGACCAACGAAAAAAAAAAGAAAGCAGGCTTGATATATATATATATGAGCAATGCTAGGGGATAAGCAATTTTTGTGATTGGTAGCCATTAAATAGTCATCAATGATGATTTAATGGTGTGAAATTGATGTGAGATTTTATCTAATGATTCACCTTTCTCTGCTGGTTACATGCTGGCCAAAATTCAATAAAATTGTTGTCCCTAGGCTTTTCCTATATATATATAGTTATTTTCCCATTATTATGTAATTAATTAGTTTGGGTATAATGTAACAAGAGATTTGGATTCTTTCAACATAGGTTTATGATTATATGTTCTCATTTTCACCACTAATTATTTATGTTTAAACCTCATCTCATTTTTTGTTTGTGGTAAAATGAATAGTAAAAATATGAAAATGTCATTATCATCGTATATTGATTTTACATAAGAGTATCCTTATATATATTCCTTTCCTCCAAGTTTGGCTAAGCTTCATCACATTTAAAGATAAAGTTTGTCATTACTAGTTCTTGATCTGTGGTGCATGTTTTGTTTCTTCTTCTGCTTATCCCTTCTTTTCATCATGTGAGTCCATGTTTCATGTTTCTCCTCTTTTCATACCCCATCATGTTTCTTCCATTTGCTAAAATATATTTATTTATATAGTCACCTAGACACAATTCTCAAACCATGTTTCACCCTTTTTATGAACCCTTGTAATTGTAACTTGTTCTGCCTTTTGTGGGATTATTGTTTTAGCAAAATTTGTTCATTTCAAGCCCATTCACCAGTTCATTGTCTGCTTGATTTGCGTTTTTATTTTTAATTTTCAAAATTTTGAAAAAATAAAAATAATAAAATATCTAAAAAATAAAAAATAAAAATACAAACAAAATACACCCGTAATTTTTAGTCACAAGAATCACATTTTAATTTTAATAAATCAATTATAGGCATGCCCACTTCCAAATTTTCACAATAATTAAATTTGCGAGTTGCATTGTGAGTGATACAATAATAATATAACGAATAAAGTATCGTTTTTGTTCCCAACGTTCGGGATAAGTCCTAAAGTTATCACTAACATTTCAATCGTCCTATTTAACAGAATTGACTCAAAGTTTTTGACTCAATGTTGTTTTGCCGTTAGGGATCCATTAACAGAATTGACGGCAGGACAAAATTGAGACGATTTTGAAACGTTCGGGACTTAAATAGGACGAAAACGTTGGGACAAAAACAATACATAGAAATAAATTTTAATTTTATCTTTTAATAATATCAATTTTTTACTGTACATAGTATTCAATTATTTTTTAATCACATCTAAGTAAATTACACTTAGTCATATTACTTTCATTCTAAATAAATAATGTAATGTGATTAGAATGAAAGTGTAAAATTATAAAAAAAATTATAAATAATATGATTAAGTAATGAAAGTAAAATTACATTATTTATAATGAAAGTATAAAATTTATTTATTTATAAAAAAATTACATTACTTTAAGCGTAAAATAATAAAAAATTTAATTTATTTAGAATGAAAGTGTAAAATTATAAAAAAAAAAATATAAGTAATGTGATTAAGTAATAAAAATAAAATTACATTATTTAGAATGAAAGTGTAAAATTTATTTATTTATAAAAAAATTACATTACTTTAAGAATAAAATTATAAAAAAATTAATTTATTTAGAATGAAAATAATGTGATTAACTGTAATTTACTTAGATGTGATTAAAAAATAATTGAATACTATGTATAGTAAAAAATTGATATTATTGAAGAATAAAATTAAAATTTATTTCTATGTATCGTTTTTGTCCCCAACGTTTTCGTCCTATTTAAATCTCTAACGTTTCAAAATCATATCAATTTTGTTTTGTCGCCAATTCTGTTAACGGATCCCTAACGGCAGGACAACATTGAGTCAATTTTGAAACGTTAGGGACTTAAATAGGACGATTGAAACGTTAGAGACAACTTTAGGACTTATCCCAAATGTTGAAGACAAAAACGATACTTTACTCTAATATAATACAATATTATGTAATTTTGTTGAGTGAACAGTGTTTGATATTTTGATGTCATCCTAATACACCTAAATCCTTGTTTTGGTTTGGTCAGTTGTTTGGTGGCTCGTCACATGACAATCTCTATGTGTGCATTGTTAATGTTCTTTATTCTCTGTATAACATTTATAAAAAGTATTATATGTACCTACAAAATAAGTTATTAAATTAATTATATATATATATATATTAAATTATTTTTAATATTATACTTTATATTTTAACATATATTTTATACGAGTAATTAATTTAGTGACTAATTTTTTATTTACATGATTGAAAATTTATATATTACTACATGGCTGGAAATTTATATATATTCATTTTGTCTCCTATTACAAGGTAGTAATTGATTTTAGAGATAAGATACAAAGGAATTGTCAAAGGAGGGCTTTTAGGAAGGAAAATAAAAAAGTAGAAAATCGGTTAGTTGATTTAAATTTAAGACAAAAATTTTAAAAAAGATGTGTTGATCATCTAATATTATTTCTTATATATATATATATATATATATATATATATATATATATATATATATATATATGGCATAGATTTTTTCTTATTTCTTGTTTTACTTTCTTTGCTATTACTAAAGAAAAATGGTAACAAAAAATAAGACAAAAATGGCATATATATATATATATATATATATATGTGTGTGTATATTTTTGCCTTATCTGTCTAATTAAATAAGGTCTAACACAATTTGAAATAAAAATGAAAAAAATGTATATATTTTAAAAAATATATCTAATTTATACTCTAAAAACATTTATAATGACTGATATAAAATGTTATAAACAGATAAAAAATAAAAAAAAATGATTAGATATCATATCTTACCAAAACTTAATAATAAAAAAAACTAACTAACATGTGTTCTTCTAAGATATTATCAATTAAAAAGATGTTTGTAAAATATAAATTTTATATTTATTAAAATTAAAGACTTAAATTTTCTATTAATTATAATATTAAAAATTGTATCTATTCTCATTATTCTATAAAAATTAAGGTAGTGTTTGTTTTTAGAAATTGAGAGACTAAAATTTAGTATTGTATTTAATGATTAAAAACTAAAACTAAAATTTCAGTTTTGGAGCAATCTCTTCAGTACTTTTAAAAAATAAGAACAAAGAGAATTAAAATTTTTAAGATTAAATATTAAAATTTTAATAATATTTTTTTAAAAAAATACTCTTATTTAACTTTTTAAATTTTAAATTTACTATTCAATTTTTATATTTATTTTTAAATTAAATATAATACTTAAATACAAATTACTATAAAGATATAATTTAGTCTCAATTTCTCTTTTAAATGCGAGGAAGAGTTCTCATATATCGGGAATGGATCCTCTCAATTGTTAAAAAAAATGGAGAGGATCCATTTCTCATTTTCAATTGTTATTTCTGGATTTGGATTCTCTAAAGTTTGAATTTCACTTTAGAGAATAAAATATAATCTCTCACCAATAATAAATATGAGAGAGAAACCATTCAAAAATAAAAGTTTACCTTTTAAAGTACAAATTTAAAATTTAGAGGATCCAAATCTATTTTTTGCAGTAGAAATTTATTGGGTAGTGTGCTAGCTTTTTATCTATTCCCCCAATAAAAGTTTGACCTTAGAGGTTCCATGTCTTCTCCACTCCCCTCTTGACGTATCTATAAACACACTCTCATCACTACCCTCCTCTGTATGAGAGGCTCTTCTTCTTGCAACTAAATTTGCCTCTCAAATAATAATGGGGAAACTAGGTAAAATGCTAGACACTTTTTGTTTTTCTTCTTCTTCTTCTTCTTCTGCTTCATCAACCACTTCTTGCTTCTGCATAAGCTCCATGGATTATGATGAAGATGATGAGTTTGAGGCAAAGCCATTGATTGCAACTGATGATAGTCATCATAATAAGCTAAGATTGAAGGATGTTGTCGCTGGAAAACAGACATTGGCTTTTCAATTGAAACCAAAGGTGGTAAATTAAATTAAAGTCCCTTCATTTTTATTATGCCCTTATTCTTAATATTATAATTATTAATTAATGTGATATATTTCTGTTTTCTTGACCAAATAATATATATTCAGATAGTGATGTTGAGGGTATCTATGCATTGCTATGGATGCGCTAAAAAAGTTGAGAAACATATCTCAAAGTTGGAAGGTGAGTAATTTTTTATTGGTTTTCATGGTATTTTCAGGCCAGCTGCACAATGACTAATTATTCGTGGCAAATTAAAATATTTTTTAAGAGTTTGTTATTAACTAATAAATGACCACATAAATATAAAAATTTTAAGAGTTTGTCATTATAACTACGTGAACAAGAAAATTTTAAGATTAAACTAAACAACATAGCACATTCAAAAGTTAAAAAAAAAAAATTTAATGAAACTGTTAGGCTTCTTTTTACACTTTTCTTTCTCTGTCTCTCTCTCTGGTGTGTGTTCTTTCAAAGTTTCATATGAAGTTCAACCAACTTGTGTTTCTGTAGGTCAAATGTTAAGCAGAGGAGATAGCTAGGTATAGCTTACTCTGTCTCTATGTTAGCCATTCCTTTTTCTCTAGTTAGACTAAACTACTAAAAGTATCCTTTAATTATTAAATCACCCAATTATTTTTAAAATTTATTAACGATAAAAATATTTTTAAAATTTTTTGAAATGTGAAAAATATTACAAAAAATATCATTTTTTGTAAATGACAATTGACTTTTCATATTTAACAAGCTATCTATGTGCTTGATTTAAAATTCTATAAAAATATTTAGATAATTAGTTACAAATATATATATAAAAAATTGAATTAAAGTTCTATCTTCAGATTCTTTTTTAAAATTATTTTTTACCATCGACGAAAAATTACAAAAAAATTCACTTGGTATAAAATTATTAAATTTTAGAAAAAAAATTTACTTACTTTTCTAATAATTTATTTACAAAAAATAATATCAAAATCTATTTTTTTAAGTGTTTTTGAGAATATATAATTAACAGCTATGTATTTTTATCGCATTTTAAACATTTTTGAGGGTGTTTTTATGGCTAACAAATTTACAAGGTACTTTTAGCAATATTTGATCATTATTTTGGAACATTTTTGTGGTTTATTATTATTATTATTTCGAATGAGAGTCTATGATGATTCAAATCTACACTATTGGATTATCTTATTTTAGGATTCACCAAGTTGAAATTGATTTTGAAACCATTGTCCATGCATATTTGAATGTTAATTTCTTAAAGTTCTCTATTTTGTTTACTTTAATTTGTAACTATTATTGATACAGGAGTGAGCTCATACAAGGTGGATCTAGAAACAAAAATGGTAGTTGTTATGGGAGACATTCTTCCCTTTGAAGTGTTGCAAAGTGTCTCTAAGGTGAAAAATGCTGAGCTTTGGAATGAAATGAATGAATAAGGAAGTGTTTTTTTGGACACTACATCCATCTTCAGCAGATTCAACAAACACAAAAGTAGTTCATGAAGTAATCTAGGAATCTCTTATTTTCTGTAGCTCATGTTCTTGTGACATATAAAGTGTATAATATTAATTAATATAATAATACTAATATTAACCCTTATTAAGTGGAATCTCCAGAAATTCTGCTGATTAATGTCTCTCATCAGTCATCATCTATCAACTGAGACTTAGATATTTAATTAATATTTTAATATATTTTGGTTAATGTTCAGATGTAAGGAATTAGCACTGATTATTATTAATATGTTCACTTCTGTTATGACTTATGACCAAGTTGAAATTTGAATATTCCTTTACATTTTCAGTTTTCTTAAAATGTAGCAGCAAGATCTTTTTTCTTTTGGACCATATTTTTTTCCCCTTTGTATAGGAGCTTCATATAAAGAGTGGCCACAATTATGCAACTGAAAATTAGAACTAGTAATAAGAGTAGCCATAAATTTTAAAGTCATTATGCGAAGTGAAATGTTTTGTATATTTAAACAATTAAACTGATTTACATAAAAATAAGTCTCATATCTCATAAAATAGTAGATAATATATCCAAATATCTTATATAATAACTGGTCCGTCACATCAAAATCAAATTCCTCCTTGCTGGCCCAGACACCCAGTGATCTTCAATTATTCTTTATACTATAAAAGGTAAGATAAGAACCAAGAATTCAATAATGTAGAAAATCAAGGAGTAATGCAGAAAAAAAAAAAATTCAATAAACACAATCCATGATGCATTAAAAAATGTGTCCAAGCTAGCTAACAAAATAATTATTGTATTTTGATAATAATATAACGTATACATAAAAAATCAACTATTAACTTAATAATTTTTTGAATACATATTAAAATATAATTAAATAACACATATTTATATACAAATATATGACGATTAATTTTCTGTTTTTGATATTTTAATCAAGTACATTATAATATTCCATGACAATGTAAGGCCTACATTGGTTGGAGAGGGGAACGAAGCATGCCTTATAAGGGTGTGGGTACCTCTCCCTAACATGACGCGTTTTGACGAGTGAGTGTGGGGGCTTTGGCCATCATCCTATCGTCAAAGACAACCGTGAGGCCTTGTGTGCCAAAACGGACAATATCGTGCTAGCGGGTGGTCTGGTCTGGTCTGTTACAGACAACATTCATATTTAGATTGATAAATTTTTTTGAAAAATTATTTATGTTTTCAAAAGTACAAAAATTTTATTGTGTTTAATAAATTAAAAAGGTAATGTATTTATGTTTGTAGTTTTTAAAAGTTAAAATACTTTTAAAAATATTTAAAATATATATTAAAATTAACTTTTATTTACTAAAATTAAAAATCTAATATAACTCTATATATTAGTAAATATTTAGATTTATCCTTAATTAATTGTTAATGTCAAATTTTATTCATGACAAAACTTTTTTTATTTATATCTATTATGATTATTTTAAATTTTAAAAATTATTTTACTAAATACAGATGTAATGGTTTGTGTTTATTAAATGTCACTTTTAATTTAATTTACTAAATATATATATTATAATTTTTAAAAATGATCTTTTAGAAAAACAACTTTAATAAATTACGTGTAAAAGATAAATATTTTATCAAACCAATTCTACTTATCAGAAATTATTTTTAATATGGAAAGAGAGATGGTGTTTTGGTTGAATATTGATATTTGAAGTGTATTACAGTAGTATGGAAATCATTCAACACGCCCCCCACGTGTTACAACACGCCCCTCACGTGTTGGCTAAGAAGCTGCCACGTGTCCAACACGCCCCCCACGTGTTGGCCAGAATGCTGCCACGTGTCCACCACGCCCCCCACGTGTTGCAACACGCCCCCCACGTGTTGACTTCCCACCCAAAAAATCCACCCATCTGTAATTACACCAAATACTCCCATTTTCAACAAAAACACCAATATTTTTTCCATACCAAAAAAAATTAGCCTCTACTTATTCTATGTTTTTATCTTTAAATGTTACGAAATATGTGAAGACTATTGTACATGTAGATGTTCAAATCATTTGGCTACCAAATATTCTCATATTCTTTTTGGGTAATTGATACTGAGTATAAGAAGCTGAACTGAATCACTAGCAAATCTGGCAAGCATAGATCATAGAGCAGCTTCTGTAATGGCTTTTGCTGACATGCCAATATGGCCTTCACCACTAAAATAAACGTAAATTTGGCACCTCACTTACTCTTCTCTGTTTTTTGCCTTCTACTTTTCTCACGTCATCGGTCATTCAGCTACCACATCTTACCAATAAATAATTATACATCCTATAGATATAAAAAGTATAGCTTTTTCTCAAGGACTAATCTACTTTATTAGATATCTGAGTTTTTTTTGTTGTCTGTTAATGACTAGTAAATTATTATATATAAAAAATAAGATTTAAATTTTTGACATTTACTTAAGCAGATGAACAAATTGACAATTTAATAAGCCTAAGTTAGTTACATAAAAAAAAATATATAGCTAATATATAGCTTTACATCATAATTGTCTAAGACATTAAATATTTAAGAAAAGAAAAAGGGAACAAAGGTATCACAAAGAATGGAGTAAAAAGAGATTTGGCTCCCTCCTCCCCCTGCCCTTAAACTAGGTACTAAGAAATAAGAACTAAACTAATTTATTTGTAGCATAATTGCCAATGTTGTTTCGCATGTCTAACAGTCTAAGTGTAACATACATAATACAGAGTAAATAAGCATTTTAATCTCAAAAAAATTTAATTTGACAAAATAGCTTATGAATAAAAGAAAAAAAATTATGATCTCAAAATATTACAAATTTGTGACAAAATATACCTGTAAGTATCAATTAAGTCAAATACACTAATTGGTATATTTTGTCACAAACTTGATTTGTGATATTTTAAAGACTACAAATTCCTTTCTTTAATTTGTGGAGTTATTTTGTGAAATCCACCTTATTTTGTCTCTCTTTATTTTCACTCAATTAGTTAAACCGTTATGGAGAAGATAAAATAGTATAATAAACTTAAAATTCAGAACAAAAATTTCAATTATTCGTATAACAAAATAAAAATTTATAAACCAAATAACTTTAGTGCCAACATGTCACCTGGATTTATTTGAGTTTAATTTTACATTAAAATGCATTAAAATTAAATTCTATTAAATGAAATAATAGTAGTATCAATTTTGGAATTTTACTCTTCAGACAATTTTATACATAATAATGCAAATTAGGAATGACAAAAAAATCTAAATCCGCGAGAATTTGCAGAAAAAAACTCTCGACGGGAGTAAAATAGAGACCGCAAAACAAATAAATGAGGGAATAGAGATTGAGGTACTTGTCTCATGGGGACCTGCTAAATTTTCGATAATGTAAAATTATTAAAATATTCTTTATATATATTTTTGGGTAATAATTATGATTAAGAAGATGACAAAATTTTAATTGTGTTTTGGTTTCAAAGCACGGTTAGATCGCTTTCTTTAGATAAATATTTGTTCATACACTTAGTTGTTATAAGGTTGATAACAATATTCTCGTAAAATATAATAAACCTTATGAATTTCTTAATTAACAATAATAAAAAATTCTCAACTCTCTTAAATAAGAAAATCTCTCAATAGTTAAAACACGTATTGATTAGTGTACTTTAAATAGTGGACAAAGGTATATTTATATATATTGCACAAAACAATTATAATTTGTCACATGCATAAATTGTTGTGACTCTTCTATTATTGTCAATAGGTACAATGTTTCAAACATACATTATTCTTAACGAAAATATTTGGTAACCAAAGAAAATCAGCCAAAAACAACCATAACTTGCCTTATTTAGCATTCATTAATTGCTACAATAATTAATTAATGTTAAATAAAGCAAGTTCTGACTTTTTTTTTCTATTCTTAAAGAGTTGTATCCTTTTAACCAAATGATACTATGCACCATTATTATAATTAACAATAATAATAATATTAATAATATTAATTAATCAAATTTGTAAATACCTTTCAATCTCCCACAATTTACAAAATTTAAATATCATACAAGTATATGTATAAAGAATATGTCACTAAGATTAAACATTCTTTTAGTGTAAATTTTAAAGTTTTAACGAAATAATAGGTGTCTAATTGATTAAACATATACTCCATATGTTAGTACCGAAAATTAGAGCGGTATCACTCCTATATTAATATAAGTGGAATTCTTTGATAAATAATATTATCATTCTATTAGGAGTTTTAACTCACCTTCTTATTTATTGTACATAGCACTAAATCCTATACCTTATTGCTCCAATTGCTAATAACTTATTATTACCCATTAAACCTTGAAACTAGTGGTCTACTAGAATAATGTTGAGTTTTCATCATTTAACAATAATATATTTTAATCCTATTTTAACAGAAATCTCTTTGATTTTATCTCTTGACAAACTTTTAGTCAAAAGGTCTGTTAAATTTTCTTGAGATCTTACATAAGTGATGGTAATAATTACACCATCATCTATTAATTGCCTCACAAACTCATGTCTCAAACTTATATGTCTAGACTTTCTATTATAAACCTTATTATATACTCGAGACATTGTTGATTCACTATTACAGAAGATTGAAATAGTTATCGTCTGTTGTGACCACAACTTTATATCATATAACAAATCTCTTAACCATTCCGCTTCTTTACATGTGGCTAATAAAGCTACAAACTCAGTCTCCATAGTAGAATATGTAATACATGTTTGTTTCTTTGAGGTCCAACTTATTATTCCACCACCTAGGGTGAAAATTCATCTTAAAGTGGATTTGTTATCACTAAGATTTGTAAATCAACTTACGTCGAAATAACCTTCTAAAACTGCGGGATAATCACTATAATGTAATCCCAAGTTTATGGTTTTTTTAAGATAACCAAGAACTTGTAATAGCTTTCCAACACAACTAGAAAATTGCTTAATACAGACAGATTTGGTCTTTATTACAAACAAATTTTTGGTTACCGATGGATTTCGTCCCTCTATAAAAGCCTCATCGGAAATTATTTACCGACAGATTTTTACCAGTTACCGACAGATTTTCCTTCGAAAAATTCTCCCCTCCATTTCCCTAGAACGTCGAACTTTCCGACGGATTTTCCGTCGGTAATTAGAAACAAATTTTTCGACAGATTTTTCGTCGGTAATTAGAGATAGATTTTTCGACGGATTTTTCGTCAGTAATTAGAGACAGATTTTTCGACGGATTTTCCGTTGGTAATTAGCAACATATTTTTCGACAAATTTTTCGTCGATAATTGGAGCCTTGAAATACCATTCCAAACGCTGTGGACAGAAAATCCGTCTGTAAATCCGTCAGTAAGGTAAAATAGAATTTCTTTTTTAGATTTTTATTGCAAAATAAACCTATTTTCATACAAAATAAATATAAATTTAATAAATACAATTTTTTATCTAATTTGAATTCGAATATTTATAATATTATAAAAAAATAAACAAATTCATCGTATTATCAAACTAAAAGAAAAGTACTATAAACAAGCAAGTCAATATAATTCAAAATATAAACAAAGTGTATTGATACATCAACTATAATATTAAGTAACAACCATACATCAAAGTGCGTTGATACATCAATTATAATTCAAAACATAAACTCAATGTATTGTTCAACTATACTAAGTTATGCAAATAACAAGACCATATAAAAAATTCCTCGTATGTTTGAAATTTCAGGACTAAAATCTACTAAAACATCAAGTCATTATCTTCGTCTCATTACATCTCTGTCTATAGCTTCTATTTTGGTTTTGACACCATGTGCAATCTTTCCAACTTCATCAATATCCTTTTCCATCCTCTTCTTGATAGCTGAGAATGATGTTGCATTTCCGTCAGTGATCATAGAGCATTAAGTTTCAGTCACGCATAATGTCCTAATGGAAAAGGCAATATATTTAAAAATTATTGATTTGATATAATATGAACCATGAATATTTACATAGCCAATATTGATGCCAAAAAAATCTCACACATTATGACCCAATTCGACTCTGATGCAATATACCTTTCATAGCAGATGCTTTTGTAACGGCTTTTGATTCTTCATTAGCTTCCTGCAATTTCCATTTAGTAACAGCTGTAGATGAAACCTAACTAACAACAAAGTGATAACTAATGGCGATAATAGGTACCTTTAGCTTTTGAAGTAGCCCAGAGAGTTTATTGATTTGTTTGTCGACCTCATGGATCTAATAACACAATAAATAATATTAGTACCTTCAAATTATTCAACTGAAATATTGAACAAACAGTTTGAACAAAATGAATATTATATAAATGGAGAAACTAACTAATTTCATTACACTCTTAAACTAACACTAGCTTCATACTATTATAAAAGAGAAGCAAACAAAATATTCATGATGGAAAGAGGGAAAAAAACTACAAGGACAAGTTAAAAACACCATCAAAACACTATCAATATCACCTTGTCTAGAAGGCTGACCATGATTATCTTCACCAGCAAATGAATCCTACAAGACACGAAATCAAAGGGAAAAAATATTTAAACTTTGATCTTAAAAGACCACAACATGATACATAATCTAAGTAAGCTCCAAAGTTACTAAACGATAATAAAACAAAATAGTAAAAAAATATCCCAAGATCACTATCATAATAAATTCAAAAATCCCAAAACATGTACCAATTGCTCTGTCTTCCACTCTTTAAGGTGGGAAACAAATCAAGCAACAATGTAGACTAGGAAGCATCAATAAGCATAGCATAACAGAGAGCACAGCCACTTTAAATCTAAATAGGGATCCAAAACATGATCCAAGTTAAAGCAACACACCACTTTCAAGGAATAAAATTTAAGAAGAAGAAGAAGATTTCACTACCAAACTGAAGTGAAAGAGGTAACATAACTTACCTAGACGATCAAGTGCTGATGGAGGTATTATAACTAAAGCAAAAAAGAAAAGAAAAGAATTTGATTTTTATATTAGAAAGGGAACAAACAACACATAATATTCCAATCAGATCAAGCGTGGACACAGAAACTTACTTTTATCACCACTTTCAATTTGGGGCTGCAAGTTTAACAGGAGAAAAAGAGAAAGAACCAAAAAAAGTAAAATTACGTCAAGAAATATTTGTTTTAAGATACCTACAAACTCTATGCATAAGCTGTTACAAGTTAAGCCAATTTCATTGGTGATCCTTAGAATTGAAATCCCATATTTAATTGCACGCAATCAGAACAGCAAAAAAGGAGCTGAGATAAATCATAAATGAGAACTAAACAATATAGATTATCCTTTGTGGCAATATTACACTAGAAAGCATATCATTTTTCGCTATTGTTGTGATTATTAGACAAGATGATCAACCCTTACTGCACCATGGTGCAGGAGAGTAAACAACGATTAGCTGGAATCAAAATTAGACGAAATGCTAGGAGAAAGGGAAGCGTGGGAAGCATTCCGATTCCCTAGGTGGCAAAAACACTATCATAGTACAGTCCAGTTGCATGGAAGGGGAAGATTAGATTTAGGGAATTGGACCAAACAAATTGGAATTAGCAAGGAAATAGAAAAATGAAAAGGGAAGGGAACATAAGGGAAGGAAATAATAGGTGTCTAATTGATTAAACATATACTCCATATGTTAGTACCGAAAATTAGAGCGGCATCACTCCTATATTAATATAAGTGAAATTCTTTGATAAATAATATTATCATTCTATTAGGAGTTTTAACTCACCTTCCTATTTATTGTACATAGCACTAAATCCTATACCTTATTGCTTCAATTGCTAATAACTTATTATTACCCATTAAACCTTGAAACTAGTGGTCTACTAGAATAAGGTTGAGTTTCCATCATTTAACAATAATATATTTTAATCCCATTTTAACAGAAATCTCTTTGATTTTATCTCTTGACAAACTTTTAGTCAAAAGGTCTGTTAAATTTTCTTGAGATCTTACATAAGTGATGGTAATAATTACACCATCATCTATTAATTGCCTCACAAACTCATGTCTCAAACTTATATGTCTAGACTTTCTATTATAAACCTTATTATATACTCGAGACATTGTTGATTCACTATTACAGAAGATTGAAATAGTTATCGTCTGTTGTGACCACAACTTTATATCATATAACAAATCTCTTAACCATTCCGCTTCTTTACCTGCGGCTGATAAAGCTACAAATTCAGTCTCCATAGTAGAATATGTAATACATGTTTGTTTCTTTGAGGCCCAACTTATTATTCCACCATCTAGGGTGAAAATCCATCTTAAAGTGGATTTGTTATCACTAAGATTTGTAAATCAACTTGTGTCAAAAATAACATTCTAAAACTGCAGGATAATCATTATTATGTAATCCCAACTTTATGGTTTTTTTTAGATAACCAAGAACTTGTAATAGCTTTCCAACACAACTAGAAAATTGCTTAATACAGACAGATTTGGTCTTTATTACAGACAAATTTTTGGTTACTAACAAATTTCGTCCCTCTGTAAAAGCCTCGTCGGAAATTATTTACCGATAGATTTTTTTCTGTCGGTAATTTACCGACAGATTTTCCTTCGGAAAATTCTCCCTTCCATTTTTCTGGAACGTCAAACTTTCTGATGGATTTTTCGTCGGTAATTAGAGACAGATTTTTCGATAGATTTTTTGTCGGTAATTAGGGATAGATTTTCTGACGAATTTTCCGTCAGTAATTAGAGACAGATTTTCCGACGGATTTTCCATCGGTAATTAGCAACAGATTTTTCGACAAATTTTTCGTCGGTAATTGGAGCCTTGAAAAACCATTCCAAACTCTGGACAGAAAATCCGTCTGTAAATCCGTCAGTAAGGTAAAATAGAATTTCTTTTTTAGATTTTTTATTGCAAAATAAACCTGTTTTCATACAAAATAAATATAAATTTAATAAATACAATTTTTTATCTAATTTGAATTCGAATATTTATAATATTATAAAAAATAAACAAATTCATCGTATTATCAAACTAAAAGAAAAGTACTATAAACAAGCAAGTCAATATAATTCAAAACATAAACAAAGTGTATTGATACATTAACTATAATAATAAGTAACAATCATACATCAAAGTGTGTTGATACATCAATTATAATTCAAAACATAAACTCAATGTATTGTTCAACTATACTAAGTTATGCAAATAACAAGACCATATAAAAAATTTCTCGTATGTTTGAAATTTCAGGACTAAAATCTACTAAAACATCAAGTCATTATCTTCGTCTCATTACATCTCTGTTTATAGCTTCTATTTTTGTTTTGACACCATGTGCAATATTTCCAACTTCATCAATATCCTTCTCCATCCTCTTCTTGATAGCTGAAAATGATGTTACATTTCCGTCAGTGATCATAGAGCATTAAGTTTCAGTCACGCATAATGTCCTAATGGAAAAGGCAATATATTTAAAAATTATTGATTTGATATAATATGAACCATGAATATTTACATAGCTAATATTGATGCAAAAAAAATCTCACATATTATGACCCAATTCGACTCTGATGCAATATACCTTTCATAGCAGATGCTTTTGTAACAACTTTTGATTCTTCATTAGCTTCCTGCAGCATTTCCATTTAGTAACGGCTGTAGATGAAACCTAAGTAACAACAAAAAGTGATAACTAATGGCGATAATAGGTACCTTTAGCTTTTGAAGTAGCCCAGAGAGCTTATCGATTTGTTTGTCGACCTCATGGATCTAATAACACAATAAATAATATTAGTACCTTCAAATTATTCAACTGAAATATTGAACAAAACGAATATTATATAAATGGAGAAACTAATTAATTTCATTACACTCTTAAACTAACACTAGCTTCATACTATTACAAAAGAGAATCAAACAAAATATTCATGATGGGAAGAGGGAAAAAAACTACAAGGACAAGTTAAAAACACCATCAAAATACCATCAATATCACCTTGTCTAGAAGGCTGACCATGATTATCTTCACCAGCAAATGAATCCTACAAGACACAAAATCAAAGGGGAAAAAACATTTAAACTTTGATCTTAAAAGACCACAGCATGATACATAATCTAAGTAAGCTCCAAAGTTACCAAACGATAATAAAACAAAATAGTAAAAAAATATCCCAAGATCACTATCAGAATAAATTCAAAAATCCTAAAACATGTACTAATTGCTCTGTCTTCCACTCTTTAAGGTGGGAAACAAATCAAGCAACGATGTAGACTAGGAAGCATCAATAAGCATAGCATAACAGAGAGCACAGCCACTTTAAATCTAAATAGGGATCCAAAACATGATCCAAGTTAAAGCAACACACCACTTTCAAGGAATAAAATTTAAGAAGAAGAAGAAAATTCCACTACCAAATTGAAGTGAAAAAGGTAACATAACTTACCTAGACGATCAAGTGCTGATGGAGGTATTATAACTGAAGCAAAAAAGAAAAGAAAAGAATTTGATTTTTATATTAGAAAGGGAACAAACAACACATAATATTCCAATCAGATCAAGCATGGACACAGAAACTTACTTTTATCACCACTTTTGATTTGGGGCTGCAAGTTTAACAGGAGAAAAAGAGAAAGAACAAAAAAAAGTAAGATTATGTTAAGAAATATTTGTTTTAAGATACCTACAAACTCTATGCATTAGTTGTTACAAGTTAAGCCAATTTGATTGGTGATCCTTAGAATTGAAATCCCATATTTAATTGCATGCAATCAGAACAACAAAAAAGGAGCTGAGATAAATCATAAATGAGAACTAAACAATATAGATTATCCTTTGTGGCAATATTACACTAGAAAGCATATCATTTTTCGCTATTGTTGTGATTATTAGACAAGATGATCAACCCTTACTGCACCATGTAAGAAGAGTAAACAACGATTAGCTAGAATCGAAATTAGACGAAACGCTAGGAGAAAGGGAAGCGTGGGAAGCATTCCAATTCCCTAGGTTGCAAAAACACTATCATAATACAGTCCAGTTGCATGGAAGGGGAAGATTAGATTTAGGGAATTGGACCAAACAAATTGGAATTAGCAAGGAAATAGAGAAATGAAAAGGGAAGGGAACATAAGGGAAGGAATGAATCACCTGAAGTTAGCTTGATCTGAAAACAGAAGAAGAAGTGAGAAAGAAGCAAAGAAGAAAGGGGATTTCAAGGTGCAATTTGTTCTAGCGTCGTCCCTAGCAATTTGTTCTTTACAGCTATTTGTCAATGTCATCCTTCCTACTAAAGAGGCCATCTCTATCTTAACGCCATCAGAACCTGCTCTAAAATTCATCCATATTCCAATTTGACATATTTAACTTTAAGCATCTACCAGTTAGTAAAAAAAGATAAATATCTAGGCACTTAAAAGACCAAGTTGTCGCTACAGTGATCATTTAGATACTGCATGAGAAATATAATATAAATTGTTAGTAGTTTAATCTTGTGAGGATCAAATTATTAGTTTATGTTGATTTATAACCAATCCATACACTTCAGTTCTTTAAGAATGAGATAAATAAACCTGACCCTGCTTTCTTTGTCCTTGGCTATGCTAAGTAAAGTCATTAGAACTTTGCTTCTCAAACGCGATCCAATAGTTTTAGAGTTCTTGCTAAGAATAGTCACTATCAATACCACAATGTCAGCATTCCTGATAACATATCTACTAGTGGGGTGTTCTTCAGAAACCTTATAAATATTATCCAGCGCTCGCTCGACATGATCAATAGACAACGGTTCCTCAAACAGATGCTGTGCTACAGATTTGACTTGATATTTAACAACCCTACCAATCAACAATTATATCATAAAGTTACACACCAGTATCACATGAATCACACAAAACGGCCTACTACCTAGATCCATTACCCTAATGCAAAATGCCAATAAAATTTCAATGATTTGCAGCTCGTTAGGCATGTGAGACCTAGAACCACTTCTATTAACTTTGGAGGATAAGATTACAATTGCAAGAGAATCAATATAATCAAGTTTCTGTAAGTTGCATAGCATTCGTGTTTCATGTAACACCTAAAACATCATACATCTCAATTGTTAGAAATCTCTTTTGAAGCTCAACGTGTTAAGCAACATATGAAGCTCCAAAAAAAGTAAGTACACCTCCACTGATAACAAGGCCATCAAGCTTCAAACTGTTACATGCAACAAGTGCAGCATTAACTTGTTCTGTTGTCCTAATCTGATCTTTTGTTCGTCCAAGCAAATCATAACCACTTAGAAAATTAACAAGTCATAGAATGATAATAAGTGAAAGAGCCTTTAGTCGAAAGCAATGGCCTACCACTAAGTGTTATACCTAAAAACCATGAATTTTAGGTCAAAAAAGCTTCCGATTGCAGAAAAAAATTCATCAAAATCAGAGTAAACCTACAGATTCACGAAGCACAAAAGCAGAGTATGATAAACCCAGCTAAAACTGGCGCAGAAAAATTGAACCCTAAGGTTTATCACGAAGAACAGAATCACAAAATCAGGATATATATACCTGAAATTCGAGATGGGTACGAGAAGAACTGAGAGAGCGAGTTGAGATTAGATGGAAGAGGCGCCAGAAGGAGCAGATGCGATGAGAGCAACGGCGGAGAGAGCTCTGTGATGATGGGAGTAGATGCGACAAGAGCAGCGACGGAGGAAGCTCGTGCGACGCAAGGGATGACAGAGAGAGATCGTGTGATGCAAGCGGCGGCGGCAACGGTAGCGGCGGAAGCAGCTCGTGCAACGGAGAGAAGAAGCAGCTGTGCAATGGAGAGAGGAAGAAGCACATAAAGGTAGGAGTTGGCAGCTATATTTATTTGTGAATGGAGCTCGAGAGAGAGGGGGTAGATTAGGTTTAAGTTAATATTTTCCGACAGAATATTTTAAATTACAGACAAATTTTCTGTCTATAATATTTTAATAAAACACAGTATTTTGTTTATTTAAATATAGACGGATTTTCCGTCGGTAATTATTTCCCACGAAAAAAATTTAATTTTTTTGACAAAATTTTCGACGGATTCTCTTTTTCGTCTGTAATTTATGCTAATTCATTTTTCTTTGTTTCCGACAAAAATTCTCTCGCAAAATCTGTCTGTATTTCTGTGGAATAAAATATGTGGGAAATATCCATCTATAATAAGTAGTTTTCTAGTAGTGCAATATTGATTGCTAGGTTTTTCTGTAAACATTGATAATTTACACACAATAAATACTATATCAGGTTTAGTACATTGCATTACATACATTGAACTTCCTATAACACTAGCATATTCTAATTGTTCTATAGATCTTCCCATGTTTCCTTCTAATTTAAACTTAAGATTATAGGGTGTATTAGATTCTTTAACTGTGAGATGATCAAAATTTTTCAATACCTTTTTGATATAATGAGATTGACTTAAAGTAAAGCCAACTTCATTCTTATGCACCTTTATGCCTAATATTGTATCAACTTCATTCAAATTCTTAATCTTGAATTTAGAGGTTAGATACTCCTTCGTTACACAAATTTTTTCTAAATTTGTTCAAATAATTAACATATCATCAACATATAAACAAATAATTACTCCATAATCTTTAGCAAATTTTGAGTAAATACATTTATTTATACTATTATGTGAGAAGTCATTTGATAACACCACTGAATCAAACTTTTCATGCCATTGTTTAGGTTCTTGTCTTAGGCCATACAAAAACTTCATTAATTTACAAACTTTCTTTTCATTTCTAGGTAACACGTAGCTTTTCAGTTGTTCCATATAAATTTCTTCATTAAGATCTCTATTTAGAAAAGTTGTTTTAACATCTATTTGATGTATATGAAGCTTGTGAATGAATGCTAATGCTATAAGAGTCCTAATAGAAGTCATTCTTACCACAGGTGTACAGGTATCAAAATAGTCTAGACCTTCTTGTTGTCTAAATCCTTTAGCCACTAACCTTGCTTTAAAGGTTTGTAATGAACCATCAGTATTATATTTTCTTTTAGATACCCACTTATATTCTATAGACTTTGATCCTAGAGACAAATCAACCAAGACATAAGTATTGTTTGATAATATTGAGTCAATTTCATCATTTGTTACTTCTTTCCAAAATGCAAAATCCCTTGAAGCCATAGTCTCTTTGAACGTTTGAGGATCACCATCTATGTTCATCACAATAATAATCTTATGTGTCGCATAATTCCTAGTTCCTTCTAATTTAAAAGGTGATAGCTTGAAAAGAAATAAAATATGGACCTAAGTCTTTTTCTTTTCTCACTCTCATGTTCTTCCTTGGTTCAATCAATTCTTTGTCGCTTTAACGTTTATTATTTTGATTCTTCATTTCTTGTAAAATATTAGTATTATTTTGGAGATATTCTGAACTAGAAGTTAAATCATTGATAAATTTACGTTAGACACTAAGTCTAATATTCTATATGCTTTTGAATTTTGAGCATATCCTATAAAAGTGCCTTTTATAGCTCTTGGCTCTAATTTGGTTTTCTTTTTTATTAGGGACTCGATAAAAGGCTAAACATCCCCACACTTTCAGATAATTCAAATTAGGTTTTCTTTTTTTCAAATTTCATAAGTAGAAACCTTTCTATGTCTTAATGGTATCCTATTATGGATATGACATGATGTCAATGATGATTCACCCTACAAATTGTAAGGCAATTTTGTATTTAGTAACATTGAATTAACCATATTCACTAAGGTATAGTTTTTTCTTTCGCCAAACCATTTTGTTACAGAGTATATGGAGCGGAAGATTCATGCACAATATCATGTAATTTGTTATCAAATTCATTAGAAAAATATTCCCCACTTTGATCATTATGAAGAACTTTTATTTTATTATCATGCATATTTTCTATTTCTATTTTATATTTTTTAAACATTTCAAAAGCTTTATCTTTATTTCTAAGTAAATACACATAAGTAAATCTAAAACAATCATCAATAAAAGTTATAAAATATCTTTTTTCTCCTCTAGTAATATTGCCATTTTATTCACAAATATCACTATGAATCAATTCTAATAAATGTGTCTTTCTTTCAACTTTAGAAAAAGGTTTCTTAGTAATTTTGGATTGTATACAAATATCATATTTCTTATTAAAATCCTTGTTATTAAGATTTATATAGTTATTTTTATGTATATATTCAATTGATTTGTAATTTAAGTGTGCTAATTTACTATGCCATAAATCACAAGAATCAACAATATACAAAGAAATGTTCATTTTATTATTAATACTAAGTTTGAACATGCCTTCAGTACAATATCCTTTTCCTATAAATATATCATTCTTAAGCAAGATCACTTTATCGGATTTCGTTACAATTTTAAATTCTTTCTTACACAAGAGATTAACAAGAAACTATTTTTTTTTCTCAAATCTGGAACATGAAGTACATTTATTAAACTTAACTTCTTTTTAGATGTAAGATTTATTCCGTAGTTACTTGACCACAAATTTTGGCTAAGTTGTCATTGTCCATCAAGACTTCTCTATTGTTTAGTTCTTCATATGTTTTGAATTGTTTGTGATCATTACAAATATGAACAGTAGCCCCAGAATTTAACCACCAATCAAGTAATTTTCTTTGGGTTGCCATGTTGAGTTTTGTAACCATGTCAATATGTATATTTTGTACTTTTTCTGCAACCATAGTAATTAGATCGTTCTCTTCCACTAAGTTGGTCTTTGGTGCTTTCTTTTTCAGAAGTCTACATTATTTGATGTAGTGTCCTTTCTTATGACAATGATAACACTTTCTTTGTCTCTTCTTGTCTTGCTTTGAATCTTTTGAGAACTTTATTTTATTCTTATTGGTTTTGTCTTCACCAATATGATTCACTTTAGAACTTTAAGAGATATACACAACAACATATTTTCGAGTTTTCTCCTCTATACGTATATGCCTTAGTAATTTCTCAATTGTGAAGTTCTCATCAAGATGTAAAGTTTCTTCTTATAACCATTACAAGATGATGGCAATTTTGAAATAATTGCTCCAACCTGTAATGATTTAGTGATCACCACTTGTAAATCACGAAGTCTATTTACAAGAATTTGTAATTCATGAATTTGATCCATAATAGGCATAGTATCATTCATAATAAATTTAAAATATTTCATTATAATAAACTTATCTATTCCTTGTCATTCATTATTGTACTTTTCTTCCAAAGACTTTCAAATCTCCAATGGTGATTGGATTGACATGTAGAGATCATAGAGTCGGTCGGATAAAGTGTTGAGATGATCTCGGCATACAAAAGTATCTTCTTCACGTTTCTTCTTTAATTGAGTAACATTTTCTTTTTCTTCCGGTGTGGCATTTTCAGCGGCATCGGCAATTGGTGTAGTCTTTGGGTTAATCACATATGCAAGATTGAGAACCGAAAAAAGAAACATCATCTTGTACTTCCAACGGTTGAAATTCGTTCCATCAAAGCGATCTAACTTGACAAACTCTTGATTCACGACCTTGAACGTGGTGCTTTGATCTTGAGCTATCTTCAAAGTATCTCTCAAAAATTGTTGGATAATTATAATTAAGAAGATGACAATAACTCTCTCAATATACAATGAAACCTATGGATTTCTTAATTAGCAATAATAAAAACTTCTCAACTCTCTCGAACAAGAAAATCTCTCAATAGTTAAAATACACACTCGATTAGTTTACTTTAAATAGTGGACAAGGGTATATTTATATATTGCACACAACAAATCAACAATTATAATTTTTCACATACGTAAATTGTTGTGACTCTTCTATTGTTAATAGATTCAATGTTTCAAACATAGACTATTTTTAAAGAATTGTGTCCCTTTAGTCAAAGGTGTAATTTTCCAACATACACAATTCTTAAAGGGTTGTATCTCTTTAGCCAAATAATACTATATACTGTTATTATAATTGACAATATATGAACGGTTGGTAATTATTTATTAATATTAATAATAATAATATTAATAATATTAATTAATCTAATTTGTAAATACTTTATATATATATACACACAAATTAAAGTAAAATCATAAATTCCTATATGTTTTTTTATTTAAAAATAAATTAATGATATACATAATATCTAAATTTGCACTAACTAATTATTCAAATTCGTATTATTATAGAAAATGAGTACTATTATTGAATTATAATCGTCGATCAAGATTTTTTTTTATGTTACTATATGTTGAAAACTTTTATATTTTGTTTTATTTTAATTTGTATGTGGGAGATTTTGAGTTTATGTTATTATGTTGAATGTGTTTGAATTATCTTCAATTTGATACATTTTAGTTGAATTGTATGAAATTTTGTCGTGGTTTTATTTTTTTATTTTTAAAATTTAATATCCACGGATACCCACGAGTATCTGTCTCCCCGGCGAGTGAAAATAAATAGGGATCCGTAACGGGGATGTGGCAGAAATGAGGGACAATTTTTTAAATGGAGATGGGAGCAAGAGAGGGTTTTCGCGTCCATAAATACCCATTGTCATTTCTAATGCAAACTGAAAAACATAGTGTAAAATTAATGGAATAAATTAATTTGAATTAAAAATCAAATAAAATCATTTTTTCATGACATATATTAATTTAGGTTGATTAATTTTGTCAATATAACTAAAATAACAAATAACAAGTAATTCTATAAATAAAAAAAAAAAGAAAAGAAAAAAAAAACCACAAGAGACCAAGCAAATGCATTTGGGAAACAATAGGCTGGGCTGGTTAAGAAGATAGGCTTCAAGTATAAGATAACAAAGCCAGGCCCAATAAGTTTAATCCAAAAAGAGTCAAAAGAGAAAGTAGTTTTTTCCGTTACACGTTGAGAGATTCTGAAAAATATATTCTTAGATTCCTTATCCGTTCTCGTCATCTTCCATTTCTCACGAGTATGTCTCATGACAGATACGCAGAAATTGACACCTAAAAAATAATTAAAAATTAAATTAAAATAATATATCAATTTCATTTTCATTTTCACATCAAAATTCCAATTGAATTGAACCGAAACGAAAATTCTAAGGAAAAAAAAAAGAGAAAGCCATGAATCCCAAAGTTCTCTTCCTCTTCGGACTTCTCCTAAATCTCGTTTCCAATTCGTTCCAAAACCCTAACCCTAAAACCCCAAATTCGAAGATATCAAAGGCTCATGTTGAGCTCACGAACTATGGCTTTCCAGTGGGGTTATTGCCGGCGACAACCGTGTTGGGCTACGCCGTGAACGACACTTCCGGCGATTTCTCCGTCAGGCTCGGCGGCGCGTGCAAGATCACGCTCCCGCCGGACAACTACATCGCCACGTACTCCAAAACCATCAAGGGGAAGATCGTGAAGGGGAAAATTGCGGAGCTTGATGGGATTAGGGTTCGCGCGTTCTTCAAGTGGTGGTCCATCACGGGAATAAGGTCCTCCGGTGACGACATTGTTTTCGAAGTCGGAATGGTCACCGCCAAGTACCCGTCAAAGAACTTCGACGAGAGCCCCCCTTGCGAGGGACAACACTCCTCTTCCTGAAGTAAGGTTAGGTTTTTCATTTTTTTTTTATTTGTATCTCTATCTTTTGCATGTGAATGCTTAATGTTTAGTGGAAAAATCTTTCTCGTGAAGATTTGATTGGAACGTTAATTATAAGCTTCTTCGGAACGTAAATAATTGAAGTAAGATAATGAAAAACTTAATTGGAAACTTTTGATTTTAGTTGCTCAGGAATCTAATCTATTTTATGTGGAATCGTATCTATAATTGGGTTTATGCGAATTTGAATTTGGAGAACCGTACTCTGTTTTTATTTTATTTTATTTTTTAATTTTTAACTGGTCATAACCTTTGTGTTGTTGTTTTTGTGTTGTGAATGAGAATAAAACTTTATTGGAAAGATAAAGGGTTCTTCTACAGTTTTAGACAGTGCTTTCATTTCCGTTGATGCCTTGAATTGTTCCACCATGCCTTGTTTGTTTTTTCGTTGCAAAATGATGACATGGGACCCTGAAAAAGAAATTAAAAAGAAAATATCTAATTTGTTGGTTAACATTATCTTCTTTGCTTTCAGAGATGTTATCATTAGAGTGAGCTTCTGATTGTGAGTGATATTGATTGCTTTCCAGTTGAAGTGTTACTATAAAGGCATGGTGTTCCTGTTATTCATTTCATCATTAAGCTTCAGAGAACATTGGCAACATAATCAGATTTGTGATGTGCTAATTATGCTTTTGCTTCTCCTTTCTCTTAGTTTATATGGGACTTTGAAAAGGTCGAGCTTTTGTTTGCTTTCATCATGCCACAGTCATCTTCAAGGTCTCACTTATGATTTTTTGTGGAAGATTTCTATTTTCTGGGGATACTGTATTGTTGAATGTACTAGAGCATGGTTTTTTGGGATAGTCCCATTGTTTACTCTTCATTTCTAGTTGTTTTGGAGAATGAGCTATATTTCCGTCCTTTTCAAAGAAACAAAGTGGTTTTTGAAGAGTCAATGAAGTTTGTTTCTAATGGAAGTTACTATTTGCTAACCACATGGTTATGTTTTGGTAAATAGGTCTCAACTAGGCAACAGTGATGTTGCTTCCTTAATTATTTTTAATTTTATCTTTTTGTCTTCTTATTTAGTCCACCCTATCGGTTTACTTTTAACGATTCATTTGGGTAGGCACTAAATGAGTATTTAATTATTTATTTCCTTTTGGACTTGGACCCACCCTTGGTTGGACAGTTCCTGTTCTGTTTTAAGTTCTAACTAGCAATTACGAAAATTGCGCAAGTAATTTTAGCTTTTGAGGTGGTTGTTTTTGTGCCTGGTTTCAGTTAGTATTCTCTTTACTATAACTATCTACAACATCTTTTGACATGCCAATATAACACCATTGAGATAGATATTCCTTTGAATTTTTTTAATTGGCTTGCCCACATTATGTTTACACCACCTGTACAAACATGTTAGCTTGTGTTCTCCACCATGCATTGTTACCATCATCACCTCTTGTGCCATCAGTTCTCCAAATTACTAGCTCGTTTTTTAACATATCTGAAGTGATTCGATGTTTTTCTACATTGGGTGATTCATTATTCTGTTTTTACATGTAACAATTTAGAAGCTGAGGTGTTTAGATTTGATGATGCTGCTGGTTTATTTAGCTATTCTCACTTTGGTAATCCGTTGCAATTAATACCAACTGCATTTGGCCCTTTGTAAATTTGGATCTTTGTTTGTTAAACTCTTATTATGGGTATTTGTGAGTTTTGATTTCGGAGAAAGAAGGTTGTGAAGTGAAGGACTGAACTGTAACAATCTTTTTAACTTTTCAAACCCTTTTTTCATCCTTTTTCTTCCAAAACTCTTACCTAGAGTTTTCATTCAGTTGTGTGTATGACCCATGCTCATTACCATAGACTTTGCACCGAAGCAAACGGTGATTGAATTCATATTCAATTTCTGTTTTAATCTCCAACTTGTCTTGTATTAAAATATGTCTACAGCCTATGGTATTTTTCTTTTCAAGGTGCATGCATCAACTTGGTTCCTTAACCGGGTTATGCCTTGAATTCATATGCCTTGGTTCCTTAACCGGAATATTGTCAATAGTTCTATGGAGACCTTTTTTTAAAAAAATAAAATAAAATAAAATTGTCTTCCTAGGATCTGCTAGTTTACCCATAATAATATTATATTTATTACACATGCAAGAGTAGTAGCAAGGTTCACAGCATTCTTTCCTTCCTTTCTCTTTTTCATTACCAGTAAGCACCTTTTTCTTGTTAAGTGTCAAATTGTGCAACATAGACTTCACATTATTCTTGACACTTTTTTGTTCCTTTTGCTGATGCAGGTTTCTAGGTACTTACTCGCAGTCTCTGTGTTTTTAGTAAATGGGGTAGTGACTGTGTCCACTGAAATTGCAAATACGTTTTAAAAGTCGCTTGTGTAATAATCGTATAATGTGTTTTTAGTGCTTGTGCTTTTATGTAATCTTAATATCGTATTTGTTAATTATTATGCCACGACGAATCCCTTCTTGGTCACGTTACTCGTTGGACTATTTAATAAGGCCATTTTGAACATAGTTTCTTTGATATTCTCACATGCTATCTATACCATGCACTACGTATATCTTGCCTTTCTCGAAGTCGATGCCATGCAAACCATTGTTCTATACAAGGGTTCATGGACCGCCGCTCATCCGCATATTCGCGATGTTTATTCGAATCCGATTCGAAAATTGTAGCGATTCGATCCGCAAAGCTATCAGATATGGGATTGGATTGCGGATTTTATGTAGGTACTTGTGGATCCGTAAAAATAAACAAATAAGTAAATATTCTTTTTATATTTTATTTTAATTAATAATTATCATAAATATTGTATTATTTTATGTTTATTATTTAAGAAAAGTATTTTTAATAACATTTTAAGAATAAATATGTTTAAAAGAGTGAAAAAAAAGAGAATTTATTGATATTTTTTAATAAAAATAAACTTTTTAAAATATTTATATGTTTTCCAGATATATCCGAAATCCGATTCGATTAAATCGTGGATATTGGATCCAATCTGATCCAATGATTTTAGTGCGGATCAGATCGAAATTTTTGGCTATATCTGATTCGATCTGATCCGATTCGCGTTTACCCTTGGTTCTATAAGATGCCCATATATGTCTATCAAAAAATTACGTGTACATATAAATTTAGTTATTAAAAAATCAATCATTATATATTTCTATATAAATATATATTGTTTAATTAAATTTATTTTGTATTTTAATATATATTTTATACAAGTGGTTGATTTTTGTATTTTGTCTTTTAATATATATTTATTTATTTGTTTATTTTAGTTTCCTACGGAAGCCCCCAAATTTAGTAGGCTAAAGACTAATTTATCGCAGATTTGAGTTCTATTTAAAGGTTTGCTATTGCTAATGGGTTGTTGCATGCACAATGTAAAATTTGAACTTTTGATACTTATTTAAACAGACTAGGACTAGTGAGCTTAACAACTAAGACGAACTCAAGTTAGTTAACATGGTTATATATATGTTTTTTTAGTGTTGTTACTTTGTTTATTTTTTTTGTAATTGGTACATTCTATTTCATATGTTTTTAGGTAGGATTGACATACAGACAAAGGTATAACTCGTTTAAGCCCATAGGTTATACGGATTGGTCCGTTTAAACCCATTTTGTTTATGAGCTATAATTTTTTTAATCAGGGATCGTTTATGGCCAACTTGATAAATTAAACAGGCTAACCCGTTTATATTTTATTTATTTTTTAAAAAAATTATTCTGGCAAAAAGTCACGTTTGAATTAAAAAATCTTAAACAAACAATGTTGTAGGGTAGTTATTTTTTAAAGAAAAAAATGACAGCTATATATATATATATATATTTAAATCATTTTATTGAGAGAACTGTTTAGTGGATATTATAAATAACTATGAGGAATGTAAATGTGGAGTGAGAGCGTATTTTTTATTTTACATTTTCAATAGAATTTATTGTTTTTCATATTTTTCAAGAAATCTTCTCTATTCAAGAATTATCTGCTGATTAATTTTTCTTCATTGGTTTTACTATAAAATTGTTCTCTAGGATTTTCAATTCCCCTTTTATGGTATTCAAAGCCTATAATCTTGTTCATCTTTGTCATTGAGATTATCCTCTCTGACTCTTCCAAGAAGACCTTCTCACCTATCTCAGACAAACTCACTCAAGACAATTATAGCACATGGAGACACACAACAATGTTAATAATTCAGAGCCTCTCAATGGAAGATCATCTATACAGGTCCAAGATTCCGCCGCAGTTCGTGACTGATGAAGCGACCAAAACAAAATTTGAATCGGCGAAGTACAAGACATGGAAATTACAAGATTTAACTCTCACTACTTGGCTTGTAGAATCAATGACTACCAGCATCAAGAACAGAGTAATTCATCTCTCACAATTTTATGAAGTTCGGAAAAGAATTGAAAAATACTTTGAAGATGCTTCTGCTTCACGATTCAGAGTTTGAAATCCCAACTCAAATCATGTAAGAAAAATGGAACTGTTTCTGACTTTCTGAACAAGATTCGGAATGTGGTTGATGCCCTTTTTGCTCTCAGATATGAGGTACGTGACTCAGATCACATACAAGCAATAATCGATGGTCTTAATGAAGATTACACTGTATGCATTGGTTCGGTAATGTCAAGGCTTGGAACCTTCAAGGTTGCAGAGGTTGAATCTTATCTGCTTGTGTTTAATGATATGCTGGACAAGTTCAAGAAACCTAATGTAGGTATGCCTATAGCTCATTATATTCGATCCTCCTCATCATTTGAATATCAAAGAGGTGGAGGCTTTCGAAGAGGCCGTGGTGGCCGCAGTAATCGTGGAGGATGTTTTGGATACACCCAAAATTGTCCTCAATGCCAATTATGTGGAAGGCAAGGACATGTTGTGTGGAACTGCTTCCATCGTTTTGATCTTGCTTTTCAGCCTAATTCCACAACCAACTCTACATCAATGCAAATTCCATATAGTAATACACAATCACCCCCCTCCATCCTCCAATTTTCAGCAACCTAGGGCATATCTTACCTATTCCTCTTCAGTAAGTGAAGCTTCTTGGCTACCGGACTCAGGAGTGAGTCATCATGTCACTTCAGATCCAGGAAATCTCCTCACAGCATCACCAAATCCTTCGGATAATGATAAGCTCTTTGTAGGTAATGGGTCAGGTATTCCAATAACTCATTCTGGTTCTTCAATTCTTTTTTATTCCTCCTCAAATATTGCTTTTCGTTTAAAGAACTTACTTCTTGTACCACAAATTACTCAAAATCTATTGAGTGTTTCTAAATTCGCAGCTGATAATCATGTCTACTTTGAATTTTGGCCTGATTATTATGCTATTCATGATCAGGATACCAGAGAACTTCTCCTACAAAATATGTCTAGAAATGGCACTTACTCTTTTGATAACTTTCGAGTACCAAAAAATTTGTCTAATACCTCAGTACCGATCCCTGATAACCTATCTAGTTCTAGATTTCAGTATTCTAGTGCTTATACTACTACTACACAGCTACCTAATTAGTCTTTAGATTCTAATGCATATCCTGTTTCCAAATGTAATCAGAATAACACCGTGGATTTATGACATAAACGATTGGGCCATAGTTCTGCTGCTAATCATGTATGTGAAATCTGTCCTTTAGCTAAGATGCATAGATTGCATTTTCCTTTAAATGACACTATGTATATGACACCTTTAGAACTTGTCTTTGTGGATATCTGGGGGCTTGTTCCTGTAATATCAAAAAGTGGATTTAGATATTACATTTCTTTTGTTGATGCACATTCTAAATACACATGCATTTTCTTACTCACTAATAAATCTCAGTCTTTAGTAGCTTTTCAGAATTATAAAACATTTATAGAAAATCAAACTGGACAGAAAATAAAGGCTTTACAAACGGATTTGGGAACGAAATTTATGTCACATGCTTTCACTGATTTTCTTGCAACTGAAGGTATACATCATAGAAAATCATGCCCCTATACTCATCATCAACAAGGAAGTATTGAGAGAAAGCATAGGCATATTACAGAAGTGGGTCTCTCCCTCTTAGCTACAACTTCTTTGCCTATGCACTTTTGGGAAGATGCCTTTTTTGAGTTCTGTTTATGTCATTAATAGACTTCGTACCCCAGTTCTTAATAACAAAAGTCCTTTTGAGGTTCTTTTTAAGCATCAACCAGATTATACCTTCTTTAAAATTTTTGGATGTATGTTTATTTTTAGGATATGATTCAAATTTCAAAGGCTATAAGTGTATGGCACAAAATGGTAAAATTTATATGGCTCGACATGTTTTGTTTCATGAGCATACTTTGTCATATCAAAAATTGTTTTCTGACACCTTGGGCAGTGATGATTCGTCCAAGAATAATTCAAATAGTGGCAGCCAGCTTAAGGCCCCTGCATTTACCATCATAGATTCAACTCCGCCATCAATGTCCTCATCTAATCAAGCTACAAAGTCTTTGAGTATAGGTTCAGACACTGGATTACAAATTACAAGTGGACCATTGCATGATACAGCATCCCCTTCTCACTCAGGCTTGGACACTGATGACAGTACTTCTATTCATAAGAATGAGGAGATCAGAATTTCAGAATGTCACCCACCTTCAGCATCTCATACCAATTCTCCTCCGAACATGATTCCTATTAGTGGTATTGAAACTAGCCTTCCTTCCATTTCTTCAACAAATGCTCATCTGATGACAACAAGATCAAAATCTGGAGTGTTCAAACTAAAAGCCTTGACTATTCAACAAACTGATCTACTACACAATATTCCAAGAACTGTGGCTGAAGCTTTACAATGTTCTTACTGGAGAGAGGCAATGGATAAAGAGTTTGCTGTTCTCCAGAAGTGCAAGACATGGGAATTAACAGAACCACCAGCTAATGCCATAATTATTGGAAGTAAGTGGGTGTTTGCTATAAAGAAAAATGCTAAAGGTGATATTCTAAGGTATAAGACAAGACTTGTTAGACAGGTTTTCATCAAGTGGAAGGTATAGACTATGATTAAATTTATAGTCCAGTGGTAAGGCCTTCCACCATTAGAGTTATCTTAACTATTGTTGTCTCATTAAGTTGGCCATTGAGACAGTTTGATTTTGATAATGCCTTTCTCAATGGCACCTTAAATGAGACAATATACATGATGCAACCTTAGGGATACTCTACAAAGGGTGAACAGCTAGTGTGCAAGCTAAACAAGGCCATTTATGGTCTAAAGCAAGCACCGAGGACCTGGTATAAAACATTATCTACTACTCTTTAACAGTTTGAATTTAAAGAAACCAGATCTGATGTGTCTTTATTTGTTAGATTTTTTTATTCTAATGTGATTTACTTGTTAGTTTATGCAGATGATATAATTGTTACTGGTAATAATGCTGCAGAATTAGATAAATTAACTTATCAATTGAACAATATTTTTCCGTTAAAGGATATGGGGAAATTTAGTTATTTTTTACGCTTGGAAGCTTCATACTTGTCTACAGGTAGTGTCCAGGTTTCACAAACCAAATATGCATTTGAATTACTCGAGAGCTAGAATGGAGACTGTGAATTCGATACCTACCCCAATAATGTCCAGCCCAAAGCTTTTAGCTCATTACTCGGAACCTTTCCATGATCCCAAACTGTATAGATCAATAGTTGGTATACTTCAATATCTCACAATGACAAGACCAGATATTGCCTTTACTGTCAACAGAGTATCTCAGTTTATGCATCAACCAACATTGCTGCATTGGAAGAGTGTAAAAAGAATTCTGAGATATGTGAAAGGTACAGTGGATCATGGCTTATTATTTTCTAAATCTACTAATTTTAGATAGTTGACTTTTTCAGATGTTGATTGGGGTGGAGATCTGGATGATAGAAAATCAATCACTGGATTTTGTGTTTATCTTGGGTGCAATCTGATCTCATAAAAGAGTAACAAGCAGACAAAGGTGAGCAGGAGCAGTAATAAAGCAGAGTATAGGGCAATGTGTGCTGCACAAACTAAGCTAATGTCCATACAGCAGCTTCTGGGAGAGCTTCGAATCCCACAAACTATGTCACCAACCATCTTCTATGATAATCAGAGTGCTTGTCTATTGGTTGCAAATCCGGTTTTGCATAGTAGATGTAAACACCTTGAGCTGGATTTGTATTTTTTAACGGATTTAGTAAATAAAAAATCTCTCTATGTTGTTAATATACCCTCTCAAGATCAGGTGGCCGATTCTTTAACTAAACCATTGTTTCTGAGTTTGTTTCAGAAATACAGGTTCGAACTGCGACTTTGAGACAAATCGTGCCTCAGTTTGAGGGGGAGTATTGAGAGAACTGTTTAGTGGATATTATAAATAGCTGTGGGGAATGCAAATGTGGAGTGAGAGCGTGTTTTTTTTTTTTTACATTTTCAATAGAATTCATTGTTTTTCATATTTCTCAAAAAATCTTCTTTATTCAAGAATTATCTGTTGATTAATTTTTTCTTCGTTGGTTTCACTACAAAATTGTTCTCTAGGATTTTCAATTCCCCTTTTACATTTTTATTGTATTCAAAATAGTTAAATACGATTTTGGTTCTTATGTTTAAGCCAAAAATTTTATTCATCTCCAACTTTTTTTTTCATTTAAATTCGTTCCTAATGTTTAACTTAGTTTTAAAATCGTTTTTTTATTTAAATCTTAAAATTTTGGATCAAATTATCCCTAGTAAAAGAATTATAAAATAAAAAAAAAAAAAGATAAGAAAAAGAGTGTTTGAAGTTGAGAGAAAGAAAGAACCATGGGAAAGAAGAAGAAGAAGGGGGAAAAGAAGAAGAAGAAGGAAGAAGAGGAAGGTGGAGATGACGCCGGCGAGGGAGGACGTCACGCGCTGCTGTCACCGTTTCTGCTCAACTGCTAGTGTTTCCATGAGCGAGGGGAGACGCTAGCAGATCGGCGAGGGAGGACGTTGCACGCCACGTCGCCGTTTTTGTTCCTGCGCTAGTGTCTGATGTCGACGCCAACAGATCGGTGCAGGAGGAGCGTCGCGTTGCCGTTTTTGCTCCTGCGCCAGTGTCCGACGTCGACGGTAGCAGATCGGCGAGGGAGGACGTCACGCACCCCGTCACTGTTTTTGCTCCTCCTCGGCTCCTCTAGTTTGTTATTTCCTTGTTTGCCACCGTCTGTCGTTGGTTTTATTCTGGTATTAGTTTTTGGGTTTCTATTTTTGTTTCTTGTTTATTTCTGGTTGTTTGTTGTTGCTGCTGGTGTTTTTTAGTGGTGCGGCTTTTGTTTTGAAATTTCTATTGTTGTTGCTGGTGCTGCAAAAATTTTTGTTGTTGATGATATTTTGTTTTCTCAATAAAAAAATTATTTAAATTTATTTTATCTGTAGAAGCAAAAACAAAAATTTTGGATGAAAAAAAAAAAGAAAAATTAAATATTTTAATAAAAAAGGTTATTGAAAAAGGGTTGTTAAAAGAAGGATATTTTAATTCAAAAAATAATTTTAATATTAAATTAAATTTTAGGAATAAATTTAAATTAAAAAATTGAAAATAAATAAAATTTTTTACTTAAATTTTAGAAACCAAAATGATACTTAATTCATTTCAAACTGCGTAGGTTTTGGCCAATTCGATATTATTTTTATTTCTCAGAGTCTCGCACCATCAAACATATCATTTTTTTTTCAAAAAGATATATGATCTCATTTTCCCATATGACATGATATTCATGATTGTCGTATCATGCATGTGACACGTAGCCACACGTAAAAAAAGCACTTTAATTTTTACACGGGGAAAGCACTTTGCTTTCAGTTTCTTTTTTCCCCCCTTTATTATTATTATTATTATTATTATTATTAGGTAATGCCCACTAATAAATTGAATAAAATTTAAAATTATAAAAATATTTTAAATTAATTTTATTATATATTTATTTTAGAACATTTTTATATAAATTAAATCAATTAAATTCGATTTAGCTATATTAGTAGTAAATCGAATCAACTACATTCTAAATTCGATTTACTATATATATACTGCAGAAGTAGTAAATCGAATTAAGCAATCAAATCAGTTTGATTCGATTTACTACTTATACATCTTATTCACATTTTTTATTTTTAAGTTAATTTATATTAATTTTAAAACATAAATGTCAATAAAAAATACTCTATATTTAGATTTAAATAAAAGATTAAAAAAATCAAAATGAGTAAGAATAAAAATTCAACTTTTGTATTTTAGTTCAAATTCTAAAAAATTTATATTTTTATAAACTTATGAATTTAAAACGGAACGATAAACGATTTCTAAAAATTCATTAAAAATTATTTTTTGATTTATTAGCATATAAAAAATCATTACCGGTACTTTTGATGTTAAAAAAAATGAGTGAATACCCCATCTGGCCATTGACAATTATCTCGAAAGGACAACGAAGTCTCCAAGAAAAAAAAAACACTCAATCCGGCTCCTGATCTTTTTTTGGGACTGATTAGCTCCTGTGAAAAAAAAATAACATTGACTCTTTTTGACACAGGAGTTAATTAGTCCCATGCATAAAAGTAAAGCTCAGGGATCGGGTTGGGTTTTTTTTTTTTTTTTGTTAAGGGCCTCGTTGTCTTTCGAGGTAATTGTCAGGGGCCGTTTTGAATTTTTTTCAAAAAAGAATTTATATAAAGTATAGCCTTCCAAGGTGACATAGGAGTTAAAACTTGAATTTTTCCAGAATCAGAAGTAACGAATAATTATACAATATAAAATGACTAACTATATTTATATAATATGTAATTTGAGAAATAATTAAAATATTATATCAATTAAATTATCATTTGATTTGTGAAATTAAGTATAAAACTTATGCTTTGATAACATTATGCTTTGATAATTAAATAATACTTAATTTCATAAATTAAATGATAATTTAATTGATATAGTATTTTAATTATTTATTAAATTATATATTGTATAAATATAGTTGGTCATTTTATATTGTATAACTATCCGTTATTTTTTATTCTGGAAAAATTCAAGTTTTAACTCCTATGTTACCTTGGAGAGCTATACTTTATATTAATTTTTTTAATATTAAAAGTTCAAGTAATGATTTTTAAGAAATCGTTTGTTGTTTTATTTTAAATTCACAAGTTTATAAAAATGTAGATTTTCTGGAATTTGAATTAAAAAACAAAAGTTGGATTTCTATTCTTATTCGTTTTAATTTTTTTGATATTTTATTTAAATTTAAATATATAAGGAGTATATTTTTATTGACATTTATATTTTAAAGTTAATATAAAAATATCAATAAGCTATATAAGTAATAAATCGAATCATTATTGCTAATATAGTTAAATCGAATCCAATTAATTCGATTTACAAAAGGACGTTGAGTAATGAAAATTGATTTAGAATATCTGCTAAATTTTAAACTCCATTTAGTTTATTATTACTATTATTATTATTATTATTATTATTATAACACATGACACCCCCCACATTATATAAATCACACATACTAGTTGGGTAACTTTTCCACTTATGGCAGAGCAAGGTTCGAATTCTTGATGAAGTTGTTTGAGAGGCACATGATGTGCTTCTTGAATCAGACCTCTAACCACCACTTTGCTTTCAGTTCAAGCCACAAACACACTCTAATAATAAGAGTGAAATAAATATTCATGAAAATAGGTAACAACTTATATTTTATAGAAAGTTGATATTACTACTCTCTAATTAATAATGTTAAACTTTCTCTAGTTCTCTTATCAGTATGAAAAGCAAGATAATAAAAATAGAGGATAATTTAAAAAATCAAACAAAATAGGAGTAATTCTGGAAGTGATACTGTGATAATATGCAATTTCTTACGATAATAAATAGTAAAATAAAAAAAGTGAAATATAGTCCATAAAAATATTTGAATTTAACTTACCAATATATATTATGTTGAACGATAATGCAAAATATTCTAATAAATAGTAGAATTCACACGACAAATGTACAAAAACACAGCTAAAAGAAAATAGCCTTTTCCTAATCAATAATTAATGAAAATAATTACACCTCTTTATCTCTATATATTTATAAGAACTAATTCATGTGTTATGATGAAATCATAATATTACACATCTTTTCTCTACAAAACCAATGCAACGCATGATCAATCAAAAACTATACTCTCATTTTCCTTAACTACTAGTGGCTGCAAGTTAATTAAATTCTAGATATGAAATTTGTTTGGAAAAATATGGCCAACTATATTGCCTCTATTACGCAAATGCCTTTGACGATTGTATAACATAACGAATATTATTTCAAACTTATCAGCCATTAACAAAAAAGCCTACATCATATACCTAGCTAGCTATATCTAAAAGAATGGGTTGCTTGTGCTTCACTACTCCTAACAATAAATGTATTCTTAGTAATTATTCCATAATATAATATAGATAGACTTAGCTCAACTAATAATGCTGGCTTGGTCAAATATTAGACAAACTTCTTTCTCTTTAAATAAATTCAAGATCAAACCCAAGGGTAAAAAATGTGTTAAAAGTGTCTCGAGAAAAATAAATAATAATCAAAGGTCAGACAAGACAAACACAATAATACTTTTAATTATTATATATTAGTTAATTTTTTATCCCCAGTAGATTTGGTTCCCTATATTAGTAATTTTCATAATAAAAATGGATTATCTGATTTAAAAATTTAGTTTTACATTGGATGAATTTTAATAGATTGAAAAATGGGTTAAACTTAAAAAAGTTTTTTTCAAATATCTTTTTAATTTTTTTTAAATAAGTATAAAGAATTAACTTTTAATTCATCTATATTAGTTAATTTTTTTATCGAAAATTTAATTTTTAATTCTCACTTTTTAAAAGATTTAAAATTTTATATTTATAGTTTATAATTTAAAGTTAAAAAAATTTAGGTTTAGAGTGGCCGACAGTGGTGGACAGCTAGCAGCATTTAGCTGACGATGGTGGTTGATGGTGGTCCGTAGAAGTTGATAGTAGATGGTAAGGGGTGAACTTGTAATGTTGGGAAGAAGAAAAAAATAAATAAATAAGGGCAACTATCTTGTGATATAAGTAAGGTGTTGAAGGAAGAACACCGGTGCATATAAAGTCTCAGGTCCATGACAGTGCTTTTGATAAGGGCAACTACCTTGTGATCCGTCTAAAGATTCCCAATATTGAGAACATAATTACATCTATGTTTCCACAACCACCAGACTCCAGCCCCAAAAAGAACCTCATTACCAGGCACGATCTTTCTAAACCAAGTCTCAACGGAGGTTCCTTCAAACGAGTCAATAAAGCAAGGGTCTAACATTTGTCAATGACTCTTGGATTTAACACAGTTCCGCAGGCAATGTTCAATTATCTCCTGAGCTGCATTACATCTTTGGCACAAATCCGAACTAGCTAGATGGCGCCTGAATCGGAAAGCCTCCATCGGGAGAGCGTTATGAAGCTCAAGACACATAGTGAATTTGATCTTTTCCAAAAGATTTAAATGCCAAAGCCAGCTCCAATCACTATTTTCATTCCAATTTACTTTATGCTTTAACACCCAACTATAACCTTCTCTTGCATTGTACCCTTTTGGCCTTGCAGACCATTAACTCCACCCCAAATCCAGTTTTGACGAATTTGGATAGAGAAGGCCGCAAATGAATTCCTTAACTGCAAGAGGAATTGTCGTAGCAAGCGTATCTACCACCTAAGATTCATCACGACACAAATCAGCCACTACAAATTCCAACTCAGATATGTGAACATAAGGAACAAGACAAAGTCTTCCAAATGGAGTCCATTCATCATACTACACGAATTGCTGCACATCCCCTATATTCCACGTAAACCCATCTTTAAGAGCCTCATATGTTTTAAGAATGTTCTTTCAAATAGCGGATGCATTCTATTCATGACTACCACCAAAGTAATTCAAAATTTTAGAGGTATTTTTGCATCACAATCTGCACTCATAGTTTGTTTCTATTATTGAAACAATCCCAAACCAACTTGCCAAGAAGCGTTAGATTAGCACATTATGTATCTCTTACACCTAAATCACCTGCCTTTTTGGGAGTAATAGCTACTTCCCACTTAACCAATGGCAACCCTCTCCCATTATTATGACCTCTCCATAAGAATTGTCGCATCCGTGAATCAATCTTTTTACATGCATACTTCGAAAGGAGAGTAACTTGCATGTTATAGACCGGAATAGAATCTATTACTGACTTAATTAAACAAAGTCTTCCTACCTTATTCAGCAGACACCCCTTCCAACTAGCAAGCTTGTTCTGAATTTTCTCAATGACTTCTTGAGCCGTCCTCCTGGAAGACCTTTCATGCCCAATATTAACCCCTAGGTACCTTCCCAAGTACTGACAAAAACGAATACTAGAGACTTCTGAGAGCATCTCCTTCCTTCTCACAGAAATATTCTTTGAACATTAAGCCCTAGACTTACTAAAATTCACTCGCAGGCCTGATGCTTTGGAGAATAAGTCCATGCATTTTATAACCTCCTCTACTTAAGCTTTCGTAGCTTTATAGAACAATAGTAGATCATTAGCAAACATCAAATGGGATATTTTTGGGACATATATGAAAAATGACGCCGATATCCACGAGCCTTGAGAAACTCGATGGGCAATAAAACAAGTAAGACACTCCATACAAAGCACAAAGAGATAAGGAGACATGGAATCCCCTTATCTCAAACCCCTCTGGGGATTAAAGCTCTGGAGTTTATCACTATTCCACAAAATAGAAAAAGAAGATGACGTCACTCAAGCCATAATAAAATGAATAGTAGCGCCAAACCGAACCAAAGAAGCTTCAAGAAACCTCCAGTCCACCTTGTCATACGCCTTCTCCAAATCAATTTTAAAGGCCATAGTCCCTTTCCTAGACTTAGTGTTCTTCATGAAACTCATAATTTCCTACGCAATGATGATGTTCTCCATAGTACCTCTTCCTGAGATAAGATCACTCTGAAGCGGGCGAATGATCTCCAAAAGAAAGGATCTAACCCTGTTCACGAGCACTTTCGTGTTGATTTTGTAAAAAATATTACATAAACTGATGGGACAAAAATCTCTTAAGGAAGTAGGAGCTTCAACTTTAGGAATCAGAACAATGTATGTCTCGAAAATTGCAGCATTTAGAATCTCTTTCTCAAAGGCTCTCTTGACTAAACCCCACACATCATAGCTCAGAGATTTCCAAAACTCCTTATAAAATATGGCCTGAAAATCATCTGGTCCTGGAGCTTTGAAAGAATTCATGGTCATTACAACTCTTTTCACCTCTTCCAACGCCATTGGTTCAATCAACCTTTGACAGGCCTCATTACTAAGGGAAAGACTGGAAAATTCTCTCATAGCATTTAGATCAATATTCTCTCTTATCGAACGATCTTTTGGAAGAAGGAGTTCATTTCTTTCTCTAGCTCCTACAGCTTAGTAGCCCAAGTTCCATCTTCTAGAAACAGTCCATGAATCTTGTTCCGCTTTTGCCTGATGATCGTTTGCAAGTGAAAAAACTAGTGTTCATGTCACCACATCGAACCCATTGCTCTCTTGATTTCTGATACAACATGAGCTCTTTTTGGAGAAGGATAGTATTTAGCTCATCATGAATACTTTGTTCTTTTACCCTTAACCCCGGATCCTCCATACTCTCAAGAGAAATCTAAACATCATTCACTTGCCTCTCCAACTCCTTCTTTTTAACAAACACAGTACCAAAGGCTTTCTTATTGAAAAGAAGAGCATCCTTCTGCACTTCGATCAAACTTCTAACAACATTAGGGGCCCCTTTATTCCAAGCTGCACAAAAAATATTGCTAAAAAGCGGATGAGTCATCCATGTAGCTTGGAATCTAAATGGTCTCAAATCGCTCTTGGCTTTTCACAATCGGTGTACATCTGATGAGCAAAGGACAGTGATCAGAATGAAGACAAACCAAAATCTCGTTATAAGCCTCAGGAAACAATAACCGTCACTCCTGACTAACAACAGCTCTATCCAGTTTTTTCGCAACCTGCAAACCCCCTCTACCTTTCTATACCAAGTAAAACTTCTTCCAATAGCCCCATATCAAACAAACGGCAGTTTGCCAGAGTCTTCGTAAAAACCTCTGCCCTAGCCTGACTGAAAGCTCCTCTTCTAACCTCACTCTGCATCAGAATCTTATTAAAGTCCCCTAACACAATCTAAGGACCCTGAATCATATTTGAAATCATGATCAAATCATTCCACAGACTCATTTGCCTATGGACATGTGGATTAACATATATAGCACTACAATTAGAAACACCGCCCGCAGAGATTTCAAAACTAATACATTGGTCAACCATATCTACCATTCTGACAATCAGCATAGAATTAGAGCACAACATCTAAATTCTCCCATTGTGACCTCTAGCCTCCACAATTCCAATATCATGATAACCAAGTTTACTCCAAAAGAGTTTCATTCGCTCAAAAGGCACATGAGTTTCATAAAGAATAAAAAAAGTTGGACTAAATTTACAAACTAACTCTTTGCAATATACCTGGGCCATTTTGTTAGAAGTCCCTCTAATGTTCCAAGATAAGAAATTCATATCTAAATGATCCATAAAAATAAATGGGTATAAATGGAACCAACCTTAGTAGTGGACCCTTAGTGGACTGATGAAGGACCAGCAACCTCTCATGTTTCTTGCCTTCTTGACACAAATGGCTGCTCAGGAATGCTCCCCACTGCAACGGAAGCTACCGTCGGCGTGTTATCTTGTTGCTGCTATTTCGGCGCGCCGTCACTGTTCTGGTGCACCAGCGAGTTTTGCAGTGATGCCGGTCTGCGTCTCTTGTGGCCATTCTTGAGCGTAAGGGTAGTCAAAGACCCAGCTATAGACATGCCGTTGAATGTTTTTCTTGATTTCGATGGAGTTTGGTGAGAAGAGGAAGGTAACCCGCTACTCAACCCAGCCTTGTCGCGAGTCTCTCTCTCCTCCTTCGGGCCACCCACCCAGCCCAATTGGTGTCTAAAAACAGGGGATGTCAAGCCTTTAGCCACCGCTTATTAGGCTTTAGTTTTCTGGCCCAATTTTCTCTACCCTTCTAACAACTTTGGTCTAGCCCTCTTCTCTATCCAACGACTCCTTCACATCCACTTTCCCATGCAACGTAGTTTTCTGCATCTTTTTCGCTACTTCCGCAGCATTAATGGGTGCAATTCCAAATTCAAAAATCTGCTAATTCTGGTTCACAGGACGACTCTCATGAACAGTTGGTCTTGCCTGTACATCCACATCCACTGAAGGAATCATGGGTGTGATATATTTTCCTGCTATATGCCCGAAACAATTACACTTCTCACATATCAGTGGCATACATTCATACTCCACATTATATTCAAATTTGTCGACAACCACTCGCTAAACAACTGGCAGCCCCAGATTTATTTGTACATAAGCCTTAGCAAAATTTTTTCTCTCTATCGACTTGGTTGCGAGATTCACCTTGACGGATTTGCTTATACCAAAGCAATTCGCATAATGGCCTTTTCATGATAATATCATATGCTCAACCCTGCAATCCATATCCAAACTATTGTGTCCCCAAACAATGCCTCACATGGTTTAAAATTCAGAGTCCATGACTTGACATCAATATAATGCCCTAACATTATCCATGGACCCCCTAATAACACATTCTCCTTGTCTTCCTTGAGATCAAATTTGACTAAGAAGTAATTGAAACTAACATCTAAGACTCTATAACCTCCTTTAAACCTCTATACACCTTTCAGTTTATGCACCAAGGCCATATAACTGAAATACTTCTCAAGGACATTAATTACAGTAACCTCCTTGTAGGGTTCAGATAGAGTGTTTCTAGCCTCCTCAGAAAATCTGATCTTTAGAGGCGTTGGGTTACATTGTTTTTCTATGACAACCGCCATTGAATTCCCATCCAAAAAACTAGTTAGTTGAAAATAAATTATATCTATAATTTTAGTTAATTTTTAAAAAAGAAAAATACTTAAGCACAATGTCATATTAAAAAACTACTATAAATATAATAGATAATTATTTAAAAATGGCCGTAATAAATTCAAAAAAAAAGTTAACGTGAATTATTTTGAAAGTGGACAATATTATCTGATCCATCTCCAAAAAGATTATTTAATTTATCTTAAAATTATTTTTGACCGAAACATATATATACTTCATTAAAAGATTTTTTAATAGATATTTAAATTAGTCTCTTAAGAAATTTTAAATAAGAGATTTCAATCATCGATAAAATTTTATTATTTTAAAAGCTTTTAAGATGGATTAGTCTTTTTGTATTGAGAAAAACTTTGTGTATCTCTAATAGAATTGAATTGTATCTCTTCTGATGAGAAAAAGAGTAACCGAAGTAACTAATTTTGGTGTATTATTAAAGACCGAAACCTGAAATCATTATTTATATTTAAACACAACACATATTAAATTCTAGCCCAAATAAAAATAATATCTTTGCTTTTATTCTCATTTAATTCCAAATAAAAAATAATTATGATTTATTCAATTTATCATTTATGACAATAAATAAAATCATTGTTATATAAATTATTTAATATAAAATAACATAATTTATAATTATAATTAATATATATATTATCCAGTTCCTACACACAAATTAAAAAATTAAATAATTTTTCAATAATATATATTTGCATGAGTCTCTATCATTATTTTTGCTGTATGTGGATTTAAGTGTTATTAGAAGAGTACAAAAGTTCGCTGAGATAGGGACTCGGAGGTTCAATTATATGTGATTCAGAGACTAGCCAGTTAACTTGGATAATTAAGTTGTCTTTGATTTTTTTTTATTTCTCTTTTTTTTTTATTATTTTTTTTTTTTACCGAAGATATGGAGACTCGAATCCGTAACTTCTTAATTGAGTATGGAAAGATTATGATATTTGAACTATTGTTTCTTGGTTTTTTTTTTTTATTAAGTACTGTTTTAGTCTTTAATTTTATTCTTAACTTTTAAAACGTTATATTTTATTCTAAATATGTTATTTCGTCTAATTTTAATTTTTTAGTCAAAATTAAATTTTTTAAAAAAAATTCTTTTCCTCCGTAATGATTTAATGATTTTATTCTAGGTAGCGATAAAAGTGCAATTGTGATAAAATAGTTGTAATGATTTGAGATTAAAAATAATATAATAATAAGCGAAATAAAAAATAATAAAAAAGATATCTAAAAAAATATTTTGATCAAAGAATTAAAATAAAATAAAAATTTAATTTAAATATTAAAAATTAAAATAATATTTTTTTAATTTTTGTTGTATGTAAAAAATTATTTAAAGACAAAAATAGATATGAATAAACTATCATTGCAGACATAAGTCATAACACATTTGAGTATATATAACTTTTAGTTTTTTATTAATACGAAAGTTCTAAATTGACTAAGTATTCATCATCAAAGATTATTTTTTGGGGAAAAGCTCTGCATACAAGTCATTAGGGCTTGTATGCTTTACAAGTTCATTAAACAATAAAATCAAATTACGCGCTGCTCCACGTACGACGCGCTACATCCCTTCTTCTTCTCCTTCTTTTTCGATCGTTCTTTTCTCCTCCTTTCTCAATGGTTTGTTCTTCGTCGTTGACGTTAGTTCCTCCACATACTGTTACGGCACGTTTTCATTACACCTTCTTCTTCTTCTTGCTGCACGTTCTTCTTCCTCTTCCTCTTCTTCTTCTTCTTTTCTTTTGTTTCTTGCCTTCTCTTTCTCCTTCTTCATTTACGTGCTTTTCTCTCTGTTTTCTTTCTTCGTTATTCTCGATTTCTATTATTTTTTGACATCAAGCTTTGAAATTGTTTTTGAAGAAGAAGAAGTAGCAGAAGATGAGGATGAGAAAGAGAAAGAGTTCTGAATTATGCATGATTTTGGGTGTATTTCTTTAAATCCTTTGGGTGTATTTTCTGTAATCTTTTGGGTGTATTTCTATAATCGTTTGGGTGAATTCCTATAACCGTTTGGGTGTATTTCTGTAATCTCTTGGGTGTATTTTATGTAATCGTTTGGGTGTATTTCTGTAATCTCTTGGGTGTATTTTATGTAATCGTTTGGGTGTATTTCTGTAATGCTTGCCATTTTTTCTGAAATGAAAAATACACCCATAGATATCAGTAAGATACACCCATAGATATGAGTCAGATACACCCATAGATATCAGTCAGATATCACTCAAATACACCCAAAGGGTTACTGAAAATACACCCAAAGAATTTAAGAAAATACACCCAAAATTCGTTGAAGTACATCTTATGCATAATTCAGAACTCTTTCTCTTTCTCCTCCTCATCTTATGCTGCTTCTTCTTCTTCAAAAACGATTTTACCATGAAAAATCGAAAAAAAAAATGAGAAAACAGAGAGAAAAGACGTAAATGAAGAAGAAGAAGAGGAAAACGAGGAAGAAGAACGTGCAGAAACGAAAGAAAAGGAGAAGAAGAAGAGTAAGAGGAAGAAGAACGTGCAGCAAGAAGAATAAGAAGAATTTCAGAAACCATGAAAATAGGAAAAAAAACGAAGAAGAAGAAGAGGAAGAGGAAGAGGAAGAGGAAGAAGAAGAAGACGAAGAAGAAGAAGAGAAGAAGAAGAAGAAGAAGAAGAAGACGAAGAGAAACCGTTTGAGTGGGGCGCGTGTAGTTACGCTCCATTCAAAATGAGTTAATGCGCGTGTTAATGAAGTTTGGGCTGATAACTTGTAAAACTTGTACGGCCTTTTTACTTGTATGTGTAGCAGGCCCCTATTTTTTGTTATCGGTTTTCTTCTTTCATCTGAAAATTCAAAATTTTAATGTTGTTTAATATTCTGACTAATTAATGTCTTCTTAAATTCCGATTAGATAAAAAAGGCGGCTGATGGTATCAGATGGAAGTCATGCTCTGAACAAAGCAAATTCGTTTTTACTTTTCTTTTATTGGAAACATTTTAAGTGTACCGGAGAGTATCGGTACATCAGTTATTTTAATCGTTGATTTCAATTAATATATATTATATATATTTTTTATAATTCAGATCAACGATTAAAACAACTGGTGCACCGGTACTCCCGGTGCACTTAAAATGTTTCCTCTTTTATTATCTTTTTCTCCATATAACGATTATTTCTACTTTTTGTTGTAGTTGTTGTTTTATGATTTATTCTATTATTTGTTATTATTATCGTTTTCTAGTAACTATACCAAGTAAATACTGACAAGAATAAACTAGCATATGAGAAGGATATTAAGGCCGACGACAAAAGATTGGTGATTACTTTAACTTAATGTTGTGATTCTCTCTTATATTGTAATTTATCATACTAATCTTATGGTTGAACTTTTTTGATGTATTAGAATGAGAGTGGAGATTTTGATAAGTCAAAATTCGAGTAAATCGACAATAATAAAGAGGTGATGGAATTTTGAATTTTATTTTTAATTGTGAAATGGATTCTGACATTAGTTGTTATTATTTATTGTTATTGTTTTTCAACCTATGCTTGAGTTACTATATTTTTACTTAGGTATTTTAATATTACAAATGATATTGCATAGTTAGTAGACAGAGCAGTGGATCACCAACCTTGACCCTTATAATTATAAATAATTTTTCCAAACATTATTCTTAGTCGTGAATGTTTAAAAGTTATTAGTTTAATTGTGTTTAAGTTCTTTTTCTATTTTATGTTTTTCAGGTTTAAATATGTACTTAAATTTAAAAATATTAGTATATCATAGTAGAAAATATGGGACAAGTAGTACTAAAATTTATGAAAAAATGATAGTTTGCTTCTTTTTCTTTTTGGTAATTGAAGGTTTTTTAAATTATTTAATATCTTTGTGGGTAGATGCAATGTGTAAAAGATTATTATTAATAGAGAGATCTTTGTATATTAGTTTTTTCTACTCATTTGAGATTAATTATTTTAAAAAATAAAATCCAAAAATTTTGTTATATGTGAATAATATTTTTTTCTATCATCACTCTTTAGTATAATTACTGTATATTAATACTTAGCTCCTCTCTCTCAACTTCTTTAGTATAATTTCTATATGGTCACTGCTTTGTTTTTAGTGATTAAATATTTTATTTTATTTTATTATTCATGTATATAATGTTAAGAATTGTTAAATATAATTTATTATTTTATCTTTATTAAATTAGTAAAAATATACTGTACACTTTGGATAAAAATGTGTCATAGAGATTGAATCAGATGATAAAATTTATAGCATAAAAAGCATTTTAGATGCCATAAAAAAAGGTAGAGAACAAATTTTACTCTAGAAATTGCGTAAAATAGAAATTCGGTATTTACATGTATGTGAACAATACTTCTAATTCAAATCTCATTAAATGCCTGTACTGTTGAGATAAGAATAGGACGTGGATGCCCATTCCCATGCAGTACTCACATTCTCAAAGAAGGAATAATAATTAATAAATGTTGAAATTGATCCCCCTCGTACATGTATAAATAGAGGCCTTTGCCTCCGAGAGAAACACAAGCAAATAATAAAATCACTTCTCTCTTTATGTTACAATCAAATACTCTTCTCTTTATATTTCTACTACAATTCTTTCTCTTCTTTTATTTTATAAGTATTTTAAATTCTATTTTCTATTACTCTTTACATATAATATTAATAGCAATATTAACCATCTTTATTATATTGAGATTGCAACAATAAACAGATGCGATTCTCTCTCTCTTTATTTTTAATACTTCTTTCTATCTTTGTATATATATACACATTACAACATATAATATTATTATATATATATAAATTATTATTGGGCTAATTATTTTAATACTAGAGTCTTCTATTTGTACATCTCTATTATATATATCTTTTATTTCACAACATGTTATCAGCACGAGACTCTGATCAAATTTTTAGGAAGACTCAGGTAACAAATTTTCATTATGTCAAAACTCTCTCATCTTGAATTCAATGCTCTTGACATATCTGGAAACAATTATTTATCATGGATACTAGATGCTGAAATCCATCTTGATTCAATGGATCTTGGAGATACCATTAAGGCTGAAAATAATGCATCCCAAAAGGATAAAGCCAAAGCCATGATTTTTCTCCGTCGTCATCTTGACGAAGGATTGAAAAATGAATATCTTACATTAAAAGATCCTGCAGATCTTTGGAAAGACCTTGAAGAAAGGTACAATCATCAGAAAACGGTGATACTTCCTCAAGCCCGGTATGAATGGACGCATTTGCGTTTACAAGATTTTAAATCTATAAATGAATATAATTCTGCAATGTTTCGGATCACCTCACGAATGAAATTGTGTGGGGGAAAAATAACTGATCATGATATGTTGGAGAAAACTTTCTCAACCTTCCATGCCTCGAATGTGCTCCTGCAGCAGCAGTATCGAGAGAAAGGGTTTAAGAAATATTCTGAGTTAATTTCTTGCCTTCTTGTTGCCGAACGCAACAATGAGTTGTTATTGAAAAATCATGAAGTACGCCCAACTGGCGCCGCCCCATTTCCTGAAGTAAATGCGGCAAATCATTACCCCAGAAGAGGTAAATGGCAAGCTTTTAATAACAAGAAAAATTATGGAAGGAAAAAGAATTATGTTCAAAAGAGAGGATCTCACCAGAAGTGGGACAAAGAAAAGAATATCGGGCAGAATAAATCAACCGAGGAGAAGTGTTTCCGCTGTGGTGGAAAGGGCCATTGGTCACGTACCTGTCGTACCCCAAGGCACCTAGTCGATCTTTATCAGGCATCTTTGAAAAAGAACGACAAAGGAAAGGAAACAAATTTTGTTTCAAATGATGCTGAGAACTCTACCACTCATTATGATGTATCTGATTTCTTTGAGGACCCTGAAGGAAATATTGGCCATTTGATCAATGATGGAATAGTTTAATATGTGAAATTGTGAAGTATCTATGTAAATAAATAATGTAAAAAATTTATTGTTAAAGTTTTATTTTCTATGTATTTAAGTTTCAAATGTGATGTACATAAATAATGAAATATTAATATTTATGAATTTTGAAATTATTAATTGTGTCAAATTTTAAAATAAAATTTTGGTATATGACATTATTTTATGTACAGTGTTTCTTAGAAAATAATTCTGATCAAGTATTCAATTTAACTGTGCATACTACTCATTTTATTATTATTTGTTTTTGAAGAGAATGGCAAGGATATGTAATGAAGATGTATGCCTTGCGGATAGTGCAAGTTCGCACACTATTCTCAAAAGTGATATATATTTTACCCATCTTGTGCCAAAAGAGGAATATGTTAACACTATTATTGGCTCAGGCAATGTGATAGAAGACTCCGGAAGAGCTATAATTTTGTTTCCTGGAGGAACAAAATTTATAATAAATAATGCACTATTATCTACCAAGTCTCTGAGAAACTTGTTGAGTTTCAAAGATATTCGCCGAAATGGATATCATGTTGAGACGATGAATGAGGGAAATCATGAGTATTTATGTATAACAACTCATGATTCAAATAAGAAAGTTATATTAGAAAAATTACCCTCACTTTCATCTGGGTTGTATTATACCAAGATTAGTGCAATTGAATCACATGCCACTGTAAACTAGAAGTTTACTAACTCAAATGAGTTCATAACTTGGCACGACCGATTGGGTCATCCGGGAACAACCATGATGAGAAGAATTATTGAAAACTCTCATGGACATTCACTAAAGAACCAGAAGATTCTTAAATCTAGTGAATTTTGTTGTGCTGCATGTTCTCAAGGGAAATTAATTTTAAGGCCATCACCAGTAAAGATTGGATTTGAGTCCCCTGAATTCCTAGAAAGGATTCAAGGTGATATATGTGGACCTATTCATCCACCATGTGGATCTTTTAGATATTTTATGGTCCTGATAGACGCATCTTCGAGATGGTCACATGTGTGCTTATTATCTTCTCGCAACCTGGCGTTTGCAAGATTACTGGCTCAAATTATTCGATTAAAAGCACAATTTCCAGAAAATCCAATTAAAGCAATTCGTCTTGATAATGCTGGTGAATTTACTTCCCAAGCTTTTGATGCTTATTGTATGGCTAATGGAATAAGTGTTGAACATCCAGTAGCTTATGTTCACACACAAAATGGGTTAGCAGAATCACTTATTAAGCGCCTCCAATTAATTGCTAGACCCTTGCTTATGAGAACAAATCTCCCAACCTCGGTTTGGGGGCATGCAGTTTTACATGCTGCAGCACTTATTCGTTTGAGGCCAACGAGTTACCATCAGTTCTCTCCTATGCAATTAGCTTTTGGCCAGCAGCCAAATGTTTCCCATTTAAGAATATTTGGGTGTGCGATATATGTTCCCATTGCACCACCTAATCGCACCAAAATGGGACCCCAAAGAAAATTGGGGATATATGTTGGATATGATTCTCCCTCTATAGTGAGGTATCTTGAGATACAAACTGGTGATGTGTTTAAAGCCCGGTTTGCGGATTGTCATTTTGATGAATCAAAATTTCCAACATTAGGGGGAGAGAATAAGCTTCCTGAAAAGGAACTTAATTGGAATGCATCATCGTTGATGCATTTAGATCCTCGATCAGCGCAATGTGAACTAGAAGTTCAAAAGATTATACATTTGCAAAGAATAGCAAATGAATTGCCTGATGCATTTTCCGATACAAAGAGGATAACCAAATCTTATATACCAGCGGAAAATGCCCCAATTCGAATTGATGTCCCAGTAGGACAAGTAGCTATTGAAGCGAATTCACGCCAGAAGCGTGGCAGGACGGAAAATGTCCCAATTCGAATTGATGTCCCCGTAGGACAAATAGCCACTGAAGCAAATACACGCCAGAAGCGTGGCAGGCCTGTCGGTTCCAAAGACAAAAATCCTCGAAAGAGAAAAGAGGTAAATATGATTCCTGTTGAAAAAGACATAGTAAAGATACCTGCAGTTGTCCAAAATTCTGATATAACGCCAGAAGACGTTCAGGTACCTGAAAATTGTGAAAATGACGAGATCTCGATAAATTATGTCTTTACAGGAGAGAAATGGGACCGAAATAAGACAATTGTCAATGAAATATTTGCATATAATGTGGCATTAGATATCATGCATGAAAGTAAGGATCTTGAGCCAAGATCAGTCGAAGAATGTCGACAAAGAAATGATTGGCCAAAATGGGAAGCAGCCATGAAGGCTGAATTAGACTCACTTGCAAAACGTGAAGTCTTTGGACCTGTAGTCCGTACACCTGCAGATGTAAAACCTGTTGGATACAAATGGGTATTTGTGAGAAAACGAAATGAGAAAAATGAAGTTGTGCGCTACAAAGCCCGACTTGTGGCACAAGGTTTTTCACAAAGGCCCGGTATAGATTATGAAGAAACGTATTCCCCTGTAGTGGATGCGATAACATTGCGTTATTTGGTCAGTTTATCTGCATATCATAAACTGCATATGCATTTAATGGATGTGGTAACAGCCTATTTGTACGGCTCATTAGATCGGGATATCTATATGAAAGTCCCTGAAGGACTAAAGATATCCAAACCATCCAATGAATATTCGCAAGGGTTATACTCAGTCAAATTGCAAAGATCTTTATATGGTCTAAAGCAATCTGGACGAATGTGGTATAATCGTCTTACTGAGTATCTGGCCAAAAACGGATTCAAGAATGATGATATCTGCCCGTGTGTTTTCATAAAGAAAACTACATCTGGGTTCATTATAATTGCTGTGTACGTTGATGATTTAAATATCATTGGGACTCCTGAAGAGATTCCAACAATTATAAAAATTCTAAAAGAAGAGTTTGAGATGAAAGATCTTGGAAAGACTAAATTTTGTCTCGGCCTGCAGATCGAGCATATAAAAAGTGGGATCTTTATTCATCAAACAACATACACAGAAAGAATCTTGAAAAGATTTTATATGGATAAGTCACATCCATTAAGTACACCAATGATCGTAAGATCCTTGGATGTGAAAAAGGATCAATTTCGTCCTAAAGAAGAAAATGAAGATATCCTTGGTCCTGAAGTACCATATCTTAGTGCCATTGGAGCGCTAATGTATCTTGCTAATAATACGCGACCTGACATATCATTCGCGGTGAATTTACTAGCAAGGTATAGTTCCTCTCCAACCAGAAGACATTGGAGTGGAATCAAACAAATTTTTCGATATCTTCATGGAACGGTTGATATGGGATTGTTTTATCCCTATGGATCCAAGTCACAACTAGTTGGCTATGCAGATGCCGGATACCTGTCTGATCCACATAAAGGGAGATCTCAAACAGGATACCTGTTCACATATGGTGGTACAGCTATATCATGGAGGTCCACGAAACAGACGATAGCAGCAACCTCCTCTAATCATGCTGAAATACTGGCGATTCATGAAGCTAGTCGCGAGTGTTTTTGGCTGAGGAGTCTGATTCAATATATTCTGTCATCGTGTGGACTGATTGATCATAAGATAGCTCCAACTATCCTGTTTGAAGATAATGCAGCATGTATTGCTCAACTTAAAGGCGGATACATCAAAGGCGATAGAACAAAGCATATTTCCCCCCAAATTCTTCTTCACTCATGATCTTCAAAATCAAGGGACAATTGATGTGCAACAGATCCGCTCAAGCGACAATCTGGCAGATTTATTTACAAAGTCACTTCCAAAATCCTCCTTTGAAAGATTGGTACATGAGATTGGAATGCGCCGATTTCGAGACTTTAAATGATGTCGGCAAGAGGGGGAGACTGTACTCTTTTTCCCTTGGTCAGGTTTTTTCCCATTGGGTTTTTCTTGACAAGGTTTTTAATGAGGCAGTCCCCATCACAAGGGATATTGTACTCTTTTTCCTTCACTAAGGTTTTTCCCACAGGGTTTTCCTTTAGTAAGGTTTTAATGAGGCAATAATCCTAAATGGGCATCCAAGGGGGAGTGTTGAGATAAGAATAGGACGTGGATGCCCATTCCCATGCAGTACTCACATTCTCAAAGAAGGAATAATAATTAATGAATGTTGAAATTGATCCCCCTCGTACATGTATAAATAGAGGCCTTTGCCTCCGAGAGAAACACAAGCAAATAATAAAATCACTTCTCTCTTTATGTTACAATCAAATACTCTTCTCTTTATATTTCTACTACAATTCTTTCTCTTCTTTTATTTTATAAGTATTTTAAATTCTATTTTCTATTACTCTTTACATATAATATTAATAGCAATATTAACCATCTTTATTATATTGAGATTGCAACAATAAACAGATGCGATTCTCTCTCTCTTTATTTTTAATACTTCTTTGTATCTTTGTATATATATACACATTACAACATATAATATTATTATATATATATAAATTATTATTGGGCTAATTATTTTAATACTAGAGTCTTCTATTTGTACATCTCTATTATATATATCTTTTATTTCACAACATATACTTTCGAAGAGCAAATGTGGTTCACATATTCAATTTTCAAAGTTTGATATAGAATTTAATTATTAAGTAGCTAGCTAGGACATGCTTTAATTTAATTTGGTTGTTGTATTTATAAATTAAAACTTTATTTATACTTGGTTTCTTTTCTTATGCACTTGTTTAGTGTATAGCCATAGATATTTTAAATCAACAATTTTAGATAGGCAGCAAAACTCAAAAGATAAACAGCTGCTAAAGATACAGATCTTGGACCTCTTTTTTGGTCTTGAAGAATCAAAAATCATTCTGGTTAGTTTATGAGTTCATTATTTTTTGAGATTTGCATTATATATTTTGATAATTCTATTAACTGATGTATTTTATTTTATTTTTTGTGTGTTTATTTATAAATAGCTGTATTTGTAGTGATAGCAAAACGGGTTAAACTCGTTGGGCCGATCCGCTAAACCCGCCAAAAAAGGCGGGTCGGGCTAGAATTTGGAGCCCGCCAAATTAAAAAATCTGCCAAACCCGCACCGCCAAATTGGCGGGGCGGGGCGGGCCGGTCCGCCGGGCCGAAACTTTTTATTTTTCTTTTTTTTATTAAATAAAAGAGTGATTACTATTATAAAATTAATAATTATAAAATTTTCAAACATTTTTTTGTTTTTATTTTTATTCTTCTTTTAGTTATTAACTTTATTTATTTTATTTTACAATTTCGTATATTTGCTCAAATTATGTGACTTATTTTTTAAAATAAAGATGATTCTATTGACAAATATTATTTTGAACAATTTTATTGAAGTTAAAAATTAAAAAAAATATAATGAAAAAATTATATTATAATTTGACTATTTTTTATTTGTATTTAATTTTTTAATTATTATTTTTTGGTTAATTTTAGTGAATTTTATTTTTCAAAAAAAAAAGAGTCAAGCGGGCTAGCCTGCCAACCCGCCAATCCGCCAAAAAGTGGGACGAGCTAGCATTTGTTGGAGTAAGAACCAATATATTCATGTACATTACCATTCCATTTATCAACAATAAAAAATATAATATTAAAATAACTTTCTCACGATTTTTACAATAATTTTATGCAAGGTTCTCTATCACCTTTATTCAAATTTCTGTCAATATCAAATAACGTGAGTTTTAAAAAAAAATATTTGTTGTCTCTTATAATTTATAGTCTCTAATTATATAAGAGCATTAGTTGTGTACTCAATGTAATGTGTTGTCTTTTTTCTATTCTTATAAAAGTTGAATTCTTTGATCATATATTCACATGTAAATTATTTCAGATTTTCTGCTCTTTTAAAAAGAGACATTTATATTATGTTTTTGATGGATGCACTCATGAGTCACGAGTTTATTAAAATAGGTTTTTGCACCTTGGTATATTAATTGTGATGCAATTAATAAATAAGTAGAAAAATTGGCAAATCACTACTAAGTAGCAACTTATTTGATATATATAAATATAGAAGCTTTAGCAAATGAACATCCAAAATTATAAGTATAATGCAAAAGCTTAGTTTACATATTTTTGTTTGTTTTTTTTTTTTTTTGTCTTGAAAAATAAAATCGTGACATCAATTTTGAGAATTTGAATCAAGTTAATTTATTAAGAAAATATTTATATGACCAAACACTTCTTTGTTTAATGACAAGTAAATGACTATTCCACACTTCTAATACTTTACAAAACACATGATAAGACAAATTTGATAATTACTTCTAGGTACTCTGTTTATTCAATACAATCACGGTGAATTGGATTAATGGTGTAAGCGTAACAAATTGAAAATAACGATGTGTGTTGAATTCAAATGTAAAGTGGGTATAAACTAAGAAAAGAGTGAAAACAAAAGACACTAAATAATAAGAATAAATGGGTATAGTGGATGGCTTGAACAAACTGTGGCACAGAATATAAAACAGACAAAAATATTGAAGTGCAGTGATAATTATAGGTTGATGTTTTATAATATAATAAGGTGTCATGTTTTTTGAGTTGTTAAATTACTTATACTAATAAAAATTCATATAATTATATAAATTAATATTAAATTTAACATCATATAATTATATAATATTTAATAGCATTTTGAGAAGAATGAGATGTAAAAATTTAAAATTTATCAATTTTGGTACTTTTTATATTTGTGATTTATATTACATATTTTTTTTTCAATTTGTGTTTCTGTTATTATTTATAGGGATTTATCATATATAATTTTTAGACTAAGTTATTTAAAATATAAATAAATTATATAATATCTTTATTTTCGTTTGGTGTGTGAATGTATAATATACAATTATGTATGACACATGTCTAATAAAAAAATTAAGAATAGGAACACTTAGATAAAGATCTCAAAAACGTCTTTTTAAAAAAATATTTTTTAAAAATTAAAATTTAATATATATAATCAATTAAATTGTATTATTTTTATTAAAATTAGACTGGACAAATCAGTTTAGTAAAAAAATTAATAAATTAAATTTTAAACCAGTATAAATTAATATTTTTCATAAAAAATTACTACGATATCCCTATTATAAAATACAACTAAAATATCCTTATATATATATATATATATATATATATATATAGTAAAGTATCATTTTTGTCCCCAACGTTTGGGGTAAATCCTATTTGTGTCCTTAACGTTTAAATCGTCCTATTTGTATCCCTAACGTTTGTAAAAGTGATTCAATGTTATCCTACCGTCAATTACACATCATGAGCACTTTAGTTTGAGTTTTAAAAATCTCTTCTTGAAGTTAAAATCGATGATCTTCTCCGAAAAATAGCTCATCAAATGTTGAAACTAATTTCTACAATATTTACATAATTCACTTTTTTAGGGACATAATTGAATCTAAACACAAATAGTGGGTATAATATTAAAATCGACCATATCCAAGTGAGACATAATTGAGAATGAATACATTCAAGTGAGAATAATTGAAAAATATAATCTGATTTGTTAGTATAATTGATAGTAGGATAACATTGAATCACTTTTATAAACGTTAAGGATACAAATAAGACGATTTAAACGTTAGAGACACAAATATGACTTATCCCAAACGTTGGGGACAAAAACGATACTTTACTCTCTCTCTCTATATATATATATATATATATTAATTTTGAAAACTTTAAATTTTAACTCTATAACGATAGAGAAGAAAAGGAATAGAATTTAGAATTCTCAAAATTAATATATATAATAAAAGTATTTTAGCCATTTTATATAATATGAGTATTGTAGTCATTTTTTATAAAAAATAATATTAATTTAGACAGATTCAAAATTTAATTCACTATTTTTCGGTCAAATTAATTTATTTGACCTAATTTTAACAAAAATAACATAATTTAAGTGATTATATGTGTTAAATTTTAATTATTAAAAAATATCTTTAAAAAAGATGTTTTCTGCATCTTTATATGAGCATCCCTTAAGAATAATAATCCTGAAATAAGTGATTTAATTTAGCATTCTCGTGCATGGTACTGGACATGCACGTGCATGGTACTGGACATGCACGGGTATTTATTATTTATTTGAGTTTGCGCAACACCTGGGTCTGTCTCATTCTAATTTATTTGTATACGCTTAAAAATTTTAAAATTTTTTTAAAAAATAAATTAAAATAAAAAATTTTAATTACCACATCAAATAATCTTTAAAAAATTCAATATAACGATTATCAATCTATGTCAATACTTTTTTTTTTTCATTTTTTTTTAATACAAGACTCCCAAGGTCCCAGAAGGGAAGTGAGTCCAACAACGACATCAAGAGCAACAAGAACATGATGCACTTCCACAACATCAGCTCCAAAACAACAAACCAGAGCTAAACATCGACACAAACCAAAAGAAAAAGTCTCACAGAAGCAAAAAACAACGGCAAGAAACACAATCAAAGAGAATCACAAGACATATGGCACGATGACAGCAAGCATAAACAACTAGAAACTGGATTAGTTCCTTAGGGATGCTTTAGACTCCTCCCTGTATAATCTCCACGCATTCAAGAGATATTTTATACGACGTTGCTTCAGCTTATCCTTATCAAACTTGTCCTTCTTAAAAATCATATCACATGCAGCCCATAAGACAGCAAAGAAAATAGTAGCCCATTTATTGTTGGAAAACTTTGACATCTTGACACCCATCCAGAGTTCAAAGTATTTGTTGAGAGATCTAGACCACATCCACTCATGACATGAGAAAAATAAGTGATAAATGGTTTCAGATTCTTGTTCACATATATGATATATTTATCCATATCTTGCTGTAACTTTTTCACAAATAATTCTCTTCCAAAGAGGACACTCCTCCTTGTCGAATCATTTAAGCAAAAGAGACGCATTCTTAAGAACCATGTCACCCACCCCAAGCATTCCTTTACTTCCATCGTTCCTGCCCCTAAACAACTTCACTTGCAAAGAGACTCAAGTAATGCATCGATAAGTTATTTTCCACCGATTTAAGAACAAATCGTCCCGCCTTAGAGAAAAAATTTTCCTTCCACCCACCGTACCATTCAAACGCTCTTCCACCTTTTTTTTGTAATTGGTTTGCATGTTTTTAATTTCCTTGAATTTGCGTCTAGAGGAATACCAAGATAACGAATCGGCAACTCCACCCTTTGATAATTCAAAATTTTGTACGCTTCCTCCACATCATATAGATCATAAAGGATACGATGTCAATTCATTAAAATTTTGATGATTAAATTGAAGTGCAAATATAATTTTTAGGACCAATTTAAGTATTAATTCAAAAGGAGGAGCACTATTAAGATGTTAGATCACAATAATAACTAATAAGCATCTTGATCCTCCCAAAGAATAGGGCACAAATTCGAATTTCATAAGTAAACTTATTGAAAATAGTGTAATTTTTTAAATACTTCAATTTTCAAAAGTAATGTTTTTCATAATTTTTAAAAATTTTTTACTAATATGTGTTCAAAAGTATATTTTATAATTATTATAAAAAATATCTATTAAAATTATAAATTTTTTTATATATTTAATATATTTTTTGTATTTTAATGTATTAAATATAAAGTTTAATTATAATAAATAATTTACACGTATATTTAATTATATATCTTTTTTAAATAAAAATAATTATTTTTATATTAACAATTGTTTAAATAAACAAATATAATTAGATTATTAATTAAAATATTATTACCTCAAAATTAAATTTTTAAATATAAAAAATAATAAATGACTACAGCGTTATTAAAATGTACCATGAAATAATTAATTTTTGGTAAAATGTTGTCCGCAGGCGCAGTAGATAGGAGAGTGAATTGACGCACCAATGAATGAGGGGTTGTTTGTACTTTTTATTTAGGTGCAGGCGCAGTGCATTGCAGGGCACCCCCTAATACCATATCCTAATCTATTTATAGGCCCCACACTTCACCCATTCACTCACTCTCATTTTTTCTCCTCACTTCCTTGCTTCATTTCCCATCTTCACCAAATCCTAAATCCTAATGGACATTTTTGTCCTTCCAATCCCTGTTTCAACTTTTACCATACCCCCCTTCTATTTTTGGATTATTATTATTATTATTATTATTATTATTATTATTATTATTATTATTATTATTATTATTATTATTATTATTAAAATTTATGTAAAATATATTTATTTTTTTGTAGAATATATCAAAAATGTGAATTGTTTGATTTGTTTATTAAATAAAAATTTTTTAATGACTAATAAATATGAGAAGGAGTATTAATTTTCTGTGAGAATAAAATAAAATAAAGGATTTTATTGGGAGTTAGGATTAATAAATATAGGTCAATTAATTTTTTTTAGATCTTTGAAGTATTTGGTTATACCAAAATTATTTAGTTAACAGTAAAAACTCTTTTGATATAAAGTTGTTTATTTTTCTCGACTTTTGGTAATAAATTTTTTGCCTGTCTTTCCGTTATATTTTGCATTATATCCATTTTTTTATTTGTATGAATGTGTTCTGAAGTTAAAAATTAATTAAATCAAATTGTGATGAAAATATTTTTAGAAAAAAAAATTTAAAGAGTTAACTATAATATAAACTAATTTTTTTATTTTTGATTTTAAAATTTAAAAAATTAAAATAGTGAGAGATTATTTTTTTAACAGATTTATTTTTTAACTAATTAATTAGAGTTGACTTTACCCCTAATTAATTTTTTAACGGAACCTTTTTAAAAATGTTAGAAAGGTTAGATTTTGACGTTTGCTTAAAAACAAATGTTAAACTATTTTAGCAGGCGCAATTAACATAGTAGGATAAAACTAAAATTTGTTAACAGAAAAAATATTAAAAATATTTCAAAATTTCAATTAAAAACATATTTTATCCAATTTTTAAAAACAATTTCATTAAGTAGACAATGAAAATTATAAACAATATGAATAATATAACATATTTTAGGTCTATTAAATATAAATAAATTTAATTAATTTAAAATTCAAAATTTAAATTTTAAAATTAAAATTAACATTCTATTTTTAATTTATTATTTAAATTATATAAAAAAAAACATTATTCTCTTATCCTTTCACTCTTGCAAAAATGGGCTTTCGGAAGAACGAACACGCCAATTCAATAATACCGTACATTAGAAGGTTATAATAACTTCAAATCTGAGTTTCACTGACCTAAACAGAGGGGCAATAACGTCCATCCAAGTAAATTGGAAGCCTGAAAAGGGAATGAAAACAAGTACAGTGTATAGGTAAAGAGAAAAGAAAACACTGATCCAACCAAACAAACAAAGACTGCTTCAGACCTTAGCCTACCTCTTCAAACTTCCACCTCCTACCTCACGCGCCACCCTGCGCGCGTGCCCCTCCACACCCACCTGTTTTCTCTATTAACGTGACCAACTCTCACAACAACTCTCTCTTTCTCTCTCTTCAACGCAACACAAAGTCACAAACTAACAACAACGAACGAAACTCGAACAACAACAACAACGACAACATAGTTTGTGTTTTGTGAAACCAAAACGAGATTCATCTCCAAATTTCGGTTCTTTCGTTCCAGAGCCCTTGATTTCCCCATTCACCATACTTACAGGGTCAGTGATTCTCTTCTTCTTCTTCTCCTTCCTCCTCCACTTCGCAAAAACCACTCCTTCATTCCTTACTTTATTTCGGGATCCCTTTTTTAGATTCGTTCTTCTTTTCGTATGTGCAGATTTTAATTTACTATTATTATTTTTTTTAAAATTACGTGCTTTTATTTGTTTCTATTATTATTTCAGCTGGTTATTGTAAATTTTGTAGTAATTTTCTCTTTTCATTTTTCGTGAAATAAAATTACCAGTAAAAAGATATTTATATGTGTTTTTTTGTAGAAGACTTTGTCTGATTTTTTCCCCCTCTTTACACTGTTGTTAATGCGGCAATGCGTATGGGAAAAGAAGTCAAATCGTGAAGTATGCGCTTTTTATTGTGCTTCTCTGCTCCTTTTTTTTGTTCATGTTCGCTTTGTCGTTTATGTCACTTGTTTTTTTTTTTTTTTGGCTTGGAATGTATGTTGAAAATAAGTATAATGAAAATAATTGAAAAAAAAAGTGTGTTCTTTTTGTTGTAGTGTTTTCAATTGGGTATTTTGCATGAGGCATTGTTGGTTAACAATTAAATGGGCAGGATATATGGTAATATTGCAGTGTGGTTTGTGCATTTTTTCCTTTTTGTGTTTATTTATTTATTTATTTTTTACCAATTTAATACTTGTTGGTGTCATGTGCTTTATAGTTTTTCTAGCCTGCATTGTGATTTTGTGTGTTTCTTGTGTTAAATTCATGCGCAACATCGTGGCATTTTTGTATATGAACATGAACCATTGTTTTCTCCCTGATAGATCAATAGTTGTGGAAAATCCAAAGATTTTTTGAGAGTTCATATCGCCCGCTAGCTGTTTGTTCTTGATCTTGTATTAGAATTCCTACTTAAACAAGCTGGTAGTTGTGTTAAAGTTTTGCTTAAAAACTTTTAGCTTTCTTTGGTGTAAAAATAATTAAGTTCTTTTTAGTTTCTTATTTTGGTTCGTGTATGATTCACGATTCACGTGTAGCGGTGATTCATGCGCGGCCTTCTTTGCTGTTACACAAGTAATGTAGACACACTTGTCATGCTTTTTCTCTTTACTTGTCAGAAAACGGCAATTCAGTTATATTGTTTAGTGAGTGCAAATGGATTTAGAAGATAAATTCCTTGCTAGAGGTGAGCTTTTCGAGCTTGTCCTTCAGCCTTCTCTTTTGGTAGTTGCAACGATTTGCTTCACCGTTTTATTTTATAAGTAGCTCTGACTACTGAGTGCCAGCTGAAGAATAGTTTATCATGTATAGTATGTTCATCTGTCGAAACATGACATCATGTGGAATACCAGCTGAAATTGGAAGTTGCATAGATGATTTTAAAGTTCTCTTGCCATGCATTGACCATTTTTATAGTTACTTAGACAGTTTCCGTTAGATGCCGTGATGTGAATGGAATAGAAGGCTTAGCTGTGGATGCGGATGCGGATGTTTCTAGGAATAATAGTAAAATTGTCCCAACTCATTTAACTTAACCTTAGGTGAAGTATGCCCTTACCCGTTACCATGTGGGAAGGATAGCATGGGGGATGCTCAAATGCTGTGATTCTGTTCAATAGGTGAGGTGGGGAGGTATATTTGGAAGTGAGATAATGCTGAGGGGCAATTCAGATTGTTGGGGAGTAGACTAAGACTAGTAAAGGGCTAGGTCTCTCGGAAACTTGGCATGGTCACTCGTTTGCTTTCATTCTGTCGGTAAATAATACGCACTTACCTGAAGGAGGGTGAAATCACAAAGATTTTACTCCCTTTCCTCCAGTTTCACTATTGTTGCATCCCTTTCTTCACTATACTAGATGGCCATTTTTAGCAGTTTTCAATAGTGTTACTACTACATGTTTCAGAATAATACTAATCATAGTATAAGTTTTAGTTTTCTTATGCAGTTTTAGTTCAGTTCATAGCATAAGTTATTGAAACTTGTTTTGGAAGGTGTATTGTTCGTTTCTTATAATTTCACTTTGCAGTTTCATGGTTTCTTTCCTTTTAATGTTGCATGTATCCTATTCCTTGATCAAGATTTGTTTCCTTCTTGCTGGCCAAAACATGAAATTTGTTTGGCTGGTGTGACATAATATGCTATAATTATATGCTATAATTGACATGATATACCGTAGTACGTGTAAATGGTTGTGATAAATTCCAGTGTATGGCTAATTTTAGTCAAGGATCAATGTTATGTCAGAATAAGCATTTTGGGTTTTAATGATTACTGAACTATTATGTTTACTATTTTGTATTATCTCATTTGCCACGGGGTGGTATTGTTTTGGAAATTTATTAAATTGGAAAAATGTTATACACTATTAAATTAGAAAATGCTGTTTGTCTTTGGCAACGCGGAAATGTTTTATTACCTCATAAAAAACCCGAGCGCTACCCTGTTATGGAAAATATAAGAATGAAATACGCAGAATCAAATCATTTCAACTTGTTTGTAACAATTTAAGCAAGGTTATGAATATTTTCCACAAAACCAAATGTGAAGTTTGGTTTCAATAGGATATTTCTTTGGTCTTTCCTGTTTGGTTTGATTGGACTTTTAACATGCATTAGTTTTTTCCTTTGAAGCTCATGGATATAAATGTTGACCTACCATTGATGTTCTGTTTTCACCATATGAAACATTAAAGAATTGATTTGTGTTTCTAATATATGTTGAGCATGGCTCATACAAAAAGACATGTAATCGCCCAATTCAAGTATATGTTTTATTTTTTGTTTGGTGTTATAAATGTTTAGAGGTGGGTTTTATTATTGAATTTAATCATTTTCTTGATAGCAACTAGAAAGGGTAATTCTGCAGTCTAAGGGTGTGTTTGGTTTAAATTTTCATTTTCTGTTTTTATTCAGTTTTTTTTTTTCCATTTTCAGAATTTTGTGAAGATAAAAGAGAAAACAGGAGGTGAAAACAAAAAACACTGAAAATAAAAATAGAAAATGAAAACGCAAACCAAACTCACCCTAAGTTGTCCTATTCGCTTCCAAATAAAAAATAAATTTTTTGGTATTAAAAGTTCATCAATAGTGATTTTTAGTATTTTTGCACAATTACGCAAGATTGTTTTGTGAACCTTCTGAAAGACCATATTCATTCTTCAAATATTTCTTCCAAAATGCATTAAGGTGTATTTGTGTATGATTTCCCTGTCCTTGATTAGCATGGCCAAGCTGTATCTGCTGTTTCTATATTAAGCTAATAATATCGGTCACAAACTTCACAAATCTACCAGCAGGTCTTAAATTTTCTTAATTAGAATTTTTTATCATGATCGTTGTTCATATTATTGCAAAAACTGATTTGTCATCGTTCACTAGAAAGATAAGATAATCGTGCAAGATATAGTATAACATCAAAGAAAATTTTAAATTTTGGTTATGTACTTAATTAGTAGTAATGTTAGAAATATCTTGCATGAAATATCAAGATCATGGAGTTTTAGACCAATCGTTTGATTGATAAAAAAGATACATTCCATTTAAACATTTGAAATGCTTTATGGGTATAATTTGAGATGTGCGTGTTAAATTTGAAATCAAAGCTTTTAGCATGTGCTCCTATAACTGCACAGAGCCATAGAATCTAGTATATAAAAAGGGTTATGCTTATTCTAAACTCTAGCAGCCATTTTAGCCGTCGATGCTCCTTGAGTAGCTACTCCATTGTGACTTTGGAAATGCTTCACTAGGGTAAACTCTGTCAAGATCTCTCTTCCGACTCTTCTCACCCTTGGGGAGGATCTGGTGCTTATGTGGTATCCACTTTCCTGCTCTATGTTTTCTAGTAATATAACCACACTTTAGGCTTTTAGGTATTTGAATTATTTGAAGGCATTTGATGTGTGTATACTTTTGCTGCTTCATCTGTTTTCAATGTGAACCATTGCATGTTTGGTGAGAAGATATAATATTTATTTTCTGAGTGTATTGCTAGGGATCATTTTGAAATTTTAACTGATTCAGGGTAGCTGTTGTTTGTTCAACATATGTGCAATTCTTCACCTGGATCAACTTGATTTTTGGTTTTTTCTTGGCGGTTGTGCATCTTGAACTTACATTATTAAATACATTTTTCTTTAGTTCTTGTTGTCTCCCTTGAATGCTTATTTCTTTCATTTCCTTATTTAGGATGGTATTAGCATAATAATAATTTCAACATTGATGTTTGGAGATTTTGAATGTTCCTAAATAGAAGGTAAATATTTGATTTAACATCACTTCTGTCAATGCAAAGAGCCAAGGAGGAATGTTTTAACAGACAAATGATTTTGTTCTAATGTTAGGCTTATACTTCTTGTTCAATTGGTTGTGATTCACCACACGTGATCAAATTCTATGAGTGTATTTATCTTACCATAGAGACATAGATTGTTGTGTTATCTTTGGACTCATTTTGACAATTTTTTGTGACGAAATGACCCTAACCGATGTGTGAGGCTATACTTCCCATTAGATCATATATCTAGTGCAAGTGTTGTAGAAATTGCCCCTTAATGCATAGAACAAGGCTCGATGGAAAAATTTGTATTAGGAGTGAGAATTAGATCATATGTGTGGAGAGTAACAATCTTAGTTTAAGTTGTTAAATATAAGCGCTTTTGACATTACTTATAAAAGCAAATGAAATTGACTATGTTGTAAATGATCTAGGTTGCCCCGGCTTTCAAAGCTTGAACTACACTCTGATTGCCATTCTAGTCATGTCAATGGTTGAATTTGAACTTTATATTTGTTTCATGAATCTTATCAATATCTTCGATATTTCTCTCTAGTTAATTGGCATTTATCTGTCTCTTTCACTGTTACTGTTTTAGTTAGTCGAACTTCCTTTCTGTCTTCACAGGACTTACTTTGCTTTTGTTGCCGTGTTATCTGTTCAGGCTCTGGTGTTCAAGGCCAGTCATCCAGTGTGCAAAGTAATCCCAAAAAAATGTCAATTCTGAAGGTGGTTCGAAAAATTCAGAACTCCTTCCGGAATTCCTGAAATCTGGTCCTAGGAAAGAACTTCTGAGAACGTCCTTTGATAAGGACAAAAAGAACAGTTCTACAAAGATCAGGATGACAGAAACAAAGTCAACTAGCAAGATTTCCAAGAAACAGGATTCGAAAAAATATTCTGCTCCCAGCAATCAGCCTTCAAGGAAACAACATCGAAAGGGTGAAAACCCTACTCGATTCATTCCAACCTCCGACCTGCCTTCTGATTTTGGACATTCTGACTCGTGGATCTGTAAGAATTCGGCTTGTAGAGCAGTTCTGTCTAAAGATGATACATTTTGTAGAAGATGTTCTTGCTGTATTTGCCACCTTTTCGATGATAACAAGGACCCTAGTCTTTGGTTGGTTTGCACATCCGACTCAGCCCAAGGGGACTCCTGTGGTATGTCTTGCCACATCGAGTGTGCTCTTCAGCATGAAAAAGTGGGAGTAGTTGATCATGGCCAACTGATGCAACTAGATGGCAGTTATTGTTGTGCATCCTGCGGCAAAGTTACCGGGATACTTGGGTGAGTAATTTCTTTTCACCGACTACATTACATGACCTCACCTACTATTCGTTCATATGCGGAGGTTTTTGATGAATCATTTCCAATTTCTTTGTTTCAGTGGCAAAAAGTTTATTGATGTGCATTCTGATTGCATATAATACTGGAAATAGAATTTTCTCATGCTTACATCCCCTTCTGTCCATCATTTTCTTGCAACAATAAGCAAACTTTCAACTACTATAGTTTTTGGATCTTTGATGTGTCTTTTCCATGATTAATTAATTCCATTATGGCCTTTCCCTGGCTCCTTGAATTTTTGTAGTGAAACAAATTGTTGTGGTGTATAAATTTTTGTGTTACTTCTCTTTCAACACTTACGTCGGTGGCTAAGTTTGCAGCATTGTGTTGATGTTCATGTTTAATAATGGCAGATGTTGGAAGAAGCAGCTAAATATAGCAAAAGATGCTCGGCGTTTAGATGTGCTGTGTTACCGGATATATTTGAGCTTCAGGCTTCTGAATGGAAGTTTGAGATTTAAACAACTTCATGAAATTGTACAAGAGGCGAAGGCTAAATTAGAAACGGAAGTTGGTCCAGTTAATGGGGTTTCTTCCAAGATGGCACGCGGCATTGTCAGCAGACTCCCTATTGCCGGTGATGTACAGAAACTCTGCTCTCTTGCTATTGGGAAAGCCGATGAATGGTTGGCCACTGTTCCCAGTTCAAATCCAGAATCCGGAGGTTGGAATTATTGCCTTCTTTTATTTATGGTTTCTTCCTTTCTTATCCTTTTGTTTTTTGGCCCAAACAATTTCAATTATACTGTTGACAATGACTGTATTTAACTTGCAGAGGGCTCCCTTCCCGCGGCCTGCAAGTTTGTTTTCGAAGAGGTAACAGCTTCATCAGTCAAAATAATTTTGATTGGAATATCAAATGCGTCTTCCGAGGAAATTAAGGGTTACAAGCTCTGGTATTACAAGAGTAGGGAGGAATCACACACAAAAGATCCTGTTTGTGTCTTTCCGAAAGCTCAGAGGAGGATTTTGATATCTGATCTCCAGCCATGCACAGAATATACTTTTAGGATTATATCTTATACCGACAAGGGCGATTTAGGTCATTCTGAGGCCAAGTGTTTCACCAAGAGCATAGAGATATTGGAAAAAAGTCCGTCTTCATCGGTTGCCATCGGCCGCAAGAAGGAGAGCCTTCAAACTGGAGACAATTCTTTTGGATCCAAAACGGAGCCGAGTTCTTCAATGTCTGACTCTGGATTTAAAGTTCGAGACCTTGGAAAACTTTTGCATCTTGCCTGGGCTCAAGAACAAGGTTGCTTGGAGGGGTTTTGCGGAGCGGACTTGAGAAATTGCTGTGCACAAAGAGAAATGATTGTGCCTCGCAATCTAGAAGAGCGGTTCCCTTCCGTTTCACGAGGCCTCGATTTAAATGTTGCTTCGGTGCCTGATTTAAATGAAGAACTTACACCTCCTTTCGAGTCTTCCAGGGACGAAGATAATGGTTGCACTTTGCAGCAGGCAGTTGAGCCAGACGACGATGCAGCCTCTCATGATCTCGAAAAAAACTGTTTGGCAGGGTCGGATGGTAGTGGTGATTCCCAAATCTGGACACAAGGGCCGACCGGAGAAGTCCCGGCTGTTGACTCTCGCGTAGATGCATGCAAGAAAAGGTTAGCAAGCTCGAACGAAGAGGCGCATGATTGTGACAGCACTCTGATGAATGGATCTCCTTTACACATACCGGATGGTTCGTTCTCATTGGACGAGAACTTCGAATATTGTGTGAAAGTGATTCGTTGGCTAGAATGCCAGGGTCATATTAAACAGGAGTTTCGGTTGAAGTTGCTGACATGGTTCAGTTTGAGGTCGACGGAGCAAGAACGTAGGGTGGTTAACACGTTCATTCAGACTCTGATAGATGATCCGAGTAGTTTGGCCGGGCAACTCGTCGACTCATTCTCCGATATTATATCAATCAAGAGGGCAAGAAATGGGTTGTGTAACAAAGCTGTGGGATCAAATTAAGGGTGTGGATTTGCTTCCTTCAAGGCTCTTACCATTTTACAGTGACAAGATCACCTTGTACAGGCATTTTTTATTGCTCACCTTCTAAGTGATTCATTATTGTTATTATTGGGGACATTGATGTTTCTTTGTCCTGCTAAAGGGATTTGCATTGATGATTATTGCAGAGGCAGTAACACATTTTTCCTTGGAGGGATGATCCTTGGAAGTGAAGATTTAAGGATGTTAGGTCTTAGGAGGCATTTTGCTATTTGCTCAATTTATTGCAATTATTTTTAAAACTATGAATTTATTTAATCAGCAAGATATTATTAGTGTTGATACTTTCTTTTTCTTTCTCATTTTTCAATTACGTTCATTTGATGGAGCGACAAGATGTGATTGCTGATTTAATTTCTGCTTCAAGCTTCATTTTTCGTTACTTTATGCGGGTTCTCTTTTTTAATCAATGTAGGTCTATACCCTAACTAGTGTGAAGCCTTGGTCGACCTTGGTTATCATCATAGGATATTTAAGGGTTCTTTAACCCTAATGTAAATTCACTCAAGCAAAAAGTCTTTGAGTTACATAATAATAACGACAACAATAATAATAAATATGGCAGTCTTCGTAAATAATTAACTTACAAGCTTTGAGTTATAACCTCAACATGATAATCTGTTATAGGTAGGTGAATAAAAAATCAATACCAACAGCATTTTTGCCAACTGCTGCCAACTCTTGTTTATGACTGTGTTTAATGGAAGTGTCTTTGTAAATGTGTCTAATAAAAATGATTTTTTTATGACCGTGTTTAATAGAAGTGTCTTTATAGATATATTTTCTGGATGTATCTCTTTATACATGTATTTAAAATATAATAATTAATTATTATTGACAATAAGTTGACAAATAATATATTAGTACCATATACTTTTTCATAAGAAATACATGTGGATACAAAAAGTTAGATATTAAATTAGGATAAAAAAGTTGGATATTACATTAGTTATTATATATATATTGTTTTAAATATTTTTAATATATGTTTTATATTTTAATATATATTTTATATGAAAGATTGATTTTTGTTATACACATAGTATGATATTTTTTTTGTTAGATGAGTTAGACACTCTAAATTCTAGACATGACAATATTACAAACTCACGCATATTACGTATTTACACATAATACTTTTAAGGATTTCTATTTACTACTTGATTTCAATCAAGTTTTAAATCCAAATATGATTGCTCAGGAGACAAATGAACTGTCACTACGCTAAAGTCTATGGTGATTCTTAAAACAAAGTTTGCATAATTGCATGATTGTGGATTTTCTCTTATTACTAACATCTTTAATCATGTCTAGCTTTTTCTCTTTTGCATGGACGGTCAAAGAAGAATGATTTTATTTTAGGACATTGTTTACAAATTACCTTAAGACTAGCAGTGTGGAAAAAGTAAACTTTCCTGAACCATGCTGTCAGGGTGAATTTGATTGTTTAGATTTTACAAGAGATCAGGGTGTGTTTGGTTCATAATTTCATCCACTTGGACGTTTCTTGGCTTGAATGAAGAATTTCTTTTGTTTGGTGAATATTTATAAACCAACTGCCAACATGAACGGACTTTTGAGTTTTGAGATCCAAATCCATATTCAAGCCCAAACAACAATTTATAGTCTTGGCATTAAATATAGGTGATTTCTTCTAAACCCGCAATAAAAATACGGGTAACACGCCCTTAACAACATGTATCAATCTTGACCATGCATGAGATAAAAATATCAAAGATCATTAATGAGTATTCATTCAATTGTTTATATTATATCGTATTTGCATTGTAGAATTCGAATTATGTACTTAAATATAAGATATTTAGAAGGACCATTTTGCAAAATAACTTAAGCTATATGTATTAAATGAAGGTTGGGCTCTTTATTTTATTTTCTGTGTGTTGTGACTTGTGATGAGTGTCTTGACTGACTTTATATTTATTAAATAAAACTAGGATTCTACACTTCATTGTAGCTGCGTCTGATGAGTGTCTCGACTGCTTCCATTTTCCACCACCCATAAGAGATCTCAACTTGTTTTAATTTTTTCATAAGTTTGAATTATACCGTAAGTATGATCCATGATTTTATTATGATGCAAATTAATACATTTTCTGTTATTTTTGTTTTGATGCAGTGAAAGATCGGATTTTTTATTTTAATAAATAAAATAAATATAATAAATATCGAAATAAATAATTTAAAAATTATTTATCGAAATAAAAATTATTTTTTTATCTCATTTACATAACGAGATAATTTTGCATGTATCTCGTTTACAGTGTAAACAAGATATATGCATTTATAAATAATTTAATATAATTTTTAAAAATAATAAAAAATATTAATGCTCTTAGGTTGACCAAACTCTAAACAATGGAGCCAATGAGTAATAGCTCAAATGGCATAGTCTCCCCATATTCAATTAAGAGGTTGCGGGTTCGAGTCTCCTATCTTTGGTAAAAAAAAAAAAAACTCTAAACAATGGAATATTTCAAATAACAGAAAAGATAAACCGTTCATCTTAACTAAGAGAGAAAATGGACGGCGCACCGTTAAATTGCCCACTATTAACACAATTATCTTGGATTGACTCTTAATGTAATCATCCAATCAATCAATCCATCTCCATAAATTTTCATGTACTCCCATAAATTTCGTAAATTTGAAATTTGAAATTTCAAAAATTATATTTAATTATTTCGTTTAAAAATTTGAAATTTTGTTTGTAGTATGGAAGTACATGTACATACAAATTTTTGCATGGAAGTACGTAAAAATTTGAAATATAATTTAAATAATCTTATCTCAAACAGAACCTTATCCCAGACAGAACTTAATGGAGATGGATTAATTGGTTGGATGTTTACATTAAGAGTCAATTCAAGATAACCATATTAATAGTAGGTAATTTAACGATGCACTTATGTGCTTTTAAAATAAACGTGTTAACGTGATAAATGGACAGTCTATCTTCTCTATTATTTAAAATAGACGGTTTATCCGTTCCTATTATTTGAAACATTCCATTTATAAAAGTTTGGTTAAATTAAAAATATTAATATTTTTTATTATTTTTAAAAATTATATTTAATTATTTATAAATACATATATCTCGTTTACCGTGTAAACGAGATAACACATTATAAACGAAATATACAAAAATTGAAAAATTACATATATCTGTTTAAAATAAAAAATCCGTGAAAGATCCTTTTGTATTTTTAGTTTTTAGTAGATTCTCATTTAAAAAAGAAAAGATGATTCCTACAAGGTTTTAAATTTGTGATTGACGGTAGTGATTGTCCTTTCCATTCTCTCTTTCTACAAAGTTTCTTATAACCATCAAAGATTTCTTTTAATTTTGGGAACAAAAAGAAGAAGAAGATCTTCACAAGTCGGAGGTGTAAAAGGTACAATTCATTTAAATAATGATAATATGTCATAAATCAATAACAAATCTTTGGTTATATCTATCTAGTTTGTAAAGAAAAAAAACCCTAAGACCAGGACTATCAATAACAAATCTTTGGTTATAATGTTGCTATTTATATGCTTCCTTTTTTTTCCGGAAGAAGTCCTTAGTAAATTTAGTGTAATTCACAACCTGAACCTGCATGCTTTATATCCCTGTTTTGACTAAGACAATTGTAAAATAAATAAATGTGAGATTTCAGTTCCCATGTAAGTTATGCTTTTCTAATCGAAGTATTTTTTTATGCATTGTTTCAAGAGCATTGAAGAGGTTGATGTGAACGGGTCTCTTATATATTATAGAGTATACACTATAGACGAAGATAATTACTTAATTATTAGTCATATATTATTATTAAAGTTAAGACTTACGTGCCTCATTTTTTTCTACTATAATCTATATATAATGGGAGAAAATGTTGATAAAAGAAAACTCAATAATACGTTAGTAGTTGGAGTAATTTTTTATTTTAATTTTAGTTGAATGAATCATTTCCATAGTTATGTATTTGTTGGAACACCATCATCAAATTAAATAAGACCAAAAATTGATAAAGTTTAATTGTAAAACTATTGATAAGGTTTAGCAATGGGTAAAATTGTCATGTAGTTATGCCATAAGTTGTCTTTAATTTATGCATATTTTGATAAAATTATTTCTAAGCAAGAATTATTTTTGTTTTAATAAATAACCCAATAAATTCCTATAGTTTTGATTCACCATGTTTGATTGTGCTAAGTGAAAAATAATGTCCACATACATGAATGATGTAAAAATTAATTCAGACAATGATTTGAGTGATGATTTCAATTATGAACCGATTTCAGATGATGAAGATTCATTAGATGTTACTAGCAATAATGAAGACGTAGCTGAAGTTAAAAGAATTGCGGATTTAATGGTGGATGACATTTGGAATCTCGAGTTTAGAATAGATGATGAAGCTTGCCAATTTTATAACGTTTTATGTTAATTGGCATGGTTTTGTATGAGGAAGGACGATATCATTAGAGATAAGGATGGTATAATTATTTGTAGACAACTTGTGTGCAATAAAGAGAGGTGCGAAAATATGAGGTATCTTGATTTGGACAATAGAACAACAAAAACAAGGTCAATCACGCGAACTAAGTGCCAAGCGCGACTTAAGGTTAAGCTTGACTACCAGTGTGGGAGATGAAAAATATAATGTTTTGTTAAAGGTCACAATCATGAATTAACTCCTCTGCAATTTGCACATCTTGTTCTAACCAATCGTCATCTAACTGTAGCCGATAAAGTCCAAGTGGAGAATCTTCACCAACTTGGTGTCAAGACGTGTCATATTATGGGATATATTGCAAGCCAGAAGGGTGGATATTATTATGCTGGCTTCACTCGCAAAGATTTATACAACTATATTGACCGTTATCGTAGATCAAAAGTTAAAAATGGGGATACAAATGCCACAATCAATTATTTGATTGGCAAGTCTAACAACGATCTTCTTTTCTTTGGGAAGTATACGTTCACAAGTGATTCACAAGCTCGAGCATATATCTTGGGCAGATGGCCAATTAATTGTCGACTATTAGTGTTTTAGAGATATTGTTGCTTTTGATTCTACATACAAGAAGAGTAAATACAACAAGTCATTAGTCATATTTTTTGGATGCAATCATCATGGATAGACTGTTATTTTCGGTTGTGGTTTACTATCGGATGAATTGGAAACCTTTCTTGAATCGATGGGTGGGAAGCTTCCGAATACAATAATAACAGATAGAGACCTTGTCATGCGACATGCAATAAAGAATATTGTTCCTAATGCAACTCATCGCTTATGTGGATGGCATCTTTAGAGAAATACATGTAAAAATATAAAGAATTCAAATTTACGAGTCTAATATATGACAACAGTGACTGCAAATATTTTGATTGGAGATGGGAGGCCATATTGAAAAAGCACAATCTTGTTGGGAATACATGGATGGCAAAAACTTACGAAACTCGAATGATGTGGGAACATTATTTCCTAAGGGAAAAGTTTTCGAGTACATTAGAACAATGTCACAGTGTAAAGGTATAAACTCTCTTATTAGATTTTATGTTAACCTCATTAATACACTAATCGACTTCATGTGCAACCTAGATAGGGCATTAAATGAATATAAAAACAATGAATTAGTAGCTAACTTTAAATCTCAATGCTCTGAGCCTACGATGATTACTTCCTTAGAAGTTTATGAAAGATTTACAGCAAATTGTTTCACTTGTAACATTTTTAAGAAAAAATGTAATGAGATTCAGAAGGTTGGGACATTAAATATCAAGTTATTACCGTTGGGGACAAGGTTGATTTTAGTGTGACTACTCTAGGAAACTCGATGAAAGATCGATTGGTTGAACTACATAGATGTAATAATCCATTTTCATGCTCTTGCAAGTTGTTTGAATTGCGTGGCATTCCTTGTAACCACATTTTCTATGCCAAGAAGTACGAGAACCTGCTTGACTTTCAGAGACTTTGATCTACAAAAGGTAGACTAAAAATGTAAAGAATGAATTTAGTTGTACAAGAATGTATGATAAGAATGATGTTGAGAGGGTTTTGAAGTTCTGAGTGGGTGCATTGGCCTCCAATTGTAATAAATTCTGTGATCTTGCATGTAAAAAGATGTTTACTTTGAAGAAATTCAATCAAAAATTGTGAAGCTAATTATTCATATGTAGTCACGAAAACATGGCACCACCACTCTAAATTCGAACGTAAAAGGAATTAATGATCCTTTTGTTGTTAAGAGTAAAGGAGCTCCTTCCCATATATTAATTATTTTATATTAATTTATTTTATCTTTTTAATTTAATTTTTTGAAATGAATTTTAATTTAGTGTTCTTGGTTCAGGCAACACTTATAATTTAATAATTATGAATAGAAACTACAACAACTTAGGCTCAGCCACTAACGTATGTGCTAGTCTTTAGCATGATAAGTCCAAAAAATCTAATTCATATTCATGCCCAAAATAAGCTCAGCACACTTAGTAATGACATGGATAATTACTGACCTAATAAGGTGCACAATAAAAAAGTTTCTCAAAAATAGCCCTGCAATAATCACATGGTTTCCATCATATTATTTTTTTTTTTTGTGCTTGTCTATTAAATTATAGTTGGCCTAACCTAGATAATAAAATAGTGAATTATAAAAAATAGAAATCATTATATACGTTAGGCCTAAAAAACAATTATAGATATACCACAAATGGACTCAATTAGATACGATATCTTTAATATTTCTTCATTGATTAATTCTGAAATTTATTGAAATATAAAATTCAGCAATGATAGTTCCACATAGCGTTACTCCTATGGTAGAAAAGGTTAAAATTATGCATTATTATAAAACAAGGAAAACCTTTAAATGAATGAAGACCAACTTTGAGTAACTATCAAATACTGGTTGTCATAAATATATATTAGTCCAAAATATATTGCTAACATACATTCTATTACTAAAATATAATAAACTACTTGTACCTAATAACTTCTAAATACTTAAATTTAATTAGAGCATGCAAAAGTAAAGATCTTTATACTTATCCAAATTAATATACCATTGAAAAACAAAGATATAATTCATGGTGTTGTTCCTTTAGGTAGTGTTTGGTTAGTGGGTGTGTTTGCATAAGACAGAGACACGCTGGCATATGTTCTCTGTTTAGTTGTTGAGACACACAATTTTGAAGGACACGTTGGTACACAGATTGACACAAATTACATGTATTCAGTGTACCTCTAATAAGTTGAGACACAAAAATTAATATTGAGACACTGATTATTTTGACAATTTTACCCTTGTTTTATTTCTATATTTTTATTTTTGTCATCTCCTCTCATCCATCTCCAGACTTTTCATCTCTTCTCCCTACCCTTCTCTTCTCCATTTCAACTTCCGTCTATTCCCTCTTCTCTCTTCATGGCCAATCAAGCAGAATCTATTCTCCTCTCCCTTCTCCTCCCCATTTCAACTTCGGTTTCTTCTCTCTTCATGGCCTGCCATTGTCACTGCCTCACTTCCTCCTCATACTCTCCAGATTGCGTCTCTGTCTTCTTCCTTCTTCTAAATCTCTAGATCTGCGATTTGTATCTCTACCATATCGCAATCGAACCTCTATCATCGATCTATCGTGCCTCCATCTTCATCTCTGTTCATCCTTCTATTTGCCCCTTTCTGGATTTTTTTTCCTAAAATAAAATTCTATTTTTTCTTTGTTTTTTATTATTATCTGTGTTAGGGAAAAAATTATAGTTTGAATACTATGGATAATTTATTTCCGTTGGCTTTTACGCGTTGAAATATCTCACCCTTCAATTAACTTTTTAACAACTTAAAATTGACACAAGGGATTCAAAATGGGAATTATGCCAATTAATTACTTGTTATTTGATTAAGAAGATATGTATTGAATTTGTTGTTGAAATTACTGGAATTTTTGTTATCTGGGTAATTTTTTGTCATGAATGGAGATGAAAGAAAAGAATCATTGCAGTTGTTGATGAAAAATATAAATAGTGATGATGGTGGTAAAGGTAGATGATAAGGGTATTATTGACTTTTTAAAGTTTTATGTTCTTTATGTATGTTCTTTGCCAAATATAAAACATATATACATGTATTTTGTGTCTATGTCTATATAGTCTATGTCTCTGTGTCCATGTCTCATGCTATACACTAAACAAACGGAGCCTTAGAGTTGGCATAGTGTACGCGTATTCTAGTCCACTACCTATTCCAAATATTCTTTATGTTTAGGCTATCTTGGACAACATTCTTATCTCCCATAATGATGTGTGGGATTGATGTATCACTAAAAAGAACAAAAGCATAATCGCCAGCATCTTTGTCCTTCTGAGCATAAAAGGGTCACTTTGTCGACGACATGACTGAACCTTTTGGTGAAAAAAATCTACAATAACACCTATTGTTAGGATAGAGTCTCTTCCAAAGGAAATTGTTAGTGTCTTCGGACGCTCCGCGTCATCTAGTTCCTTGGAAATATATTTAAGTTTCCCTTTATTCTGTTGATTTAGCCTTCTTCCTCGTAGTTGTTGCATTCATCTGGTTGGTATGTGGTGTGCGACATCATTATTTGGACATGACAGTATGTCAGAATGTGACATTTTTCCAAATATTCTTGAAGGATTTCTTTGGTACTCCATTCAAATGGCATTCATCATCAAATCACCCAAAATTCTTGGGCAAATATTATCTAAACTTTCTTTAACTCTTTGCAGCAATACATCCATCATCCTATGCACTTTTGCTAGAGTTAACTCAGCTATACACGTTTGTCTGAGAGTCTCTAATGAATTATTTGCCTCTAATCCAATTGGGACATGTGGAGAGAGTATGCACTTCAAACATAAAATACAATCTTCAGCAAGATAATCCATGAACATGCTTCCTTTGGTCGTTGCTTGTTGCATAACAACTCTGACTCCCATTCTTTCCAATAAGAGAAGAAAGGAGATGACCAACATAGACTGTGTTGGTTCTCTTTGAAGTGTTTCAGTCAGTATTTTGAAAACACCTCGATCAATGCTGTGAAACATGTCAAGAACTTGAGAAGTTATAGGTTGAAAATGGATTCGTCTCTCCATTCTGAAATTAGATATATATTGTATGTTGTAATTAAAATTAGCTAAATAATCGTTCACTATCGCTTCTTTCTTATAAGGCGGCATCATGCTCACTAATATAGTATTCACTGTATTTGGATTATTAATTGTTCAGGTGGATGGTAATAGCATTAATTAATTAACAACAAGCTATTGATGCTCTTTGTCCAAGATGAATTGCCACCTACAATTAGAATCTTATTAATACTTTGTTTGTATGTCCATTATTCTTGATGGTACCACTACAAAAAAAAGAGTTTAAAATGGCATTGACATTACGGCGGTTTTAAAGAACCGTCGTAATACCCGGTTATTATGGCATTTTTGGTTGCTGCCATAATTAACTTTGTGTTTGGTGGCAGTTCTGGTGATTATGGCGGTTTTAAACCGCCATTTTCACACGTATATAAAACAAACGAATTGCAACCCTAGCCTCATTAAACTAAACACAGTAACGGCGCTCTCGATCTCCCTTCTCTCTCCTTCGTCTCCTCCGTGCTCCGACAACGCTGTTCTTCCCTCTCGGGCTTCTCCTCTCTTCGCCGATTACGATTTCTCTAGGTACCTCTCGCTCTCGACCAGTTACTAATTTATTTCTCTGCAGCTCTCTCTCAAGTTCTCTAGGTACCTCTCCCTCTCAAGTTTTTGTAACCTTACCCCCTCCCCTTCCCCTCTCTCTCTCTCTCTCTCTCTCTCTCTCTCTCTCTCAGATCTAGTGCCAATGTCTTTAGTAGCTTCTGCTTTATGTGATTTGCAGTTGAGGTAGTGCCAATGTCTTCTCAGATCTAGTGCCAATTTTGATTCGGAAGAAACTTTTAGGGTTCGGAAGAAATTTTTGATTGAATCCATTTTGTGGTGTTTTTAGTTCCAAGATTAACCGCTAAATGCTAATTAATGTTCAGTGCTGGATAGATTCAATCATTCAAATATATTTTGCATTATTGTTGCTGTAGATCGCATATTCTCTTTTTGGCAGTGCTTGATTTATTATTTCCTCATTGTTTGGAGAAATATACATGTACTAGTGCTCTGCTCTCATTCATCTGTGTGCCTGATTTGTGCTATCAGTTTTCTGATTTGTAACTTTCTTTGTAATATTTGTTCTCACAGACAACCTAGTAGAGAATCTATTGGATTTTGAGTATGAACTTAAGAAGCCATACCTATTATATCGGAATGCAGCTCAAGAAGTTAATGGTATATGGTTTTACAATGAAGATGAATGTGAAGAAGTTGCAAATCTCTTTAATAGGTATCTTAATTTTTGTTGTTCAAGTTATTTATGTAATCTTTCTTGCTTAATGCTTTCAAACTTTAGATGCTAATTCATATCAGGATTCTGTTGATTTTATATTTGCGTGTGTGCACACATGTTCTTATTTCCTCTTTTGGGATGGGGGTTTTGTTGGATTATAGTGTACCTTGTGTAATTAGGCAGGATGTTTAACCCTCTATCTACAGGATACTTTCTGAATACTCAAAGATACCTCCAAATGCAGTAATACCTTCGCTCAAAAGGTAAGGGATATTTTAAGAAAAAAGCTTATAAAAGTAATCTCTCTTTTTAAGCGTTATATTCTATTGCAATTTGCTGCCTACATCTTAATAAGTATCTGATAGTATATATTCATATATCTTGGTGATTGAGCAATCTCATCACTTGTGTCATTTAGAACCATGGATGAAAAGTAGAGAAAATGTGTTAACTTTTTAAGTCCCTTTGCTAAAATGAGGTGGACTGTGCTATTTGTGTTCTTAATTGATTAATTGATGCAACACCTAAAATATGAGGGCTAAAGATTGCAGAGGTGTTAGTTCACTAATCACTATCTTCTTGATTTGGGTATTTTAGGACTCTATTGCCAATGAGTTCCTTTTCTTCTGAGATTGGAGTTCAGTTTGAAACTAATCTTAACATTTGCACACAGGTCTCATCTGCTTCTCTAATATATCCTATTTACTCTTCCTAGGTTGGGCCTTTGACATTCTTGGTTGGGGATTCTCCGATCTAGGTTTGTTTTTGTTACTTACTCTTCCTATTTTATGTTTGTTCCTCTCCCTGATTTTTCATTTTAATGATTTTCAATTTGTCTTCTTTTCTTCAGCAGAAAAACTTACTTCATGTGATGTGGTATCAAAGCACGAACACTTCTATCAGGTGCTTAATAAACTATGTGAATTTGAGTAAGACAGTTATTCTATAGGGTCTGACTTGTTCCTCAGCCTATATTCTAAAGGAATGTTCGTATTGCCAATTTTCAAGTTTTATTTAATGTGTATATTGTTGTTTTTGTTGCAATTATTTCGGATTGTATTGAGGATGGATTTGATTTACCTACCAGTTTTGGAAGTCTTACATCAAAAGGCCAATGATATTGGTTGGACCAAGCCTTGGTTCTGCTGTTGCCATTGATTTCGTAGTCATTTATCCAGAAGCTGTATGTCCTATCTAATAATTTAAATTCAGACTATCCACAACAAGCCAGTTTCTGAGTAATTTATTTTACATTAAGCAAAATTTTCATTTAGTAACTCTGGTGTGAACTTATCATTCATTTGCAGTTCATCTTTTCAGGTGGAAAACCTTGTTTTGATTGATGCTAGTGTATACAGAGGGAACAGGAAACCTAGCAACCTTACCTAGACTTATAGCAACCTTACCTATTCCAGGTTCTTGAATAATTTGGTCACCAGAATCTATCTGATAAAAAACTCACTATATATGGCTAGAGGATGAATAGGTAGATTTCTTCCTTGTATTGAAAGTGGACTTATTCTCAGACACTGGTTCCATGTACTGAAATTGAAATTTCTTGCAGCATCTCCTACTTTTGCTTGCGTTGTGGCCCTATGGGGGGTAACACTGCATCTTCTATTGTTATCAATAAACCCATATGGGTACAAATTCATTTTAGATGAGCTTTATTTGAACATAGTGGTTGGTGTTTATTTTAATAAGAACCAAGCTAATCTAAGCCACTTGTCCCAAGAGAGAAAAAGAGAACAAAATTGTTTGATGTGTTAAAATTTTATTAGCAACAATCAAGTGTTCATTCAAGTTCTCACTAAATGATATAGTTACTCTCTGGAGCAATATGGTGATCATCTTGATAATCTGTTTGTTTTTTACAGGGTTAGGGTGTTCAGTTGCTAGTTTTGGGATCAGAATGTTGTCTGCAATTCTGACATCTTCGAATATCAAACTGTTCCATCTTAGTGACATCCGGAGAAGGTATACCATATAGTGCAGACCATAAGAAGAGAAAATAAATGTATGTTTCTGTGCCTATTATCTGTTCCTTGAGGCACCTAATAAGAAACAACCAACCTGTTCAAGTAGTCAAGTGGTTATAAGTAGTCAGTCGGCATTGTACATTATTTATGCTTTTCCGTCTGGTTTCTTTGGCAAAGTATTTATAATTTATGGACTTCTAGTAGTATCTATATCTATATCTATATTTTTGATTTTCCCTATATTTCATCCTATCTTTTGACATCGTGGTTTACTTGCAAGCATATCACTATTGATGTGCTTGTTTATGGGCTAATTTTATTAGAAATAATAAAAGGAATATAACTTTATGGGCTAATTTTATTAGTTTTCCTTTCTCTGGTATTTGGAATGTGCGCTTGAATCTAATTGCACAATCTTTCTCTAGATCTTTTTAAAATATTTTGGCGCTGTCAGATATTGATGTCATTACCATATTTATGTCTATACAAAATCTAAGGGCTTTAGATTCCACATTGTTTCTCTCTAACTTTTTGCTTGAACGAGCTGGCAGATTAATGCCAAGAAAGAAAACACCAAAACTCTTGGACTTTATGTAATTTGTAATTTTACTTATGCGGTATGCATTCATCTAATCTAACTGTTACATTCAACCCTCAAGAAAACTAAATAGTTCTGTCATCTGAAAGAGTTCCTTTAGTGCATAGTTTTCTTTTGATATCAGGGCCTGTTTGTCTGGCACCTTCGAATATGTAAATCTTATTTGTTGCTTTTGGTTTGTAAGCTTTCTGGCTTGAGGAAGACCAAGATCGCACCCTCACATGCTTCTTTGATCGAGACCCCAGTCCTCTGGCTCGGCAGGCTCTGTATCTTCTACGCCCTCCTCAAGATTAGGCTGGTTGGATCTCATGTCAACCCACTTGTCTCAGGTCTCTTCATTTTTTTTGACACTCTTTCAGTATATTAATATTTTGTTTGAGTTATATAATATTTCATTTATGGATTATGATTTTTTGCTATTGTAAATTTTAATCACAATTATTTATTTAACGCAATAAAAATAACGGTAAAAATTATTTTTTTAAACGATAAAAAAAGTCACTATAAGGGTAAAACGGCGGTTCAAAAATGCCATTTTAACCAACCAAAACGCCACTCTGTCAAGGTAATAATGGCGGTTCAAACTGCCGTTTTAACCTATCCAAAAACCGCCATTTTAACCCTGGAAATAACGGCGGTTTGAACCGCCGTTTTAACCAACCAAAACGCCACTCTGTCAGGGTAATAATGGCGGTTCAAACCGCCGTTTTAACCTATCCAAGAACCGCCATTTTAATCCTGGAAATAACGGTGGTTTGAACCGCCATTTTAACCTATCCAAAAACCGCCGTTTTAATCCAGAAAATTATGGCGGTTTTCAAAAAACTACCGTAATAACTAGAATGGCGCCCAAAATTACGTCGCTTCCTAAAACCGCCATTCTTGGTAATAATGGCGGTTCAAACCGCCGTAAATACCTAAAAAAACCGCCGTTTTAACCAGAATTTTTTGTAGTGTACCCCACATGAAACATTTCAGAAACTCTTTAATCCAAGTATCAGCAAAAGAGATTTTAAAGCCTTGAATGATAATTTTAAATTGAGTGTTCATAATTTTATGTATGTTATTATAATTAGATATTATCAATCTCCAGGTATCATTAGATACTATTATTTAAGGGCTATGGTACATTTTTTTGTACTAATTAGATAAGTAATATTTAAAATATAATAATAGTATTTACTAATATAAAGTGTTACCCGTTTAGTATTGTGTGTTCCATTGCATGATTTAATATAAAGTGTTTTACTGCATTTAAAATTTTTAATTCTACTCCATATGGTTCCAAAATATAATCTTTGAATCTTGGCTATAGTGTTTTGGATTAGGAATTTTGTGTTTTCAATTGGTGGTATTTGAATGTTAGTTTAGTATTGGATTTGGTGGGTGAGGCTTTAGGATTTATGGTATTTGAGTCCATAGTTTATTTTTTAAGGTTTATGTCTTTATGGTTTGATTGATAGGTTCTTTTAGCATTTAGGTTTCCTGCTTTGCGATTTTGAATATATGGTTAAGGGTTAAAGTTTAGGATTTTTTGTGTAGTTTATGTTCTCGGTTTTACAAATAATGAAATTAGTGTGACGAGTTTAGAATTTACAGTTTAGGATTCATGATTTTGCAATTTATGGTATGAGTTTTGGGATTTGAGGTTAAGAGTTTAGAGTTTTGGGTTTGTGATTTTCTATTTAAGTATTACGGTATACGATTCAAATTTACATATAGGTTTAGCGGAGGTTAGGGTTTGAGAGTTACTATTTAAGCTTGTTGGTTTAGAGTTCAGTATTTATAATTTATGGTTTGTTAGGAGCATTAAGAGATTGTAGTCGATGATGTAAGATTTAGGGTTTACATTTTATGGTTTACAATATTGGCTTAATCATTTAGGATTTATGTTTTCCAACGTAAAAAATTTCACCATTGTAATATTATTCGAGAAAAAAAAATTTGTATACGCTATTGATTCATTTGTAACAGACGCGGATAATCAAAGTAACCAATATATTTTAATTTTATTTGGACTTTGAACCGATTTTATTTATTTTCACAATGAATGATCATTTTGTTTCACAACCCACACAATCTGGCCCGGTAAATATTTTTTTCACAAAGCCTCAAACCTTTAATTAAAAAATTAGTTGAAGATATCTTTTTCAGTACACTTTATATTGTACCAAGCTTTTCACTTTATTACTTTCTACTGAGAATATCGATCTGAGACTTTATTCTTCCACATAATCCATTATTACACATGTGCCTAAGCCAAGCCACAACATGACTCCAAAGCTTATTTTTGTCTGATCTAGCAGTCAAGGATGTCCATAATAGCCAACAGAGACGACATGAGCAGGCATGCATTTTAGTAAGAAGTTTTGTATACAAGTTTATTTGTTTGTCTGTCTTTATTTGTTTACTGTATCTATTTCCTAATATTAAGATATCATAAATATAGTTTCAGTACGATAAGTCTTAACTATTGCATATGATCCAGTATTATTAAAATATCAACAGCGTTCAATCTAACTTGAACATTTCTTTAGAATTGCAAATTGGTAAAGTTCAATCATTTTGGAATAGATTAGAAAACACACAATTTCGATTCAACTAATTCATGTTTTAAATTTAAAAACAAATTATCTGTAGGAGGTTTATCGAATTGTGGTATGCATGGCCAAGGTTCAAGAACCCCTTTTTCCAATTCAACGTCAACAAGTAGGTATAATCTGATACTCTCTACCATAAAGTTATGATAGTATATAATTTTTACTCTTTAGATATATTCAATTATAATATTCTACTATAATGTGTTAAGCAACAAATATTAAACGTTCTATCAATGGATCGTAAGAAGACATAGCATTGACGAAACATATAATGGAAAATTTTAAGCAACAAGATTATAATTTCATATTTGTGATGGTCATAGGTAACAACTGTTTATGATGCACTTTGGTGACAAGAGAAAATGAAATGTTTATTCCATTTTATGAGCTAAAGAAGGTTTATAAGTTATATGACACCCATAAATATTGTACTGTCAAACTTCGATATGTTAGTTGGGGTATATTTTATCTCATCATGTGGGATAAGCACTGGAACCAGGTGACAGGAGAAGTATCTGCTGACCACTATATAAAGGACGTCTTTTCCTTCACAGAGATTTATCTCATCCATAATGTATTTTAGTTTAAGGTATTCTGATAAAGACCCCTCTACAATAGCTCAAATAAGAACAAGCAATGATGAGTCGAAGAAAGATAAAGTAACCACTAAACAAACTCCTAAAATGTAACACACATTGTTATAATTTAAGAGCATCAACCAATTTTTATTTATATACTAACATACATACTCTATTAACTATCTGACTTTTTTGAGATAGTGACATAAAAAGGAAAGTTGAAGTCGAGGATTTAAGTGATTATTATTGTGAAAGGTATTTCGTGATTTGATTTATATGTCTATGTGAAATACTTTGTTACCAGCCTAATATTTTTATGTATTTTACAAATAGATCAATAGGCTGGTGCACTTATTCTAAGTTCTTAACCAGGTCTGATATTCAAGCTATTTTGTAAGTTGTTAAAAAATAAAAATATTTTAAAAAATATATTTTTTTACTATTTTTTAACTCATTATTGACTATCTTACAATATGTGTCACGAAAATTCTTTGCCATACTGCTTAAAGCAGGCATAAATAGTGAGTGGCATGTTATAAAACCTCCAACTAAACCAACCAGAAATTTTATCTTCAAGTTAATGCCCAACGAGAATTGAAAGAAAGAACTGAAGCTGGAGGTGATTGGAAGCTATTCTACAGTTATTATAGATTAAAACAAGGTGATTTCTACAGGTTGGATATTAAATTTGTGCAGGAGAGAATCATGAAGGTTGTCCTGCATTAGTGACTTATCTTAATAGCTTACCCTCTTGAATTATGGATTTGGACTTGTAATACTTTACAAGTGACGGTCCACTTTGCAGTATTAGAAACTTTTTGAGCTTTGAATAGCTATAATGGACATATATTACCCTATAATGGGACTCATTGTGTATAGCTTTAATCTTTAAGACTTTAAACATTTATTAAAGAAACAAAATAGAACTTAAGAATTTTTGTTATTACCACCTACTTTCCCAAAAGATACCAAATTTGAAAATGAAGACAAGGAACATATACATTTTGTAAGGTGAAATTCATGTGAAACATGTTTTTTTTTAGACAGCAACTTTATTCAAGTACATTATATTTTCTTTGACTAAAAAGATTATTAGGTGCAACTACAAAAAGGCTGGCTTAAAAAATATAGAAAACTGCAAGTGCATGCATGCATATTAAATAGGAATAGGAATTTCTTGTTGAAGGGCTTCCTTCTTAGTGATGCCTTCTTTCAAATTTTTAAAATTACTTTCCCCAACTCCATTCTTTACAATATCATCCAAAGCATCCCAAGAAAACGGCCTATAATTATCACCTAAAAGACAAAAAAAAATTGATTCACATGATGCACTAATCTAAAACTATACTTGTTCTCTTGATACAAACTAAAAGTCATTATATGATTTGGAGCATGTGGTAACCTGAAAGACAAACCCTACAATAGAGAGAGTCTTGTGCATATTCTGAAGGCTGCATCAATCAACTTGTAAGCTGAATGACGAGATTACATTTTAATCTTCATGCAAGAACAAGCACTTATCAAGATTAATCGCATCAAATATCTAATTAGTAACATTCTGCTTGAAAACTTTTAATAGTATGGAATTGAATTAAATTCTAGTATTTTGAATGAATTAGTAAAATTATAAAATTGAATTGAATTCCAATGTTTGAAATGTTTATAAAATGAATTAAAGTTTTAAAGGTGGACAACTTTATCCTTTATTAATATAATATCATATATAAATAATAAATATACTTATTTATTAAATTATATGAAATAATTAAAAAATTATATTTTTCAACTAAAATTAGTTCACCTCTTTAAAAAAATTGAATTAATATAAAAATATTAAATTTTAAAAATTGTTATTAATTAAAAAAATTAAATGGTTCTCCATTGTTGATTCCAACGACAAATCAATAATAAAAAACAAACATGAACTATCAAGAAACAATTTGTTGAGTGATCTAATGACATAGCAAGTAAAATAAAAGTCAATTATTAACAGTAAATTATAGCAACGAATTGATATCATTAAAATGGTAACTTCACATTGACTCCAAAAAATAACTATTTATTAGTTGTTGAGATTCTTATATACCAACATTAACTGATTAATAAGAACAAAATTAAGCATATTTATGAAATTCAAAGACAATGAGACTTAGATAAGACAAAAATATTATGTCTCTATCCCTACATCTTTATTTCTTTTGATATGTCTACATCTTTTTGTTCAGACAAGTACCAAAACAATCCACCAACAAGCTATAGCTCAAATGGCATAGTCTCTCCATACTCACCTAGAGGTTGTGGGTTCGAGTCTCACTCCTAATTTTGGAAAAAAAAGTACCAAAACAATCCATATATGTCTTCAAAATCAAGTGATAAATTCATAGATTTACTTAAAAAATGAAAAGGCCTTTCAAAATTACTGGAGAAAGCAAAGATTAATCTAGGTTCAAAACAACTTTACTTGATCAAACACAAACAATTCTATTGACAGCATGATGAAAGTGATCAACTGTGGCTAGAAATTAATAAGTACCTTTTATAATATTACCCTAATATTTTGGAGCAATTGAAGGTTTTCATTCTCAATTAGATTCATGAGCCCTTTAAGAGCCGCTTCTCGACCAGTCCACGCTTTGGGACCAAACTGCGACATTTTGAACTGGACCATTTTTAAGCGGCAGTAACTGTGCTACCCAGATTGAGTATGCGTCTTCTCCATACCCTAACATTACTCCCAACAACTGTTACCCTGTCTGTGAGTAAGACTGTGATTTTGACATTCGGCTCCAGGCGGGGGATGCTCAATGAGATCATTATCAAGAACATTCGTTGATGACTGTGCGATAGGAGATTCATTGGTAATGTTGCGCTCGTCAGATAATGCTCCTGCTAGTTATGTCAGCGATGAACTATGATAGGGTTTTGGAGGAAATCAGATTTTTTTCTTGTGTCAGGTGAAAATTTGATTTGAATCAATAAAGATTCTTGTGTTATGTGAAAATTTTATCTCAATCATTACAGAACGGGAACTATAGAAAGTAAAGATGTGCATTGTAACAACCCAGATTTTTAACAACGGATTTCTTAAGCTCTATACATTAGAATTCGCAAAATTCGAGGTGATGCGGTTAAATTTAGTTTGACGAGCTGATTTTGTAAGACCCAAGACTTTTGAAAAGTCCTATTTTGAACTAATCTCAAATTATATATATTTATTTATAGTTTTAATTTCAGAAATTATTTTTATTAAAAAATAATTAAAGGCAATTAATTGGATTTAAAATAAATTAAGGTTTTTGTCTAAACTCTATTCCTAAGGATTATTTTCCTATCTATGATTTAAAGTTCTAGAAATTTAAAAATAATGAGGTTTGGCTATTTAAATTAGAATTTTGTCTAATTTTATAATTATTGATTATTTTCTATATTTAAATTATAAAATTAGTGGTTATGAAATAATAAGAATTTTATAAGATTTGATTTTAGATAATTTAATTTATATCATTTAATACTTTAAGTTAAAGATAAAGAGAAATTAATTATACTATCATGAATTTTCAATTAGAGTAATTTATTGAAAATCAATTAGTATTTTTTATACTACAAATAATATTTTAAAGTAACTTTAGAGATTAAATTAGTTTTTCAATATTAATATCTTATGCTCTAATTTTATTAAAATTACCAAATTATCTTTATACCTAATTTTTACCAAAACCCTAAATCCCCAAAATATCACCCTAACCCTTAGTCACCACCGTCACACCCCCCAAACCCTTCAGCCAAGCCTAACCTCAGCTACTAACCAAGAAAGAAATGAAAAAAAAGAAAGAAAGAAAGAAAGGGGGAAAGAGAGAACGGGAGAGCAGAGGGGAGGAGAGATCGGTGAGGGAGAAGGGTAGAGGGAGGAGCTACATCGCCATCACCGGCCTTGGGCTCGCCGCCGTTCATACCCCGTTGCGTCACCACCCAGCCGTCTCCAGCCCACCGCCAGTCGCTGTTGTCGTCACCAAGGGAGGAGAGAGAAAGAGGCGAACGCGAGGAGAGAGAGAGAGGGAGCTCGCGAGGAAGCTGCCGCCGTCGAAGCTGGGTTCGTCGTTGTCGTTGGAGTCCGCATCACTATCGAACTTGCTGCTGTCACCGAGGGGAAGCCCGTCGCCGCCAGCTTCGTCGGGTCTCCGCCGCTGAACCTGTCGTTGCCACCGCCACTGGAAGCGCGAAGAGAGAACGCGCGAGGGAAACTGTCGCGGAGCTGCCGTCGCCGCCGCGTTGCTGGGCTCGCCATTGTCCTGCCCGCGCGGCTGCTGCGTTGCCGGAGCTCCTCGCCGCCGCTGTCGACGGCGGAAACCGCCTTCCAAGCCTGTGTCTGTTGGTAAGCCCTAACCCTGCTTCAGCTTCTTTATTCGTTAAGTTTACCTTTACCGTGAGAATTGTCGCTGAGGTTGTCTGTGCCAGGTTATACGGTCACCACAGAGTTTCTCTGCCGCCGTCCAAGTTGCCACCAAAAGGATTCACCACAGCCTCCTCTGTTCTTGTCTTCGAATTAGAACTGCCCTTTTCCACTGAATATGTAACTCCTCTATCCTTGCTTTGCTGCCATTTTATTCCTCTGCTATGATCTTTTAATTATGACCGCGTATGTCTCTGTTTTAATTCTGCTAAGGATTGTTTGAAAAATTAAAATGGGTGCTGCTCCCCACCGGTTCAGTCACATTGGAATCACTGCTGCTGCCATAAAACAGAAAGGGAAGGGAGTTACTATGTTTAACCTGTGTGAATTCAGCTAGTTGAGGTAGGGGTTTTTCTTAAATCTATTTTATATTACAGGGTTGTTATAAATCGATATTAGCGCGTAAAATACATTTTTGTGATTTCGTGAGTCTTATGAATTGAATTGAGTTGTTTTAGTTGAATGAGATCATTAGTTTGATTTGATATTAAACCCGATTTGATATTGGAATTTGATTTTAAAATAAACTTGGAAAAGACTTGATATTTGAAAACGGGTTATTTATTGAGAATGATTTGCTATTTTGGAAATGATTCAAAAAGTGTTTGAAAGAATGGTTTGGTTTGAAACTATTTGAGAAGACCGAGAATTCTTAACTATTGATTGATGCTGTTGGTTGAAGTCGGTTTTAATTATGATTTATAGGATTGGTTGACTGAATTCTGGATTTTGTAATTTCTTTGGGTTGAGTACTATTGTTGTGATAATGGTTGTTGGAAGTGATTTGACTGATTAACAGGTGTTTGGTTTGGTTTGGTTGGGACCCGAACAGGGTGGCAGAATCCGAATTTTAGAGGAGATGCTGCCGAAATTTTATAAAATTGGAAGTTTTGTTTGAAGTAATTGTTTAAAAAGATTTAGTTCTTAAACGTTATTTGTTTCGGATTGATTTATTTAAAAAAGAAAGAATTATGTTTTGAATTGAGATTGTTGATTAACAGAAAGAAGGATGATGAGGATTGATTTGAAATATGATTTTTGAATGAATTTGGAAATGGGATATGGATTGACGAATGATGATGAGATTGAGAATGGCTTAGATATTGATGAATGATGAATGAATTATTTATGTGGCTTATGAATTTGAAATATCTGAGATACGAGGTTCCCTGGATTAAGTGCCGTGGCTTGCCACCACGTGTACCAGGTTGAAAACTCGATACTCTGTTGACCCTACGACGTAAGTGTGACCGGGCACTATATAAATTCCCGGGAATGTTACCCCCATTGAGCAATATTGATTATTTGGGAAAAACTATGCATAGACTCTTGGGGATGCACGTCGGGGGACAGTCTAAGGACAATTCAGACTTGTCGGGTTGGCTGGATAACCGACAGATGAGCCTCATCAGCCATAGGACAGGCATGCATCATATGCATTTGTATGCTTTGCTTGGGTTTGAACTTGTTTTGGTTTGCCTAATTGCTAAACTGTTCTTAACTGCTACTTGAACTATTTGCTGTAACTGCTACCTACTTGTGCTTTCCTTGTCTGCCTTGCATGTGTTTGTCTTGGCGTGCTACATTTGAGAATAAACTTTGGTGCTAAATTATTGATTGTATTGTTTGATTGCGTGGTTGGTTTCTGATTGAGATTTTTCTTATAAGAAAGGAAAGATTTTGGATTTTTGATAGATTAAACGTTTCTTTGAAAAGGTTTTGAACGATTACCTACTTTTTTTTAAACGATTCATAAGGCAATGATAATCACTGAGCTTGAAAACAGTTTTCTTATTAAATATCTTCTTATGACAACTTTGAAATTTCATGGTGAGACCGTGTGGTTAGGTTCTCACCCCCCTACAGCTTTACCTTTTCAGGAACCGGATGAAGAAGCATTAAGAGAAGTTATACCGCGTTTGGGTTATATGTTGTTGTATTAATTAGATTATTTTGTTTTCCCTCGTCTTTGTTATTACAAATTTGTAAGAGGGATAGGAGTTGTATGTTTTATATGTTTATTATATTATGAGATATTATGTAAGGAGTCTTGTATATGAATCTATGCCTGCTTGTATTTTTTTTAAGATAAAATAGTTTTCGATTTTCGAAGAAATCAGCGATACGGCGTTGAGTCACATGCTCCTATTTTAATATCTAATATTTAAAGTAGTCGTAATACTTCTTGCTATCAGAGTAGCGCAGCCGGAAGCGTGACTTCTAATAGTGAAGGTGTTACATTATGGTATCAGAGCGGTCTTTCCTGTAGAGCCTGAGGAATAGACTGATTATGCTTCAATTGCATACTCTGAGAGTCAGTCATGTAGTAGGTCTTGTTTGGATAACGAGAATAGACCTTTAAGTACATGACGGTCTATTGATAAATACCATTAATCTTGCATTGCATAATTCCTGGTATTAAGTTTGGCCAGCTTAACACTAGTGAATTATGTATATGTAAGTACTAATGGGTTATGATAGACAATATGCGAGTTATAGGTAATGCGAATCGCGGGTTTTGGGAACGTTAGGAGTTAATTCTTGAGGTTACTCGGTTAGGTGTCTTGAACTCTGCGAATATCACGTATCTTATTCCTGCTTGGTATGCTCTAAAGTTCTTGTCTGCGATACTTTTCTTGGAAAATGAACAGATTATCTTTCAATCCTACTCTCTCGTTCACGTACGCTTTTGTTTGATCCTAACTGCATATGCCTGTTTAAAACTCTTGGTGTATTTACCTTCTTTATTTAGGCACTTCTTTTTAAATTATGTATTTTTTTATATATACATTTGAATCTATTTTGATGCAGGACTCCTTTTTAAGTTCATATTTCGAGTCCTTTGTAAATAAATTGTAATTTAGTTTTCCTCTTATTTGATAATAATTACAGTCATTCTTTAAATCTTAACAAAACCGTTTTTAATTTGAAATATACAACCGCTTTTAATTTGATATGTACTTCTTTATATAAACGTTGAAAGTTTCTTATACAGTTTAAAACTAGTTGTTTCCAATACCTCGCCTGTTCCTTCATTGATTTATAGAAATGTATATATACTTTAAATATAATTTGATTTTCTAACAATTTTATTACAGTTTTTACGAATATCCTGATTTGACTATATATTTAGATATTTTTCAAAGAAAGGTTTTTGTCTCTTTCCAGTTGGTTTTGTTTGGTAAGCTTCACCTAATTTATTTTTTTTATTCGAATTTGGTTTAACATACTATATTATTTATGCAATTGTTGTTCTTACAAAAAACAATGTTGGACTCATGTCTTTATTCTCATGAATGGATCAATTTCTTTCTTAAACTTTTTATTTCTGTGAATGTCATATTTAGTTCTGTTTTTAACTACTCTTTTATTTCTTTTAACGTCACCATTAGTCTTAGTTTTCCATTTCTTGTGAATCTTGTTCTCATCCGAGTCGACTTTAATTTGTTTCCATCTAATGCGCCATTTGTCCTTTTATTTGTCTTTCTTTAGTTAAAGATTCTTTCTTGAGAATTTTCTATTGATTAAGTTGTTTTTCCTGACGCGTTTTGTATTCCTTTGGACCAATTGAAAACTCGTTTGATAATCCATGCCTAGTGAGTTCTTGCTCAAATTCCCTTGATTTAAAGATTCTTTCTTCCATGAGCTGATTTCCTTTTAAGCGCATCGTAATTTTCTTAAATGATTTTTGCGAGGTGGTTATTCTAAGTATACTCTCAAAATTTTGTTTTGGACCATTTTGACGAAGTTTTGAATTCTTTTAAAGAAATTTAAGTTTTGGATCAACTTTTTAAGTTGCTGAGTTCCTTTTTAAGCTTTTCGTTTCTATGAGTGACATGCTATATGAATTGTAATTGAAATCCTTTGATTTAAGTTCCTTTCCTAAAATGAATTAGTTTCCTTTTTAGCACATCTTAATATTATTGAACATCCTTATAAAGTTGTGACTTCAAGTATATTATTGGAGTTTTGTTTTAAACCTTTTTAAACGAGTTTTGATTTATTCTTATGCAGAGTTGTCCCTGACTTTGAATTGCCTTACTTGAGTAGTGCCTCTCTTTAATATGATTTGAACTTGATTCGGGGCGATATAACCGTCTATTAAAGTTTTAATAAAATCACTTTCAATTCAGCCTACACTCCTTTACCATATACTCTGAAAATCTCTGTATGTGATTTAAACCTGTTCAACTGTAATGCATTATCTTTTCTTTTATTAGTAAAACTTTATGTTAAGTTTTCTTCCAACAAGATTGTGGTTTTCATACATGCTTGAAGAAGAAGAGAAAATACAGTTTAGCTCTTAGCCAAATTAATCTTTCCATTTACAAAGTTTGTGTAATCTATTTCCACTTGAATTTATATTGAAATAATGCCACATTTACATTTTTATTACTCTTTTGAAGGATGTTTGTTACCCATTTTCTCTTTAGAACATGAAATGATTTCCCCTTAAGTTTCCATTCTTTACGAACAATGCATTTGAAAATATTTTTAACCATACTCTTGAGTTCTATAAACTTTGTCTTTGGTTTGGATATACTTATTCTGCAAACCTCATATTTACTTGTCTCAACTTGAATTCGTTTCAAAATACTGCATTGTTTTTCATCTTATTGGTCTTATCAAATTCCTTCGATTCAAGAGTTATCCTTAAAGATATTAGTTGACTCTCTTTCCAGCACTCTTTATTTCAGCAATTCTTTCAAAATTCTCACAAACACGGTCCTTGTCGTTTTTCTTCCTTTTCTATGGTCTACTATTCTTCTGAGTATACTCGAGATTAGTTTTGGCATTTTGTGTGACCATTAGACTTAGTAAACGACACATTAGTTCTTTAGGACACGTTTGGTGAATGCAAAAGGTGAAACTCATAAGTGTACGACATCACAGGGAGTTGTGAAACCTTGTTTTACGTGAAAGAGTTTTGTTGATGTGGGACTTATAACCAGTAGTAAGGATTGCAAAGTGTTTAACAATGTTGAAAACCTTCGGATGAGTTGCTCAATGAAGTACGGTTAAGAATGGTGGAGATAAATTATGTTGAAGTTTGAATAATTGAATCTCTAAAGTTGATATAAGATCAGTATGTAAACGTTAAGCACATCATTTTAACCCCAGCTTGTGTTATAACCTTTTGCCGCATTGCTCTACCATCACATGTTTGAAACATATCATCTTGTGCATCAAGCCTATCTGGTAACTTCTGTTTCACATCATACTTATATCCTTTATATTTTTATGTCATATGAAAATCCTGGTATTTGAAACTATTTGTATATATATATTGAGGACTTGTTTCCATTTCTTTAAATAAGTTCAAGAGTGAAGTAATATGAAAATCTCTTTCATTTTGTATCAATTTTCGAGGACGAAAATTTTTATAAGGTGGGTAGGATGTAAGACCCTAGACTTTTGAAAAGTCCTATTTTGAACTAATCTCAAATTATATATATTTATTTATAGTTTTAATTTCAGAAATTATTTTTATTAAAAAATAATTAAAGGCAATTAATTGGATTTAAAATAAATTAAGGTTTTTGTCTAAACTCTATTCCTAAGGATTATTTTCCTATCTATGATTTAAAGTTCTAGAAATTTAAAAATAATGAGGTTTGGCTATTTAAATTAGAATTTTGTCTAATTTTATAATTATTGATTATTTTCTATATTTAAATTATAAAATTAGTGGTTATGAAATAATAAGAATTTTATAAGATTTGATTTTAGATAATTTAATTTATATCATTTAATACTTTAAGTTAAAGATAAAGAGAAATTAATTATACTATCATGAATTTTCAATTAGAGTAATTTATTGAAAATCAATTAGTATTTTTTATACTACAAATAATATTTTAAAGTAACTTTAGAGATTAAATTAGTTTTTCAATATTAATATCTTATGCTCTAATTTTATTAAAATTACCAAATTATCTTTATACCTAATTTTTACCAAAACCCTAAATCCCCAAAATATCACCCTAACCCTTAGTCACCACCGTCACACCCCCCAAACCCTTCAGCCAAGCCTAACCTCAGCTACTAACCAAGAAAGAAATGAAAAAAAAGAAAGAAAGAAAGAAAGGGGGAAAGAGAGAACAGGAGAGCAGAGGGGAGGAGAGATCGGTGAGGGAGAAGGGTAGAGGGAGGAGCTACATCGCCATCACCGGCCTTGGGCTCGCCGCCGTTCATACCCCGTTGCGTCACCACCCAGCCGTCTCCAGCCCACCGCCAGTCGCTGTTGTCGTCACCAAGGGAGGAGAGAGAAAGAGGCGAACGCGAGGAGAGAGAGAGAGGGAGCTCGCGAGGAAGCTGCCGCCGTCGAAGCTGGGTTCGTCGTTGTCATTGGAGTCCGCATCACTATCGAACTTGCTGCTGTCACCGAGGGGAAGCCCGTCGCCGCCAGCTTCGTCGGGTCTCCGCCGCTGAACCTGTCGTTGCCACCGCCACTGGAAGCGTGAAGAGAGAACGCGCGAGGGAAACTGTCGCGGAGCTGCCGTCGCCGCCGCGTTGCTGGGCTCGCCGTTGTCCTGCCCGCGCGGCTGCTGTGTTGCCGGAGCTCCTCGCCGCCGCTGTCGACGGCGGAAACCGCCTTCCAAGCCTGTGTCTGTTGGTAAGCCCTAACCCTGCTTCAGCTTCTTTATTCGTTAAGTTTACCTTTACCGTGAGAATTGTCGCTGAGGTTGTCTGTGCCAGGTTATACGGTCACCACAGAGTTTCTCTGCCGCCGTCCAAGCTGCCACCAGAAGGATTCACCACAGCCTCCTCTGTTCTTGTCTTCGAATTAGAACTGCCCTTTTCCACTGAATATGTAACTCCTCTATCCTTGCTTTGCTGCCATTTTATTCCTCTGCTATGATCTTTTAATTATGACCGCGTATGTCTCTGTTTTAATTCTGCTAAGGATTGTTTGAAAAATTAAAATGGGTGCTGCTCCCCACCGGTTCAGTCACATTGGAATCATTGCTGCTGCCATAAAACAGAAAGGGAAGGGAGTTACTATGTTTAACCTGTGTGAATTCAGCTAGTTGAGGTAGGGGTTTTTCTTAAATCTATTTTATATTACAGGGTTGTTATAAATCGATATTAGCGCGTAAAATACATTTTTGTGATTTCGTGAGTCTTATGAATTGAATTGAGTTGTTTTAGTTGAATGAGATCATTAGTTTGATTTGATATTAAACCCGATTTGATATTGGAATTTGATTTTAAAATAAACTTGGAAAAGACTTGATATTTGAAAACGGGTTATTTATTGAGAATGATTTGCTATTTTGGAAATGATTCAAAAAGTGTTTGAAAGAATGGTTTGGTTTGAAACTATTTGAGAAGACCGAGAATTCTTAACTATTGATTGATGCTGTTGGTTGAAGTCGGTTTTAATTGTGATTTATAGGATTGGTTGACTGAATTCTGGATTTTGTAATTTCTTTGGGTTGAGTACTATTGTTGTGATAATGGTTGTTGGAAGTGATTTGACTGATTAACAGGTGTTTGGTTTGGTTTGGTTGGGACCCGAACAGGGTGGCAGAATCCGAATTTTAGAGGAGATGCTGCCGAAATTTTATAAAATTGGAAGTTTTGTTTGAAGTAATTGTTTAAAAAGATTTAGTTCTTAAACGTTATTTGTTTCGGATTGATTTATTTAAAAAAGAAAGAATTATGTTTTGAATTGAGATTGTTGATTAACAGAAAGAAGGATGATGAGGATTGATTTGAAATATGATTTTTGAATGAATTTGGAAATGGGATATGGATTGACGAATGATGATGAGATTGAGAATGGCTTAGATATTGATGAATGATGAATGAATTATTTATGTGGCTTATGAATTTGAAATATCTGAGATACGAGGTTCCCTGGATTAAGTGCCGTGGCTTGCCACCACGTGTACCAGGTTGAAAACTCGATACTCTGTTGACCCTACGACGTAAGTGTGACCGGGCACTATATAAATTCCCGGGAATGTTACCCCCATTGAGCAATATTGATTATTTGGGAAAAACTATGCATAGACTCTTGGGGATGCACGTCGGGGGACAGTCTAAGGACAATTCAGACTTGTCGGGTTGGCTGGATAACCGACAGATGAGCCTCATCAGCCATAGGACAGGCATGCATCATATGCATTTGTATGCTTTGCTTGGGTTTGAACTTGTTTTGGTTTGCCTAATTGCTAAACTGTTCTTAACTGCTACTTGAACTATTTGCTGTAACTGCTACCTACTTGTGCTTTCCTTGTCTGCCTTGCATGTGTTTGTCTTGGCGTGCTACATTTGAGAATAAACTTTGGTGCTAAATTATTGATTGTATTGTTTGATTGCGTGGTTGGTTTCTGATTGAGATTTTTCTTATAAGAAAGGAAAGATTTTGGATTTTTGATAGATTAAACGTTTCTTTGAAAAGGTTTTGAACGATTACCTACTTTTTTTTAAACGATTCATAAGGCAATGATAATCACTGAGCTTGAAAACAGTTTTCTTATTAAATATCTTCTTATGACAACTTTGAAATTTCATGGTGAGACCGTGTGGTTAGGTTCTCACCCCCCTACAGCTTTACCTTTTCAGGAACCGGATGAAGAAGCATTAAGAGAAGTTATACCGCGTTTGGGTTATATGTTGTTGTATTAATTAGATTATTTTGTTTTCCCTCGTCTTTGTTATTACAAATTTGTAAGAGGGATAGGAGTTGTATGTTTTATATGTTTATTATATTATGAGATATTATGTAAGGAGTCTTGTATATGAATCTATGCCTGCTTGTATTTTTTTTAAGATAAAATAGTTTTCGATTTTCGAAGAAATCAGCGATACGGCGTTGAGTCACATGCTCCTATTTTAATATCTAATATTTAAAGTAGTCGTAATACTTCTTGCTATCAGAGTAGCGCAGCCGGAAGCGTGACTTCTAATAGTGAAGGTGTTACATTATGGTATCAGAGCGGTCTTTCCTGTAGAGCCTGAGGAATAGACTGATTATGCTTCAATTGCATACTCTGAGAGTCAGTCATGTAGTAGGTCTTGTTTGGATAACGAGAATAGACCTTTAAGTACATGACGGTCTATTGATAAATACCATTAATCTTGCATTGCATAATTCCTGGTATTAAGTTTGGCCAGCTTAACACTAGTGAATTATGTATATGTAAGTACTAATGGGTTATGATAGACAATATGCGAGTTATAGGTAATGCGAATCGCGGGTTTTGGGAACGTTAGGAGTTAATTCTTGAGGTTACTCGGTTAGGTGTCTTGAACTCTGCGAATATCACGTATCTTATTCCTGCTTGGTATGCTCTAAAGTTCTTGTCTGCGATACTTTTCTTGGAAAATGAACAGATTATCTTTCAATCCTACTCTCTCGTTCACGTACGCTTTTGTTTGATCCTAACTGCATATGCCTGTTTAAAACTCTTGGTGTATTTACCTTCTTTATTTAGGCACTTCTTTTTAAATTATGTATTTTTTTATATATACATTTGAATCTATTTTGATGCAGGACTCCTTTTTAAGTTCATATTTCGAGTCCTTTGTAAATAAATTGTAATTTAGTTTTCCTCTTATTTGATAATAATTACAGTCATTCTTTAAATCTTAACAAAACCGTTTTTAATTTGAAATATACAACCGCTTTTAATTTGATATGTACTTCTTTATATAAACGTTGAAAGTTTCTTATACAGTTTAAAACTAGTTGTTTCCAATACCTCGCCTGTTCCTTCATTGATTTATAGAAATGTATATATACTTTAAATATAATTTGATTTTCTAACAATTTTATTACAGTTTTTACGAATATCCTGATTTGACTATATATTTAGATATTTTTCAAAGAAAGGTTTTTGTCTCTTTCCAGTTGGTTTTGTTTGGTAAGCTTCACCTAATTTATTTTTTTTATTCGAATTTGGTTTAACATACTATATTATTTATGCAATTGTTGTTCTTACAAAAAACAATGTTGGACTCATGTCTTTATTCTCATGAATGGATCAATTTCTTTCTTAAACTTTTTATTTCTGTGAATGTCATATTTAGTTCTGTTTTTAACTACTCTTTTATTTCTTTTAACGTCACTATTAGTCTTAGTTTTCCATTTCTTGTGAATCTTGTTCTCATCCGAGTCGACTTTAATTTGTTTCCATCTAATGCGCCATTTGTCCTTTTATTTGTCTTTCTTTAGTTAAAGATTCTTTCTTGAGAATTTTCTATTGATTAAGTTGTTTTTCCTGACGCGTTTTGTATTCCTTTGGACCAATTGAAAACTCGTTTGATAATCCATGCCTAGTGAGTTCTTGCTCAAATTCCCTTGATTTAAAGATTCTTTCTTCCATGAGCTGATTTCCTTTTAAGCGCATCGTAATTTTCTTAAATGATTTTTGCGAGGTGGTTATTCTAAGTATACTCTCAAAATTTTGTTTTGGACCATTTTGACGAAGTTTTGAATTCTTTTAAAGAAATTTAAGTTTTGGATCAACTTTTTAAGTTGCTGAGTTCCTTTTTAAGCTTTTCGTTTCTATGAGTGACATGCTATATGAATTGTAATTGAAATCCTTTGATTTAAGTTCCTTTCCTAAAATGAATTAGTTTCCTTTTTAGCGCATCTTAATATTATTGAACATCCTTATAAAGTTGTGACTTCAAGTATATTATTGGAGTTTTGTTTTAAACCTTTTTAAACGAGTTTTGATTTATTCTTATGCAGAGTTGTCCCTGACTTTGAATTGCCTTACTTGAGTAGTGCCTCTCTTTAATATGATTTGAACTTGATTCGGGGCGATATAACCGTCTATTAAAGTTTTAATAAAATCACTTTCAATTCAGCCTACACTCCTTTACCATATACTCTGAAAATCTCTGTATGTGATTTAAACCTGTTCAACTGTAATGCATTATCTTTTCTTTTATTAGTAAAACTTTATGTTAAGTTTTCTTCCAACAAGATTGTGGTTTTCATACATGCTTGAAGAAGAAGAGAAAATACAGTTTAGCTCTTAGCCAAATTAATCTTTCCATTTACAAAGTTTGTGTAATCTATTTCCACTTGAATTTATATTGAAATAATGCCACATTTACATTTTTATTACTCTTTTGAAGGATGTTTGTTACCCATTTTCTCTTTAGAATATGAAATGATTTCCCCTTAAGTTTCCATTCTTTACGAACAATGCATTTGAAAATATTTTTAACCATACTCTTGAGTTCTATAAACTTTGTCTTTGGTTTGGATATACTTATTCTGCAAACCTCATATTTACTTGTCTCAACTTGAATTCGTTTCAAAATACTGCATTGTTTTTCATCTTATTGGTCTTATCAAATTCCTTCGATTCAAGAGTTATCCTTAAAGATATTAGTTGACTCTCTTTCCAGCACTCTTTATTTCAGCAATTCTTTCAAAATTCTCACAAACACGGTCCTTGTCGTTTTTCTTCCTTTTCTATGGTCTACTATTCTTCTGAGTATACTCGAGATTAGTTTTGGCATTTTGTGTGACCATTAGACTTAGTAAACGACACATTAGTTCTTTAGGACACCTTTGGTGAATGCAAAAGGTGAAACTCATAAGTGTACGACATCACAGGGAGTTGTGAAACCTTGTTTTACGTGAAAGAGTTTTGTTGATGTGGGACTTATAACCAGTAGTAAGGATTGCAAAGTGTTTAACAATGTTGAAAACCTTCGGATGAGTTGCTCAATGAAGTACGGTTAAGAATGGTGGAGATAAATTATGTTGAAGTTTGAATAATTGAATCTCTAAAGTTGATATAAGATCAGTATGTAAACGTTAAGCACATCATTTTAACCCCAGCTTGTGTTATAACCTTTTGCCGCATTGCTCTACCATCACATGTTTGAAACATATCATCTTGTGCATCAAGCCTATCTGGTAACTTCTGTTTCACATCATACTTATATCCTTTATATTTTTATGTCATATGAAAATCCTGGTATTTGAAACTATTTGTATATATATATTGAGGACTTGTTTCCATTTCTTTAAATAAGTTCAAGAGTGAAGTAATATGAAAATCTCTTTCATTTTGTATCAATTTTCGAGGACGAAAATTTTTATAAGGTGGGTAGGATGTAAGACCCTAGACTTTTGAAAAGTCCTATTTTGAACTAATCTCAAATTATATATATTTATTTATAGTTTTAATTTCAGAAATTATTTTTATTAAAAAATAATTAAAGGCAATTAATTGGATTTAAAATAAATTAAGGTTTTTGTCTAAACTCTATTCCTAAGGATTATTTTCCTATCTATGATTTAAAGTTCTAGAAATTTAAAAATAATGAGGTTTGGCTATTTAAATTAGAATTTTGTCTAATTTTATAATTATTGATTATTTTCTATATTTAAATTATAAAATTAGTGGTTATGAAATAATAAGAATTTTATAAGATTTGATTTTAGATAATTTAATTTATATCATTTAATACTTTAAGTTAAAGATAAAGAGAAATTAATTATACTATCATGAATTTTCAATTAGAGTAATTTATTGAAAATCAATTAGTATTTTTTATACTACAAATAATATTTTAAAGTAACTTTAGAGATTAAATTAGTTTTTCAATATTAATATCTTATGCTCTAATTTTATTAAAATTACCAAATTATCTTTATACCTAATTTTTACCAAAACCCTAAATCCCCAAAATATCACCCTAACCCTTAGTCACCACCGTCACACCCCCCAAACCCTTCAGCCAAGCCTAACCTCAGCTACTAACCAAGAAAGAAATGAAAAAAAAGAAAGAAAGAAAGAAAGGGGGAAAGAGAGAACAGGAGAGCAGAGGGGAGGAGAGATCGGTGAGGGAGAAGGGTAGAGGGAGGAGCTACATCGCCATCACCGGCCTTGGGCTCGCCGCCGTTCATACCCCGTTGCGTCACCACCCAGCCGTCTCCAGCCCACCGCCAGTCGCTGTTGTCGTCACCAAGGGAGGAGAGAGAAAGAGGCGAACGCGAGGAGAGAGAGAGAGGGAGCTCGCGAGGAAGCTGCCGCCGTCGAAGCTGGGTTCGTCGTTGTCATTGGAGTCCGCATCACTATCGAACTTGCTGCTGTCACCGAGGGGAAGCCCGTCGCCGCCAGCTTCGTCGGGTCTCCGCCGCTGAACCTGTCGTTGCCACCGCCACTGGAAGCGTGAAGAGAGAACGCGCAAGGGAAACTGTCGCGGAGCTGCCGTCGCCGCCGCGTTGCTGGGCTCGCCGTTGTCCTGCCCGCGCGGCTGCTGTGTTGCCGGAGCTCCTCGCCGCCGCTGTCGACGGCGGAAACCGCCTTCCAAGCCTGTGTCTGTTGGTAAGCCCTAACCCTGCTTCAGCTTCTTTATTCGTTAAGTTTACCTTTACCGTGAGAATTGTCGCTGAGGTTGTCTGTGCCAGGTTATACGGTCACCACAGAGTTTCTCTGCCGCCGTCCAAGCTGCCACCAGAAGGATTCACCACAGCCTCCTCTGTTCTTGTCTTCGAATTAGAACTGCCCTTTTCCACTGAATATGTAACTCCTCTATCCTTGCTTTGCTGCCATTTTATTCCTCTGCTATGATCTTTTAATTATGACCGCGTATGTCTCTGTTTTAATTCTGCTAAGGATTGTTTGAAAAATTAAAATGGGTGCTGCTCCCCACCGGTTCAGTCACATTGGAATCATTGCTGCTGCCATAAAACAGAAAGGGAAGGGAGTTACTATGTTTAACCTGTGTGAATTCAGCTAGTTGAGGTAGGGGTTTTTCTTAAATCTATTTTATATTACAGGGTTGTTATAAATCGATATTAGCGCGTAAAATACATTTTTGTGATTTCGTGAGTCTTATGAATTGAATTGAGTTGTTTTAGTTGAATGAGATCATTAGTTTGATTTGATATTAAACCCGATTTGATATTGGAATTTGATTTTAAAATAAACTTGGAAAAGACTTGATATTTGAAAACGGGTTATTTATTGAGAATGATTTGCTATTTTGGAAATGATTCAAAAAGTGTTTGAAAGAATGGTTTGGTTTGAAACTATTTGAGAAGACCGAGAATTCTTAACTATTGATTGATGCTGTTGGTTGAAGTCGGTTTTAATTGTGATTTATAGGATTGGTTGACTGAATTCTGGATTTTGTAATTTCTTTGGGTTGAGTACTATTGTTGTGATAATGGTTGTTGGAAGTGATTTGACTGATTAACAGGTGTTTGGTTTGGTTTGGTTGGGACCCGAACAGGGTGGCAGAATCCGAATTTTAGAGGAGATGCTGCCGAAATTTTATAAAATTGGAAGTTTTGTTTGAAGTAATTGTTTAAAAAGATTTAGTTCTTAAACGTTATTTGTTTCGGATTGATTTATTTAAAAAAGAAAGAATTATGTTTTGAATTGAGATTGTTGATTAACAGAAAGAAGGATGATGAGGATTGATTTGAAATATGATTTTTGAATGAATTTGGAAATGGGATATGGATTGACGAATGATGATGAGATTGAGAATGGCTTAGATATTGATGAATGATGAATGAATTATTTATGTGGCTTATGAATTTGAAATATCTGAGATACGAGGTTCCCTGGATTAAGTGCCGTGGCTTGCCACCACGTGTACCAGGTTGAAAACTCGATACTCTGTTGACCCTACGACGTAAGTGTGACCGGGCACTATATAAATTCCCGGGAATGTTACCCCCATTGAGCAATATTGATTATTTGGGAAAAACTATGCATAGACTCTTGGGGATGCACGTCGGGGGACAGTCTAAGGACAATTCAGACTTGTCGGGTTGGCTGGATAACCGACAGATGAGCCTCATCAGCCATAGGACAGGCATGCATCATATGCATTTGTATGCTTTGCTTGGGTTTGAACTTGTTTTGGTTTGCCTAATTGCTAAACTGTTCTTAACTGCTACTTGAACTATTTGCTGTAACTGCTACCTACTTGTGCTTTCCTTGTCTGCCTTGCATGTGTTTGTCTTGGCGTGCTACATTTGAGAATAAACTTTGGTGCTAAATTATTGATTGTATTGTTTGATTGCGTGGTTGGTTTCTGATTGAGATTTTTCTTATAAGAAAGGAAAGATTTTGGATTTTTGATAGATTAAACGTTTCTTTGAAAAGGTTTTGAACGATTACCTACTTTTTTTTAAACGATTCATAAGGCAATGATAATCACTGAGCTTGAAAACAGTTTTCTTATTAAATATCTTCTTATGACAACTTTGAAATTTCATGGTGAGACCGTGTGGTTAGGTTCTCACCCCCCTACAGCTTTACCTTTTCAGGAACCGGATGAAGAAGCATTAAGAGAAGTTATACCGCGTTTGGGTTATATGTTGTTGTATTAATTAGATTATTTTGTTTTCCCTCGTCTTTGTTATTACAAATTTGTAAGAGGGATAGGAGTTGTATGTTTTATATGTTTATTATATTATGAGATATTATGTAAGGAGTCTTGTATATGAATCTATGCCTGCTTGTATTTTTTTTAAGATAAAATAGTTTTCGATTTTCGAAGAAATCAGCGATACGGCGTTGAGTCACATGCTCCTATTTTAATATCTAATATTTAAAGTAGTCGTAATACTTCTTGCTATCAGAGTAGCGCAGCCGGAAGCGTGACTTCTAATAGTGAAGGTGTTACATTATGGTATCAGAGCGGTCTTTCCTGTAGAGCCTGAGGAATAGACTGATTATGCTTCAATTGCATACTCTGAGAGTCAGTCATGTAGTAGGTCTTGTTTGGATAACGAGAATAGACCTTTAAGTACATGACGGTCTATTGATAAATACCATTAATCTTGCATTGCATAATTCCTGGTATTAAGTTTGGCCAGCTTAACACTAGTGAATTATGTATATGTAAGTACTAATGGGTTATGATAGACAATATGCGAGTTATAGGTAATGCGAATCGCGGGTTTTGGGAACGTTAGGAGTTAATTCTTGAGGTTACTCGGTTAGGTGTCTTGAACTCTGCGAATATCACGTATCTTATTCCTGCTTGGTATGCTCTAAAGTTCTTGTCTGCGATACTTTTCTTGGAAAATGAACAGATTATCTTTCAATCCTACTCTCTCGTTCACGTACGCTTTTGTTTGATCCTAACTGCATATGCCTGTTTAAAACTCTTGGTGTATTTACCTTCTTTATTTAGGCACTTCTTTTTAAATTATGTATTTTTTTATATATACATTTGAATCTATTTTGATGCAGGACTCCTTTTTAAGTTCATATTTCGAGTCCTTTGTAAATAAATTGTAATTTAGTTTTCCTCTTATTTGATAATAATTACAGTCATTCTTTAAATCTTAACAAAACCGTTTTTAATTTGAAATATACAACCGCTTTTAATTTGATATGTACTTCTTTATATAAACGTTGAAAGTTTCTTATACAGTTTAAAACTAGTTGTTTCCAATACCTCGCCTGTTCCTTCATTGATTTATAGAAATGTATATATACTTTAAATATAATTTGATTTTCTAACAATTTTATTACAGTTTTTACGAATATCCTGATTTGACTATATATTTAGATATTTTTCAAAGAAAGGTTTTTGTCTCTTTCCAGTTGGTTTTGTTTGGTAAGCTTCACCTAATTTATTTTTTTTATTCGAATTTGGTTTAACATACTATATTATTTATGCAATTGTTGTTCTTACAAAAAACAATGTTGGACTCATGTCTTTATTCTCATGAATGGATCAATTTCTTTCTTAAACTTTTTATTTCTGTGAATGTCATATTTAGTTCTGTTTTTAACTACTCTTTTATTTCTTTTAACGTCACCATTAGTCTTAGTTTTCCATTTCTTGTGAATCTTGTTCTCATCCGAGTCGACTTTAATTTGTTTCCATCTAATGCGCCATTTGTCCTTTTATTTGTCTTTCTTTAGTTAAAGATTCTTTCTTGAGAATTTTCTATTGATTAAGTTGTTTTTCCTGACGCGTTTTGTATTCCTTTGGACCAATTGAAAACTCGTTTGATAATCCATGCCTAGTGAGTTCTTGCTCAAATTCCCTTGATTTAAAGATTCTTTCTTCCATGAGCTGATTTCCTTTTAAGCGCATCGTAATTTTCTTAAATGATTTTTGCGAGGTGGTTATTCTAAGTATACTCTCAAAATTTTGTTTTGGACCATTTTGACGAAGTTTTGAATTCTTTTAAAGAAATTTAAGTTTTGGATCAACTTTTTAAGTTGCTGAGTTCCTTTTTAAGCTTTTCGTTTCTATGAGTGACATGCTATATGAATTGTAATTGAAATCCTTTGATTTAAGTTCCTTTCCTAAAATGAATTAGTTTCCTTTTTAGCGCATCTTAATATTATTGAACATCCTTATAAAGTTGTGACTTCAAGTATATTATTGGAGTTTTGTTTTAAACCTTTTTAAACGAGTTTTGATTTATTCTTATGCAGAGTTGTCCCTGACTTTGAATTGCCTTACTTGAGTAGTGCCTCTCTTTAATATGATTTGAACTTGATTCGGGGCGATATAACCGTCTATTAAAGTTTTAATAAAATCACTTTCAATTCAGCCTACACTCCTTTACCATATACTCTGAAAATCTCTGTATGTGATTTAAACCTGTTCAACTGTAATGCATTATCTTTTCTTTTATTAGTAAAACTTTATGTTAAGTTTTCTTCCAACAAGATTGTGGTTTTCATACATGCTTGAAGAAGAAGAGAAAATACAGTTTAGCTCTTAGCCAAATTAATCTTTCCATTTACAAAGTTTGTGTAATCTATTTCCACTTGAATTTATATTGAAATAATGCCACATTTACATTTTTATTACTCTTTTGAAGGATGTTTGTTACCCATTTTCTCTTTAGAACATGAAATGATTTCCCCTTAAGTTTCCATTCTTTACGAACAATGCATTTGAAAATATTTTTAACCATACTCTTGAGTTCTATAAACTTTGTCTTTGGTTTGGATATACTTATTCTGCAAACCTCATATTTACTTGTCTCAACTTGAATTCGTTTCAAAATACTGCATTGTTTTTCATCTTATTGGTCTTATCAAATTCCTTCGATTCAAGAGTTATCCTTAAAGATATTAGTTGACTCTCTTTCCAGCACTCTTTATTTCAGCAATTCTTTCAAAATTCTCACAAACACTTTCGATGCCGGACGTAGAACCACTAACGCCAGCCGTGAGAACATAGGCGCCGAACACCCAACTAAAATAAAGCAAAGATGTCGAATGCCCCTTTTAAATAATCGTAATATATATATATATCTCCTAAGGACGCCGGATGTCCAAGCTAGAATAATACATAATTATATTATATAATATAAAAGTGTATATATTGTATACACTATATAATTATTAGGGCAATGTACGTAAATAAATAAAAGAAGAGAAAGGTTTACCTGATTGCAACAATTGGAACCTTGTTACCTGCATGTCCTTTTTTGTTATTATGTAATCCGTGGGAGCTAACCACGGTTTAGAATTTACATGTAAACCGTGGCAGCCAACAACGGTTTAGGAAGGAGAAGTTTTGAACGTAAACTGTGGTAGGCCACCACGGTTTAGGAAGGCAGAAATAAACCCAAAAAACCCTATAGCCAGCCACGGTTTATGAAGGATTTTTTAAACTCATAAACCCTTGTAGGCAGCCACGGTTTATGTGGAGAAGAATTCTATAAATATATGAGCGAGATTGAAGCTTGTGAAGAGATCATTATCACACAATGGCAAGTGAGGAAGAGAGTTTTCTTGTGTTAGTGCATTGCTCTGGAAAAATTAAAAAAATCAAAAAATATGGTGTGAAGTTTACTGACAGAGAATCGTTGAGTGTATTCATCAGTTCATCAAGCACTTTGTCAGATGTAAAGAACAGCATCTTGCAGAAGCTTGGGGTATTTGGAAGCAAGTGGGTGAAGAAGCTATTCTATAAGATTTCCATCTCAGTTGTGACGACCGGTGTTAAGTATGATACGTTTGTGCTAGCGGCTTATGAAGATATTAGGGTTCTGTTTCATTGTGTTAGGAGTTTTTCGGAGGTCAGAATACACGAGCTGTATGCGAAGTTAGAGGTTGGTGTCGATAGCTCTGGGGCATCAGCTCCAGCTCATAGCTCGACTGCCGCAGGCGGTGCGTCTAGTTCGATGCCTGTAGCCGGGCCATCTATTCCGCATGTCGCTTCCCCTTCCTTCGCGACTGATCTAGATCGAACGGAGGTAGTTGGTTTTATACCGTTGGAGAATCCTGGGGTCTGGCAGCAGGCATTTGATGCGGATACCGGTGGTGGCATAATTCATGAAGTACAAGGCTTCGGGAAACCTGATCGAGTAGAGAATGCAATGTGAGACGATGACTCTGACCAGGAGCCTGTAGATATCATTAGGGATAGTGATGATGACACAGGTCTCAATCTACATGCACAGCACGGGCCTTCAAATTCTGGCACACAGCAGTACCCTCCACACTTCTCCACTCTAAACTTGGAGGCTTTGGGTCAACAGGAAGACGGAGGTGCTACAATTGGGGGTTCTTCTACAGAATTTTAGATTGGGCAATCGTTCCAGAATAAAGATGAAGTTGTTCTGAGTGTGAAGGACTATAGCATCCATCGAGGTGTTGAGTACCGAGTCATGGAATCGGATCATCTGAAGTATCATGGAAAATGCAAGGAGTTCGGCAAGGGTTGTACTTGGTTGATTTGCATATCACTTCGTGAACGAAAGGGCACTTGGGAGGTTAGGAGGTACAACGGTCCACACACTTGCTTGGCCACCTCCATTTCTAGTGATCACCGTCAGCTTGATTACCACGTTATCTGTGCGAGGATTTTTCCGTTGGTTAGGGCGAATGCTACGGTTACAATAAAGGTCTTGCAACAAGAAACAGAAGCTGATTATGGGTTCAGGCCTAGTTACAGGAAGGTGTGGATGGCAAAATAGAAGGTAGTAGCACAAATATATGGAGATTGGGATGAGTCGTATGCCGAGTTGCCACGTTGGATGCTAGGGGTGCAATCGACCATGGCTGGGACAGTCACTGTGTTGAAGACCTCTCCTATTCGAGTTGGGAATCAGGTGGATGAGTCAACGGTGTACTTTCATCGTCTTTTCTGGATATTTTCGCCCTGCATAGAGGCCTTCCGGCATTGCAAGTCCCTCGTGAGTATTGACGGTACCCACTTGTATGGCAAGTATGGAGGCACGTTACTGTTGGCGATTGCGCAGGATGGAAACTCGAACATCCTCCCGATAGCCTTCGCCCTTGTGGAGGGAGAAAATGTGGAGTCATGGTCATTCTTCTTGTCCAACCTACGATCACAGGTGACGCCACAGGAAGGTATCCTTATTATCTCTGACAGGCATAATGGCATCAAGGCTGTACTTGAGGCCCCCTAGAATGGTTGCCTGCCTCCAAGTGCTTTTTCGAGAGTATTGTATTCGTCATGTGGCAGCAAATTTTAGCCTTAGCTTCAAAGGTAAAGATGCAAGGAGGATGCTGGTGAATGCTGCCTATGCAAAAACTGAAGCAGAGTTTTATTACTGGTTTGACATCATGCGGACTGAAAATCTGGCCATGTGTGACTGGGCCAACCGGATGGAGTATGACAAGTGGACCCAACACAAAGATAGCGGTCGACGGTTCGGGCACATGACAACCAACATTAGTGAATGTGTGAATTCTGTGTTAAAGGCAACTCGCAACCTCCCGGTCACTTCATTGGTTAAGTCTACTTACGGGAGGCTTGCTGAGCTATTCGTGGTCCGCGGACAGACAGCAGAGGCACAACTTGGATTTGGACATGAATTTTGTCAGGCGTTGGTGAAGGCTATTGATCAGAACATAAGAGACTCAAGGTGCTTCATGGTCACGTTATACGACAGGCACCAATTGGAGTACACGGTGGCTGAGACGAGACGAACTGAAAACTTCTCGTTAGGTAGCTATCGAGTTTCCCTTAAGGATCACACATGCGATTGTGGCCACTTTCAGGTGCTCCATTACCCATGTTGTCACGCCATTGCATGTTTCACCCACTCGCGCCTGAATTGGGTGTCATATGTTCACGAGGTGCATCATATGAGTGAGGTGTTCAACGTTTACAAGAGAGGGTTTGTTCCGCCTATCCCAGAAGGCCTATGGCCCCCGTATGTTGGACCAACTGTCATTCCTGATCCTAACATGAGGCGAGCAAGGGAAGGTCGTCCGAAGGCAACCAGGATCTGCGGTAGCATGGATCAGTCTGTTGAGAACCAGCCGAAGCGGTGTGGCCTCTGCCGTCAGCCTGGTCACGCAATCTATCCAAAGAAAGGCGTGCAGACACCACTCTTTAATCCCTTGCATCGTTTCTCGGTAGATATGTAGACCATCTACAATTTTCATTGAAAGCATGTCATAACAAACAAGAACACATGAAATTGAACAAGTTATGGATCGAAAATAATAAACCGTACCTGGATGCAAGCGGAAACCCAAACACAACAAAACCACTAGGTCTCAAACTGGGAAACCTCCAGAAAATCCAAGACTGTAGAAGCTGTAGTGGCCCAGCCAAGTTAACAACGTTTCTGTTTGTCCCACGACAAAAACATCTATACAACCAGGCTAGTGCAGCCGAGCCCCAGCTATATCTACCCAAATCGTCCAGCAATGCCAAATAAGGCAACCAGCGAAGGTGAACCCGGTTTGCGTTCTTGTCCGTAAATAGCTAAGATGACAGTAACATCAGAATATAAGCACGCGCGTATATACGCACCGTCTCTTCACTCGCGTCTACTGGGAGAACCCGGAACCTCTCATGGAACCATGTGTAGCACACTGTCATCTGCTTGACTTTATTATGCTGCGGTAACTCCCCAAACAACTCCCGAAACCACACCCATGCGGGTCTTCCGTTCTCCATCAGATTCTCAAAGTCAGTCAGGCACCCACTAATGGCCTCCCCATCTATGGGCAAACCCAGCTGATATACCACATCTTGCAAAGTGATGGTGCACTCCCCAAACGGCATGTGAAAGGTGTGCGTTTCAGGACGCCACCTCTCAACGAATGCGCTAAATAGAGGCTCATCAACCCAAAACCACTGACTATTTAGCCTAGCGAGGTGATACAACCCAGCGGTCTCCAGATATGGTATAATCCGGTCGTGTAAAGGCATATTCTGTTGTCTCCTTACACCGCTAATAACCCTAGTAGGTTGCAAAATGTGGGTAAGAAAATCCTCAACATACGACTAATACTAATAACATCAAATATAATTTAAAAAATTTATTACATACCCATATTGGTTTTCTATTTTCTCTAATGATAGTAATAACAATAATGAAACAATAAGAATAATAACAATACCAACAGGAATAATTGTACTAACAATAACAATAATAATACTAACAGCTCCCAATACTAATAAAAATAAAATTAATAATAATAATAACAATTATCATAATAATAATAATAATAATAATAATAATAATAATAGCAACTCAGAATAATAATAAAAATAGAAGTAATAAAATGATAATAATAATAATAATAATAATAATAATAATAATAATAATAATAATAATAATAATAATAATAATAATAATAATAATAATAATAACAACAACAACAACTACTAACCTCTTAGTCGATGTATCCAGCCATGTGCGCAACGCCATTTAGCCGGTACATGCGAGCTTCGTCCTCCATGGTTCCACCACCCAAATGTCACCAAAACCTTCAAACCTCTCCCTCAAACTCTCTCAACCACCAACCTGCAACAATTTTGGTTTGGCACAAATGATATCTGTAATGACTATCCACGGATTATGTATTTATACTACTCTCCATGTAAACTGTGGTAGCCAAGAGGAGTTTATGTTCAGAGCTCTTTCTTCATAAACCGTGGTGACCAAGTACGGTTTATAGATAGCTATTTTCTCTCATAATCTGTAGTGAGCAGCCACGGTTTTTTGCTCAACCTTTTCCAACTGAAATCCGTTGAAGCCTCCCACGATTTATGAAGAAATGCGAAACCGTTGCTAGCTCCTACGGTTTACATAGTAAACAAAACAAGACACTCACGTAAGGACTTTCCAAATGTTGTATATAGGTAAAGGTTTCTCTCATTTAATTTATTTAAGTATATTGCCCTAATTATTAATGTGTGTGTATATATATATATATATATATATATATAGGTACAATAAAATAATAACAAATAAAATAAATAATAATAAATCGAAGGTGTTGGGCATTAGCTATTAGGGTTAAGAGCCACGCTTTGTATATAATAAAAAGTGAAATGGGGTTTTTTGAAAAATAATAAGAGAAGAATATAATTTATTAAAATTACAGAATTAAAACGTAACTACTTTAAATGCAGAAAAGTTAGTGTAATTTGTAAAAAGTTAGATAGTTAAAGTATAATTAATTAAAGTTTATGAACTAAATTATAATTAATTAAAATTTTGAGATTAAACTTAAGTTGTAAGTGTAATATTTAAAAATTAAAAGATGTAAAAAGAAGTTATGTAAAGATTGAGGCAAATAACGTAAAATTTAATAATATAACAGTAATTAAAGTAAAAGATATAGAAAGATAATTTAATAGTCGAAACCCTAGGAATCTCTTCATAAAACACTTAGGAAAGGCTCGAGGAGAGTGTTATGTTTGATTATAGAACTAAAAAAGATTAAGCAAGACGAATGAAAACATAAGTTACGAAAATAAAAGAAGATTGAGAATTGATAGTTGAAAGGAACGGTTAAGGAAAAAGGAACAGAGAAAGAACAGAGAAAGGAATTGAAAATAATTTATAGAAAGGAAAACTGATAGGTAAATGTTGATTGGCCCTTGGTGCCGATTGTATAGTGGGGACGCCCACCGACTGAGAACTGCTTCCTAGGGGTACGCATATCTGTATAAAAGGGGGTTAAAAGTCAATTGTTATAGCTTCGGCCATACGACTTCAAGTTAACTGATGTGGTTTTGGCCATACGACTTGTATATAACTAATACAACTGGAAAGCCATATATAAGACTTGTGCCCGGGTAATGTCGGGTTGCAGGGTGTAAACCAACATGTGAGCTCATGGTCTGCATAGGACAGACATGCATCATACTTGTTTGCCGCATATATTACTTGATGTGCATTCTTTATATGTGTGTGCTTTCCTTGTTGTATTCTATATTTTGTATTCTCTATTTGTTTACTATTTTTTTGTATTCTCTGTTTATTATTTTCCTGTATTATCTGTTTATCTGCTATTTCCTGTATTTTATGTTCAAGTACAGATATTTGGTAATAATAAAGAACTAATGAACTTAACTAACAATCCCGAACTTACCAAGAACCCCCAAGTTCTTACCCCTTTCCTTCCCCCTTCAGATGGAGCTCTAGTGGCCCAGTAATGACATAGGATTGTGCGGAGGGGTGATGGATGATATCATGCATTTTGACGACCTAGAGTGTTATTTTTTCGCTTTTATGTATATATATATAGTTAATAGCTAGCTACTCCTAGTGATGTTAATCAATGTGCGATGCATGTACATGAAAGTTCTGATTCTGCTTTATCTGTGATTTTATCTTTGAATGTTTCTGCTTATCGAACCAAACATTTTCAAGAAAAAAATTTATCGACAAAATAACTGTGCTTTAATAATGAAAAAGGCTCATATAATAAATATTAGTTACTAAATAGAAAAGCAAGTTAGTAATCCCTAACTTCTAGTGTGATTATGATATGCTAGAAATTGAGTTATTACATACATTATATTGTCGGTTGGCAATCACACATTTTTTTTAATTGAAAATAGATAACTTGTAGATTATACTCTTTCACAGTGGAGTATATTTACGCTGGGTACGATAAGACAAATAACATAAAATACATTATAGTATAAAAATATTTAGAAAACTTTTACTATTTCACTTGATTAATAACAAAGATTGTGATAACTCTTTACGGATAACTAACCCCTACTATTTGATAAAATTTGGAAGAAAACACCTTAAATATAATCATGTTGGCCAATGAGCCATAGTTCGTATGGTATTTATTGCTCTTCTCCGTCTAAAAATTTTGAATTCAAAACTCATGTTGAATGACAAAAAAAATCATATTGGTAGCGTTTGGTAGAGATAGAAACTGAAATAAGTTTCAGTATTGTGTTTGGCGTAGAAGTGTACAAGACTGAATTATATCTAGGCCTGGCAGCATGGACCCTATCCGTGGGTACCCAACCCGACCCAACCCGGTCGGGTAGGGTTGCCAACCCGATCCGCTGCGGAGCGGGTAGGGTGCGGGTTGAGCCTCAACCCTACCCGCACCCTCCATAATATGTATTATATATGTTTAAAAATGTTACATATGGGAGTTGAACCAAGGACCTTAAGCATGTGCAAAAGGCTCCTGGCCACTGAACCAAATTTATAAATTTGTAAACTTTACTTATTAAATTTATCAAAACTTTACAAAAGAAGGAGAGATCAATTCAAAAGCAAGAGCAACCCTCAGTCAAACAAATAAACGGTGTCGTTGTATGTTTAGGGTTGAAATAAAGAAAAGAAGCAGCCTTCAGTCCTTCACTTTCTCCTCTTCGAACCATGGAAGCCTTCGCACACTAAGCCCTAGCCCCTTCGCCGAACAGCTTCGTCTTCGTCTCACTCACCGTCTTCGTCTGCACTTTGGGTGTTCGTCGTCTTTGCCTGTCTTCTGCTCGCCGTCGTCCTCGTCTGTCCTCTGCTCGCGTCGTCGTCTTTGTTTGGTCGCCGAAGGTCAGCACTGCCTGCTCACTGCTTTCTGTTCTTCATTTTTTTTATTTTTTCATGCGCTCTGTTTCTGGGTTTCTGCTCACTGCTCTGTTCTCTCTTTTTTAACTGCTCACTGCTCTGTTCTTCGTTTTGTTGTGTTAGGGTTTTTGTGTTTGTGCTACTTGTTATTGAACTGTGTTGTGATTTTGTGTTTGTGTTTGTGCAGATTCATCTGGTGATTCTGCTGGCCGCCTCAAATCGAAGGTCAGTGCTTGCTCACTTGTTCTTCACTTTTTTAATTTTGTTAATGCTTTGCTTGGTATTCTACTGTGCTACTGTTTTGTGGGTGGGGTGTGATTATTTTGGGTTCTTCATTCAGATCGAAAGTTTTACTAAGATTAATATAAACATTGCAACATGAATGATGGTCCAGCTTTAATTTATTCTGTCATATATTTAAATGTGGCATTAAAAAATAGAATGACTTTGAATAAACACTTTTGTAGGTTTATTAGTTTGAAAATGGCAGCAGAGATCTGAAAATTAAAGAGATTATTCCATTAAGAAATAATTAATAAAGTTTGAAACGATATGACATGAATGCATGTTTCCTTCTTTCAAATTTTTTAGTTTTCCAAATATATTATATATGTTAAATATGGGTATTAAAGAAATGTTGAATTTAACTGCCACTTAATTTTTTAAATATACTTTTGGATTTTTCTGTCAATTTGGAACTATCTATTTGTTTTTTTAGCCCCTAGCTGGAAATCATGCACAAATTAAATCATTGAATTATGGATAATTTAATACCATTTACCAATTGAATTGACCTTTCACAATTAAAAATCAAGGTACATGGACTTACATCATAATTGAGTGGTTGAATTAGTGAAAGATGCTTAAACTGCTTTGTATAGTGATGTGCTGTTTTGTGTAGCTTACCATGTTGTTATGTGCTGCATCGTGCTTGTTTTTTCCTGTATGTTATCGCCATTTATGTATCTGCATCTTCTTCACTGAATCTGAGTTGTACTAGTCCTTTTTATTATCATTTTTCTTGTGGATTAAATGGGAAAATGTTGACTGCAATTGAATTATGGAGGATTAATTTGGATACTTTGTAGTTGTGCTTTTTATGTTATAGACTTAGCTATTTTTCTAATGGAAGTTAAGTTGATATAGAAAGGAACTTGCTTTTTTCTTTTTATTTTATTTTATATGTGTGTGTGTAAATTGTATATCTGATTATCTGTACAAAGTGTATTTAAACATGTCACACACACACACACACACACACACACACACACACACACACACATATATATATATATTTGTAGGGAATTCACTTCGAAATGTCAAGTACCAATATGGATGTAGTGGCACAAGATGTGGCTGCAGAAGAACAACAACAAGAACCTCCGGTGGAAGCAACTGCTAATTTTGTTCCAGATGAGTCCGCTTCGATTGAAAATAGCAACAAATCGAGTGTGAAGAGTGTTTATTGGCAATACTTTACTCGATTTCAAGAGGAAAAAGATTGGAAGGCAAAATGAAACCATTGCAAATCTATTATTGGAGCCAATCCAAGAAATGGAACTACAAATTTGAAGAATCACGTGCTCCACTATTGTAAAAGGATTAAATTAGCAAACTCTAGGCAATCAACAATTGCTAATTCATTATCTAAACATGCAAGAAGTGCTGTGGATGCTTTTGTATTTGATCCATCTTATACAAGAAGGTGTATTGCCAAGGCCATATGTATGCATGAGTACCCTTTATCTTTTGTGGAACATGTTGGAATGAAGGAAGTATATGCATCAATGCAACCAACTTTCAAGGTGCCTAGTCGAAACAACAATTAAGAAGGACATTTTTGAAATGTATGAGTTGGAGAAGCTTAACATGACTAAGCTAATGGATGGAAATGATAGTCGAGTAGCAGTTACAATCGACATGTGGACTTCCAACCAAGAAAAAGGATACATGGTTGTCACGACACACTACATTGATAGTTCATGGATTTTGCAAATGCGCGTATTAAGGTAATCTTCTAAATTATACTTCTAGTAATTGATATGACTTTTAATATTTTTTTACTTGAAATTAATTTTCCTTTTAGATAATAATTGAAATATATTTTTGAACACTTTTCAGTTTTACTTATGTTCCCGCTCCTCATACGAGTGAAGTGCTCTCGAATGCATTAATGAAAATTTTGTTAGAGTAGAACATAGATAGAAAATTGTCAACTATTACATTGGATATTGCTCTACTAATGATGCTATGGTTGATGAGTTGTTGGGGCGCTTAGATTCAAAATATTTGTTGTTGGGGGGTTCCATGTTGCATATGCGTTGTTGTGCTCATATCTTGAACCTAATTGTGAAAGATGGTCTAAATTTGGTTAAGGAGAGTGTGGAAAAAATTCGTGGCAGTGTGGTGTATTGGACTTCAACCCCTAAAAGACATGAAACCTTTGTGAGTTGGTGTAGTAAGTCAAATGTTCAATTTACAAAAAAATTAGCTCTTGATTGTCCAACTAGATGGAACTCCACTTATGTGATGTTAGAGATTGCATGGTTGTATCGAAATGTGTTTCGACAAAAGGATCCTAATTACAAAAGTTTGCCAAGCAATGAGGAGTGGGACCTTGCTAAAGAAATTTGTGGTAAATTAAAGTTGTTTTATAATGTGACACAATTATTTTCTGGTACTCAAGTTCCAACAGCCAACATTTATTTTAACAAAGTATGTGATATAAATGTTGCCTTGAAAATATGGTCTGCATCTCCAAATCCACTTATTAGTAATATGGCATGTAGTATGAGGGTAAAATTTGATAAGTATTGGGAAGAAATTCATGGCATGATGGGTGTTGCTGTCATTCTAGATCCTAGGTATAAGCTTGCTAGGCTTGAGTATAAATTCTCAATGTTATGTCAAAATCAAGATGAGTGCTTAAGTAAGATTGAGAGGATCAAACAGATATGCTATGACTTGCTTCATGAATACCAACAGAATCCGTCTAATTCAAGTAATGCATTTGAGGATTCTACACAAGAGCTACAGATGAATGCAGAGCAAGATGATGATGATGCTTACCATTTGTATATTAGACAAAAGAAGAGGGAAAAGGGTTCATTTGTGAAGACTGAATTTGATCATTACATAGAGGAAGATGTTCATCCTTTGAGTGCCGACTTTGATATTTTATCTTGGTGGAAAGTGAATGGAGCTAGATTTCCAACACTTCAAAGAATTGCGAGAGATATATTTGCTATCCATGTATCTACAGTTGCTTCTGAGTCTTCTTTTAGCACAAGTGGTCGAGTAATTGCTCCTCATCGTGGTAGTCTTCATGAAGATACTGTGGAAGCTCTTATGTGTAATCAAAACTGGTTGTGGGCAGCATATCGTCAAAGAGGTTATTTATGGTTTAACTTTTCTATTTGTTTATGGTAATATTAAATTTATATATAGATTGATTAATAAATAAATTATTATCTTTGATTTTTAGGTGAAAAACCTTATTATCAAACTGCAAATGATGATGATTATGATGCTGTATCTGAAGTCATAGACTAGTGATGGTGTTGTTGCAACAAACGGAATGCTCATGGAGACATGAAATTAAATAATTTTATTTATGTTTATGTTATTTACTTAGACAAAGACTTTTATGTGTAATTTAATATTTGATGGTTATGTTGTGTATGAGATACTTGTGTTATTTGTGGGATAATTTATGTTGTTTGAATACTTGTGTTATTTGATGGTTATGTTGTGTATGAGATACTTGTGTCATTATAATATTTCTTTTTGTCAACCCGCGGGTAGGGTCGGGTACCCGTGGGTTGAGTGCAGGTAAGGTTAGGGTTGGGTATTTCTCAACCCGCGGGTAGGGTTAACCCAACCCTACTATACCCGTTGCCACCCCTAATTATATCTCAGTATCCTGTTTGGTTTGAAATAAAACTAGAGACTGAAATGTTTGAAATTACAAGAATACCCTTAAATTTAAAATGCAAGCCTAACTCGAATGCAATTTTAATTTTTCAAAAATCAAATGTGGTGCCCTAACCCAATCCAGCTCCTTTCTCCTCTCCCCTGAAATTTTTGCCCAATTAAATCTTCCGGTCTTCCCCGCCGCCGGTAGCAATGCCGAGGATCCCGAGCGACGACGGCGCGTCTGCAAGTCTTAGCGGTTCACAATCACGTCTGCAAGTCTCTCAGGGTCGTGTTGTTGCTGAGGTTTGTGCGCCTCTGGGTCTGCGTCACCGCCATCACCACCGTCTCGAAGCTGTTTCTCTCGTCTCCGCTCTTTCTCTCTCAACGGACCTGGCATCCTCTGTTTACGGATGCCGTGCAATCCTGGTAAGTACAAAATTTTTCCATTTTACCTTATTTACTTGTTACTTTTATGAAGTTCAATGTTGATAATTTGGTATAGCATTTGTTTAAAAATTAATCTGATTTTAAGTAATTATTTAGAATTTTGCAGATAATATATTTTTTGTTATACTGATTTGGCCTCATATGGATAAAATTTTCAGAATTCCTCATTTTCTAATTTGCCCTCATTTGCTTAAAACTTCTGATTTCTGCTTCATCATTTGTTTAAAATTTCTGAATTTGTGATTGCTGATTTTTTATTTGTCCTCATTTACTTTAAATTTCTGATTTCTACTTGGTAATTTTTTTTAAATTTCTGAAGTTGTGATTGCTGATTTCTAATTTCCCATATTTGCTTTAAATTTTTTATTTCTGCTTGATCATTTGTTTAAAATTTCTAAATATGCCTCGTTTGCATTGTTTGTGTTTTAGATGCTGTGAACTTGAACTTCACTTTAAAGTTACACTTATGATGCAGTGCATGGCTATTTGTGTTGTTAGTTCACAAACTTGCTGGCTTAGTTTAGCTTACATGCCATGACTCATGAGCATGCATTTACAATTGGCTCTTTCAGAGGATAAAACAGGGGCCTTTTGATTTGATGAGCTAATTCATTTACATGGTCATCTTTAATTTTTTTCCCTTTGTAGTTTGTATAGCTAGCTCGCCACAAATCAGTGGCCTATGATATATATAGGGTAAGCTTTTTTATATAAGTTTTTTAACATTACCTGGGTTCATACTAATATTGCATCTATATTCTTGATCTTAAGACTTAATTATATAATATGCCGTTTGGACTTTAGACATCCCTTATTTTAGATGTTGTGAATTTGAACTTCACTTTAAAGTTACACTTGATTTTTTTATCGCTGTTTTGATTTTTTATTACTCTCACGGGTACAGTAGCCTATTTAACAATGGCATCTACAAGTAGAAGACTCATAATTGGTTCCCTACGGTAGCGACAGTTCTAATGTAATGGGTGAACATTTTTGCGAGTGTGGTTTAAGAACTTCGTTACAAGTCTTAAACACTATTGCCAACCCAGGTAGAAAGTATTATGCATGTCCTGTAAGATAATGTGGATGGTTTAGATGGGCAGGTCTGTCTAATCAATGTCCAAGTATCCAACATTCTAAAAAAGTTGCAAATGATCCCTCTTGTGATTTTAGTTCCAATTTGAAGTTGATCGAACGAGTTGAAAAACTGCAGAATAAAATTGTATTTTTTTAAATTGTTAGCGTTCTTTCAACTTTTTGGTTTTGTAGTTTGTATTGCTCTGATCATAGTATTGTTTTTTAAGTTCTAGTATGAAATTTGGATTGATAGGCATATGGACAAATTGTATAAATTAGTTTGCAAGCAATGAAATGCTCTATCCTTCTTACTATTGCAATTCATGAACAGAATTATAATTTGTGTCATTGTCACTTGTTTTAAATAGTGAGCAACCCATGCATTTGGTGGTAACAACATAGGCAAATACTGTTGTGCAAAGGAAAAAACTTTGTGAGCAACCCTTGCATAGAAATACTGTTGTGCAAAAGACACAACTTTGCAAGCAACCCATGCGGAACCTGGTAAATAGAACAAACCTTTTTCCCTCCTTGCAGGCTCCTGGATTCCGTCAACAAAAACAAATGCTAAATAACACATACATTAAATTTAGTAATGCTTAAACTCATTATGTTGAAATGTTTTGTGCTAAATAACACAATTAATACCATAATATTATATTAAGCATCAATTCACATACTCAATACATACCAAAAGACAAGCAATATCATCTTATCCAGCCAAATGTATACCAAATGACAAGCAAAATCAATACCGTTTTAACCATCTAATGCATACCAAAACATTATAACTAAGTTCCAACATAATATACTAAATCACAACAAGTTTCGATCACACATTATAAACTTTAAATAATGGAACGCAAAGGGCAATCTTCTATGAATCTGACAAGTCACAGAAGTGAGCACACACATTCAGACTCTCAGAAAACTTCAATACAAGCTTTACCACCTCATTATCACCGAACCCAAATTGTGTAAGCTTTTCATCGACCTTAAACTTCTCATTCACCCCAACGATAGCATCAGCAAGTAATTGGGCATTCTTCCTTTGGTCAGCGGAGGCTTGCTGGATATGCTTAACCACGCTCTCTAAAACATCAACTTGCTTCCTCTTCTTCCCATAACGCATTGTGCTTCCTCTACTTGCACCAGCTTCAGAGTATGAGGTTTGTCCTTGCATTGTTTTCCCTTCGTTGATGTTTGGATTTGGAGACATTTCAGAGTCATCAAAACCTTGAGTCTAGTCTTCAATCTCTTCATTAACTTATTCCTTTGCGTCAAAACCACTTATTGCACCTACTCCCATGGCTCTATCCTTACCGAATGTACCCTCCAGCCGGTAAAACAAAGGGAACGACTTGCCAAGAGTATAGAATTTGGTTGGATGTGACTGCGACAAAAAAAGAGGATTGTAGTGAGTATATAAAAAAAAAGTGACAAGTCATTCAAGTAAGGATAAAATCACACACGACCTTCATCCACACATCAAGGACATCTTTGCTATCAACTTTGACACATTATTTTTCAAAATTTTAGCCAAATCCACTGCATACAAATATCTCAGAGGCGTACTGATACTTCTCTTTCAACCGCTTATGCTTATTCTTGCAATGTTTGGCAGCTAGGGTACATGTAAGGAAGGCCTCCAACATCTTTAAAGCTAGTTTCTTAAAAGTTTCGGGTTTGAATTGACCACAATCAACCCTTTGAACATCTACAACGAACTCTTCCATAAAGCCAATAAATGCATCAGTCTCTTCATCACTCCATATACGTTTGTTGTCCATTATCACCTAAGAAGAAGTTTAACATAATAACTATAAACAATTACAATAAGTGTAAATAATAACCATAAACAGTTACAATAAGTGTAAAAAACAACCATAAAACAGTTACAATAAGTGTAAACAATAACCACAAACAGTTACGATAACCATAAACAATAGTTGCTATTACAATGTTTCGATTCACAACAAGACTTATAAACACAAATTAAGCTATTACAACACAAATTAAGCTATTACTTCTCCGTACGACTAGTTCGCCATTCTTCAGACATCCCAGTTGCTATGTTGTCACGCGATTGTGTTCACTCGTTCGTATTTTCAACCACATCAATCATCTTATTCGGTGCCTCCTCTCTATCAGGCAAAAATTCATCTAATATGTTACTTTGCTCCTCCGGATCTATATCTATATTCTTTCGAATAAAGTTTTGCAACAAAAAACAAGCAACAATTATTTGACTTTATGTCTTTAGAGGGTAAACGCTAGGAATTCTTAAGACTGGTCATCTTTTCTTGAGCAAACCAAAATATCGCTCAATAATATTCCCAGCAGAAGAATGAACCATATTAAAATATTCTTAGTAATTGCGAGATGCACGTGTTTCTTAGACTCACTCTCTAATATGATATCGATTGCCTTTATACGGTTCTAGAAATCCAGGACCATTTGTATAACCAGCATCAACTAAATAATAATTACCTATAGACAAGTAATACAAACATCGTAAGCTTAACTATCGTGAACTTAAGCTATCTTTATAGGCCAAAATCTAAAAGTGGCATAATTACCGTGGGGTATCTTAAGACTATTACGACAAGTGATTGCATCTCGAAGTATTCGTGAATTAGATGCCGATCCCTCCCATCCACTGAGTACATAAACAAAGCCCCTCTCCCGGTTACACACTCCTAAGACGTTGGTATAGATTTTACCCTTTTTTGTTTGATATCTTGATTTTTCATACTCGGGGACTGTCACCTCTATATAAGTGCCATCTAATGCTCCCAAGAAATCTTATAATCCATAGAAAATTATGATACTCATATAGAAAATCCTTCCGGCTGAAAAACAAATTATACACATAATCCACTAAGCTATACCTTAAACCTTCTCCATATGGGATCCATGCAATCCTCTTTAACTGGTAAGGCCTTGGCGACCAGATGCTTTGGATACGTATTATAACATTTAAAACCTTATTGAAATACATACTAACTGTTTCTTCGGACCTACAAAATCTAACCTGTAGATTACGTTTTTTTTTTTGTGATGCGCTAAGATAATTAAAAAGTTGCAACTTGCTCCGGTAGGCTTACTTGACCATCCTCTTTAAGTCCTTGAACTTGGAGCAACTCACATAAATTAGCAATGGTATTTGTGCTCATTCTCAACTCCCAAATACAATTTCTATCACCCTCGCCAACAATATGTTCTAAAGCATCACGTCTAATTCTACTATTCATTATTCCGCCTAACGACACTTGCCCACTACTTCTATCCCTAAAGTAAACAAATAATGTAAGAACAAAGAAAAATATCAAATCATCATGCCTGAATCTCATCTCTTCATTAAAAGACACGCATCGCTTAATAATTTCTGACCGTTCTATTTCTTCCTATCAGAGTCATTCATTAAAAAAAAGCATAAACATTCAATTTAATCTAAAACTTCTCATGCAAACTATTCTTTATCTTCTTAAAACCAAAAAGAAGAATAAAAAACTAGAAAAAAACATATAACTTTATTCACTTCTTAATTTTATTTTAGTTTCAATTGGTTTGACAAAATGAAGAAGCAAGCCAAAATTCAAAACAAATAAATAATAAAATTGCACAGCAACACAGGTAGGGGTGTAAGTTACCGAACTGGACCGAAAAATACCGCAAAACCGAACCAAAAATTACAACAACCGAATGAAAAACCGAAAAACCATTTTTTTGGTTTTTTTCGAATTAAACCGATCGGTTCGGTTTGGTTTTCGGTTGGTTTGGTAGAAACCGAACTGAACCGAACCGAGGCAGATGTGGTCTAGTGGCTATTTTTACTGGTTTACCCTTAGTTTAACCTAGGTATAAAAGCTTAAATCTGAAACCCCTTCACCCTCTTCCCCTTTCACTCGCGCAGCCCTCACTCACACAGACACCCACTTTCCCTTCCATCTTCCATTCTTCCTCCTCCATGCGGCCATGACTGAGAGAATGAGAGGTTGAGAGAGCCAGAGAGCCAGAGAGCATCATCCACCATCAAGGAAGCCCTCCACCGTCGCTTGAAGCCGTCGCAAGTCATCCATTCATCTCCGACGCAGACTCGCAGGCGTAGCAAAGAGCAGCACCGTCGTGTAGCCAGAAGCCCAGAAGCATCATCCAGTTCGCACCCTCCACCGTCGCTTGAAGCCGCCATCCAGTCATAAGCCGTGGCAACAAACCCTAAGCGGAGCAACACTCTGGTCACCAAGCAGCAGTCCAGTCGCCGAGCCCACTTCTGCAAAAAGCAACTGAACAATATCTTCTTCGAAGGTTAGAATTTGTCCTTGGTTATAAGACCCACATTTTCATCCGCTTGTTATTTGCTGAATTGAATAATTGTTGTGTATAAAGATCGTTTTTGAATGAATGTTTTTGCTGGAAATTTTTGGGATAGTTTTAGTTATAATTATATGTTAATGTATTGGTTGCTATGACCTTGAGTTCTTTTACATTGACCAGAATAAAATAAAACAGGCATTTAATGTCTTTATTGTGTGTGTTTGCAGGCAAGCAAGTGTTAGGAAATTATTTTAATTTCCTAATTTGTTTGTGGGCAATACATATATTAATTGCAATCACAAATTATGCTATTTCAAATTAAATGACTTATATAATGATGATCTCATTTATTGTTATAAATGCTAATTGAATAAGTCATTATTACTTTTGATTTGGAATTAAATGAGAATAAAACCAGATATTATCTTTTGTTCCTTAGATAATTATCTTTTTGGATTTTAGATATATTATCTTTTGGGCTTTAGATACTATTTTATTTGGGCTTAAGGGTTTAATGGGTGCCATGCTCAAATATAAATAGACCTTCAGGGTTTTGGTCCCCAATATACCAAAGCCGCCTTTGTTATTCTTTCTCCATCAAAAGAGTTGCAGTTCAGCCACCTAGGAATACAGAAGGCTTTGGTTGAGGAAGATCGAAAGAACCACAAGATCCAAACTCTTCTGATCGTATGATTCATGTTTATGAATTCAGGTACGCTTTCGCATTATGTTATGTTATATTTTTGATGATTCGATATGGATGATCTGGGTTAATAAAATTAATTTATTCCAACAAGTGATATCAGAGCCATCCATAATTTGATCACCAAAAATATTTAATTTTATTTTCTATTGAATCAATATATAGATCGATGTATACGTGTATTCCTTACATTATGATATTGGATATATAAAAATATACATATGTATGTATTATGTGAGCGACTGTGCGTATATATATATACATGAATTTAGTATTCTTCCGATCCACAAGGCATATTATTGTAGCCAGTTGGATTGCTTCTAGAGTTTCGGCCATTTGTAACTTTATATATATGCATTATTAATTTGTTGGATTACATACATATATTATTGTGTGCTTGTTACGGTGAAATATAAGCATGCTATGGTTGCTTTATTTGTATATATATAAATTGATACTCATAAAGTTAATGATTTATTTTTTAAAACATTAATAGAGTATTATTGAATTATAATGTTTGATTTTAATTTTGACGGATCAAAATTTTTTTGGCACATAATTTTGTTTCAATGTTATAACTATGGTTTTTTTTAAGGTCGGAGAAAGACACCATTAAGATTTAATTCCTTTTGAAATTTAAATATTTTTTTGTTACAAACCAGTAACAATTTGGATTATTATACCCATTTATTATAAAGATTTGATTTTGGAATAAATTGATTGAACATTATGCTGCCAAAGTAGCCTCTTTTGTGAAAATTGATTTATTCAAAACATTAGGAATATGATGATATGTAATTCATGCGAATATTGGTCAGCCCAAAGGAAGGTCTATATTTGGCCAAATTACATACACATATTGATGGTAAATAAATATTTGGGTAACTGATTAAGAATAAAGTAATACTTATTATTTATGCAAACAATAATCGGCCCAAAGGAAGTTTATTGTTTGGCCAAATAATAAGCATTGCACACTTCTGTTTATTTTCTATTAATTATGCGGTCAATAATCGGCCCAAAGGAAGGTTATTGTTTGGCCAATTAATAGAAAATATATGCGGTAATAAATAGGTTGCGAAGTTTAAGTTTCCATGTGCGCATTAAGTCGGTCCAAAGAAAGGCTTAATGTGTGACAGGAATTTTGACAATATTTGATTACTGCAATGAGAGTATCACTTACAGTTAATTTTTCTATCCAAAGATTGAAAATTAATGTTGTGCTAGATATCTCAATATGGATTTTTACCCATTAATTAACTAATATTTACTGCATGTTCTTTTTTTTTTGTTCTAATCCAGAAACTATGACTTTAGCTACCAATGTTTTTGCACAAATTAGCAGTATTCCTATGCTGAATGGTTCAAACTTTAAAGTTTGGAAGGATACCATGGAGATTGTCCTCGGTTGTATGGATCTAGATATAGCTCTTCGAGAGGAGAAACCCACTTCCACTCCGGAAAACCTCAATGAGGTTAAAATAGAGAAGTGGGAGAGATCCAATCGAATGAGCATTATGATCATGAAACGCTCAATTCCTGAGGCGTTTCGGGGCTCAATTACTGAGGATAAAGATGCCAAACAGTTCCTGAAAGATGTTGAAAAATTCTTTACTAAGAATGAAAAGGCGGAGGCAAGTAGCCTTTTGAGCAAACTTGTCTCCGTGAGGTATAAAGGTAAAGGGAACATAAGGGAGTATATTATGGAAATGTCTCATCTTGCTTCAAAATTGAAAGCACTAAAGTTAGAGTTGTCTGAAGATTTACTCGTGCATTTCATTTTGATTTCTCTTCCTGCACACTTTGGGCAATTCAAAGTGAGTTATAACACTCTGAAGGACACTTGGTCCTTAAATGAGCTTATATCTCACTGTGTGCAAGAAGAAGAGAGGCTACAGCAAAATAAGACTGAAAGTGCTCACATGGCTTCATCTTCTTAGTATAAAAGAAAGCGTGATACTACTGCGGATGTGCCTTCTCAGCAGAAAAAGGCTAAGAAACAAGATCAAGTTTCAACTTGTTTCTTCTGTAAGAAGGTGGGACACATGAAGAAGGATTGTACCAAATATGCCACATGGCATGTAAAGAAGGGTATAATTCTTACTTTCGTTTGTTCTGAGGCTAGTTTAAGTTATGCACCTGTTGATACTTGGTGGGTAGATTCTGCTGCTACTACTCATGTAAGTGTTACTATGCAGGGTTGCCGGTGGAGCCGACCACCAAGTGATGCTGAAAGATACATCTATGTGGCAGACGACAATATAGTTGCAGTCGAAGCTATAGGAACCTTTAGATTATGTTCCACGAGTGGATTTTACTTGGATTTATTAGAGACATTTTATGTACCATCATTTAGACGGAATTTGGTTTCTATTTCTCGTTTGGACAAATCAGGTTATTTTTGTTCGTTCAGAGACAATAAAGTCAGTCTCTTCTATAATTCGAATAATATTTGCTCTGGTCATTTGGTGGATAATCTATATAGGCTTGACTTAAATTCCTATAATAATGAAATACTGCAAACGGGTACAAAACGAAAACTAAATGAGAATTCGGCATCATTATGGCACAAACGCCTAGGTCACATCTCTAAACAGAGAATTCAGAGGCTCGTGTCGGATGAAATTCTTGGACCCCCTAAATTTGGCGTACTTTGAAGTCTACATTGAGTGCATAAAGGGGAAAAGGACAAACGAAAGAAAATTAGGTGCCGAGAGAGCTAAAGATGTCTTAGAACTGATACATACCGATATATGTGGCCCATTCCCTACTGTCTCTTGGAATGGACAACGGTACTTTATTACGTTCATAGATAATTACTCTCGTTACGGGTATCTATATTTAATTCATGAAAAGTCCTAAGCCTTGGATGTTTTCAAGTCTTTCAAAGCTGAAGTTGAACTTCAACTTGGAAAGAAAATTAAAGCTGTCAAATCTAATCGTGGTGGTGAATACTACGGAAGATATGATGGTTCAGGTGAGCAACGTTCCAGGCCTTTTACTCTTTTCCTAGAGGAGTGTGGTATTGTTCCGCAATACACCATGCCAGCAAACCTAGCATGAATCGTGTTGCAGAGCGAATGAACCGAGCTCTTAAGGACATGGTGAGAAGTATGATTAGTCATTCTTCCTTGCCTGAATCACTCTGGGGAGAAGCCTTAAAAGACCGCAGTGTACATCCTTAATAGGGTGCCAAGCAAAGCAGTTAAAAAACCCCATATGAAATTTAGACTGGGAAAAAGCTCAGTATAAAGCATTTGCATATTTAGGGATGTCCAGCTGAGGCGCGACCTTATAGGCCGCATGAAAGAAAATTGGACTCAAGGACAATTAGTTGCTACTTTGTTGGTTACGCTGAGTGCTCACGGGGTACAAGTTTTACAATCCTGCATCAAGGTCTATTTTTGAAACGGAAAATGCGAGATTTCTTGAGGATGTTGAGTTTGGGGGGGAAGGAGATATTAGAAATGTTGCTTTTGATAAGGATTCTGTAACTGACAATGATTAGGTCTTTGTATCTATTATTGTTCAAGACACAGTTATAGTACAAGAGCACAATAAGAATCCTACTGTAGATCCAGTTACAGTACAAGAAAACAATGAGAATATCGTTGTTGCTCAAGATGCTGCTACAGTATAGGAAAATAATGAGAATCCTCCTCAATCCCAATCCATACAACAAGCTCAACAACCTCAAGAAGTGTCATTAAGGAGATCTAATAGAAAAGGAGAAAATCCATCTATGGTCTCAAACAAGCTTCCCATCAATGGTATCACAAGTTTCATCAAGTCATTACCTCATACGGTTTTGAGGTGAATATCATAGATGAGTGTGTATACCGCAAGTTCAGTGGGAGTAAATACATATTTTGGTCTTATGTGTTGATGACATTCTACTTGCCAATAATGATATAGGCTTGTTGCATGAAACTAAGAAATTTCTATCGAACAAATTCGAAATGAAAGATCTTGGTGATGCCTCTTTTGTATTAGGAATCGAGATACTAAGAGATCGTTCTCAAGGTATTCTTGGATTATCACAAAAGAACTATATCGAAAAGATTTTAAGTAGATATGGCATGAAAAATTGTAGACCAATGGACACACCCGTAGCTAAAGGAGACAAGTTCAGTCTCAAAGAATGCCCTAAAAATGATCTTGAGAGAACAACAATGCATGATAAACTTTATGCATCAGCACTAGGGAGTTTAATGTATGTTCAAGTCTACATACGTCCCGATATATCATTTATAGTGGGAATGTTGGGTAAATACTTGAGCAATCCAGGCATGAATCATTAGATAGTTGTTTAACGCGTAATGCGTTATCTAAAGAGAACAAACGATTACATGCTTATTTATTGGAGATTAGAAAATTTTGGAGATCATTAGGTACTCTGATTCCAATAACTTTATGAGTATCAATTTATATATATACAAATAAAGCAACCATAGCATGCTTATATTTCCCCGTAACAAGCACACAATATATATATATATATATATATATATATATATATATATATATATATATATATATATGTATGTAATCGAACAAATTAATAATGCATATATATAAAGTTACAAACGGCCGAAACTCTAGAAGCAATCCAACTGGCCACAATAATATGCCTTGTGGATCGGAAGAATACTAAATTTATTTATATATATATATATATATATACACACGCACAGTCGCTCACATAATACATACATATGTATATTTTTATATATCCAATATCATAATGTAAGGAATACACGTATACATCGATCTATATATTGATTTAATAGAAAATAAAATTAAATATTTTTGGTGATTAAATTATGGATGGCGCTGATACCTGATGAGCAAATATTTTATACGCTTTTTGGGGTTAATTTCATATAGTTTTTAGTGTGTTTTAGTTAGTTTTTAGTTTATTTTCAGTAGTTTTTAGGCAAAATTCATATTTCTGGACTTTACTATGAGTTTGTGTGTTTTTCTGTGATTTCAGGTATTTTCTGGCTGAAATTGAGGGAGCTTAGCAAAAATCTGATTCAGGCTGAAAAAGGACTGCTGATGCTGTTGGATTCTGACCTCCCTTCACTCAAAGTGAATTTTCTGGAGCTACAGAACTCCAAATGGCGCGCTTTCAATTGCGTTGGAAAGTAGACATCCAGGGCTTTCCAGCAATATATAATAGTCCATACTTTGCTCAAGAATATACGACGTAAACTGGCGTTCAACGCCAGTTCCATGTTGCTGTCTGGCGTCCAACGCCAGAAACAAGTTACAAGTTGGAGTTCAACGCCAGAAAAGGATCCAAAGCTGGCGTTGAACGCTCAAAACAGCCCTATGTACGTGATTAGCTTAAGTCTCAGTCCCAACACACACCAAGTGGGCCCCAGAAGTGGATTTCTGCACCATCTATCATAGTTTACTCATTTTCTGTAAACCTAGGTTACTAGTTTAGTATTTAAACAACTTTTAGAGATTTATTTTGTATCTCATGATATTTTAGATCTGAACTTTGTACCTTTTGATGGCATGAGTCTCTAAACTCCATTGTTGGGGGTGAGGAGCTCTGCTGTGTCTCAATGAATTAATGCAAGTATTTCTATTTTCCATTCAAACATGCGTGTTCCTATCTAAGATATTCATTCGCACTTCAATATGAATGTGATGAACGTGACAATCATCATCATTCCTCCACGAACGCGTGCCTGACAACCACTTACGTTCCACCATAGAATGAATGAATATCTCTTAGATCTCTTAATCGGAATCTTCGTGGTATAAGCTAGATTGATGACAGCATTCAAGAGAATCCAGAAAGTCTAAACCTTGTCTGTGGTATTCCGAGTAGGATTCAGGGATTGAATGACTGTGACGAGCTTCAAACTCGCGAGTGTTGGGCGTAGTGACAGACGCAAAAGGATCAATGGATCCTATTCTGACATGATCGAGAACCTGCAGATGATTAGCCGTGCGGTGACAGCGCACCTGGACCTTTTTCACTGAGAGGACGGATGGTAGCCATTGACAACGGTGATCCACCAACACACAGCTTGCCATAGGAGGAACCTTGCGTGCGTGAAGAAGAAGACAGGGAGAAAGTAGAGATTCAGAAGACAAAGCATCTCCAAAACTCCAACATATTCTCCATTGCTGCATACCAAGTATTTATTTTATGTTACCTTGTTCATTTGCAAGTCAACTGATAATTATAATTGACCTCCTAACTGAGATTTACAAGATAACCAGAGATTGCTTCAAACCAACAATCTCCGTGGGATTCGACCCTTACTCACGTAAGGTATTACTTGGACGACCCAGTGCACTTGCTGGTTAGTGGTACGAGTTGTAAAAAGTGTGATTTACATTTCGTGCACCAAGTTTTTGGCGCCGTTACCGGGGATTGTTCGAGTTTGAACAACTGACGGTGAATCTTGTTGCTTAAATTAGGAAATTTTTTTCTTTTGAGTCAGAGTCTTTTATTTTCTTTTCAAAAATTTTTCAAAAATAATAATTTCTCTATTAAATTTTGTGCCAAATTTTAAGTTTGGTGTTTTCTTGTTGATTTCCCTTTGGTTTTCAAAAATTTTAGTTTGGTTTTCTAAAAATTTTAAGTTTGGTGTTCTTGTGAGTCTTCAAAGTGTTCTTGAGTTTTCCTTGTGTCTTGATCTTAAAATTTTTAAGTTTGGTGTTCCTTGGTGTTTTGCCTCAAAATTTTCAAAAACAAGGAGCATTAGATCTAAAAATTTTAAATCTTGTGCTATCTTATTGTTTTTCTCTCTCCTCTTTAAATTCAAAAATATCTTTTCTCTCTATTTTAAAGCAAATTTTCGAAATTTACTTTTAAAATTCAGATTTTTATTTCAAAATTTAAAATCTTTTTCAAAAATCATCATATCCTTTTCAAAACTTCCTAACCACTTTCTCTCTCCTCAATTTTTTCGAAAATTTTCAACCATTTTTATTTATTTTATTTTAATTTATTTCATTTTCGAAATAAATAAATAAATAAATAAATAAAAATAAATTTTTTATTTTACATCATCTCCCTTTCTCCACCATGGATCTAAGTGGAAATGAACAGTCCAGGAGGACTCTGGGGTCATATGCTAACCCCTCTACTGCTTCATATGGGAGTAGTATCTGCATACCCTCCATTGGAGTCAGTAGCTTTGAGTTGAATCCTCAGCTCATTATCATGGTGCAGCAAAGTTGCCACTATTCCGGTCTTCCACAGGAAGAACCTACAGAGTTTCTGGCACAGTTTCTACAGATTGCTGACATAGTGCATGATAAGAAAATAGATCAGGATGTCTACAGATTATTACTGTTTCCATTTGCTGTAAAAGACCAAGCCAAGAGGTGGTTAAATAACCAACCTAAGGCTAGCATAAGGACATGAAAACAGCTGATAGAAAAATTCCTGAATCAATACTTTCCTCCAAAACGGATGACACAGCTAAGGCTGGACATCCAAGGCTTTAAACAAGGAGATAATGAATCTCTTTATGATGCCTGGGAGAGATACAGAGAGATGCTACAAAAATGCCCCTCTGAAATGTTTTCAGAGTGGGTTTAGTTAGACATCTTCTATTATGGGCTTACAAAAAGAGCTCAGATCTCTCTAGATTACTCAGCTGGTGGATCTATCCACATGAGAAAGACAATTGAAGAAGCTCAAGAGCTCATTGATACAGTTGCTAGAAATCAGCATCTGTACCTAAGCAGTGACCCTTCCATGAAAGAAGAGGCTAAAACAGTAACTGCTGAACTCAGTCCTGCAGAGCAAGCTGCTGAATTCAATCAGCAATTGGATTTTCTAACAAAGCAGTTAGCTGAATTCAAGGATAAACTACAAGAGACAAGGATGGATAATATAAACATGGAAGTACAATTAAAGCAAACAAAGCAGCAGTTGTCAAAACAAATAACAGAAGAATGCCAAGCAGTTCAATTAAGAAGTGGGAAAGCACTAAATACCCCACTTCCAGGCAGCAGGAAACTAAGAAATGAGCAAACCACCCAAAATCCATCTGAGGACAGTAAGAGCCCAGGGAAAAATAATTCTAGCGCTAAAACGCCAGAAGTTGGGTGGAAGGCTGGCGTTGAACTCCCAGACCATGCTCAGGACTGGCGTTCAACGCCAGGAATAAGCAAGGATCTGGCGTTGAACGCCCAAAAGAAGCATAGTTCTGGCGTTCAAATGCCAAGAACAGATGAGGAGCTGGCGTCTAACGTCACTCCAGCTTTTAACTCTGGCACTCAATTGCCAGTGAGGGATCAGACACACACAAGTGCTGATAACAACCCATCTAAAAAGGCTGCTTCAACCACTTCTATAGGAAATAAACTTACAGCAACTAAGGTTGAGGAATATAAAGCCAAGATACCTTATCCTCAAAAACTCCGCCAAGAGGAGCAGGATAAGCAATTTGCTCGCTTTGCAGATTATCTCAGGACTCTTGAAATAAAGATTCCATTTGCAGAGGCACTTGAGCAAATACCTTCTTATGCCAAATTCATGAAAGAGATCTTGAGTCATAAGAAGGATTGGAGAGAAACTGAAAGAGTTCTCCTCACTGAAGAATGCAGTGCAGTCATTCTGAAAAGCTTTCCTGAAAAGCTTAAAGATCCTGGGAGTTTTCTGATACCATGCACATTAGAAGGTAATTGCACCAAGACAGCTTTATGTGATCTTGGGGCAAGCATCAACCTAATACCTGCATCCACTATCAGAGAGCTTGGTTTAACTGAAGAAGTTAAACCAACCCGGATATGTCTCCAACTCGCTGATGGCTCCATTAAATACCCATCAGGCGTGATTGAAGACATGATTGTCAGAGTTGGGCCATTCGTCTTTCCCACTGACTTTGTAGTGCTGGAAATGGAGGAGCACAAGAGTGCTATTCTTATTCTAGGAAGACCCTTCCTAGCAACTGGACGAACTTTCATTGATGTCCAACAGGGGGAAATAACCCTGAGAGTCAATGATGATGAGTTTAAGTTGAATGCTGTCAAAGCTATGTAGCATCCAGACACATCAAAAGACTGCATGAAAGTTGATCTTATTGACTCTTTGGTAGAAGAGATCAACATGGCTGAGAGTCTCGAATCAGAGTTGGAAGACATCTTTAAAGATGTTCAGCCTGATTTGGAGGATTCAGAGGAAATGAAAGAGCCTATGAAATTTCCTCTGGAAGAGGAAAAACCTCCTAAACCCGAGCTCAAACCATTACCACCATCCCTGAAATATTCATTTCTGGGAGAAGGTGACACTTTTTCAGTGATCATAAGCTCTGCCTTAAATCTACAGGAAGAGGAAGAACTGATTCAAGTGCTAAGGACACACAAGACAGCTCTTGGGTGGTCTATAGGTGACCTTAAGGGCATAAGCCCAGCTAGATGCATGCACAAAATCTTATTGGAGGATAATGCTAAACCAGTGGTTCAACCACAGAGGCAGCTAAATCCAGCCATGAAGGAAGTGGTGCAGAAAGAGGTCACCAAATTACTGGAGGCTGGGATTATTTATCCTATTTCTGATAGCCCCTGGGTGAGCCCTGTTCAAGTTGTCCCCAAAAAGGGAGGCATGACAGTGGTTTATAATGAAAAGAATGAACTGGTTCTTACAAGAACAGTTACAGGGTGGCGCATGTGTATTGACTACAGAAGGCTCAATACAGCCACCAGAAAGGATCATTTTCCTTTGCCATTCATAGACCAGATGCTAGAAAGATTGGCAGGTCATGATTATTACTGCTTTTTGGATGGCTACTCAGGCTATAACCATATTGCAGTAGATCCCCAGGATCAAGAGAAAATAGCATTCACATGTCCATCCGGAGTGTTTGCCTATAGAAGGATGCCATTTGGGCTGTGTAATGCGCCTGCAATCTTCCAGAGATGTATGCTCTCTATTTTCTCTGATATGGTGGAAAAATTTCTGGAAGTCTTCATGGATGACTTCTCAGTATATGGAGACTCATTCAGCTCCTGTCTTGATCACCTGAAACTAGTTCTGAAAAGATGCCAAGAGACCAACCTGGTTTTAAACTGGGAAAAATGTCACTTTATGGTGACTGAAGGGATTGTCCTTGGGCATAAAATTTCAAACAAGGAAATAGAGGTGGATCAAGCAAAAATAGAGGTAATTGAAAAATTACCACCACCTGCCAATGTTAAGACAATCAGAAGCTTTCTGGGGCATGCAGGATTCTATAGGAGGTTTATAAAGGATTTTTTAAAAATCGCAAAACCTCTGAGCAATCTGCTAGCTGCTGACACGCCATTTGTGTTTGACACAGAGTGTTTGTAGGCATTTGAAACGCTGAAAGCCAAGCTGGTCACAGCACCAGTTATTTCTGCACCAGACTGGACATTACCATTTGAGCTAATGTGTGATGCCAGTGATCACGCCATTGGTGCAGTACTGGGACAGAGGCATGACAAGCTTCTGCATGTCATTTATTATGCTAGCCGCATTTTAAATGATGCCCAGAAAAATGACACAACCACAGAAAAAGAATTACTTGCCGTGGTTTATGCCATTGACAAGTTAAGATCATACTTAGTAGGATCAAAGGTGATTGTGTATACTGACCATGCTGCCCTTAAATATCTACTCACAAAGCAGGATTCAAACCCCAGGCTCATAAGATGGGTGTTGCTTCTGCAAGAGTTTGATATAGAAATAAGAGACAGAAAAGGGACAGAGAACCAAGTGGCTGATCATCTGTCCCGGATAGAGCCAGTAGAAGGGACGTCCCTCCCTTCTCTTGAGATCTTTGAGACTTTTCTGGATGAGCATTTATTTGCCATTCAGGAAGCACCATGGTTTGCAGACATTGCGAACTATAAAGCTGCAAGGTTTATACCCAAAGAGTACAACAGGCAACAAAAGAAAAAATTAATTACTGATGCAAAGTACTACTTGTGGGATGAACCCTATCTCTTTAAGAGATATGCAGACGGAATAATCCAGAGATGTGTGCCTAGAGAAGAAGCACAGAGGATCCTATGGCATTGCCATGGATCACAATATGGAGGCCATTTCGGAGGTGAGCGGACAGCCACCAAGGTCCTCCAATGTGGTTTCTATTGGCCCACACTCTATAGAGATTCCCGAGAGTTTGTATGTAACTGTGACAGTTAATCTGCCCCATGGTTACGCCATGCCTCAACAAGGAATCTTGGAGATTGAGTTGTTTGACGTATGGGGAATTGACTTCATGGGACCTTTCCCACCATCATACTCAAACACTTATATTCTGGTGGCAGTTGACTACGTATCAAAATGGGTAGAGGTCATTGCCACGCCCACCAATGATACTAAAACAGTGCTGAAGTTCCTCCAGAAATATATCTTCAGCAGGTTTGGTGTCCCCAGGGTACTAATCAGTGATGGGGGCACTCACTTCTACAACAAACAACTTTACTCTGCCATAGTCCGGTATGGGATTCGCCACAAGGTGGCGACCCCATATCATCCACAGACAAATGGGCAAGCTGAAGTCTCTAACAGAGAACTAAAAAGAATCCTGGAACGGACTGTAAGTACCCATAGAAAGGATTGGGCACGAAGCTTGGATGATGCTCTGTGGGCTTACAGAACAGCATTCAAGACTCCTATAGGGACCTCTCCATACCAACTTGTGTATGGTAAGGCATGCCACCTGCCCATGGAACTGGAACATAAAGCCTACTGGGCAACCAGATTCCTAAACTTTGATGCCAAATTAGCTGGAGAAAAAAGATTGCTCCAGCTAAATGAGCTAGAGGAATTCAGATTCACTGCTTTCGAAAATGCCAAGCTTTATAAAGAAAAATAAAAAAAGTGGCATGACAGAAAGCTGTCATCTAGAATCTTTGAACCAGGACAAAAGGTTCTGTTGTTTAACTCTAGGCTCAGGCTATTCCCCGGGAAACTGAAGTCCCGGTGGAGGGGACCATATGAGATTACAAGTGTATCACCATATGGTTATATGGAGCTTCAAGATATTGATTCTGATAAGAAGTTCATTGTTAATGGACAGAGAATCAAGCACTATCTTGAAGGCAATGTTGAGCAAGAATGCTCAAGGCTGAAGCTAGATTAAAAGCTCAGCAAGGTCCAGCTAAAGACAATAAAGAAGCGCTTGCTGGGAGGCAACCCAGCCATGGGGCATCACTTCCTCTAAGCATTTTTCCCTATTCTTGACTTTATTTGTTTATATAAAGTTCACTGATACTAAGGTAAAGAGTCAATTGTATAAGTTCACAGAGTTACAGAAGGATTCTGCACACAAAACAGAGAAAAAGAGCTCACTGGCAAGAAAACGCCAGTAAGAGTCTGTTTTGGGCGTTCAACGCCCAAAAGAAGCATCCACTGGGCGTTGAACGCCAGTAAGGATAGCAATCTGGGCGTTAAACGCCAGAAAGAAGCATCTTCTGGGCGTTTAACGCCAGATTTACAGCGTCCTGGGCGTTCAGAAAAACGCCCAGTGACAAAGGAGTTCCTGGCGTTCAACGCCAGAAAGAAGCAACAGCTGGGCGTTGAACGCCCAGGAGAGGCAGCATTTGGGCGTTGAACGCCCAAAACATGCAGCGTTTGGGCGTTCAAACGCCAGGATGGTGGGGAGGAGGTGAATTCGTTTTTACTTCATATTTTTCATTCTAATTTTAATTTTCATGTTTCAATTCATGATTTCTTGCATAAACATGTTAAGAACCCTGATTTCTAAAATCCCTAATTTCCAAAAACTCTATTTTAAAAACATCAAATGTATCTTAATCCATAAGCACAAATCCTCTTTTTATCCAATTCAACTCTTTTTCAAAATTTTCAAAACAAATCTATCTCTTTTCATTCAAAAATCTTTTCAACTAATCAATATCTTTTTCAAATCTCTATACTATCTTTTTCAAAAATCCAAATCTATCTTTTTCAAATATCTTTCATATCTCTTCAATTTTAAATTATATCTTTTCTTATCATACTTAAATTTTTCTTAAAAATCATATCTTTTATCTTATCTTCCCCCTATTTTCGAAAACCCACCCCTCTCTCCCTTTAAATATGGGTTCGGCCTCCCTCCCCTCCCATCCACCATTGCACCTAGCTCTCCTTCTCTCCCTCTCCTTTCTTTTCTTTTTGCTTGAGGACAAGTAAACCTCTAAGTTTGGTGTGCTTATCCGTGATCACTAAGATCATGGCTCCTAAAGGAAAACAACCCACTCCAAGAGGCAAGAAAGAAAGCGTTCCAAAACCACTTTGGAATCAAGGGAAGTTCTTAACTAAAGAACATTCAGACCATTATTACAAAATAATGGGTCTAAGATCAGTGATCCCGGAAGTTAGATTCGATCTGAAAGAAGACGAATATCCGGAGATCCAGGAGCAAATTCGAATCAGGAACTGGGAGATCCTAGCTAATCCTGAAATGAAAGTGGGAAGGAATATGGTCCATGAGTTCTATGCTAATATGTGGCATACAGACAGGCAAAGACTATCTGGATCTGCTATCTATGACTATCGGACCTTGGTCAGAGGAAAGATTGTTCATACCCACCCTGACAAGATCAGGGAGATCTTAAAGCTACCTCAGCTGAAAGATGATCCAGACTCCTTCAATAGGAGAATAATGAGAACAGACAAGGGCCTGGATAAGATTCTAGAGGATATATGTATCCCTGGAGCCAGGTGGACCACCAGCACGAAGGGTGTCCCAAATCAACTCAAAAGAGAAGATCCCAAACCAGTCGCCAGAGGATGGCTGGACTTCATTGGGCATTCTCTGCTGCCCACTAGCAACCGTTCTGAAGTTACTATTAGAAGAGCAGTGATGATCCATTGCATCATGATGGGAAAAGAAGTGGAAGTTCATCAACTGATTTCAACTGAATTCTACAAAATTGCAAACAAAAATTCCAAAGATGCCAGGTTGGCTTATCCAAGCTTGATTTCTATGCTCTGCAAGGATGCTGGAGTAAGGATGGGAATAACTGAGTATATCTCAGTTGAGCGGCCAATCACCAAAGCATCAATGGAAAAACAAGCACAGGACGACCCCATCAAGAAGAAAGCACAGGAATTTCTTCCAGAAATCCCTCAATCTGAATACTAGGAGTATCTTGAAACATCCATTACCAAGATGCAAGAAGCTATGGAACAAATACAGAAAGAACAGAAGGAACAAAGTAGCATTCTTTGCTATTTGCTTAAAGAACAAGAGGAGCAAGGGCGTGATCTAAGGGAATTGAAGCGCCAGAAATTATCTCTTGAAGGACCAAGCACCCCGCAGATTAGAGGAACATCCACTTCCCAGAACAAAGGTTGTTAAATTCTAATTTTTGCTTTAACTCTGTGATAGTTGTCATTATAGAAGTTTACCTTAGAAAGTAGATATAAGTAGTAGTAATTAGCATACCTATTTTGATTTTAATTTTAATTAAGTTATAATTTATTTTTCTCATCATCAGCAAACATGAATAAAATAGTAGATCTTTAGAATAAGAGGCAATAAATTTCGAGTTTTTAACAAGAAAAATTCTAATTATTTACATGTGGTGGCAATGCTTTTTGTCTTCTGAATGAATGCTTGAACAGTGCATATGTCTTTTGAATTTGATGTTTAAGACTGTTAAATATGTTGGCTCTTGAAAGAATGATGAACATGAGACATGTTATTGATAATCTAAAAAATCATAAAAATGATTCTTGAAGCAAGAAAAAGCAGCAAAGAACAAAGCTTGCAGAAAAAAAAAATTAGCGAAAAAAAAGAGAAAAAGCAAGCAGAAAAAGCCAAAGCTCTTAAAACTAAGAGGCAAGAGCAAAAAGCCAATAGCCCTTAAAACCAAAAGGCAAGGGTAAATAAAAAGGATCCTAAGACTTTGAGCATCAGTGGATAGGAGGGCCTAAAGGAATAAAATCCTGGCATAAGCGGCTAAACCAAGCTGTCCCTAACCATGTGCTTGTGGCGTGAAGGTGTCAAGTGAAAACTTGAGACTGAGCGGTTAAAGTCAAGGTCCAAAGTAAAAGAAGAGTGTGCTTAAGAACCCTGGACACCTCTAATTGGGGACTTTAGCAAAGCTGAGTCACAATCTAAAAAGGTTCACCCAATTATGTGTCTGTGGCATTTATGTATCCGGTGGTAATACTGGAAAACAAAGTGCTTAGGGCCACGGCCAAGACTCATAAAGTAGCTGTGTTCAAGAATCATCATACTGCAATAGGAGAATCAATAACACTATCTGAATTTTAAGTTCCTATAGATGCCAATCACTCTGAGCTTCAATGGATAAAGTGAGGTGCCAAAACTGTTCGGAAGCAAAAAGCTACTAGTCCCGCTCATCTAATTAGAATCTGAGCTTCACTCAAAAACTCTGAGACATTATTTCTTCTTGACTTATTAATATTCTATTTTATTTATCTAGTTGCTTGAGGACAAGCAACAGTTTAAGTTTGGTGTTGTGATGAGCAGATATTTTATACGCTTTTTGGGGTTAATTTCATATAGTTTTTAGTGTGTTTTAGTTAGTTTTTAGTTTATTTTCAGTAGTTTCTAGGCAAAATTCATATTTCTGGACTTTACTATGAGTTTGTGTGTTTTTCTGTGATTTCAAATATTTTCTGGCTGAAATTGAGGGAGCTGAGCAAAAATTTGATTCAGGCTGAAAAAGGACTGCTGATGCTGTTGGATTCTGACCTCCCTGCACTCAAAGTAGATTTTCTGGAGCTACAGAACTCCAAATGGCGCGCTTCTAATTGCGTTGGAAAGTAGACATCCAGGGCTTTCCAACAATATATAATAGTCCATACTTTGCTCAAGAATAGACGACGTAAACTGGCGTTCAACGCCAGTTCCATGTTGCTGTCTGGCGTCCAGCGCCAAAAACAAGTTACAAGTTGGAGTTCAACGCCAGAAAAGGATCCAAAGCTGGCGTTGAACGCTCAAAACAGCCCTATGCACGTGATTAGCTTAAGTCTCAGCCCCAGCACACACTAAGTGGGCCCCAGAAGTGGATTTCTGCACCATCTATCATAGTTTACTCATTTTCTGTAAACCTAGGTTACTAGTTTAGTATTTAAACAACTTTTAGAGATTTATTTTGTATCTCATGACATTTTAGATCTGAACTTTGTACCTTTTGACGGCATGAGTCTCTAAACTCCATTGTTGGGGGTGAGGAGCTCTGCTGTGTCTCAATGAATTAATGCAAGTATTTATGTTTTCCATTCAAACATGTGTGTTCCTATCTAAGATATTCATTCGCACTTCAATATGAATGTGATGAACGTGACAATCATCATCATTCCTCCACGAACGCGTGCCTGACAACCACTTACGTTCCACCATAGAATGAATGAATATCTCTTAGATCTCTTAATCAGAATCTTCGTGGTATAAGCTAGACTGATGGCAGCATTCAAGAGAATCCGGAAAGTCTAAACCTTGTCTGTGGTATTCCGAGTAGGATTCAGGGATTGAATGACTGTGACGAGCTTCAAACTCGCGAGTGTTGGGCGTAGTGACAAACGCAAAAGGATCAATGGATCCTATTCTGACATGATCGAGAACCTGCAGATGATTAGCCATGCGGTGACAGCGCACCTGGACCTTTTTCACTGAAAGGACGGATGGTAGCCATTGACAACGGTGATCCACCAACACACAGCTTGCCATAGGAGGAACCTTGCGTGCGTGAAGAAGAAGACAGGGAGAAAGTAGAGATTCAGAAGACAAAGCATCTCCAAAACTCCAACATATTCTCCATTGCTGCATACCAAGTATTTATTTTATGTTCCCTTGTTCATTTGCAAGACAACTGATAATTATAATTGACCTCCTAACTGAGATTTACAAGATAACCAGAGATTGCTTAAAACCAACAATCTCCGTGGGATTCGACCCTTACTCACGTAAGGTATTACTTGGACGACCCAGTGCACTTGCTGGTTAGTGGTACGAGTTGTAAAAAGTATGATTTACAATTCGTGCACCAATACCACTTGTTGGAATAAATTAATTTTATTAATCCAGATCATCCATATCGAATCATCAAAAATATAACATAAAATAATGCGGAAGCGTACCTGAATTCATAAATATGAATCATACGATCGGAAGAGTTTGGATCTTGTGGTTCTTTCAATCTTCCTCAACCAAAGCCTTCTGTATTCTTAGGTGGCTGAACTGCAACTCTTTTGATGGAGAAAGAGTAACAAAGGCGGCTTTGGTATATTGGGGACCGAAACCCTGAAGGTCTATTTATATTTGAGCATGGCACCCATTAAACCCTTAAGCCCAAATAAAATAGTATCTAAAGCCCAAAAGATAATATATCTAAAATCCAAAAAGATAATTATCTAAGGAACAAAAGATAATATCTGGTTTTATTCTCATTTAATTCCAAATCAAAAGTAATAATGACTTATTCAATTAGCATTTATAACAATAAATGAGATCATCATTATATAAGTCATTTAATTTGAAATAGCATAATTTGTGATTACAATTAATATATGTATTGCCCACAAATAAATTAGGAAATTAAAATAATTTCCTAACAGCAAGAAGATAGCAGATGCTAAACTCGCGAAAGATTTTCAGGCAGTGTTGAAAAAATTTCAGAAGGCACAGCGTCCTGCGGTAGAGAGGGAAACTGCTTACACCGAACCCCATTTGTTCCACAAGCTGCTCCATTCAGGTGACTAATCAACCATTAGTGAAATCTAACAGTGGAAGACTGTGTTTATTTGTGTGGCGTAATGCTTATGTTGATACGATTTATATATTGAACTCATTCTTAAAGAAGAATATGTTACTGTTGATTATTAATTTTGCTTCTCTACTGGCTGTCATCTATGCACATAACACTTATTATTTAGGATTTTCTTTTTGCAATTGCAGCTATACAGCTAATGAAGCAGATGCTAATTCTGGTAAGACTCCAGAACAGTGTGCCCTTCTTGTGGAATTCAAAAGGTAATTTTTGTATATCAGATTACTTCTTAAATGTAACCTATTTGTCGTCGAAAATTATGCTATAATCACGTTGATGCTAAAATGCTTCTTTTTTCTTTATTATTTTCCTAAGTAAAGATACGTTGTAAGAATTTAATTATTTCAAAATTCTAATCTATACTTAATTGAAACACATTGCATTTCAATGATAATATAATGAATGCCCAAGCTACCAAATGGAAGTACTAACTTGTTATAACATTTTTTATTTTAGGGTTGAAGGTATTAGCAAATTCTTTTAGGGACTAATATTGAATTCCAATTTTGTCATTGACCAAAATGTATTTTGACAATTTTAGATTTGACCTGATGTAATATTTAGTATCTCATCTATTACATTATCTTACTGCTGGCAGGAGGTCTTGTTTTTAGATAATGAGATTGTCTTCAATGAGACTATCATTGAAGAAAGAGAGCATGGCATTCAAGCAATTCAGCAGCAAATTGGTGAAGTAAATGAAATTTTTAAAGACCTTGCTGTGCTTGTGCATGAACAAGGAACTATGATTGGTTTAGTTGTTATTTAGTTGCTAAATGTGTTTGTTAGTTTGTTTGGTTTTAAGATTGTATTTGTTAGACATTTTTAAGTGTGTTTGTTTTATGTTTATTTGTGTGTTTATTTTATGTTTAGTTATTAGAATGGATTGAAAATGTAATGAATTTGGATGTAATGTACCTTGTTATTTCAGTTTATTGACTATTTTAAACTTCTAGTTATTGTGATTCTTATTTTGTTAATCAGGAATTAAAAACCGAAAAAACTGACCGAACCAAATCGCTATTGGTTCGATTCGGTTCGGTTCGGTTGTAAAAGCAGCAAATCGAACGGTTGTGTATTTATAGGAACCGAACATATTGGTTCGGTTGATTTTTGGTCCAAAACCAAACCAAACCGAACTGATAACACCCCTAAACACAGGAAAACTAAAAGCATACCAAACCAAAACAGAAAACGGAAGAGAAAAGAAGAGAATTTTCTGTGTGTTATGTTTTAGAGCATTACGATTTTTAACATTTAACACTTAGTCATAAAAACAAAAGGGAATAACAAATTTCTAACTTCTTTTAATTACTACTGTTTGCAATTTATTCAAAAAAAAGAAGGTTTTCACAGTGCCACACTTGTTTGTTTAAAATTCGTGATCATACTAATAAAAGAATTTTTGGATAAAAAAATCTCAATAATAAAGAAAAGAAAACACATATGTTGTGGGAAAAGAAAATCAATTTAGGTCCGGTCAATTGCTTGAGTTTTCTTTTTCTTATTATTCCTTTTATCAGAAAATATAGTTGATATTGTGCTAAAAATGAAAAAATATAATAAATTTATAGCACTCGATTTTCATATCCAAAGAGCCATTACTTCAGATTTGATTTGAACAAAGGATGATATACGTATTTTTTTTCTTTTATTAATTCTAGTTGGGTATAGAAACAGAACAATAGGTTGCCAATCGTAATTGATTGAGTCAGCTATGGTAAAAAATATTTAATTCACATAGAGTATAGCTTTCTCACCAAACTTTAACCAAATTATAAAAATCCGAGAGGCAAGAAATATGGATAATATCTACTCTTACAATTTCCATCAAGCAACCTATCAACACTAGCTATCTATGTATCTATGCATCTATATTACAATTGTAATCGCTATATGTGCTTCAGATGTTATCAGTTTTTTTTTTTTATGTTTCGAATTTCTTTTTCTTTTTTCTTTATAATCCTGCTTTCAGTATATGATTAAATAATTTATTTTGATAGAAAAATGTCAACCCGTACTATTATTCTTTTAAGAGTAAACCATCAACTTTTTGTAAAAAAAGTCAATTTTCTAGCAAAATAATTTCAGAAAGAAAAAAGAAAGAAATGACATAATTTTCTAAAAATTCATTCAGTATGACAAAGTATATTGTTCTTTTTATTTACACAAGTAACTATGTATTTGATTTAAATTTTATCAATAACATTCAAATTATTTAAAAAGTGTATATAAAAGATCCAGATAAAATAAATAATTGATTGAAAACCATGATACTTAGTTTCAATTGAATTACAAACTAATTTATATATTAGAACAAATAACCAAATTCACATAAGTTAGGTCACGATAAAAAAGATGAATGAAATCAGTAAAAAAAAATTTGACTACAACTAACTTAGGTCACAGAAACTACGACGATAACAAAGTGGTGGTTGACCTCGACAGCAATAGGAGAGAGGTTGCAGTTGAGTTTTTCGATTGTTGTTTCGTGAAGGAAAAAATGAGGAGAAAAAAAATACAAGGACTAGAAAGATGAACTTCAACGGCGACTCAGCTACGACGACGGCGACGAAGTGGCTGTCCTGGCATTGGCGATGCAGAGGCTGCAACGAACTCTTGGAAGAAGAATGAGAAGATGAAGGAGTGAGAGTTGCTAATATTGAAGCCATGATTTGTATAAAGGGTAAATTAGAATTAATGAATTAGAATGGGATATTTTAGATATAAAATATTATTAAAATTTCATTTTCCGTCCTCAAAAATTTTAGTTCCAGTATCTTTATTTTTTGGAGGTATTAAAATACTAAAATTTTAAAGATAAAAACAAAAATTTTAATACCAATCTCTAAGTCAATAAATATAATACTAAATCTAGGTCCCCTAATTTTCGTCTAAATATCTCCAAATAAATACTACCATTATAATTGAAAACTTAGTTTAAGTGACACATGATCTGTTTTTCAAATAGCCACATCCGAATTTAAATTTGGATGAAGTAAGAAGTGGAATAAGAATACATTTAAAGAATTAATTTAGTGTGTATAAGTATACAGTGTGAGTGTGCTGTGTAATAAGACAAAAAAAAAAGTATAATCATGTTAACAAATTAAATTAAAAAAATTGAATTACATGTATTATAAATAATTTTCTTGATAAAAAAATTGATTTAAATATGCCTCACACTTATTATAAATTAAAAATATAAAATTAGTAATATATATTAGTAGCTAGTAGCAACTGAAAACATGAGGCTCAGAAACTGTCACTTACCTCACCCTTCCATTTCCACTTTCTCTTCCTCTTTCTCTATCTGAAAAATGCAACTCCTTCATGCTCCATCTTCTTCTTCTTCACCATACCTTAACCTTTCATTCCGATCCTCAAAACCACAACACTTAACATCGGGTATCCACTTCAACTTTCTCTCATTATTTCCTTTCTCTTTACTAACAATTCTCATTATTTTTTTATGTCTTTGTTGTTGCAGGTTCGTTTTCACATCTGAAGTCTTCACCTTTGTTTGCCATTCATTTAACTCTTCAGTCCCAAAGGAACCAAAGTTCATTATGGAGATATCACAAAAGGGCCATCTGTTGTTCTGGTGCTACCAGAGCTACTTCTGTTGAAGGTAATTTTTTGTTTTTATATGTTTTTTTTTCCTTGATGCTAATTTCCAACTCATGGGCATCAACTGTTTGTTAAAAAGGTTTGGAATTTACTGCAAGTTTTGTTGATGAAGAAGCCAAGGGAATTGCTAGTGTCAATTACGGTTTTTATGCCTGTATGAATGTAAATATAGTGCTTGAACAAACTTGAACTTATGAGGCCTGTGATAGGGGTTGTAGAATCTTAACTGGATTGGTAAATGTGCAGAGCTTGAAATGAAATGTTTATGGAAAGCCAAATCGGCTTGCCTTTCTTGGAATTTATGAATCATGGTTGAAACTTGACAAGGTTCTTGGTTTCATGCATGCATCATTTGAAGAATTTTCCAAAGCTTTTGGCCTTGGTTCAGAATTTGAAAGTGTTGTTTACAGTTTAATGTCTTAAGTTGTTCAGCCACCAGAAAACAAAGAAATGATTTATTGGACTACATGCGTTTACTTCATGCCTTTGTTAACTAAATTTCGTGTTTAAATGTTATTTTGATTTCACTTAGTCCTTATCTGCACTGTGCAGTAGGCTCTTCTTCGGTATCAACTGGAACACCGGAGGATGATGTGTTGAAAGCCTTGTCTCAGATTATTGATCCAGACTTTGGAACGGATATTGTTACATGCGGATTTGTCAAAGATCTCCAGATCGATAAAGCTCTTGGAGAGGTCTTAAAACCACAGGCCTAAAACTTTTCTGCAATGTACTTTTAAATGATGATGTTCTTACTAAATTACTTTTGCTTCGAATCTCAGGTATCTTTTCGGTTAGAGCTCACTACTCCGGCATGTCCAATCAAGGACATGGTAAATGACACAATTGCCATTGTTTGAGCTACAGCTGATGTAGGTTAGAGTGGTGGACTTTTTTTCTGTAAAACTCATTAAATACTAATAAAAATAAACGAATTCGCGTGAATTTCCATTGTAAAAGAAAAAAAAAGTAACACGTTTCCTACCTGATTTTGTCTCATTCTCTTTCCCTAAATGTGATGTTAAAGTCTGGTCTCTTTTAGGGACTAATTGATTGTATATTTATGGCAGTTTGAGGAGAAAGCAAACGAAGTGGTGACGAATCTCCCTTGGGTAAAAAATGTAAAAGTCACAATGTCCGCACAGCCAGCAAGACCTCTATTTGCAGAGCAACTTCCCGCAGGTCTACAGACAATTTCAAGTATTGTGGCTGTGTCCAGTTGCAAGGTTGATCTTTTTGGAAGGTTTTTTCTTCATCATATGTTGGTCTTGTTATATTATTTGCCATAGTTGAGGTTTTTTCTTCTCAACCTTTTTCCTTCAATTTTCTTTTTGTAATTCTTCACGTTTGGTTTAACATATGACACCTGAAACTTTTCCTTTCTTTTTAAACATATGAGTATTGTTTCTATTGAATGTATCTGAAGAAATTTAAAAAAAATACTACCAAGTACCAATTATACTGTTTCAAATAGGTTTGAAGCTGAACTTTAGTTAGTTAGAAGTATGATTGAATCTATTCACTTTTGGTTCGCATCAGTAATACCTTTCATGTCAAAATTTGTAGGGAGGAGTTGGCAAATCAACTGTAGCTGTAAACCTTGCTTACACTTTGGCTGATATGGGTGCTAGAGTTGGTATATTTGATGCTGATGTTTATGGTCCAAGCTTACCAACAATGGTCTCTCCTGAAAACCGATTGCTAGAAATGGTAATATATGATGAATCAATTGGTTTGGTTGTTAGTATAGTTTGACTGATTTATTGCGCACATAATTGTTGAGCATTTTGCTGCAGAATCCGGAGAAGAGGACCATAATTCCAACTGAATACTTGGGGGTGAAGCTGGTCTCTTTCGGATTTGCTGGACAAGGACGTGCGATAATGCGTGGCCCAATGGTTTCTGGAGTCATTAACCAACTTTTGACTACTACGGAGTGGTATACATTTCTAAAAGGCAGAAAACAAATTCTGCTAAACATTAAATGAGTTCTGCTTGATTTGTGATATTAATTTTTGTACAATATAGGGGCGAGCTCGATTACCTTATTATTGACATGCCTCCTGGAACTGGAGATATTCAACTCACTTTATGCCAGGTTCTGCTCTAGACTAAGATATTCTTTGTTATATTTCATTCTCTTATCAGTAGATTGATTCTTCCATCTAATTTTATGTTGCATTGCATTGCTCATGGCTTACACCGAACCGGCTTGAAGCTGGTTTGATTGTAGATCGAGTTGACATTTGAGCCAGCTTGATCTTTGGGCTGAAATCCGACCAGCCCAACGATGTTTGACTTATGAAGCTTGTATAGTGTATATCCCCATAGTTATTTGCCAAAATATGTGTGATTTCCAATCATCATTTGATTTGACTTTGGTCGTATCACTCCAGATAGTTCCATTAACTGCTGCTGTAATTGTTACCACTCCTCAAAAGCTGTCATTCATTGATGTTGCAAAAGGAGTTCGGATGTTTTCAAAGCTAAAGGTGATATTTCTATCACTCAATGGCGTAACTGTTCCAATTTGTTATTTTCTTACTCATGCTTGAAACTGATTGTTTTAAATTTAAAAAATGCGATACTAACATGTATATTTTGTATGTTTACAAATAAGGTGCCTTGCGTTGCTGTTGTGGAAAACATGTGTCATTTTGATGCTGATGGAAAGCGATATTACCCGTTTGGTAGAGGTTCAGGTTCTCAGGCACGGACAACGTTATTTAATTGTTTATCCTTTATTTGTTTCAATATAGAACATTAAAAATTACCTTTTGTATGTGGCACATATTGATGGTTTGGTCATATATGCAGGTTGTTCAGCAGTTTGGAATACCTCATCTGTTTGATATGCCTATTAGACCAACTGTATGTCTCATGTTACGCCATTGTTCACTCTTGAAATTATTCTTCTCTGCATCTGCATGATAAATTGTGTTATTATGCCTACTGCTGCTACTTTTCAACAAGTTCTGTTGTGGTACAAGTGTAATCAGAATAAACATACCAAGACCATGTTAAACTTTTATAATGAATATCTACCTTATCTTGACTTTGATATTTCTTTATATTCTAAGATATGGTATTGATATTACTGATAATGATATATTAGACATGGTATATTGTTTACTGCAAACTAAGGCTGTTTATTACAATAATGACTGTAACAGCTTTCTGCTTCTGGAGATAGTGGAATGCCCGAAGTGGTGGCTGATCCTCAAGGCGAAGCGTCCAAGATATTCCAAGATCTAGGAGTGTGTGTAGTGCAGCAATGTGCTAAGATACGCCAACAAGGTATTATATTACTCCTTTTTAATAATTGAAGACTGAAAATGTATCTTATAGAACCTGTTAATTACAAGATACCAAAGCCATTCTTCGCTTGTCTATAGTATAACAACAACTACTAAGTCTTGTTCACTTGTATATAACTGGCTCTAAGTTCACTGATCCGTTTGTGGTAGTTGAAATGTTTAATACCTTTTATGATACTAGACAACGTTATAGAGCATATAAATGCAAATTTTTGTGACTCCCAACACTTGCTTTTGATGATTTTCGCAGAAACATTATGCACTTTTCGCTTTAAGCATGAGTGAACATAATGCATTTATTTTTGGAAACTTGACATAAACCAACCCTGTTTGATATGGTGCAGTTAAAATAGTTTGTGTGAGGTATCTGTGTTAGAGCATTTCAAAAAGTTGTTGGTTAAGTATGATATGTAGGAACTTTTAGATATAAATATGATATATATATTTGAGTGGCAAGATTGCCTTTATATTTTTAAATTCTGATTAAGCATTTCTACTTTCTCTTAGCTGAAAACATTATATTTTGAATTCAGTTTCAACAGCTGTCACCTATGATGGATCAATCAAGGCAATCAAAGTGAAGGTACCAGATTCAGATGAGGAATTCTTCCTGCATCCTGCGACGGTGAGACGGAACGACCGATCTGCTCAGAGTGTGGTATGTGGATATTTAAGAGTTTTGTTTGATTCAAAGATTAAAATTGAGTTACAGTTAACAATGCATAACTTGGATTCTGTATTGTTAACATTAGTATGCATGATGATGATGCATAAAGTCAGAAAGAATGAAAACAAAATATGGTTATAAAGCAAATAAAATTTAGAGCAGTTTACTTCTTTATGCTTATGTGGCATTTTTGCCACAACAATTCGGTTAGTAAAAGCTATTTCCTTTTGACCTGCAAAGTCAAGAGAAAAGTTCAAAACGGAAGCTTATACATATATATGAGCTGATCTTGAATTCAAAGAGATTAGTTATTGGGACTAGATAGTTGTTACAGAAAGTCAACACCAGCTACATTGAATACCTGATAATTAAGCTATAAAGCAGACAAAAAATGTTGCTTTCTTAGAAGAAAAGTCAACACCATTACTACACTCATGTTGCATGGTTTGCAAGTCATTTCAATTTTGGTATGCAATGATTGCAGGATGAATGGACTGGGGAGCAGAAACTGCAATACACCGATGTTCCTGAAGATATTGAACCCGAAGAAATTCGACCAATGGGAAACTACGCTGTTTCAATAACTTGGCCTGATGGATTTAGTCAGGTGATATAAATGTTAGAATTGAAAATAAAAAGATAGCTTTGAACTATATACTGTTAACATATCAGTTGTTAAGGCTTTGACTCTGCATTTTGCTGGTTAATTTGGTAACTAGAGCCTTTAATTCCTGGCTTATGCACAAGAATTTGTCCACTAATTTGGTGTATCAAAATTTATGTATCCATACATAAACTATGTCTAGATACGATGGAATTTATTTTGATACACCATGTTTATCTATTCAACAGTGGAAAACTAGGATTATGTAGCAACTAGCAACCAAACAGTTCTGAATACATACCACCATTCTTAATTATTTCATATGAAGCAATTATGTTCCGTTATTAATTTTTTGACTCCTGCATTGTGAATGCAGATTGCGCCATATGATCAGCTGCAGACAATCGAACGGCTAGTCGACATTGTTTCGCCAACTGTACATGCATGATAATATTGGCCATTGAAAACATCACAAGGATTGCATTAATGTGCTTGTAATTGGTGGAGTTATGCATGTAATAGCCTCAATTTTCGTTCAATTCTCCTCCATATACTAGGCATATTGGTAGAGTTTGATAGATTATTCTGTAATTTAATAGCTTGGCCTTGAGGCTCACTAAACTCCTCAAGCTTTTTGTTACTTGTTCCACTGAGTAAAGCATTCATTTGCAAGTGACAGTTTACTCACTTTTTATATCGAAGTTGTAAGGCTAATACATAATAGAAGTTATAAATTAAATGGTAAGTAATGTCTTATTTTACAAATCTCTTCACTTTAGGATCTTTTTCCTTTTTCGTACTATTCTGACTTTCTAATAGAAAGTAAGCAATGAATTTCAGCTTCATATCCATCAAATATCTATTACATTTCTTTTACCTCCAAAAAATAACCGTATGTATGTGTAAACTAAAGAAAATTGAGTTTAATTTAAAGTTTTGATAAGAGTTTAAGTAGCAAACTTCTTAACAAAATTTGCTAGTGTCGTTTTTACACCAAGCGATTGGCATAAGTTTGAACATTTTGGTAAAGAGGATGAATGATAAAATGGAGTCAAGGTTCTAATTCTAAGCCCTTTTTACCGTTATACACTTCATGTTCCATGTTTCTCAGTCTTAAAATGAAAGAACCCCTCTAGCAAGCATGCTTTGTCAATATCATCTACTAAAGGCAATTATATTTGAGCATTTTGGAGATCTAATAAAGAGTACAGGTATTATTAGAAGTGTTCATGGGCCGGGAAAGGCCAATAGGTCTATTTTGATCCGACCCGAAGTGGTCCAAAATAAGTCGGGTTAAACCAGATCGATATAATATAAAATTAGTATATACAAATTTGTAACTATTATACACTAAAGTAATAAAATTTTACTTTTAAAAATTAAATTTAACAATTGTTATATCATATTTTAAAACAAAAATAATCCTGTACATATAAAAATACAATATAACATCATTAATTTTACTCTAAAAAATATATATATATATATATAGATCGGACTGGATGACTCAGCATAATTTGAATTCGATCCAAAAATAATACCAGATAAAAATGACAAATTAAAATTCGACAAAGTGCTTGTTTGGGCGCTATTATTTTGATAAAAAAATTCTTTTTTCAATAAAAAAAGATCTTTTTTTAGCGTATTTGGCAAATTTCTAATAGTAAAAATAAAACACTAGAAAAATAAAATTTTTTTTTGAGAAGCTGTAATTTACATCTTTTTTTAAAAGATTTTTTTCTTAAAAAAAAGATATTTTTCATGTAATAAATAAACAAAAAAGTACTTTTATATCATTATACCCAAACATAATTGATAAATAAAAAGATTTTTTTGTATGAAATACCCAAACATAAAATTACTTTTACTTTTTCATAAGATTTTTTTTAAAAAAATAACTCAAAATAAAATTTTTTCTTAAAAGTTCACTCAAACAAGCCCAAAATATACTTTGGATCCAGACCGAAAAAAAATTCTCTGTGTCTGGATCTTGAACACCCCTACAACACCGATTACTTCATAATTGTTCTTATTTATAAAAGAAATACAAATTTCAAAATGAACATTTTAAAATAGAAAAGAAGTATTTAACAAAGATCCGTAGGTCTTTATTAGGTGGTCACATCTGAACAGACATCCAAGTTGAGAGTGAAAAGGCATCAAGTGATGCATATATGGGATATGGCGAATGTAATGAATTAATTTGATTTTGATCAGTATCATAGACCACTCTACAATTTCTATTTTCTTTTTATCTATCTAGAGCTAGCTCTTTTACAGTTTTACTTGAATTTACATTCCAATAATTTATTGGGTATTCTTTTATTTTTTATTTTTTTGCTAGGTCAAAATTTATTGCAATTAATTGAAGTAACTCAAAGTTTTGAATTTTTATTTTATCATCTCGCATCTTTAGTACCATTTTTGCATTTTCTTTTGATATTGACAATAACAAAGAATTTACCATTATAAATTCATGACAACTTTCACTATTAATTGCTTATGATAATTTTGTGCTGATTATAACGATGTATACTTTTCTAATTGTGCCATATATTTTGCTGCTAATGTACGTAATAATAACATTATTATCATGATATAGATGGTTTCCGAGGATTTTTTTATTTTAATATGGAAGAGGAGAGTGAGTTTTACGTTAATGTTACAAAAAATAGAGTTTTACAGTGTTATGGGGGCGCTGTTCTGAAAAAACACAATACGCAGAACACGTATTGTACTGACAATACGCAAACTGTGTATTTACAATACGTAAACTGCGTATTGTAATTTAATATTAAAATAATACAATACGCAGTCTGTGTATTGTCTTTATAAATTAAAAATAAATTGATTTGGCAATTCGCACTCTGCGAATTCTATAGCCCCCAGAAATTTGTAAAACACCATAACTTCCAATATTAAAGGATTACACCAATTTTTATCCAATATCCAAAAAAATTAACCGGTTTCCGATGTATAATATTTTATTGTATTTTTTACTTTAACTAAAAAAAAATATTGAATACTATCGGATTTATCGACGGATTTAGCGAGCATCGTAATTAGCGAATTTAGCGACGAATTTTTTTACGGTTACAAGTGTAAATTCGTCGCCAAAAAAATTATTGTTGGATTCCATAATCCATCTCTAATTCCGACGGTAACAAGGGGCGCGGAAATTTATTTTATACGCGCTAATTCTATCGAGGGATTTGCCGTTAAAAATTTCCGACGGTAATGTGAATTAATAAAACATGGCATTTTGGACAATTACCAGTGCATTACCGTCGTAATTATCCACTGATAAATTCGACGGTAAAATTGAATGAAATTCAAATTCAGAAATCCTTCCCCCTCATTTCTGCATGCAACTTCACCCTCTCCTCTCTCCTTCTCTCTCACCTTGGTTCTCCCTCTCCTCTCCCTTTCTCACCAGAGATCCAGACGTTGCCGTCACTGCTGCCTTGTGAGTCGCTGTCGTTGCCAGGTTCTGTGGGTCACCGTCGCTACCTCGGGTTCCATCGCCGTCGCTACTGCCTCGCCGTTGCTGGTGTCGCCTCGTGGGTCGCCGTCATTGCCGAGTTCCGTGAGTCATTGTCGCTGCCTTAGGTTCCATCATCGCTGTTGCCTCGCCATTGTTGTTGTTGCCTCGCCGTCGCTGCTACCACGTTGCGGGTTGCTGTCGCTGCTGGGTTCCAACTGTCGTTGCCTCGGGCTCCTCCTTTAGATTAGTATGAATCCCATTCTTCAATTTGTTAAGTTTTAGGTTTAGTTTTTTTTTATTTTCTTGAATTTTATTGTATTTTATATGTATTTTATTAATTTTGTATTTGATTTTTTATTTTAAAATGTAAATCTGCTTAAAATTTTACTTTTTTAATTTTTATTTTAAATTCTATTTTTTTTAATTTATTGATTAGGATATATCGGTTTTAAAACTGAAGTTTAAAATTTATAATTTTTTAAAAATTTGTGTTTAAAATTCGTGTTTTTATTTAGATTTATTAAGGTTAAATCAATCAATTTTGGTGGTTAGGGTTAACTTCATTTAGCAATTAGATTATTTTAGGTGAATTAGTTTTTATAGTTTAACTTAATATATTTTTATCAATTAGGTTCATTAGATTACTTAAGTTAAATAACTTTTTGAATTAGTTTCACCTAGGAAATTTAATAAGTCGTCTTTTTTATTAGGACTGTTATTTTTATTTTAGATTCATTGGAGTTTGTTTCTTTTGTAGTTTTCACAATTATATTTTGTGGGTTGTTCGTGCAGTGCTCATGTTAGTTCTCTATCTCTGAATATAATGAATTGTTTAAGTTTTATGTCGGACTTACTTTTCCTAGGATAGAATTTTAGGATGGAAGTGAGAGAAGGTTGCCTAGTGGCACTTTTTCGTAACCCTTGTTTGTTGAAAAATTGCGGAGTAATAAGAGGTTGCGCACTAGAACGATTAGGAATTGATATTTGCTTGAATGCGTGTTTGTTTTAATTAATGCTTGCAACTGTTTTTATTGTGAAAATTTTATAATTTTTTTTGTTGAGGTCTCTGAATTAAGGAAAAACTCTACTGATTTTTCTTTAAAACCCTCATTTGGTTTGTAAAATATATATAAATTTGGAGAAAACTTCTAATTATAGATGAAATTCTCCCGAAATTTTTAAAAAATCTAAATATAATCAAATTTAAAGTTCATAGATTAGTTCAAATTTGATTTAAACTACTAAAGATAAGAAATATATTCATAAATAAATTTGAACTAATTCTATCTAATTTTGTTAGAGGCGGTTTAGATTTAGAAAATTCTTCATATTTGCAAGTATTAGTATTTTATCTTGGGGTGTTTTTATAGTAGAATTTGAGTTGTAGATTATGAGTTGGAGTCACTAATCTTTGAAGTGTCTTTTGTGTATATGGTTTTGTGCACATATTTTTACTATTATATTATTTTCATGATTGGTGTTAATTAGTATGTTTTCTGCAGATATGATAACAGGCAGATGTGTCACGAAATTGACCTTGTGATCGAGGTAGAGGGAGGGTGTCTATTGGTATCCCTAGGACTTCTCATTCATCCTGTTCTACTCTGACTATTCCTAGGACGCCATAGGCAATGGGTGCACAAGATCAGCTGTTTATCATGGTCTCTAACCCAGCTATATGGCTCCTTCTACAGCGCCACCCCCGCCACCAAAAAGTCGTCCGGCTGCTTCACTAGAGTGGACTCCTCCACCACCTCCATCTGCTCAATAACCCACTACTTCGATGATGATGCCACATCCCGCGATAGACACCGCAGTGCCAGAATTTTCTCACGGATCCCAACCAGATGCCGTTTTATCACCATCCGTGATACATATGATGATTTGACCTGATGGTTTGACGACATAAGTGCTATTTTAATGTATTTTAAATGCAATCTATTTTTTTGATATTCTTATTTAACATATGTGTTTGCTAATCTTAAGTTTTTTATTAATAAGTTTGCGCCAAATAATAATACATGTATATAAGAGTGTACCAATGTCATTAAGCTGATGTACGACCACCTATGGCCGAGCTACCAGAAGATTCCTGCTGAGACCAGAGAACGATAGTTTTAGAAGTGGACAGTAAAAACTCAACATATTCAAACCTTAGCTAGTTTATGTTTTATATTTTATTTAATTATATGTTTAATTTCGATTAACTACTGTTAAATTTTTCTTTGTGCAGGAAAATTTATATGGGAGAAGACTCACGATGCGATGCTCAGGAAGATCTTTGACCATCGGATGGTTAGGTGGCTTCAACAGATGATGCAGGACGTACATGAGAGACGCGATCACCTCACTATTTGGCTCCGTCCGGATATTAAGAAGGTACTGTATGTCCATTGGGAGATTAATGACGGGTTCAGGAATCACCTTCTCACGAACAGAGCTAACAGGGTATCGGCCAGGTCGTCGAACTATACCGACGGGTCAGCGACTTTCATAAAGACAATGGCCATGCTGGTATATAACTTGTTTCCTTTTGTTATTTAGTTCATTTTGTCTTTGACATTTAACGTCATTATTACTTTATTTAACATATTGTTTCAATATGTGTAGTCTAAGTCGTTAGATTGTGATGGCAGAAACCTTCAAGTATACTCACACCTTGAAGGAGAACAAGGAGAGATTTGTTGATTAGTGGTCTACGGATCATTATGTGAGTAAACATAATGTGATATAAAGTTTTTAATTAACTATCGTCCTAATCATAACATTTGTTACATAAGAGTCCTACACGTAGAGATTGGAGGCCGCAAGCTAACAATCTTTGCACACTGGAGAGGACGGCAACAACTCCGCTAATTCAGTCGTCGATCTTGATATGGTTAGGTGTGAGACCGCATTTGAGCCGTACAAGAATTGCGTCTACTGGTTGGTCTGGGATCGTTCTTTGCCAACAATTTCCCCACCTCCACATTGAGGGCTTCATTCGCCTCTGCCACCAGCCCTGTTGAAGCTGAGGACAACGTCAATTTGAGGGAGCTAGTGCCGATTCTCATCCAAAGCCTTCAGTAGCAAGCTCAACAGCTGCAGCAATCTAAAGAGAGGTATAACGAGATACTTGCACGCGTGTCAGACACATATTCCATCAAGCTGGAGCTTAGGCAAGAGCTGGAACAGATTCAGCGAATATAACAACAGATGGTAGTGTACCATGAGCAGATGCTCGCTGGTGGCAGCAGCGCTGCTGGAGAGGCACCGACATCACCGTCTAGTCCGCCGCCTCAGCAGAACTATGGGATGACGACAACGACCACTATCAGGATCCATAGTGATTAGGGTTTTGTTTTAGACTATTCGATTGTATTTTATTTTTTTGACTTTTTATTCTATACGTATACTTGATCTTTAATAAAATCGTTATTTGGTTTCTATTATTTAGAATTTGACTAGTAATTATGTAAAAAAATTTAAAAATAAAAAAATTAAATTTGACTACTAATTGTGTTAAAAAAAATATTTTAAAAAAATGAATTTACTGTCGGATTTATCGGAAAAAAATCTGACGATAAATAGGCAAGAGACAATATAGTGTGACGCTGAAGTTGCTGGGAGAAATTTTTTGCCCGTAAACAAATAGTTTTTGGGCAAAAAATTCGCCGCAGAATCTGTCGGTATATCGTCAAATTGTTTTCGACAATAAATCTAACGGTAATATGTTTACCGGCAGATTATTTTTGTTATTCTGCTGGTAAATCCTACGGTATTTAACGTTTTTTTTTATAGTATTCTCACATTATTCAAACAGGTCGAGAACTGATTCATTATTGCAGATCAGAGCTTAATTTAAGAGTTTGTTATTAGCTAATAAGTTGTTGCATACACAAAATAGAATTTGAACCTCCAATATTTACTTAAGTAGATTAACGAACTAATATTTTATTGTATTTAATTAGATGTATTTGTGATTAGTAAAACAAAATAGAACTAATATTATTACAACGATCATGCGCATATATGTAATTAATTAGAAATTTATACATAATTTAGGACTATGTTACATTTGAAATTTATTTAAATTAGACATCTAGGATATATCTTTTAGATTATGGCTCAATAATTTGGTAGTTCATGAATGGAAATCACACAAATGAACAGATAATCTCTACATACAAGTGTTTTGCGATTACAAGCTTTACAAGTCTGAAGAAAACAAAACTCACTAAACGCGCTGCTTATGTTACATGCCTCTTTAACAGACTTTTAAATCAATTCAAATCAATTAACGCGCAAATATATAACTTTCATTTTTCAAAAGATATCGTTTCTTTTTTCGAGTTTCTTGCCAAATTTGTTGGATCTCCTTCGTGCGTTCTCTCTTTGCCTTTTCATTCGTTGTTTTACCTACGTTTATCACTGGTTTCTTCTTCGTCATTTACATGCATTTTCTCTCTCTATATTCTTGCTTCGTTTTTTTTTTCGATTTTTATGGTTTCTGAAATCAAGTTTTGAAATCGTTTTGAAAATAATGGAACTTTAGAAATACACCCAAACGATTACAGAAATACACCCAAATGGTTACAGAAAGGATTACAGAAATACACCCAAATGGTTATAGAAATACACCCAAAGGATTATAGAAATACACCCAAAACATGGGGGAGACAGTATATTTCTTCTTGAAATCTTTTAATGTTTTGCTGGTTAAAGATGAGGCACATGGCAGAGACAATCTAGAAAAAAAAACCTAGAAAAACAGTAAAACAGTACCTTGAATAATGTTTTTTCGTTTTTTCTGGTGATTTTTTATGGAGATTTGTATCTTTTCTTCTTGATTTCTTCTACTCTTCGCAAGGAGTTGGAACATTTCTGCAGAATTGTAGTTTGTTTCGAATGTCGCTTGAATCTTGACGGTTTGTGTTTTAATTGAGGAAGAAGAGGAAGAGTAAACGTGTTGTGGAAGGGTGATTAAGGCGCGTGCATTAGACGCTCGATTCTAAAAGAGTGGTGCGCATGTTTTTTTCTTGTACTTGGACCAACTTGTATAGCTTGTAAGCCAAAAAAACTTGTATGTGTAGCAGGCCTGAATGGTCAGAAAACTTTCAAACCCTATTCTTATCCAATTTGCATTAAACATCCTTAGCGAAAAACTACACTTATTAGTAATCATTTGGTGAAGGAAGTAGATACTATTAAAAGTGTCATACAATCTTCATTTCTTTAGTTAGCTTTTACGATTAAATTAGGTTAATATTATATATCAAAATCTATCCGATATATAATGTTATTAGATTATCTTTATTAATTAAATGTTCATACTAATTTGAATAACAATTATAATATTTGCATACTAAAAATCAGTTAATAAATTAATTATTTATATAAAATACATACTAAAATATAAAATATATTAAAATTAAAATGAGTTAAATAATATATATTTATATATAAATATATGATCACATATAATATTTTTTTTAGCCTAAATATTCTTATATTAAAGATACTAATTACGATAATAACTTTTTTAGTAAAATTATAGGCATATATCTTTTTATATGAGATTTCCTAAGAAATAAATTTTGTAATACCAATTTTTTATACTCAAAACTCGAATTTAAAATTAGTATTGAAAAAGCATCTATCATTCCAAATCTCCAATATATTAGGGATAGGTTGGTTCTTGCCTATACCTTTGATACAATGATATGACATACAGCAGCTTCTATTAGTTATCAAGCTTGAGCAAGCAAGTACTACCATTAATATATATATATATATATATATATGAAGTTCTTTTGGGTGAAAAAAGTATCTTCTGAATTTTAAAGGATCAGATAATAAAGGAAGTTAATAAAAAAATATAGGATTGGTTCACAAATAATAAAAAGTAACATTTGGATAAATTTGAAGAAAAATAACCTTATTATTTATCATATGTTACTGCTAAACATGTCAATTCGTAAATTTTTTAGAGATCATAGTCTTCTATTACGGCAGATATTTTTAGTTCTTGCAATTATAAATTGATCTATATAAATGTTGCTACCAGCAATAGTTGATGCCAGTTAATCGCAAAAATAATAGGAACACCATGGGAGATAGTTGCCAAAGAAGTAGGGAACACTTTTGACGTGTGGTTAGTAGTAAAGATAAAGCCTTTGCGATTGAAAAATTATAAGAAAAGTGCGATTTGAATGACTACCGGAAAATCCAGAGTGGGTCCGACTCGGCGGTGTTAGTGGCGGCGATGAGATATTGAATAGAAACTTCCGACAAACACCGATTTCGAAAGCAAAGGTATTGAATAGGGCTAACCGGGAGCTTGAACAGAAAAGCGAAGAAGGCGAAAGAAAATGCAATACCAACATCTCCTTCATGTAGCAGTTTTACGGTGTCTCTTCATAAAAATTGAGTGACCCAAAATCTAGGAAGGAAATATGAAAAAGATATTCTAGAGGAATTTTATGGACAATATGCTCAACACACCAAAGGAAATTGAAAGAAGTTTCGTAAACCCAATCATGAAGTATTTGAGTTCCAGTGAGTGTTGAGGATCTAGATTGGAGATACGAGTTGGAAATGGGTATCTGATAAAAAATTAGGAACAGGTACTAGCAACTTAAGTTTTTTTTTTTAATTATTATTATTATTATTATTATTATTATTATTATTATTATTATTATTATGGCTGTTTAAAACCCAAAACAAATAAATTATGTTTAGATTATTAAAATTTTTTAAAGCTCAAAAGTCACTCCGTCCATTAAACCAAATACCAACGTTTTCTTTCAAAAAAAAAAAAAATTTAATCAGTTATCGTGTCATCGGTTCAACCAAACCATAATGTATCAATTTATAATTAGAATAAGTATTGAATCACATGTAATTATGGATAATTTATATACAGATTCAATCTGAGCCACACATTAGAAATATTTTTATTTGATCCTTAAAGGATTAGATTATTCTTTTTCCATCAAGACATTCCCTATATATATATATATATAAAAGAAAATGTAATGATTATTTCCTCCCATTCTCATCATCATCCTGGTAGCGATGAATGCATGTAAAATTAAGTTCTAAGGTGATTTTTAAAAGTAGTGTTGCATGTTAAAATTGTTTGAGATTTTAATTGTTATATTAATTATGTCTTTGAGATTAACAAAAATGCAGTACATTAATCTTTAATCCATGTTTTGTTATCGGTATACTGATGTGGTTTGATGACGTGGACTATTAGTAATATATGTCACTTCATAATTTAGCTACGTATAATGATATGATAACAAGTCGAACAATGACACATAACATACTAACGTGGACGAATGTGTCATGTATCATAATATTATTTGGCCATGTATTAGCTTGTGTCATGTTTCAGACAACATTATTCGTCCACGTGTCATTCACTATGTTATCATTGTAGATATACTAAATTGGTCTTTAACTTTGCACTAAGTAAGTCATTTTAGTCCATAAAATTAAATGTCAATTAGTCCATTCACTATATTTTTTTTATTTTTTTAATTCAAAATTTTCAATATCTTTGGATGTACTAATTTCAATTCTATTTTTTCACATGTCGTTTAATTATAAGTGTTTTTATAAAATATTTTTAACATTTTAGTTTTAGTTATACAATTTTTTTACAATAATTTAACATTTATAAATTTTGTAACATATAAGTATGTTATTTTTAAAAAAATTATATCATTGATTAAATATTTTTTTATTTTCACCAAAAAACATGCGTGTTTTTAACCAGAAATCAATAATCAAAATACAAATTTTTTTTTTTAGTTTCTATGGAATACATGTTTTTTGGACTTAAAAAATATATTTTTAAATTAACCATATAATTCTTTTACTAAATAATATAATTATTGTTACGAGGCGTATCTTAAACTAGTTGTGTATAAATGTGTTAGATAAAAGAGGTCAAAAATAATTGTAAAAATGCTTGAAGTACCTTTATGTTAGTTCAAGATGACGGTTAGAGATACCTGTAAAAGATTTTGATATCTAAATTAGCAAGAGTTTAAGTTGATTTAATTGAGAATTGAATTGAAAAATATTTGAATTTGTTAAAATATTTATAGAAAGTAGTGATAACTTAGTCATCATTCAATTGATGATCTTATTCCAAGTGAGTGTGTGGTTTCCCTTATTACACAGGAAGCTATCTCACGTTGCTTAGTTATCACTATCAAAATTATTTTGATAAAAAAATTATATAATTAAAATTAAAATCTTAAAAATATTTATCAAAAATATTTATATTTAAAAATATGTAAAAAATATATTTAAAATTAGTGTATTTAAAAATATTAAAAATTTTGAATTTATAAAAAAAATAGAGAAAAATTAGGAAAGTGATTATTTTAGTGTACGACATTTAATTTCAGAAACTAAAATAAGTCATTTAATGTAAAATCAAAAATCAATTTAATGCATCTATAATGATGACATAATAAATAATATATAGACGAGTAATATTGTGACATCTGTCACAAATTAACACATAATAAAATAGTATTATGAATAACATATTCATATATATCAGCATGTCACGTATCACTAATCGACCTGTTATCATATTATTATATATGATTAAACTATAAAATAATACGTGTTACTAAAATTTATGTAATTAAACTATATCAACACACTATTAATAAAAAATAAATTAAAAATTAATATAATATATTTTTATTAATTTTAAAAATATAATTAATACAATTAAAATCTCATTAACGATTGTAATGCACGACATGAATCTTTGTTACGAGTTAAAAGATGTATTGTGTACATTCTTTTATTATAATACTATGCATGCATATAGCTGGCTATTGCCTATCATCATCCTTGTCCTAGTCATGTTACATAGATGGGATAAGCTCATTGAACATACATGGGTGTGAGGTACCGGTGACGGTGGTTGGTGAGATTTTTTCATAAATTGAAATAATTATTTTTTTTATAAAAAAAATACAAAATCCAAATGTTTAGTATATTTATTAAAATAAAAAATTTAAAATTTTTATTAATAATAATTTTAATTATGTTTTAGAGGGGAATGGATCCTCTCTATTTTTTTAACAATTGAGGGAGTAAAATGTGATCTCTTACCATTAATTTTATAAGTGGAACCAAAAATAAATATAAGAGAGAGAGTAATAAAAGGTTAGAGATCACACTTTACATTGTCAATTTTTTTTAACAATTGAAAAAATCCATTCCCTGCTTTAGAGTATATATGTTAAACACATGCTTTGATTTCATTAAATAATACATTTTAATTGAAGTTTTTAACAAATTTAATATGTTAGAAATCAAACTATTAAAAGTTTTTATATCGTTTAATTAATTATTTCTAAACAAGACCATTTTAACAAAAATCATAAATAAATTATATATAAAGAGTTGATCATAGAAATGGGATCTAAAAATGTGTGGTTGAAACCTATTTGAAGAGTTTGAACTATATTAGGAACCGGCCTATTAATGAGAAGAGATCCATCATCCATAATAGGAGATTTTTAAGGGACCACAGTGAAAGGCTAAATGTTGCATTCAATAGTAAAATAACATAATCAATAATAATAAGTATATAAAAAAAATCAGTTATTAAATTAATTATTGATATAAAATATATATTAAAATATAAAATATATATTAAAAATAATTAAATAATATATATTTATTTATACATAAATAAATTTATAATAACTGATTTTTAGTATACACAATCAATTTTTTTAACACAATAGGCATGCATTGCATATATATGGAGGACTATGCATTCTTCACACGCAATTTGGCTATCTATATCAAACCCACCCTTTTTCGCTTTATTGCTTTTAATTTTCCTAACTAACTTGCTGCTTTCCTTCAACTTCCTTGATGATGATTTTCATATATGTGTGACATATATTATTATTAGATAGTTACTGTTTTAATTTATGGTTTGATTATGACATTGTTCTTTATTTTGACTATATAAATCACAAGCTTTGTTGTATTCAATTGGTCCTAAACTTCTAATGCCTTTTCACTATGACGTTTAGAACATCTAATTGTTCCGGTAATAGTAAATTTCCCCCATTTAATTTCTGGGATAGGTTACACCCAATTTATACTCTTTACCATTAAAAATAAGTATTCATTTTAATATATTGATTATATAAAATGTTTTATATATTCCTCTAATAATAATTCAATTTTTTTGTACCATTCACACTGTTTATGAAAAATATAATTATTTTTTATATAAAAATACCTAATTGATTGTTTGTATAAAATATATTTATTGTTCTAACTACATAAATTGATTTCTATTTAATTTAGTATAACAATATATATATATATATATATATACTAAAACAAAAATACTTAAAAAACAATAGAAATCAGTTTGAATCAATCCAAATTTATCATTTTTTGTATTTATTAATTATTACTGGAATAAATTAATAATATTAAATGTAATAAGTATATAATAATTATTAAAATTATATATATAAAATTATAAATATTAAATTAAATAAAATAATTTTAAATTATTGCCTCCCTAACATTACTTCTATATAAATTGGTTTTGCAGTGAACGAATGTGAATGGAAAATACATACATATATGGGTAAGTGTGTGGACTGTGGAGGAGTGGAAAGTGATATGCGAGTTAAAAGGAAGAAGAAAAAAAATATATTGATCAATCCGAGAAAAGCTAGAAGATAGAATCTTAATTCTTATAAAGAACAGAGACGTGAATCTTTTTTCAATATATATTAATTCTAGAAAAAAGTTTGGTAACCAAAATTTTCAATTATAATTAGCCAAAATTTTTTATAATGTACTTTATTTATATTATTTAATAACAATTTTATTTTTTATCTCACTCACTTATCATTTCACTTATTATATTTTTATTAATTTTATTTATTAATGATATTAATTATAATATCGTATCTTTTACTATTAAACATTCTTATAATCAATACTTAATATTTTTTTTTATGATTTGATTTTTATATTTAAGAATATAATAAAGACTAATAATAATAATAAATAACAGTAATAATAATATCAATTATATTCAATAATTATAATTGATTTTTGCTCTCCTCCTTAGCCTAATGGAGATATGATCAATTACATTCAATAATTATAATTGATCCTTATCATAAACGCTCTCGTTTTTTATTATTATTATTATCATTACCATTCTTTATTATTAATCATTTTCTATTCCCTTTTATCATGATTTAATAGAGATATAAAACATGAAAACTACCCTCTAATATATACCTTCTGTTAATTCAATTATGTTTATTCAAAAATCACAAGAATAATACAATTGCAAGCACATAGTGTATAAGTCAGAAAATTTTACAAGAAATCATCTTTATCATTGCAAATAGTATGACATTTGAATTCGACCTTAATACGGTACCTATAGTAGGAGGTACAGAAGAATTTGAATAACAGACAGACTCACCCGACGAGATTGTTGTCAGTCAACTAATTTTTGAGAATATGGAAAACCACACTAGTTTTAATGAGGTATAGTAATAAACTGATTTAATTTTTTTTGTTTTTATGTGTATTTATAATTATATTGTACTAACTAAGTTCATACATATAACATTCGTACGTTCATATACACAATATCCATAATTACATACAACTAACATCTAAAAATTAAATTCATGTTTATTAGATATTACATCTATACACATATCATTTTTTAGTTATTGCATAAGTAACTATAAAGTTAACACAGATATTTTAAAATTTTATCATAATTGAATTTAAAAAAATGTTAAATTCTTAAATTAATTTTTTCAGTTAATAAATTTACCCATAACATCCATAAATTCATACACATAACATCTATAATTTCATATTAACAGCATCCATAATTTTGTACTCATAATATTCATCCATATTCATAATTTCATACATATGATGTCTATAATTAATAAATTTTTATAATTAATATTATCAAATTTTAAACTATACGTCTTATTGTATTTTTCAAATTATCTTATATGTGTATTAATAGGTCATAATTTTAATTATTTTAATATTTTTATTTAATATTCATATATATGCTTATTTATTGATTTTAATATGACGAGTTAATAATTATTTTTAAATTTTTTTTAATTTTTGTTTATATTTTATATTTTATTTTTTATTTTTTAATAGTCTATATGTAAAATATAAGTTGTATAGTAGAAATTGTTAAAATTTTTTAATTTAACTTCTATAATTTTTGCAGAGAATTATTGTATTTTAATGGATAATAATGTAATTGAGAGATGTTAGGGATTTGATTTGGGAGAAACCGCAATTAATTTTGGAAAAAATATTAATGACCCCAAATATACAATAAAATGATAGGTGATAAAAAAAATAAATGATTAAGAAGAATAAATGATAAAGAAGTGTATGTCACTTGCTTATTAAAAAAATAAAAATTTTTACGCGACATTTCTATATTGAAATTATTCTTTGGTTACCTAGAATCACCCTTAATTCTAATAAAATCTTAAATTGTACTAGTGTTTATACTAGTTTTATTAATTAATAACACTTACGTATATCCATCTATATGGTTAATTACTTCCTTCCTCTCATATGCGAACATAAAAAGAAGAGAGACAATTCCATATCCCTTTTTTGCTTTTTCATGTTTCACTTTTTGCATCCATCGCTTTCTGTTCAAAGATTTCATTTGGGGGGTGATGGCCAAGGTTCAACTAACAAAGATTTTGTGTCTAATTCAACGACTATATAATGTTCCAACTCTTCAATATGATCTTTTTATTAACATTAATTATATTATTAAGGATAGTATGTTTAATACAGCAAATTAAAGTTAAACACAAGTGGGACCACTACTGGCCGCAATAAGTATGTAGTAAAAAAAAAAATACTACTAAATGCGAATATATGCATGATCATTTAGGGTATTTAGTTTTTACCATTATATGAACCCTCTTAAAAATTCTTATTAATTTTCAAAATTTTTGAAATTTTCGTACCATATATAAAGAAACTGCTAAAAAACCAATACTTTTATAAGTGTTTAACAAAAAAAAGAGTTGACGAATATTAATTCAAAAATAAAACAAAAATTAAAAAGTTTTGATCACCTAAAACTTCTTTATATATAATATAGAAAAGTATATGGAACCAAAAGGTTTAGCCAAAAATTAAATAAAATCACATTAATTTATATTAATAATTAATTTTAAATTTTTTAAATTCAAAATTTAAAAAATTTAAAATTAATTAAGTAAACCTAATTAAAACCTAATTAAAACCTATAAAAGTCTTCCTCTTCTCTCTCATATTAACCTACCCACCTCCAACAATCACACACACACCCCATTCTCTCTCACCAATGCTGCTGGAAGCGCCGGCGACTTCCATGCTCTCCGCGATGCCCTCAACAAGCGCATCCAAGATAACCGCTTCAACACGAAGTCCACCTTCGACTTCGTCACTGACGAAACCTTCTCCTCTTCCTTCCTCGAAGAAGAGCTTAAACAAACCGACATTGCCGCGAAGTTTCTCGCTCCAACGCACTCCATCGTTGTCTTTCTTCTCTTTTTTTTTTTTTTGCTTTTGCGTTTTCTTTGTCGTTTTGGAGGTATACGACAGTGTTTTGCAAGTTACTCGGTGAAACTCAGACCATGGTGAGACTTAAAAACGACGATGTGTTTAGGACAGTAAGTGGTCTCTCTGTGAGTGTGAGCGGTTTCCTGTTTCAGGGTGATAGGAGGATCCGCAGAGAGGGAGGGAAGGAGAGACATCAATCCAATCCATTCTCACATGCATTGTGTGTGTTTTTCTTAATATAATACAATATGGATCTTGATGATGATGCAGGTACAGGTATATTTGTACGGAGGTCAGGTTACATCTTGGAAGAATGAACTTGGGGAAGAATTGCTATTTGTCAGTATTAATTGTAAAAAAAATTCATTTAATATGAAAAAAAAAACATCCTAATACTTAACAAAAGAAACATCCAATTATATTTTAGCAAAAATAATTAAATATCTATTAAATTTTAAAAAATATATGAAAATTCTTAAAGAAATAGAGACATTCATATTTGCAATACAAAAAAATTCGAAAAATATATAAAAGAACATCCATTTAGTATGAAAAAGAAACATTCTGATACTTAGCAGAAGAAATATCCATATATATTAACTTGTAGAAATTTTGGATTCACCCAAAAATATTTGGTTGATTTTTTGTTAATACCCTTTTGGTTCCTAGCATTGCTCATATAATATAACATATATGCGTGTATGTATATATATTATGTTAGGCAGCAGCATTTATATTATTTAAAAGTGAAAAAAAAAAACACAAAAATACAAAAAATACAAAAATTCATTTGATTATAGAAATTTATGAAGTATGGACACTTTTTTAATTTATCGTGTCTCTGTGTTAGATATATTTCGAATACGACACACATCGATACTCGTCTGGCACACGTGTCTTCTGTGTCCAACCGTATCTTAATAAAAAATAAAAAATTTTTACATTTGGACACACCTAAATATCATCACGTATTAGCGTGTCCAGTCTTATTCTTAACATGTATTTTTGGAATGGGTTAAGAAATAGTATATATATATATATTAAAACAAAATATATTTTAAATACTTTATATAATTAAAAAAAATTAAAAATAATTAAAAAATTAATTTATATTTTAATATTAATAAAATAGTAAAATATCATTACAATTTATCTAAACAATACTTTATATTTTATATATATAACATGTCTCTATGTCTTATAAGAATTTTAAATTCGTGTATTCGCGTGTTCGTATCAGTGTCTATACATCATAGATAAAAATAAATATAAAATTAAAAGTATCTTGTCTAAAAATTATTATATATTTAGAATAAATGACTATTTGTATTCATAAAAGATGAAAACACTGACATATGTACTCATATTAGATCGAAACTAAACTTGTACCCACGCAAGATGCACTCTGTATGACAAAAGTACCCTACGTGGCACTCCAACCCTCCAAAGACAGGATACTTTTGTCACACGGAGGGCATCTTCCGTGGATACAAGTTTAGTTTCGATTTAGTGTGGGTACATATGTCAGCGTTTTCATCTTTCATGAGTACAAATGGTCATTTATTCTATATATTTAATATACTTTTTGTTAGAAGTTTATAAAATATGTCTCAATCTCTGTCAGAAGTTTATAAAATATATATGCCTCAATTTCTGAAGAAAAAAAAAACATATTTACTATACTCTGTTTTCTCTTATCTTTTGTATTTTTATCTTAAAAATAATTTTTAATATCTTAATTTGGGCTTATATTTTACCACTTTCACTTTAATTTACCAACTGATACTTTGACTGTATTATATTACCTCAAGACACATTTAGAATGATGTTATTGGTGAGAATAGAGGTAGAGAGCAATATAATATTCTATGAAAATTCTAATCATAGCCTTTTTCAATGAATACTTTTTTTTATTGAAGAAAAATTTTTATTTAGAAAAATAGCTGAGTTGCACTTACAAATTATAGAAAATACATAAAATCTAAAACTAAGATAGAAAATGAATAAATTTTATGTTGAACTATTATCTGAGAGGAGATACAGAATTTGATTACAAAAAATTTTATAAGACAGAAATAAGAATAGATTACAATCTTTATTGTTTCTAAAACTACACAAAAAGTACTACAACACAAAAAAATATTCTTTTTTTTCTGAATAGATCCGAAAACTTCCTGAATCTGAAAATATTTCTATAGATGAGAAGTTTTCTTCGTTGCATCTTCATCACATACTTATAACATCATTTTTAAAATACCATAAAAGAGAACTAATTAATAATACACCATAAAGGAGAGAGAACAACCACAAAGAAATTATTATAAATCTAGATCTCTAAAAAAAAAAAACAAGAATGAAACTACATCTAGGAAAAAAGGCACGTGGGAGAAAGGAGGAAGAGGTGGCGACAAATGTGTGGATGGTGAGAGAGTAGGGATGGTGGTGGGTGATGTAATAGGTGAAGAGGAAAAATGAAATTGTAACTGTAAAATAAAGAAGGTGATCGATGGTAAAGGAGAAGAGAAAGAGAAGAGGAAGAGAAGAGAAAGAGAAGAGGAAGAGAAGGAAAAGAGGTTAAAAGGAGGGGAGTAGGGGAAGGCCAACACAGCCCAGACTAAGGCAATGGCAGCGGCCCTTATGGAGGTTTCGTGTTTTCCTTCACGAGAGAGAGAGAGAGAGAGAGAGAAAGAGAGAGAGAGAGAGAGAGTTATTACTTTCTTATCCCAATCTCAGCTTAAAAAACGTGTTTTAACTTAATGAATATTTTTTATGAGGGTTATTTATGCAATCTTTTTTAAAGAGACCATTCTAAAAATAAAACGTAAAAAATTTATATATTAACATTATGTATGAGCTATAGTATTTTAAATCAGTATATGAATTTATTTTAACTTCAATAATGTAATTTTATACTATTATTTAATCACATGTATAGTGTAACACCCTAACTTTTAGTACCTTATGATCGTACTAAAAGTAAGGCGTTACTAACCTAATTCATTTTATTATCTATTTAATATTGAGCCTTTAGGCGTAAATCTATCGATGGTTTTATTAAAACTATAACTTTTTCGGTTACCAATTTTTCGTAACTTTTAATTAATTCCTCAACCATCAAATTTTACCAAATTTATACTTTATTTTCAACGATATTCTAGCCCAAAATTTACCAAAACACTCCAGCGGTCTATTCATATATAGCCGAATCAATAAATCACAATCAACAATAATAATTCAACCAAATTAATTCATTCAAGCTCAAACAATAATCAACCAAATCAACATTCACTTATCAAATTCACATTTAATTATTATATAGTTACCAAAATCCTATTTTCGTACAGAAATCACAATAATGAAAACTCTGGAGAAGCTTTCTGACCAAACTGCTGAAAAAGAAATCGTTAGAAATTACCTGTGCTTCTCAGAATTCCAATTGACCAAACTCTAGGGGAAGAGAAGCTACGTTACCATCAACTTCTATCTGATAAAAGTGATGCCAATGTGTAAAGGAAGAAGATACGAACATTTTTATCAGGTTAGATTTTTTATTAGAGTGACGAAGTTCAAGAAATCGAAGCTAAAAACTCATAGGAGGTCATGGTTAATTCTCTCTTTTCTTTCACGGTCTTTTTCTTTCTTTTTGTTACTCAAATTAAATCAGTGACGAATGAAAGAGAAAGGAAGTGATTAAAGGCTAAATGGTGATGATGAGTTTGGAAAACTCTAAATTAATATTTGTGATGACTAAACATTATTAAATATTTAATTACAAAATTATTAATTTGATTTTTATTTAACATATGTTAATTAATAATTTTGTGATGCAGGTTTTAATTGGGCCGAAAACAAAATTCTGATTCAAACCCAATTACATTCAGCCTTGGTTTAATAAATAAGCTTGGCTGATATTGATTAGTATATTACTTGGGCCAGATTGAGTTATTATTACTACAAGCCCAAATGAATACTTTTCTATGAGCTCAATGCATGATCCGAAAAATATACATCAGGAAAGCAAATGTTACTAATTGGGCCATATTAAATGATTATTGCAACTAAGCCCAATTTTATTTGAGATGAGAGTTCCTCATGCTTTGTCCGAATCCATGAAGCAAAGAAAACAAAGCTTCAATGCTTTTCAACGGATCCCATTTCTCTTCTTTGAATGGATTCCAAATTTAATTTGCTAGCATTGGAACTATGAGAGAGAAAAGTATGATTGACATGATTGAGTGCATTGAAGCAGCACGCTACTCAGGATAAAGGAAAAGCAACTCATTACTTTTAATTTATTTTATTTAATTGCTTTCCTTTTCAAACTTCATCTTCTCTCTCTCTCTCTCTCTCTCTCTCTCATTTCTTTCTCTGCTTCGGTTATTGTCCAAGAAACCATGAAAGCAAAACTTAGCTACCAAATTGAAGAAAGAGCAAGCTACAAGACCATCACAATGATGGCAAGAAAACATATCAAAATAAAAGTATGCTGTGGCTGAGATTTTCACCAAATATGGATAGATTTGGTGAGGTAATCTCGAGCTCTTCATACCCAAAAAGAAGAAGAAGATTTCGGCCAAGAAGGAAGAGACTCTTGGAGGCGTGACTTGTCTTTGATTCTGCTCAACCACCACAGGAAGTAGCTAGAGTGGCGAAATGATGGTAGAGGCAGAGATTGAAGCAGATGAAGTCATCATCATCATGAAACATCAAGGGCCAGAAATCCATCTTGGAGAGCAAGCCAAGGATGGAGAGCTCGGATTGATGAAGAGTGATGACCAAGGAAGGACTAGAGGTAATTGCATGTTGGGTTTTGCATGGTTATCTCTTCTCTCTCTATGTGGCCGAACCGGTTCTATTTCTTGAAGAAGAAGAAGTTGGCTTGGGTTTTGGCTTCAAGTGTGGAGGCTTCTCTCTTCTATAAAAAGGGAGAACAGCCACTGTTTGGAGTAAGGAGTTAGAAGTAAGCAGTGAGAGTGCAAGGCACAGGATTCTCAGAGCTACCTGAGCTTATAGATTTTCTTCTCCTTCAATGTATTCTGTTTTGTAATTTTTCTGTTTAATTTTGTCATGTCTTGAGTCTCATGGAAAAAGGCAAGCAGTGAGGTTTGTATGAAAAAGCCATAGAGCAGAAAAAGGCAGAAAGTGCAAAATTAAAAGAAAAAGCCATAGATGTCTTAGAGTTCCTTTGTTCATCTATGTTGTGTTTCATGATTCTGTGGGAATCCCCTTGTAAGTTGGGTTAGCACTTTACAGTTTGTAATCTGGAAGATTATAGTGAAATTCTATCATGTTTGTGATGGAGACTGGATGTAGGCTGCACTGCACTTAATATCTGAACCAGGATATATCTTGGTATAATTTTCTCTCTTCTCTACTCCATTTCTGTTTCTGCTGCACAGGAGCTAAAAAAAAAAATGTCTCGTGCCAAGTGACGAGACAAAATGAAAAAGTCTCGTGGCTAGGGACGAGATAAAAACAGAAAAGTCCCATCTAAGTTCAGCAAGTGTTAGCAAGCAAAAAGGGGGCTAAGATTCAACCCCCCCTTCTCTTAGCCACTGAAACCATCAATTGGTATCAGAGCTTGGTCTCAAAGAGATCAAGCTTTGCAGCTTGGAGTAAAGATCCTCATGGCAGAAAACAGTGGCTCAAATGTGGTGTCCTACAATCTTACAGAAGGACAGTCAAGCAACAGACCGCCTCTTTTCAATGGGAAAACTATACCTATTGGAAAGAGAGAATGAAGATCTTTGTGCAAGCAGTTGACTACAGAATTTGGAAGATCATCTTGGAAGGCCCTCAATTTCCAACTACCACAAGTGCTGAAGGAGTAGTCACTCTCAAACCAGAAGCAAGATGGACTGAGGAAGATAGGAAGAAGGTAGAATTAAATGCCAAGGCAGTTAATCTACTCAACTGTGCTATCATCTTTGAGGAGTACCGACGGGTATCATGATGCACAACAGCAAAGGAAATCTGGGACAAGCTAAAAATCACTCATGAAGGAACCACCATTATAAAAAAGACTCGGACAGACATGTTGAACAGAGAATATGAAATATTTGCAATGAAGGAAGGAGAGTCCATTGATGAACTGTTCGAACGGTTCAATATCATCATTATTGGCTTAGATGCTCTGGGAATTACACATTCTGAATCTGTGCTAGTGAGAAGAGTGTTGAGATGTCTCACAAAAGAGTGGGAAACAAAGGCTTTAATTATTTCTGAGAGCAGTAGCTTAGATTCCATTACAGTTGATGATTTTAAGAGGAAATCTTCTTGCTTTTGAAAATACATATTTGAAAAAAGATTCAAAAAAGAAAGGAATTGCTTTTTCTTCTGTGACTAACCCTCTGGATGATGAATCCAGTGATAACTCCTCTGAACATGAATTTGTGTTATTTGCCAAAAAATTCAGGAAAATGATGAAGCTCAAAGGCAAAGGCAGCAGCTCAAGAAAAGTGAAGAAAGACCTTAGCAAAGTAACCTGTTACAACTGCAAGAAAATGGGGCATTTCAAATCTGATTGTCCCAAGTTAAAGAAGGAGGAAAAGCCAAAAAGAGGAAAGAAGAAGGGACTGATGGCCTCATGAGAAGACTTGGAGAATGACTCAGATGATGATGATGAAGAAACCGAGACCAAGTCACAGCCATGTCTCATGGCAGACCACATAGATCAGGTGTGCCTAGCATCCAAACGGAAAGAAAATATGTGGTATATGGACAGCGGATGCTCTAGGCATATGACCGGAAAGACAACCTTCTTCATAAAGCTTGATGAATATGATGGAGGTCTTGTCACTTTTGGTGATGATGCAAAAGGAAAAATAGTGGCTGTTGGGAAAGTTGGTAAAAATTTTTCTTCTTGTATAAATGATGTTCTTCTTGTACATGGTTTGAAACATAATTTGCTTAGTGTTAGTCAATTGTGTGATTTGGGTTTTGAAGTTGTTTTTAAGAAGTTTGTTTGTTTGGTTGTTTGTGAGAAAACTGGGGATATTTTATTTGAAGCCAAAAGGTGTAACAATGTGTATGGATTAACTCTTGAGGATTTAAAGGAACAAAATGTAACATGCTTTACATCTCTTGAATCTAAAAAATGGCTTTGGCATAGAAAGTTGGGTCATGCTAGCATGTACCAAATTTCTAAGCTAGTCAAAAAGAATTTGGTTAGAGGAATTCCAAACATCAAGTTTGATAAGGATCTTACTTGTGATGCTTGCCAATTGGGCAAACAAGTAAAATCCTCTTTTAAATCAAAAGATGGAATCTCAACCAAAAGGCCATTGGAGATGTTACATATTGATCTTTTTGGTCCTACTAAAACTCAAAGTTTAGGAGGAAAACACTATGGTCTTGTGGTGGTAGATGATTACTCTAGATTTGGCTGGGTAATTTTTCTTGCTCATAAGAATGATGCCTTTCATGCCTTCGCCACCCTTTGCAAGCAAATTCAAAATGAAAAGGATTTGAAAATTGCCCATTTAAGAAGTGATCACGGAAGAGAATTTGAAAATCAAGACTTTGAAAAATTCTGTGATGACTTAGGGATCTCTCATAATCTTTCATGCCCTAGAACCCCCAACAAAATGGGGTGGTTGAAAGAAGGAATAGAAGCCTTCAAGAAATGACTAGGGCTATGCTATGTGAGAGTGAGATTCCTAAATTTTTATGGGCTGAGGCAGTGAACACTGCATGTTATATTTTGAATAGAATAATCATTAGAAAAGGGTTGAAGAAAACACCTTATGAGCTATGGAAAGGAACCCCTCCAAATCTTAAGTACTTTCATGTTTTTGGATGCAAATGCTTTGTGCTTAACAATAAGGAAAACCTTGGAAAGTTTGATCCAAAATCCTATGAAGGAATATTTGTTGGATATTCCACCACAAGTAAGGCCTATAGAGTTTATCTCAAAGAGCATAGAACTATAGAGGAATCCATACATGTTACTTTTTGTGATTCTAACTTAATTCCCAGTACTGTGATAGATAATGATTCAGATGGTGAAGAAGCTGGAACAAGCAAAGAAAATCCCAAATCTATTCAACATGAGGAATCTGTCAGCCCAGTTTTGTCTCGTCAGATTGGAGGAGACATTTCCATTTTGTCTCCTGAGCAGGCACGAGAAACTGAAACAGTGAGACCACCAGAAGTTTATCAAAGCTCAACACCTGTCCGAAAGCCTAGAGAATGGAAGTCTATGAGGGGTTATCCTCATGACTTCATCATTGGTGACCCCTCTCAAGGTGTAACAACAAGATCCTCCACCAAAAGGCAAACTGAAACTAGCAACTTTGCTCTCTTGTCACAAATGGAGCCCAACAATGTCAAACAAGCTCTTGAAGATCCATCTTGGGTCAAGGCCATGCAAGAGGAGCTTGCTCAATTTGACAAGAATGAGGTTTGGACACTAGTACCTCATCCGGATGGTAAGAAGGTAACGGGTACTAAGTGAGTTTTTAAAAATAAACTTGGTGAGGATGGACAAGTTGTTTGTAACAAGGCTAGATTAGTGGCCCAAGGTTACGATCAAGAAGAGGGTATAGATTTTGATGAGTCTTTTGCTCCGGTAGCTAGAATGGAAGCAATTAGATTGCTTCTTGCCTATGCTGCCCCATAAGGGTTTCAAAATGTTTCAAATGGATGTTAAATGTGCATTCCTTAATGGCTTTATTGATAGAGAAGTGTATGTGGCTCAACCCTCCGGTTTTGAGGATAATGAGTTTCCAAATCATGTTTTCAAACTAACTAAGGCTCTTTATGGTCTTAGACAAGCTCCAAGAGCTTGGTATGAAAGGCTTAGTGCCTTCTTGTTGGAAAATCAATTTTAAAGGGGTACCACCGACACTACTTTATTTATTAAAGCATCTAATGATGATATACTCCTTGTTCAAGTTTATGTTGATGACATTGTATTTGGATCGGCCAATGTTTCCTTGTGTGAAGAGTTTGGAAAACTCATGACTAGTGAGTTTGAGATGAGTTTAATGGGAGAGCTAACTTTCTTTCTTGGCCTCCAAATTAAACAAACTCCTAGTGGTACTTTTATTCATCAAGGAAAGTATGCAAAAGAACTTATAAAAAAGTTTGGCCTAGAAAATTCCAAATCAATGGGTACACCAATGCATCCTAACACAAAACTTGAAAAGGATGATGATGGACAAGATGTGGACGAAACAATGTATAGAGGGATGATAGGTTCACTCATGTATCTTACCTCCTCTAGACCGGATATCGTTCAAAGTATGGGTGTATGCTCAAGATTTCAATCTCACCCAAAAGAATCCCATCTTACGGCTGTTAAACGCATCATTAGATACATTAAGGGAACTTGTGATTATGGCTTGTGGTATCTTAAATCTGATGAATGTTGTGCAGTAGGGTTTTGTAATGCAGATTTTGCGGGAGATAGAGTGGATAGACGGAGCACATCCGGCATGTGTTGCTTCCTTGGAAGCTCACTCAACATGTGGTCAAGCAAGAAGCAAGCCACAGTGGCTTTATCCACAGCTGAAGCAGAATACATTTCCGCATCTGCATGTTGCTCTCAATTAATTTGGTTAAAAATATAATTAGAAGATTACAAATTAAAAATCAATAGTATACCCTTATTTTGTGATAATATGAGTGCTATAAACATTTCAAAAAATCCTGTTCTGCACTCAAGAACCAAGCACATTGAGATAAAATATCACTTCATTAGAGAACATGTGCAAAAGGGTACTATTGATATTCAATTTGTAAAATCTGAAGACCAAATTGCTGATATTTTTACAAAACCCCTCTGTGAAGACAGATTCTGTACCTTAAGAAAAAGTTTGGGAATGTTTGATTTAAGTTTCATTGATAATTTATGAATAATTAACTCTGTTCAGTTTTGTCTCGTAGGTTTGGACGAGATAAAAATGCAGGCATGATGGAGGAGCTATGATCAAGGGGGAGGCAACACAGAATTAAATTTTTATGGGCCCCACCTAATAGTTTCTGACCCCACCATGACAGTTTAGTTAGTTACTCTCTCTTTAAAAAAATAAAATCACAAAATCTCTTGATTGTCTTTTCAAATCTTGTTGGAAGAAGCATGTTGTCAAATCAAATCTTTTCTTCCAACTAATTCCGTGATTCAAGGAAACTCCCTTTTTCAGTTTTTGAAACCCCTTTTGTTTAATAACCACGCCATAATGGTCATTAACTTCCCCATCATCTCTTTCCAATCAACATTTAATGCTCTCTAACCTCCCTCCACTCACCACACCTTCAATCACCACTTCATCTTCCATCCCCATTTCTTTCGTTCACCATGAAAAAGAAAACGGCACTTAGAAGAAGTGGCCGAACCCCCATTCCAAAAAATCCACCTTTTTTTCATCACCTCAAACTCATACGCATATCCATCTTCACTCTACCTCTTCTTCTACTCATTCACCTCCTTCCAAAAAGACTGAAACAATGCGCCGAAAGGTCGTTGTTCAGAAAACTTCAGGGAAAGGCAAGACTGGAAAGAACAAGCAACCAAGTGTTGAAGAAGATGAAGAAGAATCACATACTTCGCCCCTTCCATCACCACCAAAAAGATCTACTCCACATGCAAAAAGCTCTCAGAAGAAGCAGAAAAGCTTTGTGTTACATGATACTAGAGAACCGGCAAATTTGGAGTCCCTAGAATTCAAGAACAAGTTTCACAAAACTCACTCACATTTTGATCCCTCTCGGTTCTACTCATGTGCTTTCTACGAGTTTCACAAAGAGGTTCTGCTGAAACGACATCTCTGCCCCTCATACTTGGTAAATCTTGAAAATCTGGCAACCAAAGGAATCAACTTTACTTCTCTGTTCGATGCCCTGAAGTGGACTCCACTGGTTCACATTCAGAAACTTGTTTACCCGGGGCTGGTCCGGGAATTCTATGCAAACATGCGTTTGATTGATGGCTCAATCCATTCTTACGTCAAGCGTGTTTACATGACTCTCAATCCTCAAACCATAGGCGCTGCTCTTGGGTACGAAGATGAAGGACCAAAAGTTTACATGATTGATAAGTGGGATGATCAAGTTGGAGTCGCACAACAAACTGTCTTGCAACACATCTGTGCAAATCTTTCTGGCTTAGATGGATTAATCCCAACCCATAAAGCACTCGGCCCTGAGAACTCTCTGTTGCATCGTATCATCACTCACATCCTCACTCCACAAAGTGGTTCTCACCATAGAGTAACAGTTTCTGACTCCATTATTCTTTTTGCTCTTATTACTTCTTCTCCAATTTCATTTGCTTATATTATGATACGTCATATGTGAAAAGCAGTTAAGAGTACAAAAAAGGCCAATCTTCCTTATGGAATGTTCCTCACATGTATATTTGAGTACTTTAAGGTTGATTTATCTAATGAAAGTGTTGAGAACAAGGTTTTGATGATTAAAGGAGGAGGAGTTTCGGGTAAGAAAAGCAAGCGCTCCATTCCATCCGAAACGTCTCTCAGCGATCTTGAGAGTCGCCCCCTGAATCCTCCAATGTGACTGCATCAATCAGGGAGGTTCTCAATGAATTTCGCAACATGTCAAAGTTGGTGTTTAAATCTCACAAGGCTGCCCGAAAATTGGCATATGAAAATGAAAAGGCCTGGAAGAAATGTCACGAAAGGGTTGGCTTCATGATTCAAAGCCTTGAGGATGAGATGGGGACAGGGGATAACGAAGATGATTCCAGTTCAGAGTTCAATCTTTCTGATGATTGATGACTGTTTCTTTACTTTTATTTGATATTGGCTCCATTAGGCTCAATCTTTTTTTGTAGAGGCATGACTTGATACTCATTGCTCTATGACACTTTGATACACTCTTGTTACTTTGTTATGGATATTTTGTTATGCTATCAATACCTTTCTTTGCAGGTGCCCCTTGATAACAAAAGGGGGAGGAAAAATTGGTTCCAAAATTGAAACTGGAACAGGGGAAATTGAAACCGAAACAGGGGATGAAATTTTCAGTTGAAAATTCATGATCACCCTTGTCAAATAGATGCATGATTAATATTGCATTTGTTTCACTGAGTTTACTGCTAATGGAAATGCATTTGGCATTTGGTTATGATGTATGTTTGGCAATGCATTTGATTGTATGAATGTTTTGGCTGTTGATATGCATGTTATTTTAAAGACTCTGAATTATCTTGGTAAAATATGTTTACTGTTCTTATAATATATTTACCTTGATAAATTGATTTATGTTGGATTTATTTTTTGGCAGTTCCTTTAGTTCTTAATGTGGAAAATTGCTATGTTTTTGAAAAATTAAAACACCTTTTCTACCAAGATTGCTCTGATTCATTGAAAATTATTTTTGAACAGCAAGTCTTTATGCCTGGTATGCGAAATTGTTACTCAGGTTGTGAATTATTGTTCGAAATTGATTCCCTGGCGATGGCACCAAAAACGGATGCACAGAACCATGGTCTAAACATATCTTCACAACTTCGCATAACTAACCAGCAAGTGCACTGGGTCGTCCAAGTAATAAACCTTACGTGAGTAAGGGTTGATCCCACGGAGATTGTTGGTATGAAGCAAGCTATGGTCACCTTGTAAATCTCAGTCAGGCGGATATAAAATAGTTATGGAGTTTTCGAAATTAATACTAAAATAAGGATAGAAATACTTATGTAAATCATTGGTGAGAATTTCAGATAAGCGTATGGAGATGCATTCATTCCTCTGAACCTCTGCTTTCCTGCTGTCTTCATCCAATCAGTCTTACTCCTTTCTATGGCTGGCTTTGTGTAAGGATTTCACCGGTGCCAATGGCTACTTTCAATCCTCTCGGGAAAATGGTCCAAATGCTCTGTCACAGCACGGCTAATCGTCTGGAGGCATCACCCTTGTCATTGGTTGCATCTTATTCCTCTCTGTGAAAATGGTCCGATGCGCTGTCACTGCATGGCTAATCATCTTGGAGGTTCTCGGATCATACTGGAATAGAATTTACTATCCTTTTGCGTCTGTCACTACGCCCAGCACTCGCGAGTTTGGAGTTCGTCACAGTCATTCAATCCCAGAGTCCTACTCGGAATACCACAGACAAGGTTTAGACTTTCCGGACTCTCATGAATGCCGCCATCAATCTAGCTTATACCACGAAGATTCTGATTAAGAGATCTAAGAGATACTCATTCAATCTAATGTAGAACGGAAGTGGTTGTCAGGCACGCGTTCATAGGGAATGATGATGATTGTCACGTTCATCACATTCAGGTTGAAGTGCGAATAAATATCTTAGAAGTGAAATAAGATGAATTGAATAGAAAACAGTAGTACTTTGCATTAATCTTTGAGGAACAGCAGAGCTCTACACCTTAATCTATGGAGTGCAGAAACTCTACTGTTGAAAATACATAAGTAATGAAGGTCCAGGCATGGCCGAATGGCCAGCCCCCAAACGTGATCAATAGATCAAAAGATAATCCAAAGATCCCTAATACAATAGTAAAAGGTCCTATTTATAATAAACTAGCTACTAGGGTTTACAGAAGTAAGTAATTGATGCATAAATCCACTTTCGGGGCCCACTTGGTGTGTGCTTGGGCTGAGCTTGAAGTCTACACGTGGAGAGGTCATTCTTGGAGTTGAACGCCAGCTTTTGTGCCAGTTTGGGCGTTGAACTCCACTTTGCAACTTGTTTCTGGCGCTGGACGCCAGAATTGGGCAGAGAGCTGGCGTTGAATGCCAGTTTGCGTCATCTAAACTTGAGCAAAGTATGGACTATTATATATTGCTGGAAAGCCCTGGATGTCTACTTTCCAACGCAATTGGAAGCGCGCCATGTTGAGTTTTGTAGCTCCAGAAAATCTATTTTGAGTGCAGGGAGATCAGAATCCAACAGCATCAGCAGTCCTTCTTCAACCTCTGAATCTGATTTTTGCTCAAGTCCCTCAATTTCAGCCAGAAAATACCTGAAATCACATAAAAACACACAAACTCATAGTAAAGTCCAGAAATGTGAATTTAACATAAAAACTAATGAAAACATCCCTAAAAGTAACTAGATTCTACTAAAAACAATGCCAAAAAGCGTATAAATTATCCGCTCATCACAACACCAAACTTAAATTGTTGCTTGTCCCCAAGCAACTGAAAATCAAATAGGATAAAAAGAAAAGAATATACTATAAATTCCAAACTATCAATGAAACATAGCTCCAATCAGATGAGCGGGACTTGTAGCTTTTTGCCTCTTGAATAGTTTTGGCATCTCACTTTATCCATGGAGGTTCAGAATGATTGGCATCTATAGGAACTCAGAGTTCAGATAGTGTTATTGACTCTCCTAGTTCAGTATGATGATTCTTGAACACAGCTTCTTTATGAGTCTTGGCCGTGGCCCTAAGCACTTTGTTTTCCAGTATTACCACCGGATACATAAATGCCACAGACACATAATTGGGTGAACCTTTTCAGATTGTGACTCATCTTTGCTAAAGTCCCCAATTAGAGGTGTCCAGGGTTCTTAAGCACACTTTTTTTTTTACTTTGGACCTTGACTTTAACCGCTCAGTCTCAAGTTTTCACTTGACACCTACACGCCACAAGCACATGGTTAGGGACAGCTTGGTTTAGCCGCTTAGGCCAGGATTTTATTCCTTTAGGCCCTCCTATCCACTGATGCTCAAAGCCTTGGGATCCTTTTTATTTGCCCTTGCCTTTTGGTTTTAAGGGTTATTGGCTTTTTGCTCTTGCCTCTTGGTTTTAAGAGCTTTTGGCTTTTTCTGCTTGCTTTTTCTCTTTCTTTCTATTTTTTTTCGCCCTTTTTTTTTCTGCAAGCTTTGTTCTTTGCTGCTTTTTCTTGCTTTAAGAATTATTTTTATGATTTTTCAGATTATCAAATAACATGTTTCCTAGTCATCATTCTTTCAAGAGCCAACATATTTAACATTCTTAAACAACAACTTCAAAAGACATATGCACTGTTCAAGCATACATTCAGAAAACAAGAAGCATTGTCACCACATCAATATAATTAAACTAAGTTCAAGGATAAATTCAAAACTCATGTACTTCTTGTTCTTTTGAATTAAAACATTTTTCATTTAAGAGAGGTGATTGATTCATAGGACATTCATAACTTTAAGACAAAGTTACTAACTACTAATGATCATGTAATGAAGATACAAACATAGATAAGCACTTAACATAGAGAAAACGAAAAACAGAGAAAGTAAGAACAAGGAATGAGTCCACCTTAGTGATGGTGGCGTTTCCTTCTTGAGGAACCAATGATGTCCTTGAGCTCTTCTATGTCTTTTCCTTGTCTTTGTTGCTCCTTCCTCATTGCTTTTTGATATTCTCTTATTTCATGAAGGATGATGGAGTGCTCTTGATGTTCCACCCTTAGTTGTCCCATGTTGGAACTTAATTCTCCTAGGGAGGTGTTGATTTGCTCCCAATAGTTTTGTAGAGGAAAATGCATATGAGGCATCTCCGGGATCTTATGGTGATGAGCTTCCTGCGCCTCTTGAGCTCCATGAATGGGCTCTCTTGCTTGCTCCATCTTTTTCTTAGTGATGGGCTTCTCTTCCTCAATGTGAATGTCTCCTTCTATGGAAGCTCCAGCTGAGTAACATAGATGGCAGATAAGATGAAGAAAAGCTAGCCTTGCCTCAGGAGAGGGCTTTTCGGCTATTTTGTAGAGTTCAAGGGAGATGACTTCATGAACCTCTACTTCTTCTCCAATCATGATGCTATGGATCATGATGGCCCGATCCACAGTAACTTCAGATCGGTTGCTAGTGGGGATGATGGAGCGTTGGATGAACTCCAACCATCCTCTAGCCACAGGCTTGAGGTCCAATCTTCTTAGTTGAACCGGCTTGCCTTTGGAGTCAATCTTCCATTGAGCTCCTTCCACACATATGTCCATGAGGACTTGGTCCAACCTTTGATTAAAGTTGACCCTTCTAGTGTAGGGGCGTTCATCTCCTTGCATCATAGGCAAGTTAAACGCCAACCTCACATTTTCCGGACTAAAATCCAAGTATTTCCCCCGAACCATTGTAACATAGTTCTTTGGATCCGGGTTCTTACTTTGATCATGGTTCTTGGTGATCCATGCATTGGCATAGAACTCTTGAACCATTAGGATGCTGACTTGTTGGATGGGATTTGTTAGAACTTCCTAACCTCTTCTTTGAATTTCATGTCGGATCTCTGGATACTCATTTCTTTTGAGTTTGAAAGGGACCTCGGGGATCACCTTCTTCTTGGCCACAACATCATAGAAGTGGTCTTGATGAGCTTTAGAGATGAATCTTTCCATCTCCCATGACTTGGAGGTGGAAGTTTTTGTCTTCCCTTTCCCTTTTCTAGAGGATTCTCTGGTCTTAGGTGCCATCAATGGTAATGGAAAAAAAAAGCTTATGCTTTTACCACACCAAACTTAGAATATTACTCGCCCTCGAGCAAGAAAATAAAGAATTAGATGAAGAAGAAGAAGAAAAGATGGAGAAGAGGGGGGGGGAGGTGTGTTTCGGCCAAGAAGAGAAGAGAGGGTTGCGTTGTGTGAAAATAAGGAAGAATGGAAGGCTTTATATAGGGAAGGGAGGGGGGTTTAAGTTTCGGCCATATGGGTGGGTTTGGGTGGGAAATTGATTTGAATTTTGAAGGTAGGTGGAGTTTATTGGGTAGGTTTATGGGGAAGAGTGGGTGGATGTGAGTGGTGAAGGGTTAATAGGGAAGAGAGATGGAGATGATAGGTGAAGGGTTTTGGGGAAGAGTGTTTATTGGGAATAGAGGATGATTGAGAAGAGAGAAGAGAGTGAGTGGAGGTAGGTGGGGATCCTGTGGGGTCCACAGATCCTGAGGTGTTCAAGGATTTACAACCTTGCACCAAGTTAGGCATGTAAAATGCCCTTGCACACAACTCTGGGCGTTCAGCGCCAGCTTGGTGCCCATTTTGGGTGTTCAACGCCCATTTGTTGCCCATTTCTGGCGTTGAACGCCAGAACCATGCTTGTTCTGAGCGTTCAGCGCCAGCTCCTCTCCAGGGTGCAATTCTGGCGTTCAGCGCCCAGATGATGCCCATTTTGGGCGTTCAGCGCCCAGATACTGCCCATTTTGGGCGTTCAGCGCCAGAACCATGCTCTGTTCTGGCGTTGAACGCCAGGCAGATGCTTCCTCCAGGGTGTGATTTTTCTTCTGCTGTTTTTGATTCTGTTTCTAAATTTTTCGTTTCTTTTATGATTCCACATGATCATGAACCTAAGAAAATATGAAAAAAATAAAATTAGATAAATAAACATTGGGTTGCCTCCCAACAAGCGCTTTTTTAATGTCAATAGCTTGACAGTGGGCTCTCATGGAGCCTCACAGATGTGCAGAGCTTTGTTGAGACCTCCCAATACCAAACTTAGAGTTTGGATATGGGGGTTTGACACCAAACTTAGAGTTTGGTTGTGGCCTTCCAACACCAAACTTAGAATTTGACTGTGGGGGCTTTGGTTGACTCTGCTTTGAGAGAAGCTTTTTCTGCTTCCTCTCCATGGATGCAGAGAGAGATCCTTGATTTGTAAACACAAGGTTGTCCTCATTTATTTGAAGGATCAATTCTCCTCTGTCCACATCAATCACAGCTCTTGCTGTGGCTAGGAAAGGTCTTCCTAGGATGATGGATTCATCCTCTTCCTTTCCAGTATCCAAGACTATGAAATCAGTAGGGATGCAAAGGCCTTCAACCTTTACTAACACGTTCTCTACTTGTCCATAAGCCTGTTTTCTTGAATTGTCTGCCATCTCTAATGAGATTTTAGTAGCTTGCACCCCATAGATTCCCAGTTTCTCTATTACAGAGAGAGGCATGAGGTTTATTCCTGAACCAAGGTCACACAGAGCCTTAAAGATCATGGTGCCTATGGTACAAGGTATTATGAACTTTCCAGGATCCTATTTTTTCTGAGGCAATGTCAGTTGATCCAGATCACTTAGTTCATTGGTGAACAAGGGAGGTTCATTTTCTCAAGTTTCAATACCAAATAATTTGGCATTTAGCTTCATGATTGCACCAAGGAACTTGGCAGCTTGCTCTTCAGTAACATCCTCATTCTCTTCAGAAGAGGAATACTCATCAGAGCTCATGAATGGCATAAGGAGGTTCAATGGAATCTCTATGGTCTCTAGATGAGTCTCAGATTCCTTAGGTTCCTCAGAGGGAAGCTCCTTATTGATCACTGGACGTCCCAGGAGGTCTTCCTCCTTGGGATTCATGTCCTTCTCCTCTCTTGTGGGTTCGGCTATGGTAATTAATTCAATGGCCTTGCACTCTCCTTTTGGATTCTCTTCTGTATTGCTTGGGAGAGTACTAGGAGAGATTTCAGTGATCCTTTTACTCAGCTGGCCCACTTGTGCTTCCAAATTTCTAATGGAAGACCTTGTTTCATTCATGAAACTCACAGTGGCCTTAGATAGATCAGAGACTAAATTTGCTAAGCTAGATGGATTCTGCTCAGAATTCTCTGTCTGTTGCTGAGTGGATGATGGAAAAGGCTTGCTGTTGCTAAACCTGTTTCTTCCACCATTATTAAAGTCTCGTTGAGGCTTTTGATCCTTCCATGAGAGATTTGGGTGATTTCTCCATGATGGATTGTAGGTGTTTCCATATGGTTCACCCATGTATTTTAACTCTGCTATTGCAGGGTTCTCAGGATCATAAGCTTCTTCCTCAGAAGATGCCTCTTGAGTACTGTTGGATGCAGCTTGCATTCCATTCAGACTCTGATAAATCATATTGACTTGCTGAGTCAATATTTTATTCTGAACCAATATGGCATTCAGAGTATCAATTTCAAGAACTCCCTTCTTCATAGGCGTCCCATTACTCACAGGATTCCTCTCAGAAGTGTACATAAACTGGTTATTAGCAACCATGTCAATGAGTTCTTGAGCTTCTGTAGGCGTTTTCTTTAGGTGAATGGATCCACCTGCAGAAGTATCTAATGACATCTTTGATAGCTCAGATAAACCATCATAGAATATATCCAGGATGGTCCATTCTGAAAGCATGTCAGAAGGACACTTTTTGGTCAGCTGCTTGTATCTTTCCCAAGCTTCATAGAGGGACTCACCTTCTTTCTGTCTGAAGGTTTGAACATCAGCTCTAAGCTTGCTCAGCTTTTGAGGAGGAAAGAACTTGGCTAAGAAAGCCGTGACCAGCTTATCCCAAGAGTTCAGGCTGTCTTTGGGTTGAGAGTCCAACCATATTCTAGCTCTGTCTCTTACAACAAAAGGGAAAAGCATGAGCCTGTAGACTTCAGGATCTACTCCATTAGTCTTAACAGTATCACAGATCTGCAAGAATTCAGTTAAGAACTGAAAAGGATCTTCAGATGGAAGTCCATGAAACTTGCAGTTCTGCTGCATCAGAGAAACTAGCTGAGGTTTCAGCTCAAAATTATTTGCTCCAATGGTAGGAATGGAGATGCTTCTTCCATGTAAATTGGAATTAGGTGCAGTAAAGTCACCAAGCATTCTCCTTGCATTATTGTTGTTGGGTTCGGCTGCCATCTCTTTTACTTGTTCGAAATTTTCAATAAGGTTGTCTCTGGATTGTTGTAATTTAGCTTCTCTTAGTTTTCTCTTCAGAGTCCTTTCAGGTTCTGGATCAGCTTCAACAATAATGCCTTTTTCTTTGTCCCTGCTCATAAGAAAGAGAAGAGAAAAAGAAAAGAAGAGGAATCCTCTATGTCACAGTAAAGAGGTTCCTTATTGTTAGTAGAAGAAGAAAAGGAATAGGGGTAAAGAAGAATGAAGAATCCAAACACAAAGGTGATGATAGGAGCAGAGATGTGAGATGAAGAGAAGTGTTAGTAGATGAATAAATAAATAGAAGGGGATGAGAGGAGGAGAGAATTTTCGAAAATAATTTTTGAAAAAGAGTTAGTGATTTTCGAAAATAGTTTTTGAAAAAGGTTAGTAGTTTTTCGAAAATTCAAATAAAAAATAAAATAATTAGTCTAATTAAAAAGAAATTTTGAAAAAAAGGGAAGATTTTTTCGAAAATTAGAGAGAGAGAGTTAGTTAGGTAGTTTTGAAAAAAGTAAGAAACAAACAAAAAGTTAGTTAGTTAGCTGAAACAAATTTTGAAAAGATAAGAAGTTAGGAAGTTAGAAAAGATATTTTGCAATCACTTTTTTGAAAAAGGTAAGATAAGAAGATATTTTTGAAAAGATATGATAGAAATTAGTTTTTGAAAAAGATTTGATTTTTAAAATCTCAATTAATGACTTGATTCACAAGAAATCACAAGATATGATTCTAGAACTTAAAGTTTGAATCTTTCTTAACAAGTAAGTAACAAACTTGAAATTTTTGAATCAAAACATTAATTGATGATGTTATTTTCGAAAATATGATGTAAAATTAAGAAAAATATTTTTGAAATTTTCGAAAATAACTAAAAAAATTGAAAAAAGATTTGATTTTTGAAAAAGATTTTGAAAAAGATAAGATTTTTTTTAATTGAAAATTTGATTTGACTCATAAAAACAACTAGATTTTAAAAATTTTTGAAAAATTCAAATCTAATTTTCGAAATTTTAAGAGAGAAAAAGGGAAAGATATTTTTTTGATTTTTGAATTTTTATGATGAGAGAGAAAAATAAGAAAAATGATGCAATGCATGAAAGTTATGGATCAAAACAATGAATGCATGCAAGAATGCTATGAATGTCAAGATGAACACCAAGAACACTATGAAGATCATGATGAACATCAAGAACACATTTTTGAAAAATTTTTAATGCAAAGAAAACATGCAAGACACCAAAATTAGAATTCTTTAATGCTTAGACATAAAGAATTCAGGAATGCATATGAAAAACAGGAAAAGACACAAAACATGCAAATGCAAAGATCAAATAAGAAGACTTACCAAGAACAACTTGAAGATCATGAAGAACACTATGAATGCATGAATTTTTTCGAAAAATGCAAGATGAACATGCAATTGACACCAAACTTATAACATGACTCAAGACTCAAACAAGAAACACAAAAAATATTTTTGATTTTTATGATTTTCTAATTTTTTTGTATTTTTTCGAAAATTATTTGAAAAACAAAAATAAGGATTCCAAAATTTTTAATATGAATTCCAGGAATCTAGCATTCTTAGTCTAAAGCTCCAATCTGAGGGTTAGGCATGGCTTAATAGCTAGCCAAGCTTTAGCATATAACATCAGAGAATATACTGCTCATTACTTATCAAAGTAACTTGCCTCTATGCTGATGGTTTGGAAGCCTCAGTCCAAAAGAATTTAGACATGGCTTTATAGCTAGTCAGGCTTCAACATGCTTCATGAAACACTAGAATTCATTCTTAAAAAATTTGAAGGAAAATATATTTTTGAAAACATTTTTTTTTCGAAAACAAAGGAGAAATTTTTGAAAGATTTTTGAAAACTTTTTGAAAAGAAAACAAAAAGAAAGTTACCTAATCTGAGCAACAAGATGAACCGTCAGTTGTCCAAACTCGAACAATCCCCGGCAACGGCGCCAAAAACTTGGTATGCGAAATTGTTACTCAGGTTGTTAATTATTGTTCGAAATTGATTCCCTGGCGATGGCACCAAAAACAGATGCACAGAACCATGGTCTAAACATATCTTCACAACTTCGCATAACTAACCAGCAAGTGCACTGGGTCGTCCAAGTAATAAACCTTACGTGAGTAAGGGTCGATCCCACGGAGATTGTTGGTATGAAGCAAGCTATGGTCACCTTGTAAATCTCAGTCAGGCGGATATAAAATAGTTATGGAGTTTTCGAAATTAATACTAAAATAAGGATAGAAATACTTATGTAAATCATTGGTGAGAATTTCAGATAAGCGTATGGAGATGCATTCATTCCTCTGAACCTCTGCTTTCCTGCTGTCTTCATCCAATCAGTCTTACTTCTTTCTATGACTGGCTTTGTGTAAGGATTTCACCGGTGCCAATGGCTACTTTCAATCCTCTCGGGAAAATGGTCCAAATGCTCTGTCACAGCACGGCTAATCGTCTGGAGGCATCACCCTTGTCGTTGGTTGCATCCTATTCCTCTCTGTGAAAATGGTCCGATGCGCTGTCACTGCATGGCTAATCATCTTGGAGGTTCTCGATCATACTGGAATAGAATTTACTATCCTTTTGCGTCTGTCACTACGCCCAGCACTCAGTTTGGAGTTCGTCACAGTCATTCAATCCTAGAGTCCTACTCGGAATACCACGGACAAGGTTTAGACTTTCCAGACTCTCATGAATGCCACCATCAATCTAGCTTATACCACGAAGATTCTGATTAAGAGATCTAAGAGATACTCATTCAATCTAATGTAGAACGGAAGTGGTTGTCAGGCACGCGTTCATAGGGAATGATGATGATTGTCACGTTCATCACATTCAGGTTGAAGTGCGAATGAATATCTTAGAAGCGAAATAAGATGAATTGAATAGAAAACAGTAGTACTTTGCATTAATCTTTGAGGAACAACAGAGCTCCACACCTTAATCTATGGAGTGCAGAAACTCTACCATTGAAAATACATAAGTAATGAAGGTCCAGGCATGGCCGAATGGCCAGCCCCCAAACGTGATCAATAGATCAAAAGATAATCCAAAGATCCCTAATACAATAGTAAAAGGTCCTATTTATAATAAACTAGCTACTAGGGTTTACAGAAGTAAGTAATTGATGCATAAATCCACTTTCGGGGTCCACTTGGTGTGTGCTTGGGCTGAGCTTGAAGTCTACACGTGGAGAGGTCATTCTTGGAGTTGAACGCCAGCTTTTGTGCCAGTTTGAGCGTTGAACTCCACTTTGCAACTTGTTTCTGGCGCTGGACGCCAGAATTGGGCAGAGAGCTGGCGTTGAACGCCAGTTTGCATCGTCTAAACTTGGGCAAAGTATAGACTATTATATATTTCTGGAAAGCCCTGGATATCTACTTTCCAACGCAATTGGAAGCGCGCCATTTTGAGTTTTGTAGCTCCAGAAAATCCATTTTTAGTGCAGGGAGGTCAGAATCCAACAGCATCAGCAGTCCTTCTTCAACCTCTGAATCTGATTTTTGCTCAAGTCCCTCAATTTCAGCTAGAAAATACCTGAAATCACAGAAAAACATACAAACTCATAGTAAAGTCAAGAAATGTAAATTTAACATAAAAACTAATGAAAACATCCCTAAAAGTAACTAGATTCTACTAAAAATATACTAAAAATAATGCCAAAAAGTGTATAAATTATCCGCTCATCAATGCCAAAAACAGCTTTTGATTGATTATGATATGTTTGAGCAGAAAATCAATTTATAATAACAAATGAGTTTTGAATATCATCACACTCTGCTCATAAATCAAGCATTCAACATTTTAAAATAAACATGTTGAATAACATTGTTACTTGAAGCTTGATTAAATTATTACAGGATAGTGCTTCCCTTGATAAAAATGACATATATTGAGGGGGAGCCATGTGACAATCTGAAAGGGGGAGAAATTCAAATTCAAAGGGAGTATTCTTTACTCAATCTTTAAACTTCTTTCCATTTCAATTTTAATAATGTTTGTCATCAAGGGGGAGATTGATGAGTTTGGAAAACTCTAAATTAATATTTGTGATGACTAAACATTATTAAATATTTAATTATAAAATTATTAATTTAATTTTCATTTAACATATGTTAATTAATAATTTTGTGATGCAGGTTTTAATTGGGCCGAAAACAAAATTCTGATGCAAGCCCAATTACATTCAGCCTTGGTTTAATAAATAAGCTTGGCTGATATTGATTAGTATATTACTTGGGCCAGATTGAGTTATTATTACTACAAGCCCAAATGAATACTTTCCTATGAGCTCAATGCATGATCCAAAAAATATACATCAGGAAAGCAAATGTTACTAATTGGGCCAGATTAAATGATTATTGCAACTAAGCCCAATTTTATTTGAGACGAGAGTTCCTCATGCTTTGTCCGAATCCATGAAGCAAAGAAAACAAAGCTTTAATGCTTTCCAACGGATCCCATTTCTCTTCTTTGAATGGATTCCAAATTTAATTTGCTAGCATTGGAACTATGAGAGAGAAAAGTATGATTGACATGATTGAGTGCATTGAAGAAGCACACTACTCAGCCTAAAGGAAAAGCAACTCATTACTTTTAATTTATTTTATTTAATTGCTTTCCTTTTCAAACTTCATCTTCTCTCTCTCTCTCTCATTTCTTTCTCTGCTTCGGTTATTGTCCAAGAAACCATGAAAGCAAAACTTAGCTACCAAATTGAAGAAAGAGCAAGCTACAAGACCATCACAATGATGGCAAGAAAACATATCAAAATAAAAGTATGCTGTGGCTGAGATTTTCACCAAATATGGGTAGATTTGGTGAGGTAATCTCGAGCTCTTCATACCCAAAAAGAAGAAGAAGATTTCGGCCAAGAAGGAAGAGACTCTTGGAGGCGTGACTTGTCTTTGATTCTGCTCAACCACCACAGGAAGTAGCTAGAGTGGCGAAGTGATGGTAGAGGCAGAGATTGAAGCAGATGAAGTCATCATCATCATGAAGCATCAAGGGTCAGAAATCCATCTTGGAGAGCAAGCCAAGGATGGAGAGCTCGGATTGATGAAGAGTGATGACCAAGGAAGGACTAGAGGTAATTGCATGTTGGGTTTTGCATGGTTATCTCTTCTCTCTCTATGTGGCCGAACCGGTTCTATTTCTTGAAGAAGAAGAAGTTGGCTTGGGTTTTGGCTTCAAGTGTGGAGGCTTCTCTCTTCTATAAAAAGGGAGAACAATCACTGTTTGGAGTAAGGAGTTAGAAGTAAGCAGTGAGAGTGCAAGGCACAGGATTCTCAGAGCTACCTGAACTTACAGATTTTCTTCTCCTTCAATGTATTCTGTTTTGTAATTTTTCTGTTTAATTTTGTCATGTCTTGAGTCTCATGGAAAAAGGCAAACAGTGAGGTTTGTATGAAAAAGTCATAGAGCGGAAAAAGGCAGAGAGTGCAAAATTAAAAGAAAAAGCCATAGATGTCTTAGAGTTCCTTTGTTCATCTATGTTGTGTTTCATGATTCTGTGGGAATCTCCTTGTAAGTTGGGTTAGCACTTTACAGTTTGTAATCTGGAAGATTATAGTAAAATTCCATCATGTTTGTGATGGAGACTGGATGTAGACTGCACTGCACTTAGCAGCTGAACCAGGATATATCTTGGTATAATTTTCTCTCTTCTCTACTCCATTTCTGTTTTTGCTGTACAGGAGCTAAAAATAAAAAAATGTCTCGTGCCAAGTGATGAGACAAAATGAAAAAGTCTCGTGACTAGAGACGAGATAAAAACAGAAAAGTCCCATCTAAGTTTAATAAGTGTTAGCAAGCAAAAAGGGGATTAAAATTCAACCCCCTTCTCTTAGCCACTGAAACCATCAGGTGATGATTTAATTTGCGGTGGCAAAGCATGCAATAATAGGTGTCATGGCAGGATATATATGTTTATATGCTTACTAGCCACGTCTTCCTTTCTTTCTTTTATAACTCCAAAATTGCATCTATCATTATTGCCATCAAGCTCTAATTGGTTTCAACGAAATTAACTTGCCAATTAATATAAGGTATAAACACATACTTAATTCCATGAGCACCTTTTTTTTTTTTTTTTTCCTAATTAGTTCGGTCACAAGGAATGGAACTAATCAAAAGGATGATAAAATATTAAGGATGATTATTAGGCGTCATGGCTTGGTTAATCATGGGTTGGGTGTAGCGGTATTAAGGTGCTGAATCAGCTGTTTAAATTATAAATATCTTAAATAAATAATTATAAAAGTTGGATATATTAAAACACAAGTAATAATATATATGAGTTATTAATATAAATGATATTAACAACATAATAATAAAAGATATATGGTGAAGCATTAACAAAATTAAGTTCACTAAAAAGTATCAATATTTACTCATATCGACGGATATCGAACTCAATAATAATATTAATTAAATTTTATTTTTAAATTAAAAATATCAATTATTTAAATTAAAATATATATAATTTTTATTATTTATAAATTAATAAAATTATAGTTTTATTTATGTAAAATATTTTATCATAATAAAAATATATATAAAAATTTGAATTTAATTGAATTTGAATAATTATAAAACTAATTTAATTATTTTTAATAAAATAATTTTTAAAAATTAAAGAACTCTAATTAATAAAATAAATTATAATTAATTTATATTTACATTTTTAAAAATGCGAGTCGTGGCATATAGCCAAATCATCAAAGTATTTAATTTGGTTATTTTATGTGATATTGTTTAACTAATTCAGCAAATAAAAATATTTAATTATATGATAGTATAATAGAGGTGGAATTACATGCAGAAGTGACTGTCAAAAAATAAAAAATGAAAACGGTGAAGGATGGAACAGAAAAGAGAAAAAGGTAGACAATAAAAAATAAAATAACAGAAAAGATAACGAGGCAGACGATGAAGAATTTTCTCAGGTATATATATCAAATTTAATGACAAAGTGAGAAACTGCCATCAAAGATTATTACAGGGATAAATTTTTTGATGGACAAAGCAAAGAATAAATATTAAAATTAAAAATTTTTTTATTTGAAGTATACATTTTCTTAAATTATTTGACTACGTAACTCTTAATTAGACACGTACTTTGTCGATATTTAAATATATGTATATGTTTATTCATTTTGTATTTATATTATCATGAGTTTCATTATCAATTTAGATTACTAGAAAATTTTTAAAATTAAAAAATATACCCTAAAAAATTAACGAAAATGTACTTTGAATATTTTAAAAAAATAGTATTGATTAGAGATCTAGGCTACAAATAAATTTTTGCATTAGTTTTAAATGGAATCTAACTTTGGAAATTTTATGTTTTTAGATAGAACTAGTTTAAAATCGTCACAAAATAACTATAAATTTTAGGATTGGTATATTACTAGCTACCGCAGAACAAACTAGCTCTATATTTTGATATATATAGTGACAATTATACTAATGGTTGTTGTTGGAAGCCGTCACAAATCATAATTTCTACGCCTTAAAGGGACAGCGCAGTTGCTTAAGCGCTAGAAATCCGCCTCAATTCTCAAAAAAAAAATGCTGCTAAATTTCGATCACCTTGTAGTGTCCTTTAATAATATTTATTTCTAATGTAAACTTGATCGACTATGATAAATATTGTAATTTATACAACACAAAAATTACAAATTTTAGATTTTAAATTAATAAATTTAAAAATATTAACTAGGAAGATTTATCATTTCTTAATTTACATATATAATGAATACAACAAATCAAGTATAAAATTGGATTTTTATATTATATATTGATAAAAAGGAATTAGTAGTGCAGTATATAAACGCATCATAATATCAAATTTGTTGCTTTTCATGAGCTAGTGTTTAACTATATATAGGTTACATGATAGTATACATATAATCTAAACTTTATACACACAATAAGCTAAGCTGAGAAGGGTTGATTATATTATTCAACACACACAAGAAAGAAGAATGACACAAAGAAGCAAACAAAAGCAAAATAGCCATACCTGTCTCTCCAACACTCCACGCCTCTGATCTCTCATCTTGCGTCATTCTAAAAAGAAACCTTGCGCACACAATTCAAACACTAATAAAACATCATTTAATTTAAAAAGAAAATCAAAACCAAGCTTTGCAGCCTAGGGTGTGCATGGGCGGGTGAAAATTGGGTTTGATGTAATCCAGACCTGACCCGAAATATATACCAGGCCTATTTATTAGACCCGAACCTGATCCTAGACCCGATGACATTTATACATTTTCGGGCCACGATTATACCGGATAAAAACCGGGTAAAAACCGGACCGTTAACACTATATTACCTTGATATCTTCTTATAAGCTAGCATGTGAAAATATCCAAATTTTCAAGACTCCAACCATTATTTGACATGGTAAAATTCACTTAGAAAAATATAACAAGAACCAACTATTCTCTAAAATTAAAGCATAACCATAATCAATACTAATATTATTTAATAACACCAAATATTTAAATCAATATAAATAATATAATATTATACATTAGTCTAAAATCTTATGCATTTTAAACATAAAACATTAACTTATAGTCTTATAATAACTAATAACATAAAATATTAAGGTTTACAATACTTAAATTCCACATAAGAATAGCCATCATCCATCACTAATAACACAAAATATTAACTGTGTATGATGACCGGGCCACCGGGCCGATTTCGGGTGACCCGAGCCATGGCCCGGACCCGACCCAAAATAATGACCGGGTCTATTTTTGAGATCCTTACCCGACCCTAAACCCAGTAAAATCAAACCAAATTAGCCCCTAAAGTGTTTGGGGTCGGGTCGAGTCATACACATCCCTATTGCAGCCATTGACACAAAGATGAACCTAAACTCTGTTTAGCACGCTTACAAATTTACTTTTTTCAAAAATTTAAGTTGATATAAAAAATATATATAAATAGTTATATTTTTAATACGTTTTCTCAAATAAGCTAAGAGACAATTTTGAGTTTAGTTAAATTTTTACATATACCTTCTATTTGATCTTTTTTTATTTATTTTATGTTATTTTTTTTTAAAAGGATAACAAAAATCTAAAATTATAGAAATTCTGATATTATGTTATAAAATTATTTTTTTAAAATTTAAATAGATAAAAATAAATACCTAAATAGTTATATATCTAATATAATTAATAAAATACTATATATAAAACATTGAATTTTTTTTATTTTAAAAATAAAAATCGAATTTTAGACATTTAATTAATTAAAAACTAAAAAAATTATTTGACATAAAAAAGTTTGAAATTTTAAAAAGGTGTTTGCTTCGATGCGATGATAGATTTATACGTATCGAGACAATAAAAACATAGACAAATAATAAAATGACACATGAATTATATTATCTACGTTAGTATTTAATTTTTTTTAAATATATATATATATATATATATATATATATATATATATATATATATATATATACTTTTACTAAAATATCCTTATAATTTAATAAAAATAAAAATATATATTTTTATTTAATTTTATAAAAAAATTTAAATATATATTTTTTTTGTCAAAACTAACTATTTAAATTAATCAAAGTTTAAAATTCAACTAACTTTAATTTTATAAATTTAACTTTAAATAATTTAAAAATAAAACAAAAACACATTTAATTATTCATCCACACTAAAAATAATTATTTCAATAAGAATTGATGCTTCTCATAAACCTTAATCTCCCAGAATCATTTATACAAATAAAAAAAAAAAAACACAACCAGAAAAACTTAAAAAAAATAAAATTAAAGAAGTTCTTCATTTTTTGGGTTTTCTTACCTCCCTTTCACCCTTTCAAAAAACGTCTCTCTCACTCTCAATTCTCCAACTCAAACTCTCTCTTCTCTCTCACTGCCACTAGCCCACTAGAGTCTCTCGGTCTCACTCGAGTCGTGTCTCCTTCACACTTGCCGGCATCTTGTGGTTCGTCTCGTCTCGTCGCCGGCATTTCAATGTCTCCCAGCCTTCCCTGGACTTTTCGTCGGCTCGTCATCGCTCATCGTCTTCTGGTTTTGAGTCCTCGCCGTGGATCGTAGAATCGTCGCTTGCTTCGTCGCTTGTCGTTTCGAGTCCTCGCCGTCACCAAGTCGTCGTGGACCATTGGTGAGTCCCTGCATTATCGCTTCCTCTGTGGTGTGTTTGATTGTTGCAAGTTCTATTTTAGTAGACATATGACGCTGGTTTTGATGCTAACATATCCTTGTCTTTTTTGTCTTTTAATTTGTAGCTTGATTCTCATACTAAGGAAGCTTTTGATGTTGCCTTTGGCAATATATATGCGTTTCATGCTGCTTAAAAGTCACTTGAGAGAAGCGTTAAGAACAAGAAAGTATGCAAAAGTATTGTTCATAAAATTGCCAACATTGAAACGTCGGCGATAGGACGAGACGAATGACGACACGCCGGCAAGTGTGAAGGAGACGAGACTCAAGTAAGATCGAGAGAGACTGTAGTAGGCTAGTGATAGTGAGAGAGAAGAGAGAGTTTGAGTCAGAAAATTGAGAGTGAGAGAGACGTTCTTTGAAAGAGTGAAGGGTATACGAGAAAATCCAGAAGATGAATAATTTTTTTTTATTTTTTTTAATGTTTTTTAGTTGTGTGTTTTTTTATTTGTATAAATGATTATGGGAGATTAGGGTTTATGAGAAGCATCAATCCTTATTGAAATAATTATTTTTAGGGTGGATGAATAACTAAATGTGTTCTTGTTTTATTTTTAAATTATTTAAAATTAAAATTGTAAGATTAAAATTAGTTGAATTTTAAATTTTGATTAATTTAAATAATTAATTTTATCCAATACAAAAAAAAGGTATTTAGGTTTTTTTTATAAAATTAAATAAAATATATTTTTTATTTTTATTAAATTATTAGGATATTTTAGTAAAAATATTGATATTATATATATTTTTTTTTAAAAAAAATTAAATACTAATGTGGATAATAAAATCTACGTGTTATTTTATTATTTATCTATATTTTTATTGTATCAATACATATAAATTTATTATCGTAGCAAAATAAACACTAAAAATCTATTGTATAAATAAAAATAGATATATAATCATTTATTCGTATTATTTGTCGGTTTAAATTTCTATAGGATATAATTTTAATATAAAATTTGATTTTTATTATTTTATTCTTCATGCGGCGTTGAATTGGTTCTAGGATCTGCGCAAATAATAATCGTCGGCACTGGAGATATATATTACATGAAACAGCGCAGCATAAACATTTATGCGTCATTTGCGGCATTATTGTCGACATACATTATGTGTGTACAAACAAATTAAAAACAAAGGACAAAAGGGACGGCGAAATCATAATATAAATGATTTTTTTGGATTTTAGTAGAATGAAATTTTTTATTGGAATTTAGAGATTAGGGATTCAATCTCCTAATTTTGGTTAAAAAAAATTCCCTAATTTTGGTAACAAAAAAAAGAAAATTTTCATCGGAATTTAATGTTATGTTATTAATACTTATCGTAGTGACCTGGGAATGAGTTACAGCTCCTAGTTTTCATGTATAAAAAATAATTTTGTCAGGGAGACAATGAAAAATTTAAAAAAATGTGAATAATAAGCTCTAAATTTAATTCAATACAAGGAAAAAAAATAAAAAAATTTCAAATTATCTAAACCAAAAAACTCAAATAGTTATTTTAAAAAATTAACCATTTCAACTCTAATTTACCAACAAAATTCACCCAAACACTTTCTTTTTCAAAATGTCTACCACCTTTACCTTTATCAATCATTGTCCATCCCTGTACACTACAAAAAATACGGAGGATAGCTGCGACAAATTGCCTGCATTTTCTCCATCTGCTGCAATTTACCAAGATAGCTGCGGATGGCATCCAATCTCTTCAATGTGACGCGGAATCAACTGGATTAGCATCGATTTCATGAAGCCCCGTCGCTAACCCTAACCCAATATACTAATTTCACTCCAAATCAGTTCAGTGGGAAACCTGTGGAGAATGAAAGCGGTAAACCCCTGTTCTCTGCTCTACCGTGCGTCGCTGTGTCACCGTGGAGTCGCATGGCTGCCAACCCAACCTTCTCTCCCTGTTGTCGACCGTTCCTCTCTACTCTACAGGGCGTGAAACCCCAAATCCCTCATTCACGGTGTGCGCAACCTACCCCTGTTCTCTGCTCCTCGTGTGCGTTTGTGCCGTCTTTGAGTCGCGTGGCTGCCCAGACATCCTCCTCTCGCCGTCATCGACCGTTCCCCTTTCCTCCACCGTGAGCGAATCTGAGTTATTGCGGCCTCTCCCTATCACTGGTTTGTTCTTCCACATTGCTCTTTCTTTCTTGTTTTCATTATTGATTACTTACAAAATTTGAATCCTATTTTCCTCAATATTTGCATATGTCTTCTCCTCGACATCGCTAAGTCGTGTTCGGAGCTATTGGCGTCACAGTATATGTTTTTTTGGTTCAGATTTTTTGCTCACTCTAAATCCTTATTCTGTTTCTGCTCTTAGGTTTTTCTACTAATTAAATTGATTGTTTTACTTATTCGAAGAAGAGAAAGCTCAATAGCAAATATTTTTAGTATATTTTATTCAATATCTAAACCAAGCTGTAAATTGCAGTATGAGAATAATTTTTACAAATATTTTTATAAATTTATCAGAATCAGGTGATACCCTTTGAGTTTGGAAAGGGGAGCTTAGAAGACAGGTCATGAACCTTAGTTGTTATTGAGACTAGTAAGCTTACTCATGTTTTTAATGTTGATGATTTCACTAGTGCATTTAATTTGGAGTGGTTTGGGGCTAACAAAATAGAATCTATTGGTGTTGAAAAGAGAGGGAAAAAGAAAAGAAAATGCCCCTGTTCTGCTCTGAATTCTTCATTCCCTTAATCTAAATGTAATTATTCAGTTTTTAAATAAGCCCATGTATGAAATTGCGGCAGTTAACCGTCTCATTTTTTTTAAAAAACTTACATAGATTTCCACTACCCAAATAGCGGCGGTTTTGCAACCGCTACAAAATCAGTTATCCGATTTGCTGCGGTTGTGCCAGCGCCGCAAAATCAAATCTCCACCCCCTAACTTGCAACGTTTGCGAAACCGCTGGTATACTGTTTTGCGGCGGTTAAAAACTACCGCAAATCCCTATAAAAACCGCCGCTATTCGGCGTGTCTCTTGTATACGCCCTCTCCCCCGTCACCGTTGCGGGATCGTCATCAAATAACCATCCATGTAGTTATTAAAATAATCATTCGGCTACTTAGTGAAATGACCATATAACATTTGTTAATCGTATATACTTAAATTGAATTGAACAAAATAACCATCCAATTAAGAATTAAAATAACCATCTACATACATAATGAATTGAACATCCAGCACATTTGGTAAGGTGGAGAGGTGGGGAGAGTCGACAGCGACGCATGGAGGCAGGGGAGGAATTGTCGTCAGTGAATGAAGATGGGACAGTACCTAGCGGTTCAACCAAATCGAACTCCATTTACCTGCATGTGAGGGGTGATGAACGTACGAAAATGCAGCTGTGTATGACAATGTACGTTGATCGGATCTGTTGCGGATGGTGACACTAGGACGAAGAACGCAGTGAGCTGCGGGGAAGGCTGCACGGCCGGCGGCGGGAGGGCAGTGCGAAGGAGGCTGTCTGGGGTTTGTGCGGCGCGATCGGACGTTCGCGGAGAAGTTGGGCGGCGTCGGCTGAAGGCTGGCGACGGCAGCTCGAATCTGGGCGGCGTCTGACTGGAGAGCGGGGAAGTGAAGCAGCGACCGGATTACTTTGCAGATCGAAGTTTGTGAATAGAGAAGGAAGGTTAACGTGATAATGGATGTAAATATACCGTTTGTGATTTGATTTAATTTAAAATTCTTATTTTTTAAATTTTAAAATTTAAAATTATTATTAATTAATAAAAAGATTTATAATTTTAATTCTATTTTCTTTTTTATTTTCATTGTTCATATTGTTTATTACTTATATTTTTTCATAAAAAAATACAATAATTGTAGATCTAGTAAAATTTTAAAAACGTTTAATAACAAAAAAAATAATTAAAAAATATTAAAATAGTTAAAATTTGTCTTATTTAATATTTATTAATTATTGTTAAAATTAATAAATATTAAATAAAATAAATTTAAATTGTTGTCTTCCTAATGTTATTGGTAAAATTTATAAATAAATAAACTTCCCCAAATTGTGCCAGAAAGGCATCATGGTCCGATAATATAAAGAAGATTGAGTTTGGTGGCTTTGGAAACATGGGTTTGAAGCACAAATAGGGTAGTGAGCAAATATAGTATGCTTGCAAAACTTGAATGTTAGTTTTATTAGACAACGAAATGAAAAAATACTAATAGAAATTAGCACAATTACTGATTATAAATGGTTAGGTATCAGATAAATGAATTTGTATAAAATAATTTTTTTTTTTAGAATTATAACTTTTCTTTATCATAAAAAGATTATAATAACACTTTTTTTTTTGACAAAAAAATACACCTCTTTTAAATATAAAAAAATATTTCTCAAAAAAATCCTTATATATTTTTTAGATGATTTCTCTCTTGTTTTATATTTTTGTTATCTAACAAAATTATCTATTTATATTAAAATTCTTCTCACCTTAACCATACAATAAAAGGTAGATAATGTGTATTACTTTCCATCATTAATATTCAATGGCTTATAAGTAGGAGAATTTTTCTCCTTTCATTTTGTTTGACTTTTGTTTATTTTTTCATAAAAAAAAAATTTTTTGTTGTTGCCTATAGTACCCCTAATCCAACAGATTAAAGACTAATCAGTCACAGATTTGAACTCCATTGAAGGGTCTGCCGCTATCCAATGGGTTGCTGCATGTACAAGGCAGGATTCGAACTCCCGACACTTATTTAAGCAGACGAGCAATCTCCCACTTAAAGTTAATTTTTGTATTAAAAGTCTCACGATTTCATGTTGCTCATGTACTCGATATGCCATATAGGAGGATTTATACTATTTAAATTTTTCAGTGTTGATTGGTTTTGTCATGACATTTACTTGGTTATCTTTAGTGTGAATCTTCTTCATATCAACCGTTCTTTTCTCTACTACTTCTCGAATAAAGTGACATTATACTCTAATGTGTTTTGTTCTCGAATGAAAGGAAGGATTTCTTGCAATGTGCAAGGCGCTTTGATTGTCACAATACAAAAAAATCTTCTGCTATTTGTGGTCGAGTTTCTCCATTAACTTTTGGATTCAAATAGTTTCCTTGCATGCTTGTGTAGCTGCCATATATTAAACTTCTGTAATAGATAAAGCTACAATAGTCTGTAACTTAGATAGCTAGCTCACAGCTCCTCCTGCAAGCATAACACATATCCTGTAGTAGATTTTCAATTATCAAGATCACATGCAAATATGAATCAACATATCTATTGATAATAAATTACGATTCTCCAAAACATAATGCTATATTCGAGGTCCATTTGAGGTATCTGAAGATCTTTTTAACAGCATTCTATTGCTCTTTACAGGATTTGCCATAAATCAACTTACCATCGCAACTGCTTGAGCAATATCTAGCCTTGTACAGATAATGGCATACATAAGACTTCCTACCGCTGATGTATACGGTACTCGAGACAGTTTCATCCTCTTTGCTTCACTACTAGGGCACATACTTGAGGATAATTTAAAATTCATAAGAAGTGGGGATGAAATTGGCTTACATTCTTGCATGTTGAAGCGTTACAAGATCTCCTTCAAATAATTCTTTTTACGATAGCGAAATCTTCCTCTGCCTTTTATCTCGATGGATTTGCGTCCCTAAAATCTTGTTTGTTGGTCCCAAGTCTTTCATATCAAACTCCTTAGTCAAATGTGCCTTCAATTCTTGGATTTAATCTTTGTTGCGGCCTACCACCAACATGTCATTCACATACAACAGCATAATAATGAAATCAATATCACTAGACCTCTTGTAGTAGGTACAATGATCTAAACTAGGTCTGTTGTATCCAAGGCTAATAATGAAAGAATCAAATCTGTTGTACCAACACCTTGGTGCCTACTTTAGACCGTACAGAGATTTAGTTAACCTACAAACCACGTTTTCTTTTTCTTATTCTTCAAAACCTTCTGGTTCGAGCATATATATCTCTTCTTCAAGTTCTCCATGAAGAAAAGCAGTCTTTACATCTAATTGCTCTAGATGTAAATCAAATACAACACACATAGCCAAAATTACTCTAATAGTAGTTAGTCTCACCATTGAAAAAAATATTTCATTGAAGTCAACACCTTCTTTCTGAGCATATTCTTTAACAACTAATCTTGCACAGTATTGTTTCATATGATCATTGTAAACCCTACGTAATTAGCGAATAATTAACCAATAAATTAATCCAAAAAATTAGAAAATTGAATTTTATAGTTTAATAAAGTAAAAATAATTAAAATATAAATTTTAACATTAATTTTAAATTGGCCCAAAATTGGGCCGAACGAACCAAATTGGTTGAACTGGGCCCGAATTGGGCCCAAGGCCCAACCCAATTCAGCCCATACTTAGAAAACTCGGCTTCTTGTCTCTTGCTCATTCATCTCTACGCTGAAACTCATAAAAGGGAGAAGGAGAAAAACTTCCAACCCTAACCCTTCACTAAATTCCATATATCTCACAATTCCGCAGTCACGCGTCCATCGCGTCGAGCTCTACAAGACCCACTAACTAATTTGGTAAGGAATATCAATCTCACTCTCAGACTCTCCTTTTCCACAATTTTCGAAATTATGAGCCAAGGAGTATGGAAAATTGTCATGTCTTGATGTTAGGGTTAAATTAACTCGAGAAATTAGCGGGTTTTTGTTCAATTGAGGTACGAGTAAGGTAAAGACTCTCCAAACCTTGTGAATTCTTGGATTATGTGAGTTTGGGTATTGAAATTTTATATATGGATGTAATAATATGTATTCGGGAGTGTATATGTAAATTTGGAAAACAATTGAGGAGGTTGGAAGCTTGGTTGAAGCTTTGGGTGCTGGGATCTTGGAGGTTGGGAACTTTGGAGGCTGAGATTTGTGCCAATTTGAGGTGTCTTTGGTTTAGGAAAAAATCGGCCAAGGTATGGTTTTGGTTTCTCATATGTACTATATAATGTTTTGTGAAAACTTAGGCTAGACGACCTAGGATAAGTTGAATTATGAGTTTGGGACATGCTTAGTCATTTTAGTTGATACAGTGTATGATAAATTAATGTGGTATGATTGGATTAAAGGTTCATTTAATATGAGTGTGATTGGTGTTGGTAAAATGATGATTCTTGTTTGACAATTGATATTGGCATATTGATGAATTATGTTGCGATGTTGGATGGTTTGAGTTGGGAGGAAAGTATGAATGTTGATTATTGGTACACGGTAGGCCAAATGAAAAGTGTTTAGGTATGTTTGGATATTGTTGGTTTTGGGTGTGAAATTTGCAACTTTGGTTTTGAAAATCAAACTTGTAAAAATGTAAGGTTTGAGGTTTTGAATGAAAACTTGACTTCTGACCGAACTTCAGCGAGTCATAACTTGACTTTCAGATCTTCGATTTCTCTCAAACTTGTTTTATATGAAAATTGGGTCCGTAAAATTTACGCTGTTCGAAGAACGGATGAAAAACGATTTTTAACGAAAAAGTTATGTGTCGGAAGTTTGATGTGTAAAAGGGAATTCTTCAGCATTAACAGCTTTTTGGCATTTTTTATGGGCTCGCGCACACGAGTGCACATGTGACGCGACCGTTTGGTTCTGTCTAGACGTGTTTGCATACGCGGGAGTATGCCGCGTACGCGAGAGGAAAAAATTGTATGCTCGCGTACGCAGGCAAGTGCCACGCGACGCGAGCTATCGGTTCTATCTAAGGGGGCTCGCATATGCGGACAGGTGTCGCGTACGCGAGTGAGGAAAATGACACCCCCCGCATACGCGCAACAATGCATGCGTACACAGGATCCTGTTTTTCAGCAACATTGCGTTTTGTGATTTAAACATGATTTCAAACTTCTAAACCTCTATTTTTATTCTTTAAAGACCTTAAAAATTAGTTTTGATCATAGTGAAGGGGTTGAACTTTGAAGGGGTAGTAACTTGGAAGTGAAGAAAGTTATGGAGTAATGAATTATGATCGAGAAGTGCGGAAATGCTGAGTATATGATGAATATTGCCCATGATGAATATGAATAATTGAACTTGAATAATTTATTGGCTTGTGCACTTCTCTTTATATGAGATACGATTTTTCCTAGGTTGATGCAGTGGCTTACTGATGCGTGGCAGAAGTTAGACCAATTGAGAGAGTTTTAATAAACTCTATGCGTTACAAGTATAGCTCTCAACCAGCTAAAGTCCGCCTCACCAATTTAAAAGGGGTTGTCACAAATTCTAGAACAAAAAATACTGGGAGTATGAGTCCCAGGTCGTCTCCCAACGAGTTGCAGGAAAGAGTGCTAATTTATTAATTAGAAATTTTTCAGAAGGTTTGAGTTGGATAATGAGTAATTAAAATAATTATAAATTAAAGCAATAAAAATAAGAATTATTATTAATATAAAAAGCCTTGACTAGGGAGATGATTAATCGGAAGTTCTATCCTTGTTGGAATCTTCTCAAGTGTAGTGTGAAGAGTTCATTGTTCTCACTTAGTTAACCCTTACTGAGTAAAGAAAAGTCAAGTGATGGACTGATTCTTATCCACAGATCCTAGTCCTTTCCCTTGGGAAGGTCTAGCGTTAGTAGATATAGAATTAGCCAACAATGTTCAATTTTAACTAAGCACTTGAGCATTCCAACTCAAGTGTCTCCTCTTAATCAACCCCCATGTCAAGTAGAGAATTTACTCTATTGACATGGAATTAATATTCATAAAAATATAAGAAGACATAATAAATAAAATAAAATAAAATATAAAATTAAAATTAATTAAAAATAAAAGTAACTCTATATATTAATAAATTCAAAATGCAACATACTTATTTGAATAGGGTCAATGAGCAATGAATAAAAGTAAAGGAATAAGGAAACAAACTAAAGTGATGTCTTCACGGAGGTAATGATTCTTCAGCATCCAAAATCCCAAGCAAAAGCATAAACTAATAATGTAAAACTAATCTAGATTCAGATCTAAAACTAAGAATAATCCTGATATCGATGTATCTGAACGTGTGTGGATGCCTCCTGAGTCTCTGTACGTTTCCTAGGTTTAATCTGTATTTCTGGGCCGAAAATTGGGTCAAAACGCGGCCTGAAATCGCCCTCAGCGTATTCTGTTATTTCTGCAGATCGCGCAGGTCACGCGTACGCGTTGTCTACGCATTCGCGTCATTCGTGCAGACTTCTATCCACGCGTTTGCGTTAGGCACGCGTTCACGTCGCTGCGATTTCTTCATTTCGTGCGCTCACGTGAGTCATGCGATCGCGTCAGTGTTCGCTGGTCATCTCCTTAGTTTCTTGTGTTCCTTCCATTTTTGCAAACTTCCTCTTCATTCTCCAAGCCATTACTGCCCTATGAAGACTGAAACACTTAACACACGGATCACGGCATCGAATGGTATAAAGGAGGGTTAAAATGTACTAATTAAAGGTTTCTAGGAAGCAAGTTTTCAACCATAAATAATGCTAGGAAGGAATTATAAAACTCATGCAATCTATATGATTAAGTAGGTAAAGACTTGATAAAATCACTCAATTAAACATAGTATAAATCATAAAATAATGGTTTATCAACCTCCCCATACTTAAACATTAGCATGTCCTCATGCTTAGCTTAAGGAGATAAAATAAATGAGTAGGGAAATGTAAGACTCATGCAATGCAATGCAATGCAACCTATATATATGAATGCAACTATATGATTCTTGTCTACTTGGTTAAAAATAAATAAGCTCTTCAAGACAAACATAAATCAAATTTCACTGATTCAATCTATATAGTAAAAACAGGTAACATTGTAAGAAGATAGCTCATGAAAGCAAGGAACATGGAGTTAAGCATTGAACCCTCACTGATGGTGTATGTGCACTCTAGTCTCTCAAGTGTATATGGTAATCACTCTATCCTTCTCTAATCATGCTTTCTAAACTTTGTTTTTCACCTAACCAATCAACAATATTTAATGTACTAATGCAAACATCATGAGGTCTTTTTCAAAGTTGTAATGGGGCTAAGGTAAGGGTAATGGTATACATATGGCTAAGTGAGCTATAAATTGACTCTTTGACTAACTTAAGCCTTCACCTAAAATACATATACTCTATATAATTCTAATTCATGCCTAGCTACCCATAAATTTCCACTTTCACATTACATACTCATGCATTAATTTTCCTTTAATTTTCATCACATGTGCATTGGAGCTTTACTTAACTTAGAATTGGGGTAATTTTGTTCCCTTATTTATTTAAATATTTATTGAATATTTTTTATTTTTTTTAAATAGAAATAACATACCAATGCACATGGATATTTGATTTTTCTGTTTTATATGAGTAGGTATCCAAATTCCCATTATTTTATCAAGGTACATTCCCTTATTAACCCATATTCCCACAATTTTTCCATACTCAATTAACACACTTTCTATCTTAAGCTAACTAAAGATTCAATTGGGATATTTAATTGTTTTTTCACTTAAGGCTAGTAATGTGATAAAATATAGAACAAATGGGATTAAAAGGTTCAAAGTGGCTAACAAAGGTAATTGAAGGGTAGGCTTATTTGGGATAAGTGAGCTAAACAAGTAATGGCCTCAATCATATGCATGCATATAAATAAATTAAATATTGGACATATAGGATGAAACATAATATAGATTACAATCATAGAGAAGTGAACACACAAGAATAAAATATTTATGGTTAAATAATGTAACCATGTAATTAGGCTCAAAATCTCACGGGTTGTGCATTCTTAGCTTTTTAAACTATGTTCCAATTACAACTTCTAACAAGTTTAACATAAAAGATTTATTTTAAATTAGTGAAATTTTTCAAAAATAGGGTCTTAAAAAGAAACTTATTATTTTTCAATCAAGTAGAACATGCATGCAAATAATTGTTACTATGCAATTTATCCTATTCTAAATAAAAAAAAAACTAACTAAATATCCTATTTATTGGTGTTTAAGGAAAAAAAATTACCTCCAGAAGTCAGGTACTGACCGACCTCCGCACACTTAAAGCTTTGCACCGTCCTCGGTGCCATCTGTCAGGAACAGAGGGGGACTGGTAGCAGTATCTCCACCATCGGGACCGTCATGGCTCCTTGTGCTGGTAAATGAAGTGGAGTCCGGGGTGTCTGGGTCTTCTCTAGGTGGTTGGTTACCAACAAGTAGCTCCTTGAGGTATGTAAATCTGCGCTTGTTACGGCGCTCTCTTTGCTTTCCTTTCCGTTCAAGCCGGTCTAGCTTCTCAAGTATTTAATGGAGCAGTTGGTTTGTTGAAGGTGCTTGTGGTGTGGAAGAAGAAGGAATATCTTCTGCTGGTTCTGTGCTCCGGTTGATAGTTCCTACTGGAGGTCTGATATACTTCCCGTTAGAGACGTATTGATCATCTCATGGAATCATGACTTTGGTATCCCCAGCTCTGTAGGAGACTCCGGCTGCTGAGACAAGATCTGAAACCAAGGCGGGAAAAGGTAAGTTGCCCGAAATCTGTATGTGTCCCATAGCATGCCGAATGTGTCTTGGTAAATTGAGGTGCTGGTCTGTAAGGATACACCAGAGTAAAACAACCATGTCTGCAGTGAAGGAGGACTCATGAGTGCTCGAAAAGACAGAATGGGACATGATTTGTGCCTATACTCGAGCTTCCAAAGTAAGTGCTGAAGCCAATATGCCCTTAGGTCAGGAACGATGGTATCCGTAGATTCATATGCTGCCAGGTTGTGCGATAACTCTGAGAACAGTGTCCCAGTCAAATTGGTATGTCTGGCGCTTGAATGAGGCTTCTTGAAATGCGTCCAGTCCTTCTGGAGCAGGGGGAAGATTTAAAGCTCGTTGAATGGCTTCTTCTGTTATAGGGACTTGCTTCTAACGAACATAGACAGACTGCATGGTTAGCATGTGAAGATTGGAGTAGAATTCAACTACCCATGATAGATTAACCTGCCGTGGCTGTCTCCGTAGGAATCCCCATTGTCTTTGCTCAATGCGGGGCTCAACAATTTCAGCAATGCGGGTTGGGAGGATGAGAAGGTGCTCATTGTTATAGTTCCTTGCTGCCAGGATGGGGAACATCTGCTCACAGTAACGGTTAGTGAACCGCGCAGTGTCCTTTGCTAGGAAGGCTTTCTCTTTTTCATCGACCTTGATGATCCTCTTGATTCGTTTTGTTGAGGGTTTCACCGCTGTTGAAGAAGGCTCTTCCACTAATGCTCTTTTTGTTCCTCTCCTTGCTGGTGGTCTGGGAGTAGCTTTCTCTTTACCTTTTTTGGTGGCCATCCTGAAAAAGGAAAAAGAAAGTAATATGTAAAGCTAAGGGTTCGAGCAAGGGAGCGAATATTAAGGGTGGTAATCAATGCACGGTAAAGAAGGATGTCGTTAACACATGGTCTAGACTACATGTGAAAAGATCATCAAAGGTAATAAAGTAAGTGCATGTGATGACAATTAAATGCAAGATGTTTATTGGCATGCTAGCAAAGGCATGAGTAGCATAGATCAAGCATTCAATGTCCAAGTTAGATTACCAAGTCTTTCAAACTAATAATCTGTTTGTATTGACAATTATATTTAATTAATAAAATATAAAAGGGGTTTTGTGAAAAACAGGCATTAAAGTAGTAGAATAGAATAATTTAAAATAATACACACTGTCATACAGGCTTTTTCACAAACACATATCATGCATGGTAGATATGTTATTGAAAGTAGTAAATTGAACATGCAAGCAACCCTTATGAAAAGTAATATATAATTTTCAAACAATTCCTTTAATAATCCACAAGCAAAATATAGAAAATAATGACCTAAATAAATTTCTAACACCAATTAAAGGAATAAAAGAAAAAGAAAAGAAAGAAAAGAAAATATAGATAATAAAAGTGAAAGAAGAAGTAAACATAAATAAAAATAATAGAAAAATAAAGAGTAAAGAAAGAAAGAAAAGAACCTTGATAATGGATGTGAAAAATAAGGAAGAAGAAAGTAAAAAGTGAGAATGAGTAGAGAAGGAAGAAGGGGGAAGAAAGAAATAATAATTGAAAAGAAAAATTAGGATTTGGGGAAGAAAAGATAAGATATTTTGGCTGATTTGGATAATCTGTGCGCCGCATGTGACGCGGACGCGTGGGTCACGCGGTCGCGTGACTGGATTTATGCGAATGGCGCGAGGGCAGCCATGCGTTCGTGCAACTCTCTGTTTCAAACCCATTTTGCCAAAATTTAGGGTGACGCGTTCGCGTGGTTAACGCGATCGCGTGAATGGCCATATTTGGAGAACGACGTGGCCACGTGAGGCACGCGGTCGCGTGATGGGGCTGGTGTTTTCAACATCATTCCAGCCCAGCTCCATCGTAACTTGTTGCCATACACCTCTTTTACGTCGATTTTAGGGGCACGCGTTCGCGTGGGTGACGCGGATGCGTGGGAGGCTCGTTTCCGAAATGATGCGGACGCGTCATTGACGCGGTCGTGTAGGCATGATTGTGCCTAAGGCTCGCCTCCAGCCACGCTTTCGCGTGACTTTCTGTTTACTTTTCTTTCCTTCATTACGCACATATGACGCGGGCGCGTCAGCGACGCTGGCGTGTCGCGTGCGTGTGTTTTTTTTTTTTTAAGATATGCATAATGCTAATGCAAACGTGAATGCAGACTATATGCGGAGATTACGAGAAGAATCATTAACACCATAAAAATAGAAATAAAGTGAAATAAATCTAAGACTGAAACGGAACGATCATACCATGGTGGGTTGTCTCCCACCTAGCACTTTGCTTTTACGTCCTTAAGTTGGACGCTCGTTAGGCTCATTCTGCGTTTGTTGGTGGGTCTTCCAAGAGGAAAACCTCTAGTTCTTTGTTATTCTTCATCTTCTCACCATGATAAAGCTTCAGGCGATGTACATTGACCTTTAAGAATTTGGAGCTAGAGGGATGACGCAGGTGGAAAACTCCGTATGGCTCTATCTTTTCTACTCTGAATGGACCTTCCCATCTTGATCTCAGTTTACCTGGCATAAGCCTCAGTCTGGAGTTATAAAGAAGAACTAACTCCCCTGGTCTGAATTTTCTTCTTTTTATGTGCTTGTCATGGACGCCTTCATCTTTTCTTTGTATCTCCTGGAGTTGTCATATGCTTCTAGGCGAAGATTCTCCAGTTCTGCTAGTTGCAGCTTTCTTTCAGCACCAGCTTTCTCAAGATTCATATTGCACTCCCTTACAGCCCAGAAAGCCTTGTGTTCCACCTCTACTGGAAGGTGGCAAGCCTTTCCATATACTAGGCGGAAGGGGCTCATCCCAATGGGTGTCTTGTAAGCTGTTCTATATGCCCAGAGTGCATCTTGTAGTCTAGCACTCCAGTCCTTCCTGTGAGGTTTTACTATCTTCTCTAGAATACATTTTATCTCTCTGTTAGAGACTTCTGCTTGCCCATTGGTCTGGGGATGGTAAGCTGTTGCTACTTTGTGAATTATCCCATGCCTCTTCAGTAATCATGTTAGTCTCCTGTTACAAAAGTGAGTGCCTTGATCGCTCACGATTGCTCGTATGGATCCAAAGCGGCAAATAATATGATTTCTAACAAAAGAAACAACAGTGTTAGCATCATTAGTATGGGTAGGAATTTCTTCCACCCATTTAGAAACATAATCTACAGCTAACAATATATAAAAGTAACCATTAGAATTTAGAAATGGACCTATGAAGTCAATGCCCCAAACATCAAAAATTTCACAGAAAAGCATAATCTGTTGAGGCATCTCATCCCTCTTGGATATATTACCAAACCTTTGGCATGGGGAGCAAGATTTACAAAATTCAGCAGCGTCTTTAAAAAGAGTAGGCCACCAGAATCCACAGTCTAGAATTTTTCTACCTGTTCTTTGAGGGCCAAAATGTCCTCCACTCTCAGATGAGTGGCAGGCCTCTAAAATGGACTGAAATTCTGATTGAGGCACACACCTTCTAATTACCTGGTCAGCATCACACCTTCACAAATATGGATCATCCCATATAAAATATTTAGACTCGCTTTTCAGCTTGTCTCTTTGATGCTTAGTGAAATTTGGAGGAAAAGTGTGGCTAACTAGATAATTAGCTACAGGTGCATACCAAGGAACTATCTCAGATACTGCTTGTAAGCTATCAAATGGAAAATTATTATTTATAGGAGTGGAATCATCCTTAATGTGCTCAAGGCGACTCAAGTGGTCTGCCACTAAATTCTGGTTACCACTCCTATCCTTAATTTCTAAATCAAATTCTTGCAGCAGCAGTATCCAACGTATTAGCCTTGGTTTGGACTCCTTTTTAGCTAGTAAATATTTTAGAGCTGCATGATCTGAGTACACTACTACCTTAGTACCAAGTAAATAGGCTCAGAATTTATCCAGAGCAAAAATAACAGCTAGAAGCTCTTTTTCAGTAGTAGTGTAATTAGATTGAGCAGCATCTAAAGTCTTAGATGCATAAGCAATTACAAAAGGATCCTTACCTTCGTGCTGAGCCAGCGCCACTCCTACTGCATGGTTGGAAGCATCACACATAATTTTGAATGGCTGGCTCCAGTCTGGTCCTCTTACAATTGGAGCTTGAGTCAGGGCGATCTTCAGCTTATCAAACGCTTGTATACAATCCTCACTTAACTCAAACTCAATATCTTTCTGCAGCAATCTGGATAAAGGCAATGCTACCTTACTGAAGTCCTTAATGAATCTCCTGTAAAAACCTGCATGGCCAAGGAACGAACGGACTTCCCTCACGGAGGAGGGGTAAGGTAAACTAGAAATAACATCCACCTTTGCTGGATCTACAGAAATACCAGTATTAGACACAACATGTCCTAGTACAATTCCTTGTTTTACCATAAAGTGACATTTTTCAAAATTTAATACAAGATTTGTACTAACACACCTGTCTAATACTTTAGATAAACTATCCAAGCAAAGGCTGAATGAATCACCATATATGCTAAAATCATCCATAAAAACTTCCATACAGTTCTCAATAAGATCTGAAAAGATACTCATCATACATCTTTGGAAAGTGGCAGGTGCATTACACAAGCCAAAAGGCATTCTTTTATAAGCATACGTTCCAAAGGGACATGCAAAGGTGGTCTTCTCCTGATCTTCAGGAGCTATATGAATTTGAAAATATCCTGTATAACCATCCAAAAAATAATAATGGGATTTACCTGACAGGCGATCAAGCATCTGATCAATAAATGGCAAGGGGTAATGATCCTTGCAAGTAGCTTGGTTGAGATGCCTATAGTCAATGCAAACTCTCCAAGAATTCTGCACTCTAGTTGTCAGGAGCTCTCCGTGCTCATTCTTTATTGTTGTGACTCCAGACTTCTCAGGCACTACTTGTACTGGACTGACCCATTCACTATCTGAGATGGGATAAATGATATCTGCTTCAGGTAGCCTGGTCACTTCTTTCTTGACAACTTCTAAGATGGTAGGATTCAATCTTCTTTGAGGCTAATGGATAGGCTTTGCTCCCTCTTCTAAGAATATTCTGTGTTCACAAACTTGGGGGCTGATCCTTACTATATCCGCTAAGCTCCATCCTATTGCTTTCTTATGTTTTCTCAGCACACTGAGCAGTTGCTCCTCTTGTTGAGAGGTAAGTTCCCTTGCAATGATAACTGGAAACTTCTGCTTATCCTCAAGGTAAGCATACTTGAGGTATGGAGGGAGGGGTTTTAATTCCAATTTCTGCTCATAGCTAGGCTCTGGATCATCTGGGGCTGGTGATAATGGTAAAGGGTCTTCATTATTTTCAGAAAGTGTCCCCACACTTGGACCTTGCTCCATATGCTTCTCTTCCATTTCTTCTTGGTGAACTTCAGCTACAGTTTCATCAATAATGTCGCACTGGAAGATAGAATGGTCTTTTGGAGGGTGCTTCATAACTTCATTTAAACTGAAACTCACTGTTCTGCCATCTATCTCAAAGGAGTAAGTTCCTGAGAATGCATCTAGCTTAAACTTTGAAGTCTTCAGGAATGGTCTTCCAAGCAGGATTGATGATGGTCTTCCTGAGTCATTAAGGGGCATTTCTAGGATATAAAAGTCAATAGGAAATGTGAGCCCCTTAATGCTCACTAATACATCTTCAACAATTCCAATTACTGTGATAATGCTTTTATCTGCTAACACAAAACGAGCTACCGACCTTTTTAAGGGAGGGAGCCTCAAAGTATCATATATAGACAATGGCATTATACTAATACATGCTCCTAAGTCACACATATAATCAGAAAATATTATACCTCCAATGGTACAGTTAACCATACATGGGCATGGATCACTACATTTTTCAGGTATACCTCCCATTAAAGAAGATATAGAACTACCTAAAGGAATAGTTTCTAATTCATTAATTTTATCTTTATGTATGCATAAATCCTTTAGAAACTTTGCGTATTTAGGTACCTGCTAAATAACATAAAAAAGGGGAACAGTTACCTCAACCTTTTTGAATATTTCTACCATTTTGGGATCAAGTTCCATCTACTTTCTGGATTTCTTTGCCAGGTGTAGAAATGGGATAGGAATGGCATCCTGTACAGCTTCTGCATCCTTTGGTGTTTCAGTCTGTGGTTGAACTGCTTCTTCTTCAACTATGTCTTGTACGTCCTCTTCCTCTTCAGCACCTTCCACTTCCATTACATCCTCAGCTGGGATGTGTTCTGGTAGGCTTGGTTCCTCATGGTTCCTCTCTTGCAATGTGGTTCCGAACCTTAAAGTGATGGCATTGATGCCACCCTTGGGATTAGGTAGGGGTTAAGAAGGAATTCCATTGGAGCTTGAAGATTGATTTGTGGAATTAGGTGATGAATCTAACCGGGAGACGAGAGCTTGTAAAATGGCAATCATACCATTTAAAGTAGAGTTCAGCTGTGTCTGCATGTCTTGCTGTCCTTGTGCAAGAGAACGGAGCATCTCGTCATTTGATGAGGAATTGGAGTAAGTGATCTGAGGGACCTGTTGTTGGTTGTGCTGGGGTCCTTGAGATTGTCTTAGGTGAGGTGCTCTGTAAGGTTGGTTCTGATTCTGCTGTCTGTTGTTATTATTGTTATTCCACTTCTGGTTTCCATTGTTGTCTCTGCCTCCTCTGTTATAGTTGTCCCTCCAACCTTGGTTGGAGTTGTCTTGCCATCCTTGGTTATGGTTTCCACATTGGTTGTAGTTGCCACCATGTTGATTGTATCCTTGATTTGGGCGGTCATAGAAGTTATGAGTGGCTGCCACAGTGTTGTCTTCCTGTTGGAGCTGCGGACATTCATCAGTATAATGACTATAATCAGTACAGATCCCGCATACTCTTTGGGGAACTAACTGTTGGCTTTGCTGTAGTGGGGAAGACTGAGCTTTATGTGTTTGTTGTTGGTTTAATTACATCTTCTTCAGTAGGTTGGTCATTTCACATATGCTTTGGGTAAGAGCAGTAGTTTCAACGCTAAAGGAAACCTCTGCAACAGCTTTTGAGTGGCTACGCCTCGGCCTGTGATTCCTAGTGGACTCAGCTAAGTCGCTGATCAGTTTTCATGCTTCATCTGTGGTTCTGTACTTTTTAATAGAACCATTACTAGCACCATCTAGTGTGGTCTTATCTTGGGGGTTCATGCCTTGAGTGAAGTAGCTGATCAATACTAGTCTATCAATCATGTGATGGGGGCATGCGTCTAGAAGGTTCTTAAAACGCTCCCAGTATTCATAGAGAGTCTCTGAGTCACTTTGAACAATGCAGGAGATCTCTTTTCTCAGTATATCTGTGACTTCAGCTGGAAAGTATTTTCCAAAAATTCTCTCCTGAGTGTATCCCAGTTGGTAACAGTCGCTTCAGGTTGGGAGTAGTATCACTCCCTTGCTTTTTCCTCAAGAGAAAACGGAAAAGCAGTTAACAGAATAGAAGTTTCATCTGCACCATTACGCCTAACAATAGAACAGGCTGTCTGAAAATCCCTAAGGTGCTTAATAGCCTCTTGAGCAGGTAAGCCATGAAACTTGGGCATCAAGTAGATTAGTGCAGTCTTCAATTCAAAATCTACAGCCAGATTTGGATGATGCACTTGATAAGGTTGCAGTGTAAAATCTGGGGCTCCTGCCTCCTGGAGAGTAATCCTCCTAGGTGCTACCATGTTACCTGCATGTGAATCAACTGAATCAGTAGTAAATGAGCTTGTCTCGCTCTCAGATGGCGGTTCAGATTCGTCCTCAGATGAGACTGGTGAATCGATAACAATCACTTCACCACCCTCAGAGGCTAACCGACGTCGAGCTCGCCTAATACGTGAAAGAGTTCTTTCAATTTCAGGATCAAAAGCGGCTAAGCTCGGATCAGGCAACGAACGCGTCATTCAATGAGAAAGACATATAGCTCATGGTAACAAAATAAAAATAAAATATGCAAATAAAATAAAATATGTACACTAATTAATGATCTAGCACACTATTGCAACTCCCCGGTAACGGCGCCAAAAATTGATGCGTGGCAGAAGTTAGACCAATTGAGAGAGTTTTAATAAACTCTATGCGTTGCAAGTATAGCTCTCAACCAGCTAAAGTCCGCCTCACCAATTTAAAAAGGGTTGTCACAAATTCTAGAACCAAAAATACTGGGAGTATGAGTCCCAGGTCGTCTCCCAACGAGTTGCAGGAAAGATTGCTAATTTATTAATTAGAAATTTTCCAGAAGGTTTGAGTTGGATAATGAGTAATTAAAATAATTATAAATTAAAGCAATAAAAATAAGAATTATTATTAATATAAAAAGCCTTGACTAGGGAGTTGATTAATCAGAAGTTCTATCCTTGTTGGAATCTTCTCAAGTGTAGTGTGAAGAGTTCATTGTTCTCACTAAGTTAACCCTTACTGAGTAAAGAAAAGTCAAGTGATGGACTGATTCTTATCCATAGATCCTAGTCCTTTCCCTTGGGAAGGTCTAGCGTTAGTAGATATAGAATTAGCCAACAATGTTCAATTTTAACAAAGCACTTGAGCATTCCAACTCAAGTGTCTCCTCTTAATCAACCCCCATGTCAAGTAGAGAATTTACTCCATTGACATGGAATTAATATTCATAAAAATATAAGAAGACATAATAAATTAAATAAAATAAAATATAAAATTAAAATTAATTAAAAATAAAAGTAACTCTATATATTAATAAATTCAAAATGCAACATATTTATTTGAATAGGGTCAATGAGCAATGAATAAAAGTAAAGGAATAAGGAAACAAACTAAAGTGATGTCTTCGCGGAGGTAATGATTCTTCAGCATCCAAAATCCCAAGCAAAAGCATAAACTAATAATGTAAAACTAATCTAGATTCAGATCTAAAACTAAGAATAATCCTAATATCGATGTATCTGAACGTGTGTGGATGCCTCCTGAGTCTCTGTACGTTTCCTAGGTTTAATCTGTGTTTCTGGGCCGAAAACTGGGTCAAAATGCGGCCCGAAATCGCCCCCAGCGTATTCTGTTATTTCTGCAGATCGCGCAGGTCATGCGTACGCGTCGTCCACGCGTTCGCGTCATTCGGCGATTTTTCTTGTCACGCGTTCGCGTCGTCCACGCGGTCGCGTTATTCGTGCAGACTTCTATCCACGCGTTTGTGTCAGGCACGCATTCGCGTCACTGCGATTTCTTCATTTCGCGTGCTCGCGTGAGCCATGCGATCGCGTCAGTGTTCGCTGGTCATCTCCTTAGTTTCTTGTGTTCCTTCCATTTTTGCAAACTTCCTCTTCATTCTCCAAGCCATTCCTGCCCTATGAAGCCTGAAACACTTAACACACGGATCACGGCATCGAATGGTATAAAGGAGGGTTAAAATGTACTAATTAAAGGTTTCTAGGAAGCAAGTTTTCAACCATAAACAATGCTAGGAAGGAATTATAAAATTCATGCAATCTATATGATTAAGTAGGTAAAGACTTGATAAAACCACTCAATTAAACACAATATAAATCATAAAATAATGGTTTATCACTTACCACCACTTGTTCCAGGTTGAGATTTGATACTCTACTGACTCTAGGTCGTAAGATGTGGCCGGGCACTTTAACTCCTCGGAAAGTCCCCAAATGAGCTGAATTTGATATATATGATTGAGAAAAAGTATGCATAGACTCTTGGGAATGCACGCACGAGGGACTGTCCAGGGTTAGCTATTGGACATGTCGGATTGCCTTGATAACCGACAGATGAGACTCATCAGCCATAGGACAGGCATACATCATATATATATGTTTCTTTTGTTTGCTTGTGCATTATTTGGGTGTGCCTTTGTGATTACTATGCTTATTTTCCATAAATGCTACCTGTTGTATATGTATCTTACTTGTGCTTTCCTTGTCTGGTTTGTTTGTCTATGTAACTGAGATGCCCCTTGTTTGGCAGAGGAGTGACGAAGGCAGTTTCACTGGAGTTTTGGAGAATTGGAGGAAGATTAGAAGCTGAGGGGTTAAGTTAGAATTAAGTTAGAACCTGGGTACCTTAGCCAACTTACCTTGTATTATAGTTTTAAATTTTTAACTCTAAGCTCTAAATCTGAGTGTCGGAGTTCTAGAATTACCTTTGACTTTCCTAGGACCTTATATACTATGTATGTTGGTACCATTAGCATGCTGAGAACCCCTGGTTCTCATCCCATACATATGTTGTTTTTTTTAGATGCAGGACGAGAGGCACCTCGTTAGGCGTCTGGAGTTTCTATCACAGCGAAGTTGGGATGTTGTATTTTGGGTATTTTGATGTATATGTATATATTGTATAAACTTATCCCTTATTTTTTTTCGTCCATGTACCTCATAGAGGCTTCTGATAGAGAACTAAGGTTATTTTGAGTATTTTGGAAACTTGGAACTTGTATATATTTATGTAAATATCCTCCGGCCAGCCTTAGCTTTGCAGGTTGAGCCTGGAGTTTGAATATTTGTTTCCTTGACAATCTGTTCTTATCATATATATCTATCTTTACCTTTTCTTCATACGCAAGTAATCGTTAACTTGAGCATTGCGCTTTTATTTTTCACGTTTTTGCTTAGCCAACCTTCAAGACTCCTTGAATATTATATTCTTTCCATGATATTATATATGTATATTTTATCTTAAAGGCCGTAATACCACACCACCTCTGTTTTACGGCTTAAGCGTAAAGCTCTATGTAGTAGGGTGTTATAATCATTACTATCTCGCTTGATCTTGTAAACCCATTTGTTACCAATGACTTTCCGACTTGCTAGAAGTGCAATAAGTTTCTAGGTATGGTTCCTATGTAATGTCTCGATTTCTTCTTACATTGCTGTCATCCACATAGAAGCATCTGGATTGTGCATAGCCTCCATAAAAGTTGCTGGCTCTCCATCTTCTTTCAGAAGACAATATGCATCATGGCTTGTCAAAACAGAATTTGAGTGCCATGATGGTGTTTTTTTGTTTCCAGTAGATCGACGAACTTCTATATCATTGGCCTTTGCTTCTTGTTCTTCGTGTTTTGGTTCTGCTTCAGGAAAATCATCTTCTTTACATTTTCCATCTATTTGAATAGTGGTTATTTCTTTAATAGTGCTGTCGTTTTCTTGTTCTCTTTGAAATTCATCTTCTGCAAATGTTACACCTCAGCTGACAACTACCTTACGAGCAGTGGGATCCACAGGCGATACCCCTTAACTCCGTCAGCATAACCCAAGAATATACATTTTCTAGACTTTGGGTCCAACTTTATTCTTTCTTGAAATTTGTACATCACATACACAAAATAACCAAATATATGTAAAGAAGAATAATTAGGTGGCTTACCTTACCACATATCCGTTAGTGTCTTCAACCCAATTGCAGTTGATGATGGCCGATTTATCACATAATTGGTAGTTTTAACAGCTTCTACATAAAAAGAGTTGGCTAAACCTGTAGTTTGCAACATAGCTCGTGCTCTTTCTAGGAGAGTTTTATTCATTCGCTCTGCTACACCATTTTGCTAAGGCATATATGCAACTGTGAATTACCGTTAAATACTTGCTTGCTTGCAAAATGATAGAAAATTATCATTGATATATTCTCCTCCATTGTCTATTCTTAAACACTTGATCTTCTTTCCAGATTCAAGTTCTAACTTTGCTTTGAACTCTTTAAACATTGCAAACACGCCTAATTTCTTCTTGATTGGGTACACATATAGCCTCCTAGAGTAATCATCAATAAATGATACAAAATATTTTGCTCCTCCTAGAGACATCTTCGGTAATCCTCGTACATCAGAATGAATCAACTCTAAAATGTGCTTGCTCTGAGCATTTGATCTACCAAACGTCAATCTATGTTGCTTGCTTGTAACGCAGTGTTTACAAAATAGTAAGTTTACCAATTTGATCCCCAGAATGAGATTACGTTTTACAAGAGTCTTCAAGCCTCATTTTGACATGTGGCCCAATTTGTGATGCCATATCATCATTTCTTCTTGCCTTGCTGAAGCAGCTAATGCCTTTGCCTCTTGTAAAGTATCTTCCATAAGCATGTATATGTTTGTTGTAGTCTTTTATGCTTTTATTACCACGAGCACTTTTAACAACTTTCAAGACCCTACCTTCAAGATGGGTCTTGCAACCAAGTTCATCCAGTTGCCCAATCGACAATAAATTCTTCTTTAAGCCTTTCACAAGTCTTACCCCTTGAAGTAAACGAATAAAACCATCAAACATTTTTATTTTGATAGTACCCATTCTAATAATTTCTAAGGCATGATCATTTTTCATAAACACAGATCTTTTCACAACTCATTCATATGTACAAAATCAATTACGAGGAGTCATGTGCCAGATTGCTCCTGAATCAAGAATCTAGGCATCGGTGAATTGTTTGCTGCCTTTAGAACTAATGATTGTTTCGACATACATGATTTCTCCATCATCAGAGGTACTCGCAACACATCCTTGAGAACTTGATCATTCTGGATCCTTCTCTATACTCTTGTTATTCCGATAATCTTTTTTGAAGTGTGATTTCTTGCCACAATTATAGTATTTGAATTGTTTATTTACTTGTGACTTCTGTCTACTTTGACTCCCACTGAAACCACGCTCCATTGATCTCTCTCTCGTCATCAATAGCGCATCTGCTTGCTTTGAATTCTCTAATCTATCTTTTCTTATTCTTATGCTTGGATTTTTCTTCAACAATCGCAGTAGCCATATCATCAAAGGAAAGATAGTATGTCAAAGCATTATTGATTAAGTTAATGATGACCCGATCATATAAATCTGGTAGACTTTGAAGTAGAAGTTCTGTACATTTGTTTTCTGCTATGTTGTAATCCATCGATGAGAGTTGAGAAAATAACGTATTTAGATTGTTAGTGTGTGATCTGTTGTCGATGTAGATTCACTCATTCTAAGATATAAAGTTTTCTCTTTAAGAATATCTTGTTGTGAAGTGACTTGACTTCATATAATTTGGTGAGAGCATCTCAAATTTCCTTTGCTGTCATTTTCTCTGCTACACTTAATAAGACTGAATCACCTAATGCCAAGTGTAAGTTTGCAATGGCATTGCCATCTATCTCCTTCTATTTTTCATTTGTAACCCAGTGGATCTACTTTAATTGCTGCCACGCAGTTGTCTTTTCTCAAAATTGCTTTTATTTTCAATTTTCAACAGAAAAAATTACTCCCACTGAATTTTGGAATCTCATACTTTGCTGCCACTATTTTAGAAGGTAACTTGCAACGGAAGAACAAATTATAAATCAACAACTTTTGGCCCTGATACCACTGTTAGGTACCAGATAAATGACGCAGCAAAATATAGAGATAAAAAATTAGAAATTTGTATAAAATAGCTTTCTTTGAGAATTATAACTTATCTCTATCATAAGGAGATTACAATAACACTATCTCTTGATAAAAAGAGAATACACATCTCTCTAAATATAAGAGAAAATATCTAAAAAAAATTCTTATATTTTTCTTTCTAGATGACTTCTCTCTTGTTTTATGTTTTTGTTATCTAACAAAATTACCTATTTATATTAAAATTTTTCTAACCGTAACCATACAACAACAAAAGGTGGATAATGCGTATTACTTTCCATCATGAATCAACATTAATGCTATTCATACACTAAAATCAGTCACTAATATATTTGTGTATAAATACATGTGTGGTTTAATTTATTTTCAAAGTGTATTTATATTCCAACATGTATTTTATACTAGTGGCTGACTTTGATGGCTGATTTTAGTGTACACATAGTATAACTTAATATTCAATGGCTTATAAGTAGGAGAATTTTTCTCCTTTTATTTTGTTTGACTTTTGTTTCCTTTTTTCCATAAAAAAATTAGCTTTACTATTTTTTTTTTACATAAAGTTGACACCTTATTAGGAAGAACATTGATCGTAGAAAAATTACACTTGAATAATGATAATATTAGAGAGACAATAGCTAAAGTTATTTTATTTAATATGATATATATCCATAATTTCATACATATAATATCTACAATTATATATTTATTATATCTAAAATTATTCTAGCGATATTGCTACATGTACAAGCAGTTTTGATAACCAAGATCAACCAACTTGGGTTAAATCCAGTAACAACCACTCACACAACGTATGCATAAAACACATTTTTTTTTCGCGTTTTCTTTTTCTTCGCGTATTTTTTTCCTCTTCTTTTTTCTATTGCTGTTATTATTGCTGTGTTTTTTATTTTTTTCTCCTCCTCCTAATATTATTATAGAACATTTTTTATTTCTTCTTTTTCTTTGTTTAATTTTTTTAATTTTTTATTTTTATTCTTCTTAGAGGGTGAAACAAGAAAAATTATGAGATAGTAAAACAAGAGGAGGAGTAGGACGAGGATGTTGAGGATGAAGATGAGTTATTTGGAAAAACATTAAATAAAAAAGTAGCATCGAAATTTTTTAACTGTCACTACAAGAAAAACAGTGAGTACCATCGAATTTACCGTCGAAAAAACCAACAAAATGTTTATCGTCAGAATTTTTTCGTCCGGCGGTAATTACCGTCAGATTCTGCGACGGATTACTTTCTTAAAAACTCATTTGGTTACGGGCGAATTTTTTTGACAATAATGTTGGCACCACAATATATTGTTTCCTAGACTATTATCGTCGGATTATTTCCTCGGTAAATCCGACGGTAATGTCAATTGTTTTTTAAAAAATTGTGAAATAAATAGTCAATTTATTTTTTTATTTAAATTTATTTTTCACACAACTAATGGTCAATTTATAAATAATAAAAACCTATTATTTATAATAAATTATCAAATATTCAAATAAATTAAAATTTAAGTAAAGTAAATAAACACAATGAAATAATAAAATAAAATATTAATCACTAAAGATCCAGGTAGTCCTCGTCGTTGTCGTCGTCATTCCCGTGTCTCTGATGAGGCGATGTAGAAGGCGGTAATGTCTATGAGCCACCAGCAGTTGTGCTGCCACTAGTAGGGATGATGCCAGCAGCGCGCATCTGAGCCTGGTACACATCCATCTGAGCCTCCATCTGCTAAAGTTGCTCCAGCTACTCCCTCCACTCCAGCCTGAGGTCATCTGTGTCCGTCACACGTGTGAGGATCTTCTGATACCTCTTCCAATAATCGTTCAGCTCTTGAGCCTACTAGTGAACGCTGTGAGTGAGCTCCTGCACCTACAGCCTAAAATCCACGTCTTTTTCGAGCTCGACGGCTCGTTTGGTGGCAGAGGTGGACGATGGTCTCAACGTGTAGGTGCAGCGACTGCTGGCGAAGAACGACCCCAGGCCAGTATGTATAGGCAGTTCTTGTATGGGACTGAGGCAGTATCGCGCCAAACTGCATCGGGATCGATGACTGAAGCAGCAGAAGTATCAGCAACATCCTCACCATTTTACTGAGATTGCTGAGTCGTGGCCTCTAGTCTCTGTGTGTAGCACTCCTGTATAACACATGTTATTGTGATTAGTATGACATCTATACAGTTAATCTCTAATTTTACATCAGAAGATCAAATGTATGTTTACTCACATAATGATCCTAAGACTGCTGATAAGCAAATCTCGCTTTGTTCTCCTTCAATGTGTGGGTGTACTTGAACGTCTCCGTCAATGTCGCCCCGCGATCCAACGACTTCGACTACACATGTTACATTGAAACAATATGATTAGGATGCTTAGTAATGATATGTAAAAGAATATAACTAATTTAATAATAAAATTAAAGACACTACATACCAGCCTGATCTTAGTCTGCATGAAGGTCGTTGAGCTACTGGTATACTTGGACAACTTGGCCGATGCTCTGTTAGCTCTGTTGGTGAGACGTCGATACCTGAACCCCTCATCGGTCTCCCAGTGAACTAACAGAGTCATCTTTATTTTCGGTCAGAGCTAGGTTGTCAGGTGGTCCCCCCCTTACGAACATCCTTCAGTATCTACTACAATCGTCGACCAATTCTATGGTCATATATCTTTCTGATGGTAAGATTGTGCTCAGCGTCTCATATAAAGTGTAGATGTACGAAGAAACTTTAGAATTAGTTAATCAAAATAGAAGATATAAACTAGTTAAAAAAGTTTGAAACGATCACTCTGGTTTCAGCGGGGATCTTATTGTAGCTGGGCTAGGGATGGTCGTACATCAGTTTGATGACGTTAGTCATCTCCTAAGCACATGCGTTGTTGTTTGGTATAAATCATAATATATAGAGATTTTTATAGAAATTTCGGCAGAGTTTTATCTATAATTAGAATACGCCACAAACTCTTTTAATCAATAATTAACTTAAACAGCACCAAATCTCAACAATCAATGAACAACAGAAAATAATCAAGAATCAACATCCATAAATTCACTAAATTCACTAGACTAGAATCAATATTCAGACACTTTCAGCAATTCAATAATCAGGAAACATAAAACACTTTCAGCCATTCAAACCTACAGCCCTAAATTCACTAAACTAGAATTAATAATCAGACACTTTCAATAATTCAATAATCAGGAAACATGAAATATTTTTAGCCATTCAAACCTACAGTCCTAAATCCACTAAACTAGAATCAATAATCAGACGCTTTTAGCAATTCAATAATTAGGAAACATAACACACTTTTAGCCATTCAAACCTATAACCCTAAATTCACTAAACTAGAATCAATAATCAGGAAATAAAAAGACTTAAAGCGATACTTACCCCGTGCCGCCATCAGGCCAAATCGTAAACCTTAGAATGAGAGGTGGTGGAGGGACATTAGCTACCTCACTTCTATGAGAGGACTCTGGGGCTGAGGCTTCCGCCACTGAGCGGTTGGAGGTGGCATCATCACTGTAGATGGAGGGACGTAGTTGGGGTTAGGGACCATAATGAATGGTTAGTCCACTAAACCCACATCCTACGACGTCACGGGGGTAGTCGGAGTAGAGGAAGAAGATCCAGAATTTTTGGGGGTACCGGAAAAAACCCTCCCTCCACCACGACCACGACTACGATCACGACCAGCAGCCTAGTCCACAACACCTCTAACCATTGTCATGTCTACAAAGAGCAAAACTAATCGTAACACAGTGAACCAACATAACTCACACAATTTTAAACAACTCCAGCAACAATTTTAGCAATTCATTTCAATAATTGAAACAATTTTCAAAGTTCAAATTCAACTCATTTAGTGCGCCAAAGATGATTTCAAAATATTTGCGAGTTAAAAATAAAAAAACAATCAACAAGAAGCTCAATAATGTACATAACACATATACTCAAAATAATATTTCTTCCTAAAATGTCACATATTCAAAAATAAGAAAAATTTTATTGGATAATTGGAATAATGTCAATTTTTTCTTTACATTATGAATTCATAAAAAACCAATTCAATAATCAACAAAATCTCAGCATATTCATAATCAGCAAAATCACTGCATATTCGTATTCATAAACAAATTCATAAACCAATTCAATATTTCAACTACTGCCATATTCTAATTAACATCATAAACCAATCAACAATAAAATTAACAGCAATAACATCAATGAATCAACTGCTTAAAATTAATATAGCATATAAAATATTATAATAACTGAAAAAAATTAAAATGGTTACCTACTGTTGTAGAGGCAGAATTGATTCCAGAAGATGGATGACGCACGACAGCATGGAGGCAGTACAACCACGAAGGCACGGACGACGAAAAGCAACAAGCACCCACAGAGATGGAGGAGAAGCGGAGGGAGTGATGAGCGGATAATTTATACGCTTTTTGGCATTGTTTTTAGTAGGATCTAGTTACTTTTAGGAATGTTTGTATTAGTTTTTATGTTAAATTCACATTTCTAGACTTTACTATGAGTTTGTGTGTTTTTCTATGATTTTAGATATTTTCTGGCTGAAATTGAGGGACTTGAGCAAAAATCAGATTCAGAGGTTGAAGAAGGACTGCTGATGCTGTTGGATTCTGACCTCCCTGCACTCAAAGTGGATTTTCTAGAGCTACAGAACTCCAAATGACGCGCTTCCAATAGTGTTGGAAAGTAGACATCCAGGGCTTTCCAGCAATATATAATAGTCCATACTTTGCCCGAGTTTAGATAACAAAAAAGGGCATTGAACGCCAGTTCTATGCTGTAGTCTGGAGTTAAACGCTAGAAACACGTCACGAACCAGAGTTGAACGCCAAAAACACGTTACAACTTGGCGTTCAACTCCAAAAGAAGCCTCTGCACGTGTAAACTTCAAGCTCAGCCCAAGCACACACCAAGTGGCCCCCGGAAGTGGATTTATGCATCAATTACTTACTTCTGTAAACCCTAGTAGCTAGTTTAGTATAAATAGGACTTTTTACTATTATATTATCATCTTATGATTTTTAGTTCAACTTTGGATCATATTGATCATGTTTAGGGGCTGGCCATTCGGCCATGCCTGGACCTTCATCACTTATGTATTTTCAACGGTAGAGTTTCTGCACTCCATAGATTAAGGTGTGGAGCTCTGCTGTTCCTCATGATTTAATGCAAAGTACTACTATTTTATATTCAATTCAACTTATTCCGCTTCTAAGATATCCATTCGCACCCAAGAACATGATGAATGTGATGATTATGTGACGCTCATCATCATTCTCACTTATGAACGCGTGCCTGACAAACACTTCCGTTCTACATGCAAACAAGCTAGAATGAGTATCTCTTAGATATCTAATACAGAGGACTGAGTCCGAGATATTAGAATCTTCATGGTATAAGTTAGAACCAATGGATGGCCATTCCTGAGATCCGGAAAGTCTAAACCTTGTCTGTGGTATTCCGAGTAGGATATGGGAAGGGATGGCTGTGACGAACTTCAAACTCGCGAGTGCTGGGCGTAGTGACAGATGCAAAAGGAGGGTGAATCCTATTCCAGTATGATCGAGAACCTCCAGATGATTAGCCGTGCCGTGACAGAGTATTTGGACATTTTTCACAGAGAGGATGAGATGTAGCCATTGACAACGGTGATGCCCTATATAAAGCTTGCCATGGAAAGGAGTAAGAATGATTGGATGAAGACAGCAGGAAAGCAGAGGTTCAGAGGAACGAAAGCATCTCTATACGCTTATCTGAAATTCTCACCAATGATTTACATAAGTATTTCTATCTTTATTTTCTGTTTATTTATTATTCTTATTCGAAAACTCCATAACCTTTTGATATCCGCCTGACTAAGATTTACAAGATGACCATAGCTTGCTTCATACCAACAATCTCCGTGGGATCGACCCTTACTCACGTAAGGTTTTATTACTTGGACGACCCAGTGCACTTGCTGGTTAGTTGTATCAAAGTTGTGACAAATTATGAATTAAGATTAGAGCACCAAGTTTTTGGAGCCATCACCAGGGATCACAATTTCGTGCACCAAGTTTTTGGCGCCGTTGCCGGGGATTGTTCGAGTTTGGACAACTGACGGTTCATCCTGTTGCTCAGATTAGGTAATTTTCTTCTTATTTTGTTCTAAAAAAGTTTTCATAAATTTTTCAAAAATATTTCCTTCTTTTTCGTTTTTCCCATTTAATATTCAAAAAAAAAATTTTAGAATTTTTAAGAATGAATTCTAGTGTTTCATGATGATTTGTTGAATCCTGGCTGGCTGTAAAGCCATGTCTAAATTCCTTTAGACTGAGGATTCAACTAATCACTTCAATGCATGTAATAGCATACTAAAGCATTAGCTGGCTAGTGAGCCATGTCTAATTCCTAGACTGAAGCTTTAGACTAAAGAGTACAAGATTCCTGGAATTCATATTAAAAATTTTGAAATCCTTATTTTCTTTTTCAAATAATTTTCGAAAAATCCAAAAAATTTTAAAAGAAAATACAAAAAAAATCATAAAATCATAAAAAAATCAAAAATATTTTATGTTTCTTGTTTGAGTCTTGAGTCAATTTTTAAGTTTGGTGTCAATTGCATTTTTTCTAAAAATTCTTTATGCATTTTTTCGAAAATTCATGCATTCATAGTGTTCTTCATGATCTTCAAGTTGTTCTTGGCCAGTCTTCTTGTTTGATCTTCATATTTTCTTGTTTTGTGTCTTTTCTTGTTTTTCATATGCATTCTTGCATTCATAGTGTCTATACATGAAAATTTTTTAAGTTTGGTGTCTTGCATGTTTTCTTTGCATATAAAAATTTTCAAAAATATGTTCTTGATGTTCATCATGATCTTCAAAGTGTTCTTGGTGTTCATCTTGACATTCATAGCATTCTTGCATGCATTCATTGTTTTAATCCAAAATTTTCATGCATTGAGTCTTTTTCATGTTTTTCTCTTTCATCTTTAAAAATTCAAAAATAAAAAAATATCTTTCCCTTTTTCACTCATAAATTTCAAAAATTTGGATTGACTTTTTCAAAAAATTTTAAAATCTAGTTGTTTCTTATGAGTCAAATCAAATTTTCAATTTGAAAATCTTATCTTTTTCAAAATCTTTTTCAAAAATCATATCTTTTTTATTTTTCTTATTTATTTTCGAAAATTTTAAAAATATTTTTTTAAAAATCTTTTTCTTAATTTTACATCATATTTTCGAAAATATCATCAACAATTAATGTTTTGATTCAAAAATTTCAAGTTTGTTACTTACTTGTTAAGAAAGGTTCAAACTTTAAGTTCTAGAATCATATCTTGTGATTTCTTGTGAATCAAGTCATTAATTGTGATTTTAAAAATTAAATCTTTTTCAAAACTAATTTCAATCATATCTTTTCAAAAATATCTTTTTATCTTCTCTTTTTCAAATATCTTTTCTAACTTCTTATCTTCTTATCTTTTAAAAAAATTGATTTTCAAAAATTTTTTCAACTAACTAATTAACTTTTTGTTTGTTTCTTATCTCTTTTAAAACTACCTAACTAACTATCCCTCTCTAATTTTCGAAAATACCTCCCTCTTTTTCAAAAATTCTTTTTAATTAATTGATTGTTTTAAATTTTAAATTAATTTCCCCTTTAATTTTCGAAAATCATCAACTCCTTTTCAAAAGAAAATTATTTTTGAAAACTACTAACCTTTTTCAAAAACTATTTTCAAAATTTAACTTTAAATTTTTATTTTATTTTTCGAATTCTCTCACCTCCCTTCTTCTTCTATTTATTTATTCATTTACTAACACTTCTCTTCATCTCATATCTCTGCTCTCCTCACCCTTCTATTTGGATTCTCCTTTCTTTTCTCTTCTACTCTTCTTTTCTTCTACTCACAACAAGGGAACCTCTATACTGTGGTAAAAAGGATCCCTATTATTATTTTTCTGTTCCCTTCTCTTTCATATGAGCAGGAGCAAGGACAAGAACATTCTTGTTGAAGCAGACCCTGAACCTGAAAGGACTCTGAAGAGGAAACTAAGAGAAGCTAAAATACAACAATCCAGAGGCAACCTTACAGAAATTTTCGAACAGGAAGAGGAGATGGCAGCCGAAAATAATAATAATGCAAGGAGGATGCTTGGTGACTTTACTGCACCAAATTCCAATTTACATGGAAGAAGCATCTCCATCCCTGCCATTGGAGCAAACAACTTCGAGCTGAAACCTCAATTAGTTTCTCTGATGCAGCAGAACTGCAAGTTTCATGGACTTCCATCTGAAGATCCTTTTCAGTTCTTAACTGAATTCTTGCAGATCTGTGATACTGTTAAGACTAATGGAGTAGATCCTGAAGTCTACAGGCTCATGCTTTTCCCGTTTGCTGTAAGAGACAGAGCTAGAGTGTGGTTGGACTCTCAACCCAAAAATAGCCTGAACTCTTGGGATAAGCTGGTCACGGCTTTCTTAGCCAAGTTCTTTCCTCCTCAAAAGCTGAGTAAGCTTAGAGTGGATGTTCAAACCTTCAGACAGAAAGAAGGTGAATCCCTCTATGAAGCTTGGGAGAGATACAAGCAACTAACCAAAAAGTGTCCTTCTGACATGCTTTCAGAGTGGACCATTCTGGATATATTCTATGATGGTCTGTCTGAATTAGCTAAGATGTCATTGGATACTTCTGCAGGTGGATCCATTCACCTAAAGAAAACGCCTGCAGAAGCTCAAGAACTCATTGACATGGTTGCTAATAACCAGTTCATGTACACTTCTGAGAGGAATCCTGTGAGTAATGGGACGCCTCAGAAGAAGGGAGTTCTTGAAATTGATGCTTTGAATGCCATATTGGCCCAGAATAAAATATTGACTCAGCAAGTCAATATGATTTCTCAGAGTCTGAATGGAATGCAAGCTGCATCCAACAGTACTCAAGAGGCATCTTCTAAAGAAGAAGCTTATGATCCTGAAAACCCTGCAATAGCAGAGGTGAATTACATGGGTGAACCATATGGAAACACCTATAATCCCTCTTGGAGAAATCACCCAAATCTCTCATGGAATGATCAACAAAAGCCTCAACAAGGCTTTAATAATGGTGGAAGAAACAGGTTTAGCAATAGCAAGCCTTTTCCATCATCCACTCAACAACAGATAGAGAACTCTGAACAAAATACCTCTAATTTAGCAAACTTAGTCTCTGATCTATCTAAGGCTACTCTGAGTTTCATGAATGAAACAAGGTCCTCCATTAGAAATTTGGAGGCACAAGTGGGCCAGCTGAGTAAGAAGATCACTGAAACCCCTCCTAGTGCTCTCCCAAGCAATACAGAAGAAAATCCAAAAGGAGAGTGCAAGGCCATTGATATAACCATCATGGCCGAATCCAAGGAGGAAGGGGAGGACGTGAATTCCAAGGAGGAAGACCTCCTGGGACATTCAGTGATCAACAAGGAGTTTCCCTTTGAGGAACCAAAGGAATCTGAGGCTCATCTAGAGACCATAGAGATTCCATTAAACCTCCTTACGCCCTTCATGAGCTCTGATGAGTATTCTTCTTCTGAAGAGAATGAGGATGTTACTGAAGAGCAAGTTTCCAAGTTCCTTGGTGCAATCATGAAGCTGAATGCCAATTTATTTGGTAGTGAGACTTGGGGAGATGAACCTCCCCTGTTCACTAATGAACTAAATGCATTGGATCAACTGAGATTGCCTCAGAAGAAACAGGATCCTGGAAAGTTCCTAATACCTTGTACCATAGGTACCATGACCTTTGAGAAGGCTCTATGTGACCTGGGGTCAGGAATAAACCCCATGCCACTCTCTGTAATGGAGAAATTGGGAATCTTTGAGGTACAAGCTGCTAAAATCTCATTAGAGATGGCAGACAATTCCAGAAAACAGGCTTATGGACAAGTAGAGGACATATTGGTAAAGGTTGAAGGCCTTTACATCCCTGCTGATTTCATAATCCTAGATACTGGAAAGGATGAGGATGAATCCATCATCCTTGGAAGACCCTTCCTAGCCACAGCAAGAGCTGTGATTGATGTTGACAGAGGTGAACTAGTCCTTCAATTGAATGAGGACTCCCTTGTGTTTAAAACTCAAGGTCATCCTTCTGTAAACATGGAAAAGAGGCACAGTAAGCTTCTCTCAGTACAGAGTCAACTAAAGCCCCCACAGTCAAACTCTAAATTTGGTGTTGGGAGGCCTCAGCCAAACTCTAAGTTTGGTGTTGAACTCCCATATCCAAACTCTAAGTTTGGTGTTGGGAGTCTATAAAATTGACCTGATCACTTGTGTGGCTCCATAAGAGCCCACTGTCAAGCTATTGACATTAAAGAAGCGCTTGTTGGGAGGCAACCAAATTTTTATTTATCTAATTTTATTTTTATTTTATTGTTCTTTCATGTTTTATTAGGTTCATGATCATGTGGAGTCACAAAATAAATAGAAAAATCAAAAATAGAATAAAAAACAGCAGAAGAAAAATCACACCCTGGAGGAAGGGCTTACTGGCGTTTAAACGCCAGTAAGGAGCATCTGGCTGGCGTTCAACGCCAGAACAGAGCATGGATCTGGCGTTGAACGCCCAAAACAAGCAGCATCCTAGCGTTCAGACGCCAGGAATGCACTCTGAGGAAAGCTGGCGCTGAACGCCAGAAACATGCTGCATCTGGGCGCTGAATGCCCAGAACAAGCATCAATTCGGCGTTTAAACGCCAGAATTGCATGCAAAGGCATTTTACATGCCTACTTGGTGCAGGGATGCAATTCCTTGACACCTCAGGATCTGTGGACCCCACAGGATCATCTCAGCATCTGTGGATCCCACAGGATCCCCACCTACCTCCACTCATACTCTCCCCTCTTCTCATTCATCCTCTCTTCCCAATAAACACCCTTCACCAAAACTCTTCACCAATCACCTCAATCTCTCTCTTCCCTATTACCTATTCACCACTCACATCCACCCACTCTTCCCCATAAACCTACCTCATAAACCCCACCTACCTTCAAAATTCAAAATCACTTTCCCACCCCAACCCACCCTAAATGGCCGAACCTAACCCCTCTCCCTCCACTATATAAACCCCTCCATTCTTCTTCATTTTCACACAACACAACCCTCTCTTCCTCTTCTTGGTCGAAACACAACCTCTCTCCCTCTCCTCCATTTCTTCTTCTTCTTCATCTCTTCTTTCTTCTCTTGCTCGAGGGCGAGCAATATTCTAAGTTTTGTGTGGTAAAAGCATAAAGTTTTTTGTTTTTCCATTACCATTGATGGCACCTAAGACCGGAGAATCCTCTAGAAAAGGGAAAGGGAAGACAAAAGCTTCCACCTCTGAGTCATGGGAGATGGAAAGATTCATCTCCAAAGCCCATCAAGACCACTTCTATGATGTTGTGGCCAAGAAGAAGGTGATCCCCGAGGTCCCTTTCAAACTCAAGAAAAATGAGTATCCGAAGATCCGACATGAGATCCATAGAAGAGGTTGGAAAGTTCTAACAAACCCCATCCAACAAGTCGGAATTCTAATGGTTCAAGAGTTCTATGCTAATGCATGGATCACTAGGAACCATGATCAAAGTAAGAACCCGAACCCAAAGAATTATCTCACCATGGTTCGGGGGAAATACTTAGATTTTAGTCCGGAAAATGTGAGGTTGGCATTCAACTTGCCAATGATGGAAGAGAACGCACGCCCCTACACAAGGAAAGTCAACTTTAATCAAAGGTTGGACCAAGTCCTCATGGACATATGTGTGGAAGGAGCTCAATGGAAGATTGACTCAAAAGGCAAACCGGTTCAACTGAGAAGAATGGACCTTAAGCCTGTAGCTAGAGGATGGTTGGAGTTCATTCAACGCTCAATCATTCCCACTAGAAACCGGTCTGAAGTTACTATAGACCGGGCCATCATGATCCATAGCATCATGATTAGAGAAGAGGTGGAGGTTCATGAGATTATACCTCAAGAACTCTACAAGGTGGCTGACAAGTCCTCCACTATGGCAAGGTTAGCTTTTCCTCACCTCATTTGCCATCTATGCAATTCAGCTGGGATTGACATAGAGGGAGATATCCTCATTGATGAGGACAAGCCCATCACTAAGAAAAGGATGGAGCAAACAAGAGAGCCTATTCATGGATCTCAAGAGACGCATGAAGAAGTTCATCACCAAGAAATCCCTGAGATGCCTCAAGGGATGCACTCTCCTCCATGGAATTTTTGGGAGCAAATCAACACCTCCCTAGGAGAATTAAGTTCCAACATGGGACAATTAAGGGTGGAACATCAAGAGCACTCCATCATCCTCTATGAAATTAGAGAAGATCAAAGAGCTATGAGGGAGGAGCAACAAAGACAAAGAAGAGACATAGAAGAGCTCAAGGACATCATTGGTTCCTCAAGAAGAAAACGCCACCATCACTAAGGTGGACTCATTCCTTGTTCTCAAATTTTCTGTTTTTCATTTTCTTTATGTTAAGTGCTTATCTATGTTAGTGTCTTATTACATGATCATTAGTATTTAGTAACTTTGTCTTAAAGTTATGAATGTCCTATGAATCCATCACCTCTCTTAAATGAAAAATGTTTTTAATTCAAAAGAACAAGAAGTACATGAGTTTCGAATTTATCCTTAAACTTAGTTTAATTGTATTGATGTGGTGATAATACTTTTTGTTTTCTGAATGAATGCTTGAACAGTGCATATGTCTTTTGAAGTTGTTGTTTATGAATGTTAAATATGTTGGCTCTTGAAAGAATGATGACAAGGAGACATGTTATTGGATAATCTGAAAAATCATAAAAATGATTCTTGAAGCAAGAAAAAGCAGTGAATACAAAGCTTGTAGAAAAAAAATGGCAAAAAAAATAGAAAAAGAAAAAGCAAGCAGAAAAAGTCAAAAGCTCTTAAAACCAAAAGGCAAGAGCAAAAATCCAATAACCCTTAAAACCAAAAGGCATGGGTAAATAAAAAAGATCCCAAGGCTTTGAGCATCAGTGGATAGGAGGGCCTAAAGGAATAAAATCCTGGCCTAAGTGGCTAAACCAAGCTGTCCCTAACCATGTGCATGTGGCGTGAAGGTGTCAAGTGAAAACTTGAGACTGAGCGGTTAAAGTCAAGGTCCAAAGCAAAAACAGAGTGTGATTAAGAACCCTGGACACTTCTAATTGGGGACTTTAGTAAAGTTGAGTCACAATCTGAAAAGGTTCATCCAATTATGAGTCTGTGGCATTTATGTATCCGGTGGTAATACTGGAAAATAAAGTGCTTAGGGCCACGGCCAAGACTCATAAAGTAGCTGTGTTCAAGAATCAACATACTGAACTAGGAGAATCAATAACACTATATGAACTCTGAGTTCCTATAGATGCCAATCATTCTGAACCTCAATGGATAAAGTGAGATGCCAAAACTATTCAAGAGGCAAAAAGCGACAAGTCCCGCTCATCTGATTGGGGCTATATTTCATTGATATTTTGGAATTTATAGTATATTCTCTTCTTTTTATCCTATTTGATTTTCAGTTTCTTGGGGACAAGCAACAATTTAAGTTTGGTGTTGTGATGAGCGGATAATTTATACGCTTTTTGGCATTGTTTTTAGTAGGATCTAGTTACTTTTAGGGATATTTTTATTAGTTTTTATGTTAAATTTACATTTCTGGACTTAACTATGAGTTTGTGTGTTTTTCTGTGATTTTAGGTATTTTCTGGCTGAAATTGAGGGACTTGAGCAAAAATCAGATTCAGAGGTTGAAGAAGGACTGCTGATGCTGTTGGATTCTGACCTCCCTGCACTCAAAGTGGATTTTCTAGAGCTACAGAACTTCAAATGGCGCACTTCCAATTGCGTTGGAAAGTAGACATCCAGAGCTTTTCAGAAATATATAATAGTCCATACTTTGCCCGAGTTTAGATGACGAAAAAGGGCGTTGAACGCCAGTTCTATGCTGCAGTCTGGAGTTAAACGCCAGAAACACGTCACGAACCAGAGTTGAACGCCAAAAACACGTTACAACTTGGCGTTCAACTCCAAAAGAAGCCTCTGCACGTGTAAACTTCAAGCTCAGCCCAAGCACACACCAAGTGGGCCCCGGAAGTGGATTTATGCATCAATTACTTACTTCTGTAAACCCTAGTAGCTAGTTTAGTATAAATAGGACTTTTTACTATTATATTATCATCTTATGATTTTTAGTTCAACTTTGGATCATATAGATCACGTTTGGGGGCTGGCCATTTGGCCATGCCTGGACCTTCATCACTTATGTATTTTCAACGGTAGAGTTTCTGCACTCCATAGATTAAGGTGTGGAGCTCTGCTGTTCCTCATGATTTAATGCAAAGTACTACTGTTTTATATTCAATTCAACTTATTCCACTTCTAAGATATCCATTCGCACCCAAGAACATGATGAATGTGATGATTATGTGACGCTCATCATCATTCTCACTTATGAACGCGTGCCTGACAAACACTTCCGTTCTACATGCAAACAAGCTAGAATGAGTATCTCTTAGATATCTAATACAGATGACTGAGTCCGAGATATTAGAATCTTCGTGGTATAAGTTAGAACCTATGGATGGCCATTCCTGAGATCCGGAAAGTCTAAACCTTGTCTGTGGTATTCCGAGTAGGATCTGGGAAGGGATGGCTGTGAGGAACTTCAAACTCGCGAGTGCTGGGCGTAGTGACAGACGCAAAAGGAGGGTGAATCCTATTCCAGTATGATCGAGAACCTCCAGATGATTAGCTGTGCCGTGACAGAGCATTTGGAACTTTTTCACAGAGAGGATGTGATGTAGCCATTGACAACGGTGATGCCCTATATAAAGCTTGCCCTGGAAAGGAGTAGGAATGATTGGATGAAGACAACAGGAAAGCAGAGGTTCAGAGGAACGAAAGCATCTCTATACGCTTATCTGAAATTCTCACCAATGATTTACATAAGTATTTCTATCTTTATTTTCTGTTTATTTATTATTATTATTCGAAAACTCCATAACCATTTGATATCCGCCTGACTGAGATTTACAAGATGACCATAGCTTGCTTCATACCAACAATCTCCGTGGGATCGACCCTTACTCACGTAAGGTTTTATTACTTGGACGACCCAGTACACTTGCTGGTTAGTTGTATCGAAGTTGTGACAAATTATGAATTAAGATTAGAGCACCAAGTTTTTGGAGCCATCACCAGGGATCACAATTTTGTGCACCAGGGAGGCACGTCGACACACGAGTAGGAAGCAAAGTCAAGCAGAGATGTGAGTAGGGAGAGAGGCGAAGCTGGGCAGTGGCGGTGGTGGGTCTGTGGTGTGGCGCGGTGAAGCGTGCGCATCATTTCGTTATTTTCTTATTACTTTAGATATGAAATTGTTGAGTTTTATTGAGATTTTAGTCTTTGAAATATATTTAGATGCTATTTTGAGTCATTCTATTGTTTTTATTATTTCAGGTGAAATTTTGATCAGTTTGACAGAGTCTGTGCAGAAAAAAGAGAAGACATTTGATTCTGTTGAGCTGGCACTAAACGCTGCTCCTAGCGTTTAGCGCCCAAGTACTTTGGATTACGTGCAGCCATTCTGTCAAGCTGGCGCTAAATGCGGACCTAGGCATTTAGCGCCAGGTACCTCGTAACATGTGCGAGATGTTTGCCTCATGGGGCGCTAAACGCCAGGTTTGACGTTTAGCGCTAGGAATTCAAAAACAAATAGGAGCTTACTGCCCACTCGGCGTTTAATGCCAATAACGCAGATCAACCTCATCCAAAGGAGTATCTTTAGTTAGATTAGCCTTTTAATTATTATATTTTATTTTGTTTTGGTTATTTTTATTTACAAACATAATCTTTTAGGTTTAGTAATTATTAGTTTATTTTATTTTTAAATCAAATTAGGTTAGATATAAAAGAAAAAAAAATTATCCCTTCGGGGGGCTCTTCTCTTCTACCTCATTCTAGTTTTCACACACTTTTGAACCCTACTTTTCTCTCTGAGTCATGAGCAACTAAACCTCCTTGATTAAGGTTAGAAGCTCTGTTTATTTTACGGATTGATACTATTGCCACTCTATTTTAATTAATGTATTGATTTAATTTCAAGGATTACTTTCGTTCTTCATCTTATGAATTTGAGTGTACTGGAAAATAACTCTTATTCTACATGAATTCTTGTTGATTCTTGGAAAAGTTATCTCACTTGAATACTAGCTTGAAAGTAAACTCCTCCTAAACCACTAATTGATTGGACTTAACTGGATACATGACATACAATCCTCTTATATTTGGGTAATTAGGGTTTTTGTGGCTAATAAACTAGAATTGAACCTAACCCTTTAATCTATATTAAGTGATCAAGGAATTGGCAGTTGATTAGGTTAGAGAAGACTAAATCACTAAGAAATTAAGGTTTAGTCAATTACAGTTTGCCATGAAATGAATCTTGCATGATTAAAATAGTTGGTAAGAAATATAAATCTAGAAAAATAAACATCTCTGAAACCTTAACTGTTCTCTTGCATATTTCTCACAACCCGTTTACTGTCTACTTTCTAAACTCTTGAATTATTGTTTAATGCTTTTGAACCTCCAAACACCATTTCCTGTTTGCCTGACTAAGTGAGTCATTCGACCATTGTTGCTTGGTCTATCAATCCTCATGGGATCAACCCTCACTCACCTGAGATATTACTTGGTACGACCCGGTGCACTTGTCGGTTAGTTTGTGGACATTGAAAATCTGCCACCAAGTTTTTGGCACCGTTACCGGGGATTGACTGTGATTGACAACTACCGGTTGTTTGATTGCTTAGATTAGACGTTCTTTGATTTAATTTTGTTTAATTTTCTTCATTAATTTTTCGAAAAATTTTGCTTTATTTTATTTAAAAATTTTCTTATATTTCAAAAATCAAGTTTGGTGTCCCTGTAGTTTCTTTATTTTATTCTTTTTATTTATTTTTCCTCATTACTTTCGAAATCTTGGTTTATTTTTTTATTAATTTTAGAATATTTTAGTGTTATTTATTTAGTTATTTTATTTTATTTCTTCTACACAGATTATCTCACTAGGAATTCTCTTCACTCTGACGTAGAGATTCCCACTTTCTCTTGTTTTCTGTTTGTTTATGAGCAGGAACAGGAACAAAGAACCTCTTCTAGACTTTGATCCTGAGATTGAAAGAACCTTGAGAAGGCGTTTACAGCAAGTTAGAGCTTACAATTCCGGTGAGAATCTCAAGGATAATTTTGAAAAGGAAGTTGAAGAGCTCACTATAGATCCCAACAACAACAATGTTGTTAATCCTCATGTTCTTAATGGTCCTAATATTCTTTATCAACCTAGAAAGACACTTGGTTCATACACTACTCCTAGTCCCAATTTAAATGGGAATAGTAATGTTGCACCTCCTGTGCCTGCTAACAACTTTGAGCTGAAGTCTCAGCTCATTACTTTTGTGTAACAGAATTGCCAGTTTCATGGACTCCCGCAGGAAAATCCAAACTTGTTTATTTCTAATTTCCTGCAGATCTGTGACACTGTGAATACCTGGGATAATTTGGTAAACAAATTTCTAACCAAGTTCTTTCTACCTCAGAAGCTGACTTTGCTGAGGATAGATGTTCAGACTTTCAGGCAGAGAGAAGGTGAATCTCTCTATGAAGCTTGGGAGAGGTACAAGCTGATGCTCAGGAAGTGTCCTCTTGATATGTTCTCAGACTGGATTCAGTTACAGATTTTCTATGATGGAGTTACTGAGGCCGCAAAATGTCTCTAGATAATTCTGCAAGCTGGTCTCTTCACATGAAAAAGACTCCTGATGAAGTCCTTGATTTGATTGAGATGGTTGCAAACAACCAATATCTATATTCTTCTGAGAGGACCTCTGTGAGAAAAGGAGTCATGGAATTAGATCATTTGGATGCAATTCTTGCTCAGAACAAGGTCATGTCTCAACATATTAATGCTATTACTCAACACTTGAGTGGAATGTAAGTTTCAGCCGTCAATACTCAGGATACATCCTATGACATGAGTGGAGGCTTCCCTCAAGGTGAAAGTTATGATTTTGGTCAATTTTCTTCTAAACAGGTTAATTACATGGGCAACTCCTCTAAATCCCCCAACAATGATCCATTCTCAAAGACTTATAATCCGAAGTGGAGGAATCATCCAAATTTTGGATGGAAAAATCAACTACAGAGGCACCAGAGCTTCAATAACAATCAGGGCCATCAGAATAATTTCAATCAGGGTAATTTCAACCACAACAATCCACCATCCAGTTCTCAGAAGTCCCCTGAGTTGGAATCTATAGTTTCAGAGCTCTCCAAGATTACTCTTAGTTTCATGCAGGAAATCAGAGCTTCACTTAGGAACTTGGAGGTTCAGATGGGTCAACTAGTCACAAAAGTTGCTGAAATTGATCAGAGGTCCACCAACACCCTTCCTAGTAACACAATTCCAAATCCAAGATAGGAATACAAGGTTATCACCTTGGTAAGTAGACCAGTGACATGTGAGGAAGTACAAGTTACTGAGAGACTGGTTGAAAAATAAGCTCCGGAGAAGACTGAGGATGTTGTAGTACACGCCCCTCCAAGGCACTCGGATAACCCCTTTTTTTATTGATTTTGAGAAATATCCGACATTGCCTAAAGCACCTGAATACAAGTCAAAGACGCCCTATCCTCAGAGGCTTCAAAAGGAGACCAAGGACAAGAAGTTTTCAAAGTTCTTGGAAATCTTCAGAAAGTTACAAATCAATATTCCTTTTGCTGAGGTTTTAGAGCAAATGTCTCTCTATATCAAGTTCATGAAGGAGCTGCTATCCAAGAAGAGGCCTTTAAAGGGAGGTGAGACAGTGGTCTTGACCAATGAATGTAGTGCTATAATTCAGAGTAATTTGCTAAGGAAGATGCCTAATCTAGGGAGCTTTCAAATACCATGTACCATTGGAAACACAATCTTTGAGAAAACCTTATGTGATTTGGGAGCAAGCATAAATTTAATGCCTTTGTCTGTGATGAAGAAGCAACAAATCAAAGAGGAACAACCAATAAGCATAGCATTACAAATGACAAATAAATCCTTGAAGCATGCACATGGAATAGTGGAGAATATCTTGGTTAAAGTGGGTAAGTTCTTCCTCCCAACAGATTTTGTAATTCTTGACATGGGGGAGGATAAAAGTGCCTCCATAATCCTAGGAAGACCATTCCTAGCCACTGGGAGAGCTCTTATTGATGTGGAAGAAGGTGAATTAGTGTTAAGAGTTCATGAGGAGCAGTTGATCTTCAAGGTTTTTAGACCCATACATCACATAGGTGAAGAAGGCAATTGCATGAAGAATGAGTTCACTGATTCAAGTTTCAAAGAACCCCTTAATAAGGTAAAACAGAGTACAGCTCGAGTTTTCTTTGGTGAAAATCAATACAATTCCCCCTAACATCAAACCTAAGATTGGTGTTAGGTGTGCATCATCCACCAAGGAGGAAGCTCCCAAGAAGAAAATACCCAGTGGATGGAGAAACAAGAAGATCCCCACTGAAGAGTTCTCACCAGGAATGAAAGTGGTGTTAACTTAAAGCCCAGTGTTGCCTCATACAGTGAACAAGATCCTCTCTCTTGAGCATATTGAGTTAATCCATGAGAACACAGGAAGACGATTTACCGTGAGAGGTGAGGAGTTGAAGCACTATGATCAACCCTCATCTTAACAAGAGCTGAACGTCAAATTATTGTTGTTAAAGAAGCGCTTGTTGGGAGGCAACCCAACGCTCAGTATCCTTTGATTTTGTGTTCAGTTTGATTTTCGTTTATTTATGATTCTTATTTATAGTTTTTCTTGGTTTAATTATGTTTGTGGTCATGAAAAGTGCTTAGAACAGGGACAAGAAGAATTTGGAGGAAGAAAAGAACACTTTGGAGAGGAATTCATTCGGGTGCTCTGGCGCTAAACGCCAGGCTAGGCGTTTAGCGCCAGAACTAGCACAAATCTCAAGGCAACTCTCTATTTGGGTGGCGCTAAACGCCAAGATGGACGTTTAGTGCTGGGAAGCATGAATTTCAAGGAACTTTACGTCGATACTGGTGCTAAACGTGAACCTGGGCGTTTAGCGCCAGCATGCACAATTCCCAAGACAAGGCCACTGCCTCGCAGGGCGCTAAACGCCAATCTGGCGTTTAGCGCCAGAAATGGCATCAAAAATTGAAGTATTTATGTCCACTCAATGCTAAACGCAGACCTGGGCGTTTAGCGCCGAGTCCTCCTCCCAAAATAAAAAGGAAAATCAGTGGTGCTAATCGCTAGAGTGGGCGTTCAGCGCCCAAAATGGCACAAGATTCATGGCACTGCAGCGCTAAACACCGAAGCTGGTATTTAGCGCCAGTAGTGCTGAACGGTCAAGGGTTTCAAAAGTTGAAATTCAAGATCTTGTGGGTCCCACCCACATAACCCATTCAGCTTTCACCATTCCCAACCCCAATCCCCCTCTTTTATTTTTACCGTCACTTCCTTTCCTCTCTCCCCTTAACTTCTCCTTACCACAACCCCAACCTCCCCCCACCCCCAATTAACCCACATTCAATATTTTTCCCTTCCCTAATCCCCCATAACCGAGTCTACCGCCTCCCCTCCCTATAAATACATCCTTTTCCCCACACCACAACAACTACCCCCTTCTTACCTTCTTTTACAACTCCCTTTTTTACTCCCATTCTTTCTTTATCACACCCCCCATTCTCCATTCTATTTTTCTATACTCCACCTTTATTTTCTTTATTCTCCCCCTTTCCCTTATCTTTTTACCATCTATTTTTTCTTTTCTTTTCTCTTTGCTCGAGACGAGCAAAAGCTCTAAGTTTAGTGTTAGGGCGCTTCGCTTTTCTTTCTCTGTGAATCATCCATATGGCACTTAAGACCAGAGAATCCTCTTCTAGGAAGAGGAAGGAGAAAGCTCCCGCAACTGGTCCCTTTGACAACAACCGGTTTAGCTCCAAGACCCACAAAAATCACTTCCATGAGATTGTAAGCAAGAAGAAGGTGATACCGGAGATGCGATTTGACTTATAACCGGATGAATATCCGGAGATCTGAAAGTAAATTCTGAGGAGGGGTTTCGAGAAGAGAGAAGGTGAATGGTGAAGTGGTAAGGAGAGAAGAGGGATAAGAAGAAGAAGGGAGGAGTGTAGGCATTGGGTGGGTTGATGGCGATGGAGAGGGGGTTGTGATGGTGGTGGTGTCGGCGGCGGCAGATGGTGGTGTTAGGGAGAGGGGAGGAAATGGTAGTTGAGTGAGAGAAAGAGTGAATCTCAAATGAGTGGAAAGAGGGTTCGCGGTTTGAATTTATGCCTTGTAACTGTCGAATTTTTCCTACGATAAACCATTGCGGGTCACCAAAACGCAGCGTTTCACTAATTAGGTTTACTATCGGATTTTTCCGACGGTAAATCTGACAGTAAAGGACACGTAATTTATTTTTTCCTCCAAATATTACCCGCAGATTTACCGCCAAAAACTCAAATTCGCTGTTAATTACTTAACCTTAAGAATTCGACTCCGTTACCACCAGTAAATCCGTTGTTACTCTGCAACGTTAAATCTGATGGTACTCAATATTTTTCTTGTAGTACGTGACAGAAGAAATTTCATAACTATGACATTGGAAATTTCTTAAGTAGTTAGAAGTTATCAGAAAAAATAGCACTCATATTCTTAATCATGAACTAGAAATTTCTTAACCGTGACACAAGAAATTTCTTAGCTATTATAAATTATCAAAAATAAAAATAGCACCAAAATATCTTAACTGTGACACATAAAATTTTTTAACCATGAATGAAAAATTTATTAATTGTGACACATGAAATTTTTAAGCAATTAAAAGTTATCAGAAACAAAAATAACAAAAAACATTATTAACCGTGACACTGGAAATTTTTTAACCATGATACGGTATCTATGATAAAATACATATATGTTCTTTTCTTTTAGTTTACATATCTAATTTTTATTTCATTGGATCTTTGAATTGATAGTGAATGCTTTGTCCATGATATAATAGGCTTGAAATATTGCTGCATTATTGGTTTTTTTCTCCTCTTGTTATTTTCTTTAGAGAGAGAGAGAAAAAAATAGAACAAAGAAGAAGAACATGCATGATGATGATTCAAAAGAAACAAGAAAGAGAAAGAGAAGAAGACGCAGTAAAAGGAGATGAAGAAAAAGAAGATGCAACAAAGAAGGAAAAATAAAGACAACGTAAATGAAGATCGCGTGCAAAGAAGATGTAGAAGAAGAGCGCATGTATGTAAGTGTACAGTTTGGTTAAACCTGATTTAAAAAATACTTCCTGTTTAGTATTTGTATTACTCTATTAATAATTAATAAATTCTAAACAAAGTAACTTGAAGATGTTTGGGTTGTTTTTATATTGTGTCACACAAACATTATTGCTTGGATAAAGCACCCATTTTTTTTTAACTTGTTCGCCACTATATTTGTCATTCGAGGTACATATGGCAAAGAAACAACTTCATTTAGCTCATTTGTATTCTTGAAAAAGTAACCACCTGTTACTTGAGAGGCCTTAATTGAGCTAGTCTCAACAACAATAGATCAAAATCTTTTCTTCCAACATAATCGCAATCTTAAGAAGATAGCATCAAATTAAACCCTAGTATCAACACAACTAGGATTGGGCTTCTTGAAATGAAGTCAACAACCCAAGCTCTATTAGAAACCCCAACTACACCCCTACATCCCCTAGGCTACAACTATGAAAAATAGCTACCATCCAGATTGAGCTTGACATAGGCAGTTTTAGGATATTTCCATAGCAAAATTGAAAGTATATCAGTCCAAAAAAAGACTCTGGAGCCAACATAAAACTATGACATGATTGTTGTATCATCTGTCTTATATAAGGGAATTTCCAATGATCATCATTGAAAGTTCTATTCAATCTCTATCTCTATCTTTTCTAAAGACAAACAAACAACACAAATGATTATGGTTAGATAGAGATGCACAAATCCAATAAAAAGGTTATCACTAATTAAGTTACAAGTACAATCAAAAGTTAGACAAAAGATGTTTTGATGTTTTGTTAAGAGCTTATCAAAGTTAACATTCCTGGGTATGTATATCTTTTTTGCCACTCACCATTTTTGTAAGGAGTTGAGTGTAAAGGTGTCAATGGGTAGGGTAGAGTAGGATTTGGATCCAACCCTATCCTACTCACAGGTTGAGAATATCCTAACCCTAACCCTACTCATTTTTAACCCACAGGTATCCGACCTTACCCACGGGTTACCAAAAAGATACAACATTATTATATAATTTGATGATAATTTAAAATAGAACTGACTTTTAACTAAAAAAAATATTAAATTATCAATTAATGATCTTCTCTTATGGCTAAAGATCTTTTGCATTTAGTGAGAGGTCTTTGGTTCAACATCTACTTGAAACATATTTTTATATAAGTATATAACATATACATATATATAGGATGTGGATTGGTCGGGTAGGGTTGAGGCTCAACCCGCACCTTGCCCGACCTGCACGAGAACCCTACCCACACCCTATCCTACCTGCTGTAGATCGGGTTGGCAATCCTATTCGACCAAGTTGGGTCGGGTTGGGTACCTGCGGGTAGAGTGCATGTTGCCACTGTAAGAACTGTAAGTTAATAGCCGTTTAAAATAAAATAAAATAATTAATTAATTATCCAAAATAGATTAAAAAATTTAGACATATTAATTTGAAAATTTAAAGGTAAAATTTGAATTCAGTAGATGTTTTCGAGTGGAAAACTGTAATTTTCTATGAAAAATTGTGTAATAACGCGTACAGGTAAATTAGCTAGCAGTACCAGCTTAAGTATGTCTGGTACTGCGAGAGAGAAAATAAAACTATAGAAAAAACTTAAGAAAATATTTAAAGTTAAAAACCAGACAGTAATTTTAAAGGTTTGGGCTCAAGGTTGGGCTAAACGAATCAAAAACGCTAAGCAGTTGGACCGGACTCAAGTTGAGCCCAACCCCAACGTATATAAGAGTGTAAATGAGGCCATTTAGCCTCATACCACCACATATTACCACAAAATTCAGCTGCTGAAATTAGAGAAGCAGGGAATGTCACTATTCATCTTCCTCTTTATTTGTTTGTAGCTTGAGCTACGGTGCTCCAATTCCGTACCGTTTGCGGTCACGCGTAGCTCTCGCCGAGTCCGTCATTTCTAACTAAATAAAGTTGGTAAGAACTCAAATTCCATACTCCTTTTTTCTGCCCTAACAGTTTCAAAAATTTGGATATAGTTATTGAGTAGATTTTATGATTTTAGTTGTTTAGATGCCATCTAATAGTGAAAAATTATTGGGTCTTGTCCCAATCTATAGTGGGTGAGGTAAGTCACTTCAAAAATCCTTGTGGTTTGATATTTTGGTAAGTCCTAGTATTGATTTGGTATATTGTATGATATTAGAGTAATTACATGTTGATTTGGAGTTGACTTGGTGGATTTGGAGCATTTGGATTTGAACTTTGGTGGCTGAAGCTTTGTGGAAGCTTGTTTGGAAGTCAATTTTGGTATTTTGTGCATGTTCAGAATTGGCCAAGATATGGTCTCAATTTTCTTTAGTTAATATGTGATATTTCATGAAACTTAGGCTAGTGGACCTTAGGATATAATTGAATTGATATTGGTTGTTGATGATTGTTGATGATTGATGATGAATAATGATGTTGTTGATAATTGATGATGAGTATTGATTGTTGGTGATAAATGATGTGGATTAAGGGTTTTGACAATGATGAAATTGAAGAATAATGACTTGTGATGGTTTGGATTGTTAATCGTTAAGAGTGGTAGTGTATGAGTGAAAATTGTAGAAGTAATTGTTGATTTTGGATCTAAATGGCTAGGTGTTGTGGGGTTGAACAATGATAGAATTGTAATTGGTAATGTGTAGGAAAGTGTAAGATTGGAATTAAGTGTGTTTGAATTTGGTTTGGTTGGAAGTTTTGGAAAACTAGAGAACTTTGCAAGTTTTGATAAAATCTTATTTTTTGATGAACTTTGACGAGGTATAACTTGGCCTATGAATCTTTAATTTTGGTAAAATTTCATTTAAATGAAATTTGGATCCGAGAGGTTTAAGACGTTCGAAGAACGGGCAAAAAATATTTTAAAACAAAAAAGTTATGTGCGTTTGAAGTTCGGTATAAAAATATGAATTTTGCAGCTTTTAAAATTTTTGTAAGGTTTTCAAGGCATGCGTATGCAGAGAGTGCACGCGATGCGGGGATTGGCTGCTGCCAAGCACTCTGGCGTACGCGACACTGGCATGCGTATGCGAGAATGGCATCCTTGTTGTCATGTGCACGCGACTTGTAACACACGACGCGGAGGCTTCCTTCTAGGTGAGACTCTTGCGTACGCGTGTAGGGTTACGCGTACGCGACTTGGGCAATTTGACACCCATGTGTACGCGAGAGGTGGCATGCGTACGCATGACCCCTGTTTTGCTGAAAAACTTTTTTTTTTGACATTTTAATGGTTCTTCTAACTTTCTAAACTTCTCTAATCTCTATTTAAGATTTTTAGCTTGTGATTAGGCTTTGAAACTAGTGAGGATGGGTTAGGTAACTTAATTTAGATATTTTTGTAATAAGTTTAGAAGACGGTGGCTTAGGCTTGGGAAGTTCTGTGGATGGAATGACTTGAGTGGATTGGCAGAGTGTTGAGATGATAATATATTGAGAACTGATGATGAGTTTAGAACTTAGAAATGAATGGTTGTGGTTGATGAGATTGATGAGATGAGTATTAATGGACTTTTTCTATATGAGCAGTAATCACTGAGATTTATTATATACTATTTATATACTAAGATTGATGAGTCGCTATGCGCCTGGCAAGGACGGTGGTTAATCCTGCTTGTCGAGGTTGCGGTGCCGGTGTAAGAACGGTGGTTAATCCCGCTTACGTCGAGATGTGAGGTCGAGGCCCGCTAGCATCCTTTTGAGTCGCAAGAGTGGGTCGGGCACTATATCCCTAGATAGTGGGCCGGGCGCTATATCCCTGGGGTACCAATTATTCGCGACCAAAAGGCGACATCCCAAGGGGATGTGTCGGGTTGGCAATTGAACCAACAAGTGATATCACGGCCAATAGGACATACATTCATCATGTGCATCTTCTATGTGTTTGCTTACTTTGCTTACTTCAATTTAGTGCCTAAATGTATAACATGCCTACTTGCTACTTGATTACTTGTTGTAAATATATATTTCTTGTGTTTTACTTGCTTGCATTTATCTGTGTTTTCAGCTGGGATTGAGGAGGTTCGGTAGGCGGTGCCAATGGGATTGCATGGGGATAGGATGGTGAAGGCTGTGGGATAGCGGTGTTTCTGTTAGACTTAGAAATTCCTTAAGATAGATAAACCTCTTATGGTTTAAGTTTTTATTATAAGTTGAATATATTTTTATATCGGTGTGAAGTTCTAGGATTGCCTTTGGCATCTCGAAACCTTATATATTATCTATTGATGGGCACTGTTACCATACTGAGAACCTCCGGTTCTCATACCATATGTTGTTATTTTTCAGATATAAGTCGCAACCCACCTCGGTGAGTTTGTAGGGTGGTGACAGAGCAGAGGATCGCTTTTATCTTTTGTACTTGCGGTTATTTTGATGTAGTTTTCTCTCACTTTTGTATATTGCACTTGTTTTCTTAGAGGCTTACTTTGAGAGATAGGATGTTGCTGTTTTATTTCAAAAACTCTGTTGTATTCTATTTGAGCTAGCCGGCCTAAACTCCATAGGCTGTGACTAGTTCTCTTTTGTATACTTTATATATATATATATATATATATATATATATATATATATATATATATATATATATTATCTTGTATTTATGATCCTTTTCTTACCTTTGCACTTTAGTTTTTGTGTGTAACGCTTTGTGCTTTTGTATTTCTGTTTTCTGAGTCTTTGAGCTTTATTTTTTCATCGGGTTTTTAGTATTATTACTTCCTTCCGTATATATTATTGTATAAGCTTTAGAACTGTCGTTACGCTTTGTTATTCTTTACTTTACGGCTAGAGGTAAGGCTTAAGGTAATAAAGTGTTACAGTCACCCCTAGTTGAGTGTATAGGTTTTGGTTGTGGTGGTTGTAGTGAATGGGTTATATTTGAAATGAGAAGATGATGAATTATTGTGGTAGTTGTAACGATAGTTAGAGAAATAGAGAAGAAAGAAGATTAGGAAGAAATAAAAGTAAGAAATTATAACAAAATAACTAGAGATATCTTTTATAATAGAAAAAAATTTAAGGATAAATTTAAAGATGCTAGAAATGGTTTTGAATAATTAAAAAAAAAATTTAAAATCTTTTAACTCAAATATTAACAATTAAAATAATATATTATTGTTGGGCAAAACATTTGGTGTAAATGATTAAGATCATATGTGCATAAAGTATATTATGGCTGGAGAAAATAAGAATAAATTAGGTTCAGGGGTCAATTTACCTTATGTTTGGTGTCTAAGTTTGTTTGAGGTTCAAGACTACTTGAGGTTCAAATTTACTTGAGATCCAAGATTACTTGAAATTCAAGACTACTTAAAGTCTAAATTTGCTTAAGATCCAAGACTACTTGAAGGATAAATTTATTTAAAGTTTAAGATTATATCAATTAGTTTGGGATTTTTTCTCTATAAATAAAATTAGTTTTAATAAATTATGGGAGCTTCCATGCATTCACACAATCACACACCCACTCTCAAATTTCTAGTCACATTGGTGTATAAAAACATGAGTTACGAATCCATATAAGTATTGGGAGCAAGGTAGTCAAAATCGCGTTTCAACTCGTAGAAACGCACGATTTTACGTTTCTGCATCCTCCCTCAGTCTCGACTTTGCTTCTCGTCCAGGACCAAGCTTCTTCGTGTAGAATCGCCGTGCAAATACGCAGAGATGCTGGAATCGCGTTTCTGCCCCAATGTTGCGTTCAAGATTGAAGAGGCTCTTTTCTTGATCCTGATTGCAGTCCAGTCCAACCCAATGGCCCAATCTGAATAGAAGACCATGGAAGATGGAAGAGCCCTAGCAGATTAGCAATAAATTCCCTAATCTCTTTACCTTCCTCAATTTATAGTTTATCTCCATGGCCAAAATTTCAAAATTTTGCCTTTCTCAAGTCTTTCAATCTCTGACTCTATCTCTCTATCCCTCTGAAGTTTGAATTTTGGGCGACCAAAATCTCCAATTTGGTGCGTCACAGCCTCGCCGTAAGGTTTGCTGCCGTTGTTGTGGAATTAGACTGGTGGTGGCTGGACTGTGTGAGCGTCAATTTGTGAGACTCTCTAGCTCTGCCTCTTTGTCTCTGGTTCTCTGGCTCTCCCTCTCTATTTCTGGAATCTGGATTGCTGTTGCTCTTCTCCTCCCCTTCACTGGTAGTTCAGGTATGTTAAAATTTTTTTAATTTTTATCCTCTTCAATGTCAGTTCAATCTCTTGTTGTACTTGTTTATTATGGATTATATTGCAGGTTGAATTGCTATTGTATATCTTTATTGGTTTACTGATTATATTGCATATTAATTATATTGTTCAATTTAGATTATAATTTTATACGAATTATAGTAGGTTTTCGAATTGAGGTTAACTTATCTGTTCATATTTATTGCAAACATGTATTTCATATCACCGTACAAAAGACCTTTCATTATTTACTTGAATTTTTTGTAAGGCATTACAGATGTGAATTACGAATTGGTTAATTTTATGTCACCGTATTGATGAAGTGTTGTTCTGGACCAAATTGGTGATGGCGAAATTTTTAAAGATAAACTTTCAGTTTCTATGAAAACAATTTAGTTAACAAGGGAACCATATTATTCTTCGCAGCCTCTTATATATATGTTAGTAACTATCCGATTCTGAATTAAAGTATCCTAATCTTAACAGAGCCATATATGAAAGATTCAACTAAAATCCATGAGATCAGAATTTTTTAGATCCACTAAATACAGTATCCTTTACTTTCAATTCAATAACCTAGAACTAGAATCTCCTTTTTTAAAATTAAATTAAATTAATCCTTAGATTCAGAAACTAGAAGTGTCCCTAAACAAGGAACATGGCATCATGTGAAGTGGGACTTAGCTAGTACAGCAAAACCTTTATGTTATTGTTAATTACCAATAATTCACATATTACTTGTTGAATGATGAAGGTGAAGCACTGTATATGAAGATGTTATATATGTTGAAGTTGCACTGTTGAACGATTCAAATTACTTGACAAGAAGCTTTTGACTTTAGCTTTGATTTTGATCAATGAAAACAGGACTAATAATAAGACATCATATTAATTCAAAGCCAGGTTCTTCGAGAAAACTAGACAATAATTTCTAGAAACCATTAATCTTCTCTAGCAAATCTTATAAGCTGCAATTGGCTAGTACAACATGGACTTCTCTGTTCATAGAAAAAGAAGCTGCAATAATTGGCAGCGTGTACACTAATATATTATTCCTTTATCTGAAACCATTAATTTTCTTTAGCAAATTTTATAAGCTTTTCTAAAAGGTAGATATAACTTGTGAATTTGTGAATTTATTTTAGTGTCGTATGAAGTTGTAAGTTGTGAATTTGTATTTTGATTTATGAATTTGTGTTGAATTGTGACTTTTAACTTGTTATGGTATATATATTAGTTATAATTCTATGGATAATTTACTTTATTTGAGATTTATTTTATTCTCTATAAAATTAGTTTTTGCTATTAAATTTTTCTAAATTTTTATAATTTACGAGTCATATTTACGTTCCGTCTTATGATTCAACGAATTACGATTTTGAGTTAGTTTAACGAGTCGAGGTAAAAACTACGAGTTCACTACCTTGATTGGAAGACTCCATTTTTTTTTTAGTCATTTTAATTATGTCTTTTCTTTTTGTTATTTAAATTTTGTCATTTTTATTCAAATATTTATTAATTTCTGCATATGTTAATATAAATTTTATAATTTTTAATTCTTTATATTTTAGCATTTATTCTTTTTTATTTCTTACGTTCTATAATTATTATTTTTTATATTTTTATTGAAAACAATATCTAAATCTTGAGAATAATCCACACAAAAAATTATATCTATTTTTTGAATTAAAATTACTAATACAAATTTAGTAAATATCTCCTATCGAAATCCGAAAGGCAAAATAAGCGAAATAATTATACTAATTTCAATTATGGCTAGGGATCCATAAACCAATTAACTTAGGTTGGACCAAACCCATAGTCTATAACCTAGAGATTCATACAATTTAGATGTTCAAAAACTGACAAATCGCTTAGCCGTGAAAATATCAAAATCATAGTCACGATTCATGTGGCTTTCTAACGGGGGCAATGGGATAAACTATTCACTAAGTTGTGTTTACTACAAGACGATGTTGTTGTGACAAAAGTAGATTAAAAAATTATATATTTATTTTTTTTCTTTGTTTTATTTTATTTTAAAATTTTAAGTGGATAATAATTTACTATGTTATTATGTCTCTTATTCCTAAATATATTTTATTGTGTTATTGTGTTTTGAACAAATTGCTTGATAGGGAAGGAAGCTGGTGGTGGTGGGGTTGGTACTTGGTAAAGTTATTTAATGAAATTAAAAAATGTTTTAATGGCAGAAAAAGGTTGGCATTGGACTTATTCACTTCCCACTCAGTGTCACGGCGTTTTCAACATAAAACGACAAATGGGGCCTTTTCCATCTCATGGACCCCAACCCTTTTTTTTCTCTTTAAAATCATTCATTTTTTTTTTAAATTAGTCCCCACCAACAATTGTTATTTCGAAGATGACCATTGCATTACATCACATCATATTATATATCATTATATTAAGATTATGATCGATTAATTACTATAATATATATCCTAATCTTCTCTTCTCAGATTACTAAATTTGAGATCACTAACTAAAGAAAAAAAATGAGAAAACATTAGTTAGAAATAATTAATTTGAGAGAAAGAAAATACGTTAAAGTACTTTAACGTATATACTAGGATTTATTAATTCAAAACTACTTTGTTGATATAATGTGGTGTGATTTTCATAGTATCATGCCGTGGTTACTTTAATAATGGATAATATTCTGATGAGTTAATGATGATCAAGTGCGATATCACTTTTTCATGAGATTTAAAAATTAAAGTATGGCAAAATCCCACTAACTTATACTACTACCTTAGCTTTTTTGCTAAATAAAAGATAAACTTCTAGAAAGTATTTAACATTTAATATTGTACTACTGCTGTATCATGTAATGAGAGTAAGGGTCATGTACAAATTTATTTTACAAAATATTTAATATCGTCTCTTATATAGTAGTGTACAAAATTTAAACAGCAAGAGTAATATATTTTCAATATATTGAAGGCGTGAAATTTCCCTACATATATTATACTAGTTGAACTCTTTATTATAATTAATTGTACCTAAAAGTTTATTAATTTAATATTTAAAAATAATGTATGTTTTAGAGGGATATTGATGATATGTATATTCTAGCTAGTAGCAAAGATAGATACAATCCACTGGACGTTGAAATTTTCTTCTTCTTTTTTTAATTATTTATTTAAAGTTTTATATTTCTTTTGTGATGGTGGGTCGCTTACTTGCTATGTGGACCTCCGCAGCTATGCACTAGAATACTTCTAAAAATGTCAAAGCAAATAAATGACTCCAACTATCTAACAATTTCATAATAAATTCACCGCTTTTGTTTTTACGAAATAAAATTGTTAAAAGAAAAAAAAAAGTTGAGGAAGCAAATAAACAACACTCCCTCGCCCAATTTTATGAGGGGGCTTTGTCTTATGTTTTGTTTTGATTGTTATATGTTAGTTGTTTTGTAAGTATTGAGTGCTTTTTTTCCTTTCGAGATCGAAAATCTATAACCACTGATCTAAAAAAATTATGGTAATGGAGATATATGTCAATGTAAGTATATGAGAGGATATTTGAATATAGAATTGGTGATGAGGAAAAAAAAATTTCTTTATAAAATGTGATGGACATAAAAACCACTTTAGTTCGATAAGGAATAATTTTAAAGTGGGGATGAAATTGTAAGATATATTTTTAAAATTAAATATATGAAAAATTATATTTAAAAAGGTTACATCTCTTTTTAGAATTATGACTTATTAAAAAGTTATAACTTAATAAAAGATTATGACCCATTAAAAAGTTGTTTCTTTTTAAAAGGATGTGTTTTTTTTCGTGAAATCAGAACACACCAATTTTTACAACAATTTTTTTTCTTATTTCATCATTTCTATTTTTTTCATCTCAACACCTTTTTTCTTTTTTTTATGCGCAGAAGAGAAAATAAAGAATATAATTTTATAAAATATCATTAGTGCAAGATTTGATTATGTGAGTATAAAAATAAGTTAAGTATTTTTTATTATATATTACAAAAAACTTGTTGGTAATCTATTGTGCACACTAAAATAAATGGGTGGGGATGAATTAAGTGTAAAAAAAAATGTGTCACACACCTTAAAAATTGTGTCCTTAGTATGTAAATTTAGATATTTATTCAAGTTGAGTTTTAAATGTTTATATTTTTAAGAGTTTTGAATTTTTTGTGTGTTGGATATTGACTGCAATATTAACCGTGTAATATCAGCTCTTACCTCTCAAGACTTGTTTATTTTTATTTAAACACAAATAAAATTAAAAAGAACATAGTATCATATAAAAAAGAAAATATCGTACACAACGACACATTAATGTATGTCGATACCAATAAAAAAAAATAATGCTACATGTACATCAAAATCAATCACTAAAATTAGTCATCAGTATAAAATACATAGGGAAGTGTTAGGGAAACAATGAAAATTTTGAACAACATAAACAACCACCAATTAAATGAAAATACACTACACCCTAATTTAATGTTACTAATTAAATTTACTCTTTTAACCTTATTAATTCACATTGTTTACACATTGTTCAAAAATCTTGTTGGTTACCTATACTTTTTCAAATAGATATTGGAATATAAATACATATTGAAAATAAATTAAACTACACATATATTTATACACAAATACATTAGTTGCTGACTTTAATAACTGATTTTAATATACAAATAGCATTATTAAAAAAAAAGAAAAGTCTAATATGAACATAAACAAGAAAAACCTTTTAACTAGTTGAACTAAACAAGAGTTTCATACTTATCTGCCTATTATAAATATGGACAAGGCCAACAACCAATAAAACCACACATCCTCTCTCCAAATAGTGCCTCTCTCTATCTATCTAACTCTCTCCCAACAAACACAAAAGAGAAGCAAGATGATACCAGAGAAGGGGCTATCAAGTGCTCTAAATGCAAGAATAATAGGATCAGGAAGAGAGACCATAGTTCTTGCACATGGTTATGGGACAGAGCAGTCAATATGGGACAAGATCATAGCACCCATGTTTGATGACAACAACAATTACAAGGTTGTTCTGTTTGATTGGCCTTTCTCTGCTGCTGTGGAGGATCAAAGCCTCTATGACCCAAATAAGTATTCTTCACTGGAACCCTTTGCTGATGACTTGATCACTTTGATGACTGAGATGAACCTTAAAGATGTAAACTTTCTTGGCCATTCCATGTCTGGCATGATTGGTTGCTTGGCCTCCATTAAAAGACCTGATCTCTTCAAAAGGCTTCTTCTCATTGGTGCTTCCCCAAGGTTTCTTTCTATTACTTACATAATTATTACTTCTTCTTTTTACTACTTTCTATAATTGTTTTATTTTCTAACTAATATTTACTTTTTACATAATATCGCTAAAAAATTTATATAGAATATTTTATTACTTAATAAGTTTTAATCACTAAGTTAATTTTTAAATTTTTATTTTGTCAAACAAATTAATCTTATATCAGATTATTTATATGAATGAACTGATCTCAAATTTTTTTTTAAATTATGTTTTTATTGAATAATAATAATAACTAAAATTACTAAAATTTGACATAAAAATAATTTGTCTAACAAAATAAAATAAAAAATAGAATTAATTGAATAATTAAAATTTGTTAAAAATTAAATTGATTTGCTAAAAGTTCCGATTTGGGTATTTCTGATAAAATTGTTGCTTTTCTAGTTTTTTTCCTCTTGAAGAGATTTTCTTTGTACTTTATGGTTGTTACTAGATTTCTAGCTAGAATAGCTAGATGCATAGTTGATAGTTCTTGATAGTTCTTGACTTGACATATTCTTTGAAAGTTTTCAAAGTGATGATTTGATGGTTTCTTTTTATTTGTTGTCTCCCTCTTTTGATAGTTCTTTGTGCTCTCTCTAAAGCTTTTATTTGTTGTTGGGGCTAATTTTAAGTCCTTGTGTATGTTATTAAGAAGCTCTCTTTGAATTTCTTCTTCCTCTTTTTGTATTTTGTTTTTTGTTTTTTGTCCTATGCCTTTTTATTGTATTTTTCATTTTACTTTTTGGGATATGATATTTCAATACCAAATGAAACTAGATTCAAATCTTTCTAAAATTTAAAGTGACAAATTGAGTATTATCACAAAAAAAAAATAATAGTTAAAAAATTATTTATTTTTTCAATGATAAAATACTTTTCATAAATCTTTTTAGCAAGTGTTTTTAAATCATTTATTATAAGAATACTTGTTAGTACAATCTTATTTTTCATAATGGTTCCATTTCTTTAAGAATATTATCATTTTAACGTCTTTTTGTGCAAATTATTTAAACGATGAAATTGATAGTGACTATTACTAAAGAGGAGTGTTAAAAAGCTAGTAAAATTTATTATTTTTAGTCAGCAGTTAATTATTAATATTTAAAAATATTAATTAAAAATACATCATTAGATTATTAGACTAAATAAAATGAATTTATGACTAAAAGTGATGGTCAAAAATAATAAATTTTATTAATTCTTCAGTATTTTTTATTACTAAAATTTAAAGTCATATTTTTTATAATATTTTTTATTTTTAAATTAAAAAGTATTTTAAATATTACAAAATATTAATTTAATTTTAATAGTACTTTTAAAATAGTCAAATTGTATATTCGCTGTAGTCAGCATAATAATAGCCATCATAGCAAAAAAAAAAAAAAGTTATGTACAATAACTGTCTCAATTATGTTACAGTAACTAAATTTTATATTATATCTATCAATAATGAACTTATGATGGTTATAATGTTTTTATAGAAAAAATACCCTGCTAAAAAAATACGTAACTAAAATCTGCTGTTATATTTTACAATGTTTATAAATATATCTAAATATTACGAAAAATTTTTAAGTATATCGGTATTACAAGTGAATTTTAACTGTTGTTTTTAATTATATATTATATATTTTTTATAATTAAAACTAATAATTAAAAATAACTGAAATATCGGTATATCAATATACTTAAAAAAATTTTAATATTTTATAATACAAATATTATTTCTATCCCTATTTCTCCCCACCCGTTTCTCATACATGCATGTATTCTTCTTCACTCTTAACTTTGTCACTTCTTTTCCTAATTATTTTTAATTTGTGTCACCAATCCCGTCATCTCTATAGAATTTGTTTTATCCCACACGCTATTTGTTTTCTTCACTTTAATTTTCTCTATCCGATGCAATAGTAACTTCTCCCTATAGGAGAACTATAATAGTGCATTTTATAATTATTATTTTAAAGGGAACTTGGAATATTTTATGTCCCCAAAATTCTACCTAGGAGTCTAAACATTCACTCTAACGAGGAACTCATTTGAATATTTAAAAAAAAAGTTAGATGAGCAATAAAATTAATTATTTTTAGTCAATAATTAGTTAATAATATTTAAAAATATAGACTAAAATATATTATTAAATTGTTAGACTAAAAAATTGAATTAATAACTAAAAATATTAATAAAAAACAATAATTTTTATTAATTCTTGAACTTTTCTCTATTTAAAATTAGCATTTATAATAATCAGAATATTCAAATAAATATTAACACAAAATATGATATTTAGATATTTAAAAAAATAAATCAAGAAAAAAATAAAAATCAACCAACATAAACTTGTGATTTTTAAATTTCAGGTATACACTTCAATTTTTAGATGTACAAATTATTATTAGTTGATGCTGATTATAACTTAACATATTAAAAAAAATTAATTTCCTATATCATAATCCCAAATAAATTAAACCAACCAATTACAAGAAGAACCAAGCAAAAAATGTGGTCTGAACGCGATTGGGTGAGCGATGAGAGAATCCAAATTTTATTGTATTGTTGTGCTAATATCATTTTCAGCATGGTGGGTTTGTTGCAACTCTTGCTTTCATCCACAAATAACATATTATAATAAATTGGATCATGTTATAGTTAGGCCACACAGGCTGTAACTCTATATGTATATATAAAAGGAAAAGTATATGGAACCAAAATGTGACCAACCAAAAAATAAACAAAATCGTTTAATTAAAATCACTTTTTGAATAATATGTTTGAACCGCTCCTGAGATCACGGAGCACAAACTAAAACCCGATTTTTTATGGAATCCAAACACATTTTGCCTGATTTTTGCTGATATGCTTTTGGTTCCTAATTGTTCTCTATATAAAAAACAAAACTTCACTTTCCCTTCCCACTTTCCGACTTTAATTATGTTGGCACAAAACTTTGATAAAATCTAATTTGGAAGGTTGTTCTCTAGGTTCCTCTTTAAAATTTGAACCACCAAAATTAGCCGGCCAATTAGCCCCATCAACAAATTGAATATATAAATACTGTTGGAGCATTGGTTTTTGGTGTGATGGCTGTCTATGTCTTAGACCTTTAAAAATAAAAAAAAAATAAAAAGAGAAGACACACTTTTTAGAAATATTTTTTTTTAATTTCGTTTGTTTTATATTGCTTTTTTTTAAGTCTAACAATAATCGAATTCTAAAATTTTTAATAGCAAAAATTTTGATGCTATATTATGAAAATATTTTTTCTAAAAATTTAAAATAATAAAAGAAGACACATCAATAATTATATTTTTAATATTTTATCAGTTTTTATACTATTAAGTTGCATTTGAATTTTATATTTAAGACCAAAATAGGAAGATAAAAATATGTTCTGATGAAAGTATAATTAATTCATTATAATTATAATAAAATAAGGAATCAATTTCTGCTGGAATATAAGATGTTTGCTTTTTTGTTTTTTGTTTTGCAAAACTAATAATTGGATGTCATATTCATAAAAGTTCACATTATAATGTTCACAAAAAAAGTTTTTTTTGTTTAGAATTTTTAGCTCTTTTTTTGTCATTTTTTATGGTTATTGGTGTCTAGTGAACACATATTTATGATCCTATTTTTAGTTTCATTGGATTCTCTATAGCGTCTAGAACAACTTTTCTTGTCTTGTTTTATTCCATAACAAGTCAAACCTATGAGTATATTTAATGGAGATTTGGAGGAATTTAGTACACATTTTATTTTTCTAAAATTGTCATTCGCTATATATATTTGAATTTAATTTTGATGCACTGTCAGTGTAAAGTAATTTTATATGTGCATCTAATTATGTAATGTCATATTAGTAAAAATAATTACCTTTTACATTGATCGCATGAATGGTCATTCAAAACAATGGATGTAATTGCACCATTGTTGTCAAACTCTCGAGTTAACTCGTAAACTCGTACGCGTTTACGAGTTTAGATATGGAATCGAGTTGACTCGGGCATAGACTCTATCCTACTTAAAATCGGCTAGACTCGGTCAAACTTGGACAAACTCGTGAGTCTAGAACCGAGTTAGCGAGTTTGTGTTTTTCTTCATTTTTGCTAAAAAAGCGTCATTTTGAAAAAAAAAAACATTTTTTTATTGCTTCTAATTTTAGCCTATTGCTTATCGTTTATGTTAGATAGCCAGATAGTTCACCACTTCATGGCTAATTAGTAATTAATTATTTTTATTACAGTTAATTTGATTATTTGATATTGTTCAATGTTCAATTAAAGATATAGTATTACAGATTTAGAATTTTTAATTTTGTGTGTTCTATGTTGTATTTGTATAAGAATAATTATAGAGGATTTGAATGTGTAATTTAAAGTATTTGTTATAATGTATGCTATTATTTTAATTTATTATGTGCTTTAAGATTGATATTATTAATTTTGAAGGGTTAGAATTGAGTAAATATACATTATGTATGTTATATATATATAAACTTCATAACAGGTGAACCCGTACGAGTCTACGAGTTAACTCGCGAGTCGAGTCTAGGTCAGCTCCACGAGTTTACTTAGACTCGCGAGTTTAATAACCTTGAATTGCACGACTGTGTAAAACATTTTATTCTGTCAGTGCATTAAAATTAAACTCTATATATTTATAAAAATACTTTTTACTATTTCTAAAACTTAATCTAAGATCATTTAATAAAAATGTGTAAGATAATTACCATCTCGACTAATCTCACATGTCATTATTACAAATGCTTAATAAATAAGAGGATTAGTGCCAATTAATAAACTAGTATTAAAATAAAAGAAATATATTTAATCCTTCTTACTTTTTGGCATAACATGTAGGTATACAAACATAGATGACTATGAAGGTGGCTTCACAAGCTCAGACATTGAAGATTTATTGAAGAACATAGAATCCAACTATGAAAATTGGGTTTCAGCATTCTCCTTAGGAGTAGTGGATCCAAATGATATGGCCTCAGTGAACAAATTCAGAGAGTGCTTGCAAAGAATGAGAGGTGAAGTTGCACTCTCACTTGCTAAAACAGTGTTTTGCAGTGACTATAGAGATATTCTTGAGAAAGTTGAGACACCATGTACCATAATTCAAACCTCTAGTGACATGGTTGTTCCACGTAGTGTAGCTCAATACATGGAGAAAAAGATTAAAGGGAAAGTTACATTGGAGATCATAGATACTAATGGACACTTTCCTCAGTTAACCGCACACCTTGACCTAGTTAAGGTGCTTAATGGGGTTCTAGGCTTTGGCTTCAATCAAATTTAGGTGTCTTCAGTTTGTTCATGTTTTCTCTAAATAGGTTTGTATCTCTCGATTTGTCTTTATATATATCTATGTTCATATGTAATTGTAGAAGCAACCAAGTTGAGTTGCTCTAGTTAGCTCACTAGTCCGCTTAAGTAAGTGTCAGTCGCTTTGTGAATGCAGCAACCCATTGACCAGCAACAAATTCGTAAATAAAGCTCCAATCAGCGGTGAATTAGTCCTTAAACTGTCAGATTGGGAGATGTCATGGGAAACAAATAAAAAATATGTAATTGTAGAAGCATATAAGGGTCTCTTGGTCGATTGTTGTGGAAATAGTGTGGTTTTTGCCAATTAGTTATTGATTTGTTTGTAGTTTGAAACCCTCTTTTTTTCTTTCTTTGTTCAATGTAGTTTGTACTTTTAGAATTAGTGGTGTCAAATTGCCAATTAGATTTGTGCAAATGTACCTTATTTATATTTAGTTTTTCTTCTCTTTTGTTTTTTTTTTTTTTTTTCAACATGAGGTTGAAAATGAGTCTCCTCTAATTTATATTTGGACACCCATTTGCACAAAAACATATACCATTTATTTTAGTCTTGAAGTAGTTGCAACTAGAAAAAGAAAGAAATAAAGAAAAATAATTCAGCGCCGAAATTTTGACTAGAATGAAGTCTAAGAATACCAAGAATTTTGGATCGGATGTGAGTTCTTTGACCATATTCAATGTCTGAAATAGACAATTATTTTTTCACAGATTCTTGAGAAAAAAGTAGTCACAAAAATTACCAATGTGAGCATAAGCATATACCAGTACTAGTAAATATAGTGATCATGCTTTGTGTGTTAGGAGCACTCTCCTATTCTTAAGCTTCTTAGGAGATCCAAGTATCCAAAATTTTCAGGACTGATGTACCTACAATAAACAGAACACATGAATCATCAAGATTTTGCTGGAACAACTCCAAGAATAATCTCGGAATACAAGAGACTATCCCTCTTCTATTACTTTGTATGAGTTGTAATCACAATTTATGTTTCCAACTGTAGAAAAACGGTTTAGCCATCCAAGTGCGGACGCAATTCTAGCTTTTGACCTATTGATAAACACTTAATCCTCCGGTTGAAATTTTCGTTTTACTAACATAGACATAAAGCATGGAGATTCCAAGGTAAAATGATGACTGCATTACCATTTTATACTCATGTTAAGATAAAAGCATATGCAAAGATGCAGAAGAAGATTATGAAAGAGATACCCGTGTCGGAACAGGAAATCGATGATTACAAGAGAGCAATTCGGCTTGAAAAATTGTGTCTTCCTTATAACTTCTGCAACTTGCCTAATTGGTATCAACTTGAAGCTCTCCACCTCTCCATCTGATATTTTATTTAACTAGTTATTTCAGTGGGCAATGATTTGCCGAAATTACCTTTTGATAGTATAATTGAAGAACATGTTTAATAGGATTACCTTCATTTTTCGGTATGAAATTTTCAGGAAGCTTCAGATCATAACAGAATAGAACATCCCTCTTGTATCTGTACCCATCTATGTCCATATATGAAACAGCACTGACAGGTTTAGCCCTGTGAGGAAAGCAATGTGCCAAAATTAGACAGCAAAAGAGTACAAAAGAAAAAATCGTAGCTCGTGCTAGACTCGGATGGAAGATGGTGTGATAATGGGAAACTTACCTGATAGAGATGGACCTGGGTATTCCTGCTTCCTCCTCGCATTCCTTCGCAACATTCTCCTTACAATTGATTCCATGCGGCTGCAACAGTGCCAATTAATTCGATCGTTAAAGATATACATTGACTGAAGGTAACACTCAAATATAGTAAATTTATTCATTTGCTGATACAGGTTTCGTTCGATCATTACACATAGTTAACAGTGTTCAGGTCCTAACCAACAAAAGCTGGAATGACAAACATTTCCCAGCTCTGTGAATAACTGATTGCATATCTTATATTTTCAATTTAAGTTTGAAGCTTCAAAAACTTGCTAGAAATTAAAAGGGTTCGTTTGCAATAAATAAACAAAGAGACCCAACAATGAAAATTGAGTCAATGAGGACGGATGCAAGATAATAGATGAATGGGCTGGATATTTGAAATGGCGAGAGAATGTAAGATACTAAAATTGAAGCGGAAAAATGTGGAGTTATTGATATTGAGAAAAAGAGATCTCAAAAAACACTTAGAGGAGTGTTCAAAATACTTAGAACATGTTGATATGCCATGAGTTGCATATCGTTGATGTGAAAGATACTGAGGATTTCTGATTCCGAAATTCATGCTTCACAAATTATATATTGCAGATAAATAATTGGCCTACTTTGCAAAAAAATAAATATGAAATTACACACCAGTCCTCCAGCAACTAGGTGATCGAGCATTCCGGGATATGTTTGTTTTGTGTTACTTCTCTTCCCTACCCACAGGTGCTTCTGCCCATCAATCTCAACATAGCCATTCATATGGATTCCATAAGCCTAATCTTTGAAGAGGGAAAACAGGTTCATGAAAATTTATAATAAACAATAGCTTCAGCATATAAACAGGCCTATCAATTAGAGAGACTCTTGTGATACTTTGCAGTTATTGTAAACAAAGAATTCAAAATTGGCAACTTTCAATTCCACAAACTAATATAAACTCAGGCTCTATTTGGTTTGAGAAAAAAAATTTCTATTTCTAATTTTAGGATTTGGTGAAGAAAAACAAAACTGAAAGCAGGAAAAATAAAATAAAATCCTAATTGTTGCCCAAAACAATAACTTGTGGCTAAATGTGTTTCTGAATAGTAGAAATAACAACATAGATTTAGGGGAAAATTAATAGGCCTGGATGATAGAAAAGATTTAACATCTGACTATATGACTTCAAACATATGCAGTAACTGGGATAAGTTAGAAAGAGCATTTGGTAATTAAGTACATGGAGCATTTTAACACACACCTTTATGCCAAAATACGGAGCTGCAGCACGTTCTAATGAAAAGAGAACAGGTGAGCCAAAAGATGATACCACAGGGTAGAGCTGATAAAATATGTACATGAAGCATGTGTAAGGCATTAGAAAACCACCAAAAAGGAGGATGAAATCTGACATGTTCCACAATTATAGTAAGTTCATAACCAGTACCTCATTCCGTATACCTGGAATATGCTTCTCACCCAAACACTTTATTACATATGTGACCGCACTGGTTCTTTCCTCGGCCGTCTTCAGCATTGGATGCAAGGAAACACATTCACCAACGGAGCCTCCATTGGAGTTATCTTTGATATAAACGAACACGTCGCTAAAGCTCTTGAAATTCTCAACAAACCTGAACACGAGAAAAATCTAAAGAATTGATTAAGCTAGTATGCAACAAGATCAACCAATGGACGCTCATGCTAACTAACTAATTAACTAAATAAGCATGCATGAACATAGATAGCATAAGGCTGGTACGGTATGCAGTTTGTTTTGGCATGCGATTCGCTACTTTTGTAATTTAATTACAAGTATTCGTTTAAAGAAAATTCGTTACACAGTATGCAGAACTGGAATTCAGAACACTATGTGCAAGTAATTGAGTGAACCAAGATAAGTAATGACATGACACAACACAAGAATTCCAGTACCCAAAAAGAGAAAAAGAGTAACAGTTTGAACAAATCTTACCCAGCGTGAACGAATCCAACAGTTTGACCCTCAATGACAAATGGAAGGAACTCGGATTGTTTCCCCTGAAATCAATCTCATTGTCAGTAACATCAAATACTAGTAAACTCAATCATGCAAAGTATGGAAGACTCTACTATTTAGAATTAGCATGACCCAAATTTCAAAAATCAAAATAAAGAAGTAATGAATTTTTTTTTCTCGAAATTTACTCAGAAAAACTCGGCCCGTAAAGGGAGCATAGTTCAAGACAATTATAAACAAACCAAACATAGTCTCAATTATGTCACTTCTATCTAAGATAGTCCCTAATTCACCAAATCTTGTATGGATATTTGAAAAAAAAAAAAGGCAAGGCATTAACTTTGCTTCAGAGTTGTGTACCCAATGAGGAAAAGAAACAAAAAGACGTAGAAAGGTGAGAACTTTGCTTACAGAGCCACGATTGCACAATTGGACTTTGTGGAAGTAGCCATGGAGATAGGAAGAGTTGTTGTCTTCTTCTTCTTCTTCTTCTGTAGATTGAGATACGCGAAACACATCTTCCCAAGTGAAGGTTCCAGTGGCTAACGCAGAAGAAGAAGAAATTGAACAAGAAAAGAAGCTGGATTTGATGGAAGAAGAAGGAAGGAAAGTGGAGGGAAAGGGGAGAGAGGGTTTTGAGGAGTACAAGAGTGAAGAAAACGTTGACAAGGGTCGACACTTACATAAGCACCAACCCATTTTCAAAGACTGCTATTCTTGTATGCATATGCTGTGTTTTCTTCAAGCCTATGAAAACCCGTCATCCAACCGTTTATTGGTTTTGTGTTCAATCGATTTAAGTTATGTTCGCCAAATAATTGAATTATAATAAAGCAGGCTGCTACACATCTATATAATCATAAAATCAAGTTGGTAGAAGCTCAAATAAAATCAGTCGCGTTAAATGGAGAATGAAAAATACGCGTCCGACACGAAAGAAATTTCTCCTTTTTCATTTGCGCTTCATTATGAAAAAACATTACATCTTCAACACGAAACCAATACACCAAAACACTTATTCGCTTCAAATCTCTCTGAACATCACTCAATTTCAATCACATTTTCTGCAGAAATCAATACTGCAAAGGAATCGGAAGAAGATTTCGCAAGCAATAACCAGAAACAAACGAAAACAGCAACAAAGACTACCAAAGGTATAAGAAAACTACTGTTTATTTAAAATCTTGCAATGTCGCGTTTCACCTACTTGCATTTTAGTTTTACTGGTTTGATTTGCTTCGTTTAGTAGATTGAACTATTGTGAACGATTTTTACAGTATAACTAGGGTTTGGAATGAAATTTGTTGTTATTTTCGTTCAATTCAGTGGATAGTATAACTAGGGCTTTAAAATATATGTGCTTGTTCTTATTGGTGTGGATAGTTTAACTAGAGCTTTGTTACTATCTTCAGTACTTCTTTTGCATGGAAGAATACTATTCTTGTTGATTGAAAGTTGATCATCATTTATTAACCACATGAACATTTTTCGGTTCGGTGGCCTTTGTGATTTTGGTTCTGTGCATGAACATTTTTCGGTTCGGTGGCCGTTGTGATTTTGATTCTGTGCATGAACGATTTTCGGTTCAGTTGGTTGTGGCATTTTAATTACCTTGATTAAGATATATATGCTTGTGCTTGTTGATGTATTGAATAAGTTTTGTTTAGGACAATTGGCATTTTAAAGAAGCCAATTTGCAAAGGTCATTTTGAAAGAACACCTAATTCATTAAATTTAAAAATCTTTTCTTTTGAAAGATGTTGATTTGATTAAGATATACGTGCTTGTTCTTATTTGTGTGGATAGTTTAACTAGAGCTTTGAAAATGATTGTTACTATCTTCAGTACTTCTTTTGCATGGAGGAGTAGTATTCTTGTTGATTGAAAGTTGATAATCATTTATTAAGCACATGAACGTTTTTTGGTTCGGCACCCTTTGTGATTTTGGTTCTGTGCATGAACGATTTTCGGTTCGGTGGGCTGTTGCATTTTAATTGACTTGATTAAGATACATGCTTGTACTTGTTGATGTATTCAATGAAGTATTGACCAAAATTTTTCATTACAGCAAAACACAACAAGAAAATGGCAACAATGAAGGAGAAGGTACATTATAACGTAAGCAGATTAAATATATTTATCCGCTTTCATTCGAATAATATCTATTTTGTATTATAAATATATCCTCACATTCTGTTTCAAAACTTGCAGAAAACTCACTATTGCAGATGCCAAACAAAGGCAATAGCAACAGTGTAAAGGAAAATGAGTCAAGAAAAGAAAGATATTGTGGAAGAAATGGGATTTGGTATCCTGGCAAATGTCCTAGAAATGAACGTCTCTAATACACTGTTGAAAGAATTGCTTGATCGGTTTGATGAAGAGAAATGATGCCTGAAAACTCTCCAGGGGAAAATATACATAACTCCTCGAAAAGTAGCAGCTGCCATCGGCATAACCAACGGAGGCAATACATTTTTCACTTACTGCTTATTTTCAGTTCATTGGTATCCAGAAAATTAAACTGACCATTTTTTACTGATTTTTGCTATTAAAATATTATAGAAAATCGTTTTCCTGAAAAGGTTGATTACAACGACCTGAATCTAGCAGACAAGGAAATATTTGACAGCGTCAAAAATATTTTTTTGGCGACTTTGACAAGGAATGTGTTGGACATGAGTGTAGAAGGGGAGGAGAACCGGAAAAAATTCAAGAGGACTTTTGTTGTCTTCATACAAAAGTGCTTCTTACTCCCCACAATGGTAAGTGTGGCCTCCCCAATCCATAAGCCACCAATCTTTCATGTGGACAACATTCGGAAATAGAATTGGGCAAAGCATGTGCTCAACTTCTTGATGAAAAGAGTTGAAAACAAGAGAAAGAGGAAGAAACAGTCTGTTGATGGTTGTGTTTTTGTATTAATGTTGATATACTTCCACGAAACCAAGTTTCCCCGTCCGTTTGCACCTGATGCTCCCCCTGCACCATGGGTGGCCCATCGGACAAGGAAAATGATGATTGAACGGATTTCATTCAAAGCAACAAAACCATTGGTAAATATTCTACTAAAATTTCCCAAAAAATTTACGTTCAAATGCTTTTAAAATACTCTACTAACTAAATAAACTTCTGTTTTAGGTTATAATTAATTTATTTGTCCTACTTGCAATTCTTAGTTTGTTGATTTGAATGTTTCTGCATTAAGAAACATTTTTCTTGATGATTAAATAGTTTTCATGTACTATTCACCATATGAATATTTTTCGGTTCGGTGGGATTACTTCATTTGGTTCACCGGATTGTTAATGTGTTTTTTTGATGATTAAATAATTGAGTCCTTGTTTTTGTTGTAGGGACTTCTGTACAGAAAATAAAAAAGAAAGAAAAAATAAAAACAAGTAACTTGGACAAGAAAGAAAAAGGAAAGAAAATAAAAAAGAAAACTGTCGAGATGGATTCTTCTTCGGAAGAGGAAAGATTCTTTGAATCTGAATCCGAAAGCAAGTAAGTTTAATTTTGATATTGATTTCATTTAACTTGTATTTGCTTAAATTTGTTCTTATGTACTTGTTCATATGTATTACAAAGAAGAAGAAATAAAAAAAAAAAAAACGAAACAAAGAAAAGAAAACAACCACTAAAGGTGGTTAAAAAATAAACCAAAAAACAAAGCATGTGCCAATAGATTTAGAAAGTACAAGTGAATCTGAAAGCTAGTAAGTATTGCGTAATTTCTGTGAGACGTTTTGATGATTGCATATGTATCAATTTTTGTTCAGCAGATGAATTAATTTCGGTTCGGTGAGCTTCTAATTTTCGTTTTAGCACTTTAATTTAGTTCGGTTCAGTGGTGTCTGTCAGCTTGGTTGACTTCATTGTTAGTGTCTTATCTTCAGTATAAATTTGATGTGTTTGTTTGTATTCCAGAGAAAATAAAATCGAGAAAACACCCGTAATAAAAAGAAAATAACTGCAAAGGATGTCAAAAACACAAGCCCAATCTGACAAGGAGTAAGTTTCTCGAATCATATTTTCTTTTATTGATACTTACATTTTAGGTTCCTTGATACTTATTTTATGAACTTTTAGAACTGAACAAGCAAAAGACAATGCTGTCGAAAGAAGAAAATAAGCATTGGAGATGATAAGGGAAAAAAGATCAAAGAAAAGAAATGTTGGAGCTCAGTCAACAAACATTACTCCGGATCACTTTGACTCAGCAGAGGCACAAAATGAATTCTCTCAGACGTAAGATTCACTTTATTATTCCCGAGTTCTTTTTCTTTCTTTGCTTACTTTTGCTACAACCTTTTCTAATTCCTCAAGATTGAATTACTAATATTTATTTATCTTGCTTAGAGTGCCGACTGTAAATCTGCATAGCGAACAACTGTTACAGACTCAAGGAAGCTCTACACGTTCTGTAAATGTCGCGAGCAATAACAGGTAAATTGGTTCACTGCATATTGTACTTTCAGTTCAGTGGTTGCCCAAAAATGAATTTAATGTGTTTCTAGATCTCTGCTTTGAATCTTGGTTTCTAATTTTAATTTGTTATGTTTTTTAGGAAAAATACGCCTGAAAGCCCGGTAAAATATTTTAGAAAAAAGAAAATCTTCCCAAGAAAGGCTTCTAAAACTCCACCAGTGTAAGTTAAAAATATTTATGTTACTCTTTTAGATTTAGGTAATAATTCTTGTTTAATTAATCACAAGGAAAATGTGTTTAAATGTCACTAGAGCTACACCTGATTCTGAGCTACAAATCATTGAGTTTTGACAAGAAACTCGTTCTCAACCTTTGGAAGTGTGAGTTTTTCAATGTGCAAATTCCTATTTTTCAAAAAAAATTCTAATTATTCAACATTAACTTTATCCTTGTTTACATTCATTAGACCTCCTCTTGCATTGTCTCTTCCAAATTATGTTCAGAAAGAGTTGATCAGAGATGACTTCATCTATGTTCCTCCATAAAATGAAACACAACAAACTTCTAATAATGAGTAAGTTAATAAATATTTATTCACCACATGAATCTTGTTCAATGTTTACTGCTTATACATGGTTTAATTATGGTTCAGTTGAAACCAGAAATGAATTCAATGTGTTCTTGTCTTTGGACTCTCTTATGTTTATTACAGCTGCCCTCAAGAATCCAAAAAGTAGGGTGTTCCAGTGTCTCTTACGAGTTCTGTAATTGAAGACTTAATGAAAGATGACTATGTCTATCAAGTTTCTGATGAAGAGTAAGTTTCACATAAATTTTTTTTTATTAATTTTAATGGTATAGGATAATAATTCTGGGTTGTTATTGAACTGTTTTCTATTTAATGCAACGGCCCTGCCAAAGAACAAGAGTAACAATCCAAAGAAACTCCGGTGGCACAGCAATCTGAACAAGAAGCACCTGTTGATGTGTAAGTTTTACTACTTATATAAATACCGATAATGTTTACTGCTTATACATGGTTTAATTATGGTTCAGTTGAAACCAGAAATGAATTCAATGTTTTGTTGTCATTGGACTCTCTTCTATTTCTTATAGCTGCCTTCCAGAACCAAAAAAGTAAGGTGTTATGGGGTCTCTTTACGGGGTCTCTTACAAGTTCTGTTATTGAAAAGTTTTTCAAAGATGACAATGTCTATGAAGTTTTTGATAAAGAACAATTCCAAGAACCTCCAGTGGCACGGCAATCAGAACAAGAAACTCTAATCTTGTCATCATTTGATAGGTATGTTACTTGCTTTTCTTTAATATCATTTTTGTTTAATATCATTTCGGTTCATTGTAAGTTTGGATTTAGGTTCACTATTTGTTTGGATTTCGGTTCACTATAATGATTAATATCATTTTTGTTTAATATCATTGTTAAATATCTATCATCTTGCAGTGCTGCTCAACCTAGGCAAAAGGAAAATGAAAGGCCTTCCTTTAGCCTTGGGATAAGTCCACCAGCATCTCAACCAACTCAGCCCTCTCAAGAGAGTGTTTCAGAGCTTGAAATCCTGGCAGAGGCGGTGGTAGATGCTGGAGTGACAGCAGCATTAAATTTGCTAAAGCAACATCTTCCGAGCCAACCTTACCAGCTGTTGAAGTTTTCAAAACTCCGGAAAAAAAGATAAAAATCTCGAAGGAGTTGATCGAAAAGTGTTATCATTAGATGACACATGTGAAAAAGACAAATGACAGTAGCAACGAATATGAAGCAATATTTGTCTTGAAACATGGGCACTTTATGAGGGGTTAAGAGAATATTTCATGTCTCTAATGCTCAAAGAACAAGTGCATGCCTCGGTAAATTCTTTTCCAATTGTGTTAACAATAATAATTTTTCTAAACACTCTTATACAGTTTATCTCATAACTTTTCTTCGTGTAGGTTGTCAGTATGCATAGCATGATTCTCAACCAAATCAAAGTTTGGCGGTATTAGGAACAAATATACATTGTGCCGCTGGATATTGTGGTAAGCTAAATTTCTTATTCACTGCTGATTCCTTTTCGGTTCAGTCAGAATATTAATATTGGTTCACCTGATTCTTATGTGTTCTGTTGAGTTCTTTTGCATGAAGAAAACTTTTCTCTTGATGATTGAATATTTTTCACGTTTTATTCAGCATATGAATTGTGTTGGGTTCGGTGGAAATGTGATTCAACTGATATTCATTTTGCAAAATTTTATGTTGGGAACACATGACGTGGAGTACACTGATAAGAGGACAAACAAGGCCTACAGGTTTGATATTGAGCAGTATGCCCACCACCGCCAGTTTCTTGACAAAAGAAAACTTGCATCGCATCCATTTGTAAGTTGCAATTTCTAAAAATTCTTTGATAATTCTCTTGTTTGCTATTGTTTCGACTGAAATATTCTATAATTTTTCAAAACTTCAGCTATTTGTCCCAATTTGCAATGGAGGGCATTGGTGGTTGTGGATTGCTAATGTCAACAAAAAGAAATTATATGTCCTTGACCTTATCAATAAGCTGTCAGAACATATACCTAATTCGAGGAAAAAACTGAACAAATTTGTTGTAAGTTATTTTCTTGTAAATTATTCAAATTATTTCGTACATGAGAGGAGTTCGGTTCACTGTTGTTGGTTCTCTTTATTTACTTTTTTTTTTGTCTCTTTTAGTGTTTAATAATTTCCCAGATGAGGGTGTACACTGGGGCGGAACCCTTAATGGAGGATAGACTAGAAGAGGAAGCAGAGTATATCCAATTGAATGGTCAACGTACAGAGTAAGAATCTTTCTCTTCTATAGTGCTATTTTTAATGTGTTTTATTTTGTATACTATTGATCGTATTATGCTCAATTCTTGCTTAGCTATGATTGTGGAATATACGTGATGAAATGGCTTAAAACAATAGATCCACGAAAAATCAAAAGTGGGAAGAGATATAAATATAAAGCTTGGACACAAGTAAGTACTTTCTAAATTAATAAACTTCTTTCTTTTCTTATTTCATTCAGCTCAGTTGATAGTGTAACTAGGGTTTTGAAGTTAGTTGTTACTTTGTTGAATAGTTCTTTTCCATGTAGAAATACTATTCTTGTTGATTGAAATTTGTTCACCATTTATTCACCACATAAACAATTTTTGGGTCGGTGGCTCTTATAATTTTGATTCACCAAGTGAATGTTTTTCGGTTCGGTGACCTCCTTTTAATTTGTTCAGGGTTTAGGGTTACTGTGATTATATTTTTACAGTATAACTAGGGCTTTGAATGAAATTTGTTATTTAATGTGATTTTGATTTACTTGATATTTAATGTGTTCAGGGTTTAGGTTTATTGTGATTGCATTTTTACAATATGATTAGGGTTTTGAATGATATTGTTTTTATTTCATTTGGGTTCATTTCTCATGTAACTAATTCATTTCAATTGAAATGTAGAAAGAGATTGATGAATTCAGATACCAATATAGTCCAAATCTTCTGTTGCATGAAATGAACAAAATCAGAGACCAAGTGATTTGGGAATCTGAAGCAATAAGACTCTCCAAGCCATCTGCTGTCCTCTCCAGCCCTTATTGTAAATTCACATCTGGGAATTTAGATAGAAAATAGCATATACTAGTTGTAATTAACAATATTTTGTTTAACTTGTTTAAAAAGCAAAAAATGCTTACTTCAAATGTATATATGTCAATGTATGTATCAAACAATGCATATACTAGTTGTATATAGTTTGTTTAACTTGTTAAAAAAGCAAACAATGCTTCTTTCAAATGTATATATGTCAATGTTAATGTATATATCTATTCTTAATATCAATGTATGTATCAAATGTTAATATTTATATTTGATTCAAGATGGATTACTCATCTGAGATGTTAATTTATATATCTGTTGGAACTGTCTGGCTGCTGTTTTATTCTAGGTTCTCAGTGATTGCAATCACTATATTTACCAATACATTACAAACTCTAAAAGAACATAGTGAACCAAAATTAATACACTGGGCGAACCGAAAGTTGAAAACACACTGAACCCCTAAACCCTGAACCCTAAACCATAAACCCTAAACACTAAAACCAGAACCCTGAACCCTGAACATTGAACCCCTAAATCCTAAACCCTAAATCCCTGAAAACCATAACCCTAAACCCTGAACCCTAACCCTGAACTCTGAATTCTGAACCCTGAACCCTAAACCCTAAACCCTAAACCCTAAACCTTAAACCCTAAACCCCAAACCCTAGACCCCTAAAACTCTAAACCCTGAACCCTAAATTCTAAACCCTGAACCCTTAACCCTAAACCCTTAACCCTAAACACGGTGAACCGAAATTAATACACTAGGCGAACCAAAAGTTTGAAACACACTGAACCCCTGAACACTGAACCCATAAACCCTAAATCCCTAAAACCATAACCCTAAATCCTAAACCCTAAACCTTAAACCCTGAATCCCTATACCCTAAACTCTAAACCCTAAACCCTAAACCCTAAACTCTGAACTCTGAACCCTGAACCGAAAAACAAATTATAATTATTCAACTTAGAAATTAATATACTAGAGGAATCGAAAAACTGCATATATCAATATAGAATTTCACAAAAAAAGTGACTATTCATTAAAGACTATCAACATTCAGAAATTAAACCTGCTGTAACCATGGTGAACCAAAATTTGCTCATGGGTGAACAAAAATTTACATTAATAAAAACTAAAACTTGTACAATCCTCTCTTGGATAATTCATATCTGGTGCATTATAAAGAGTGGAGCTTGACTGAATCGATGATCCAGAGTCTAAAAGGTTCAACTACAAAAGATTAGTAAAATGAACAATTGAATTTTTAACTAATCAAAAGTAAGTCAATTTTACCTCGCTTGGAGTTGTCTTTTTCTTTTTCTTCATGGCATTTGAGATCTTTTTTTCCAGGTTTGATCCAAGTCTGTTCTTGGGCCGACCTCTTGTTTTGACACATGGTGGGCTTTGAAGGTCATTCATATTGCTTAATGTCGCTTCTTCGTGGGTTAACAAAATTTTTCCTTTGCTTCTCCCTTGATATTCTTCCATCTCCGCCATGACCTTGTCAAATGCTCGGTGCAAAATTCCGGTCAACTCTTCAGACTCGGATGCAAATTCACATATATTGTGTGACCGAAACACCAATTCGTCAAATCTCTTACTTCTTGGCTCCAGTAGAGGTTCATCTTGGCTGCTCTTGATGTGTGTATGCCTCCTCTTTATATTATTGCTCCAACGTTCTAATATGTATTTCGGTGCCACGTTATCCACTCACTCAAAGCTTAAGACACTTAGGGAATGGCGGCATAATATGCCCCTAGACTCAAACAGCAAGCAATGGCACTTTACATCTCGTGATACTGCGTCATAGGTGACGACAAACTTATTGAATGTGGAGTTGGAAACCTGCTCTATTACTTCATATGTTGTGAAACCTAGGGTGGAATGCATTGATCTTGTGATACAGTTCACTTTACCTCTGAATTGAGTTTGAAATTCCCTGAACTTCTTATGGGTATATACATGCTGAAACTGCGCCTCTATTGCTGATTTTGTTGCACACGGTATCACGGTGTGAAAATCTGCAGCATTGAATTCTCTCTCTACTTGCTCTCTGCTTGCTAAGAAATTGTCGTATTGCTTCACGAATTGTCTCAAGGAGCTATTCCGTGTGATGAACTTGTTGAAAAATGAATGCATGCTCTCGCTCCTTTGTGTGCTTCTCATCCTAACTCAAAAGTGGTGATCCAAGTAAACCGGAATCCATATATGACGATCCTCGTACAGCTCTGCAAACCAAACCGAAGCCATAAGGTCTGGTGAACCGAAAACAGTGCATGCTTTGGAAAAAAAAGATATGAGCATAAAAATAATTCGAATTTAAATCTCAATTACCAGAAAGCCACTTGTTGCCTCCGCGGCTGTACTTTCTAAGAAAATCGATCCAGTTTCTGTCAAATGCTTCTTTTGTGTACGAGTTCCAAACAACATGGCTCATCTCTTGTTAAATTTTGTTGTGTCCCTTGTAGCTATTTAATTTGCTTGGAATCTTCTTCATAATGTGCCAAATGCACCAGCGGTGAATTGTTGTTGGCATGCACAACTCAATTGTCCTTTGAATCGATGCGCATTGATCGGTAAGAATACCTTTTGGTGCCTTCCCTCCCATGCAACGTAGCCAATACTCAAATAGCCATTTGAATGATTGGATGTCCTCATTTTTCATCAGTGCGCATCCAAGAAGTGTCGACTAGCTGTGGTGATTCACGCCAACAAAAGAACTCAAAACCAAATTGTACCTGCATAAATAACAAGCACAAGGTTGTGAACCAAAATATATACACTCACTGAACATCAAAAATATGTTTGAAAGAACCGAATACCTATTTGTGTTATAGGTGGTGTCAAATGAAACCACGTCTTTGAAATAATCAAATGCAGCCCTGCTTCTTGCATCAGCCTAGAATGCATGTTTAATGCAGTGATCACCTTCAAGGTTGAGCTCAAAGAAGAAATTTTGGTTCTTCTCTTTCATTCTTACTAGGTACATCCCAAATTCTTTGGCATCGTCTTCTTCGGAAATATTTCATACTTCCCTTGTGATGTAATTCCTGACGTCTTTTTCTATAAAACCTAGTTTACGGTGGCTGCCAGCTACTGCCACAAATGATTGGTAAGTTTTGCTCGGTCTGATTCTGGCTTTCTCGTGGGTTTCAATGGTGCGACGCACGAACATGCTAAGCTCCTTGTGTTGTTTGAGCATCTCAGCCTGGTCTGGACAACAAGGATGTGAATGATTCAAAATAACTTTGAAAATTGTCCAAAGACCAACATCCTTCATTATGTGTACGTAAATTCTGGCCGGACAATTTAACCCAGCTGAAGGGTTTGTCTTCAAAATTGGAGATATCTTTGATTTCCACCTCCCCTCTCTGGAGCATACAATTAGTTGATTCTTAATCTTGTCTTTGTCCTAAGTCGTGTTCCTTATTTTGGTAGAAAAACCGGCACGTTTGGAATAATGTTTGTAGAACTTTCCAGCTTCTTCTAGTGTCTTGAAAATCATTCCCACTTTTGGGAAAAAATTTTCATCCACAACACAGCTGGTTTGCACGGTGAACCGAAATCTTAATTATGGTGAACCGAAATCTTAATTATGGTGAACCGAAATTTTAATTATGGTGAAACAATTATATAGTGCTTAGGGAACAAAACAGAATATATTCGTCTAATTTTTTTTAGACTCCTTTCTGCATACCGAACCGAACACATGCACATGGTGAATCAACTCTTTAGTACTTACCGAACCGAAAAGTTACTCACATTTACTCACATTTACTCACAATTACTCACACCCAGAGTTACTCACAGTAACATATTATCAATTCAATTCAATTCAGATATAGATCACCTCAATCTATTCAATTCACTTCAAATAAAATTAGCAATTACATTCCATTGAATTCGATTCAAAATTCAATAATCCAAACCTCATCAAATTGATGCGTTTCGGAAGAATTATCCAAATCGCACTCATTTAACTGATTTGAAGTTGATTCATTCATTGTTTCAATTCAGAAGTGCAAATCGAAGAAGAAAACGAAGAAGAAGATGAACGACGAAGCTAATTGCGTTGAAGTCAATCCAGATCCATAATGCAGAGAAGAAAAACGCAAATAGAGGAGAACAATAAATTTAATTAGGTTGAAGAAGAAGGAGAACAGGAAGAAGAACAATAACAAGAACAAGAAGAAGAACGCGAACAAGGTTTACGTTATATGAAAATGTTTACGTTGAGAAAGGTTGATCACGCAAAATAAGAATTACGTTATATACGTTATATAAGGCGCGTGTAAAACAAACGAGTGTGTGGGGCGTGGAATGGAAGGTACTTGGATACCATCCATATAATTTTTACATGGATGTAGAGCTTTTCCGAATTTAAAATTATAAAACTGTGACTAATTTATTATGGATTTATTTTCAATAAATTAATAATAATATATACTTTTTCAATGTATATAAATAAATAAATAAATAAATAAATAGTTACGTATTAAAATATAAAAATGGTAAATAGTTATTATAGCTATAAATGTTACTAAAAATTTATTATAATATTTTTTTAAGTGTTACAAAAAATATTTATTGTAATATTTTTTTAAGTGTTATATAAAATATTTATTATAATATTTTTTTAAAGTATTACAAAAAATATCTATTATAATATTTTTTTTAAATATTATCATGAAACAAAGATTTATTATAATATTTTTCATAATATTATATTATTATAGAAGATCAATTATGATATTTTTATTAAATATTATTGAATCTTTAAAAAAATGTTAATAAATTTTTTTAGTAATATAGAATATACTTAATATTTGTTAAAATATTATTAATTATTACCTGATATAACATATATACTATATATATACTGCTGTTTGTTGTATTTATAAAGAGTTAGCCTTAGTTAGTTCTCCCTAGTTTGGTTAGTGCAGGTTAGCGTAGTATATATACATATGTAGTTTGTTACTGTAGCAGTTACTGAAAACATTTCTTGAGAGAAGTCATAATGAAAACTCTCTTCATTGGCTCTGAATCTGAACTTGCTTACCTCTTCCCTCACACACCTTCAACATGGTGCGGTGAGCGTGGAAGCCATGGTTGAAGAGGGAACAACTTGATTTCTGATCTTTGTGACTAGAAAATTGATAATGAATCCATTCCCTTTTTAATCTCCTGTTTCAATTTCTCCATTCAATAGTTCTTTCACTTCTCACTTCGACATCGTCTTTGACCTAATTTCTCGATTCACCACAATCGTTCGTATTCTCACATCAATAATTTTTTTTTCCAATTCCTAATTTCTCTGACCTAATTTCTCCCCTCTCGATTTGATTTCTCAGATTTATCCCTTCCTCCTCTAAATTTCTTTTCTTCTCTTCTCTTGGACTCTCACGACAGTGTTTGATGAGAGTGTGTTAGTCTCCTCGTATGTTCATCAAAGAGTGAGGTAACAACTCCGATCAACGAGATCAAGGGAAGAAGGCCTGAATTCTCATCATTGAAATTCATTGAAGTTGTGCCGGAAATGGCAGATTCAAGTTTGGAAGGCTCGACAGGTGGTCCAAGAACCATGGATATGAATCAGATAGCATCATTTCTGAGTCAGATATCAGCGATTCAAGCGCACATCGCGAAAACCAGTAATCCAGTTCAAGATCCAACAAATGCCTATTTTCTTCACCCATCAGAAAACCCAGGTATCCCCATAACTACTGTTGTTCTTACTGGTCAGAACTATAGTACATGGAGTAGAGAAATGTAGAGAGCACTCAAATCAAAGAACAAAATAAAATTCGTTGATGGAAGCATCACAAAACCAGAGAGCACAGATCCATTGTTTGAAATATGGGAAAGGTGTAACACTTATGTAATTGGCTGGATAAATCTTTCACTTAGTCCAGATATTCGTCAAAGTGTAACATGGAACAATCTTGCTAGTGATTTGTGGCTTGATCTGAAGCAACGCTATTATCAAGGGGATAGGTACCGTGTTGGTGAATTATATGAAGAACTATACACATTAAGACAAGGCAAATTGGATGTGACATCCTACTACACGAAACTCAAAACAATTTGGGAAGAAATTGACAATTTTCGGCAAATACCATCATGTGAATGTGGTATCACGTGTCAATGTGATCTAGGAGTAATTAGAAGTCAAAGGGAGGAAGACAGAATTGTGAAGTTTTTGAGAGGATTGAATGAGCAATATTCTACCGTGCGGTCTCAGATCATGCTCTTGGACAAGTTGCCGAGTCTGAATGTGGTGCTCTCCAAGCTTACTCAACAAGAGAGACAGTTCCTCAGCCTTGAAACTACCTCAGACATTCAAATTTTGGCGGCACCTACCAATTCCTTGAACACTGCTATGCCTTCTCAAGGCAGAGGGAGAGGAAGAGGTAGGGGAGGCAGGTTTCAAGCTGGGGGGAGGAGCAGAGGAGGCAGAACAAGGATGCAGTGTTCGTTTTGTGACAAAACTGGACACACAGTAGATACGTGTTACAAGAAACACGAACTTCCTCCTCATCTAAGGCAAAGAAGCACTAACTCTGCCCCAGCAATGATGAATTGCTTCAACACAGGTGAAGAAATCGATGAGAGCAATGATGATCTCGGTTTCAATCAACCCCAGTTGGAGGAGAAGAAGACTACAGGGAGCGATTTCACTCCAGAACAAAAGGAAGCTTTGCTGGCCTTACTCAATAAGCAAGACGTGCAACATATTCATAGTGTGAACCACATTTTAACTCAACCTCAGCCACCTCCTCATGGTAAAGTGACACATATTCTGCATTTTAAATCTCACATAAAGGCTCTTAATGTTTGCATACAAAAGTATAAACCTTGGGTAATAGACACTGGTGCCACTGACCATGTGTCATATTGCCTCAGGGATTTTTCTGAAACATTTAAAATTGATCCGATCATTGTCAAACTCCCTAATGGTACTTCCACTGTGAGCTGCATCGTGGGAACCATTAAGTTTTCAGAAAATCTTTATCTTACCAATGCATTGTACATTCCTTCCTTCAATTTTAAACTCATATCAGTGTCGAAGCTAACTGCATCATTGCATTGTAAAATGACTTTTTCTGATATAAACTGTGAGATACAGGACAAACACACAGAGAAGATGATTGGTATTGCTAACTCTGTTGATGGTCTATACATACTAAATAAGCACAGCACTGCCCCTCTTGGCGAACACCATACTACACACCATATCACAGCACCCACACAAAGAGCACATATGCAGCATTTATGGCATGATAGATTAGGTCATATTCCTCATAATAGACTAGCTGTTATGAAGCAAACTTTCAATTTCATTGATTGTACAATAAATGAACATCCTTGTGACTCTTGTCAATTAGGAAAACAAAGAAGATTGCCTTTTTCTCAAAGTGATACTATTTTTTATAATAATTTTGATTTGATTCACATTGATATTTGGGGACCACTTGCTGTTTCGTCTATTGGTGGCCATAGATATTTTCTCACTATAGTGGACGACAAGTCCAGATTTACTTGGATAAATTTGATGAAGTCTAAGGCTGAAGCAGCATCTTTGGTGCAAAATTTTGTTAAACTTGTCAAAAACCAATTTGAAAAATCTGTAAAAATTATTCGGACTGACAATGGTCCTGAATTTTTAATGCCAACCTTTTATGCTTCATTTGGAATTTTGCACCAAAGGTCATGCATTGAGACGCCACAGCAAAATGGTGTTGTTGAACGAAAGCATCAACACATTTTGGCTGTGGCAAGGGCCATTATGTTCCACGCCCAAATACCTAAGTGTTATTGGAGTTTTGGAGTGATCCATGCAGTCTATTTGATAAACCGAATTCCCACACCTCGTTTACATGAAAAATCTCCGTTTGAAGTACTGCATAAATCACTCCCCCATATCTCTCACCTTAGAGTATTTGGTTGTTTAGCATATGCAAGCACGATCAAGAATAGCAGAACAAAATTGGACCCTCGTTCAAGAAAATGTGTTCACCTCGGTTTTAGGGAGGGTACCAAAGGTTATGTGCTTCTTGATCTGATTTCAAAAGAAATTTTTGTATCTCGAGATGTCAAATTCTATGAAAATCATTTTCCATATAATGCTTCATTTCAGTTGCCTATTGATTCTCCCCAAGAACCAGTTTTTCAGCAACGTAATACACCCCACGTCATGCATGATTATGATTTGTTTGACCACCACATAACCGATCTGCACACCCCTGCTTCCAATCCACTCCACACTAGTCAACCTACACCACACATACACACTGCCACACAGCCCACAGATATTGAATCCTCGAGTCCAGCAGTACATGCACAATCCACTCACTCAAACATTCAACATCATAATGTACCACCATCTTCTCACCCCACACCGAGAAGATCATCACGCATTAGTAAACCACCAGCATACTTAAAGGATTACAAATGCATGAATCTTACTAATAATCACAACAGAGAAACTTCTTCCAATCAACGATATCATATCTCAAAGTTTTTATCATACAAATCTCTTTCACCCATGCATAGTGCATACTCATTAGCTATCTTGAACATTGAGCCTAAATGCTATGAAGATGCCATACTTGAACCTTGTTGGCGAGAGGCCATCCGAGCTGAATTGGATGCTCTGAATGAGAACAAAACCTGGACATTGACTTCCCTTCCGAGTGGTAAGAAGGCGATTGGCTGTAAGTGGATCTTTAAGGTCAAATATCACCCTGATGGTAGTGTTGAGCGACATAAGGCTCGTCTCGTGGCAAAGGGGTTCACTCAAGTCCCCGGAATTGACTATAAAGACACGTTTAGTCCCGTTATCAAGCTAGGAACACTGCGGGTTGTTTTGGCACTGGCTGCTGTCAAGGGATGGCATTTGAAGCAAATTGATGTTAATACTGCCTTTCTGCATGGTGAGCTTGATGAGGAAGTGTACATGAAACCCCCCGAAGGTCTTGCGATAGCTCCGGATCAGGTTTGCAAGCTTGAAAAGTCTCTATATGGGCTTAAACAAGCTAGTAGACAATGGAACTTCAAACTGAAATCTGTTTTGCTAGAGTTAGGATATAATCAGTGTAAATCTGATTACAGCATGTTTACTAAATCCCAAAGTACTGGCTTTACAATCATTTTGGTTTATGTTGATGATTTAGTGTTGGCAGGGGACGATTTGTTTGAAATTGAAAGGGTGAAACAGACTTTGCATGACAGATTTCGGATTAAGGACATAGGTGATCTCAAGTTCTTCCTTGGTTTAGAGGTTGCTAGGTCTTCAAAAGGCATAGCTTTATATCAGCGAAAATATGTTCTAGATCTCTTGCGGGACACTGGCTTTGAGCATTGTAAGCCTGCCTTCACTCCCATGGACTATGGGACAAAATTGAGCAAGGATGATGGAGATAGTCTGCCTGATTCCTCCGATTATAGGAAAATCATTGGGAAACTGTTGTATCTCTCAAACACAAGGCCGGATATAAGCTTTGCAATTGGCAAGCTCAGCCAATTCTTGGATTGTCCCACAACTAATCACTTGCAAGCGGCACATAGGATCCTCAGGTACATAAAGAACTCTCCAGCAGCGGGGCTATTCTTCTCGGCCAATTCCGATCTATCTCTCACTGGATTTTCTGATTCTGACTGGGCTGGATGCCCCGACTCGCGACGATCAGTTTCAGCCTATTGCTTCTATGTGGGTTCCTCCCTTGTCACTTGGAAGAGCAAGAAGCAAGTAACCGTCGCAGCTTCTTCCTCTGAGGCAGAGTATCGGGCTCTTGCACTGGCCACCAGAGAAGCTCAATGGCTTAGTTATGTGTTGAAAGACTTAGGAGCACCTCTTGGTAAACCTGTAAATTTGTACTGTGACAGTAAATCTGCCATTTATATTGCTACTAACCCAGTATTTCACGAGCGTACAAAGCATATTGAGGCTGATTGTCACATTGTGAGGGATAAATTGCAAGAAGGCTTAATTCATCTTTTACCAATTTCTACACATGAACAAGTGGCAGACATCATGACTAAGCCTCTGGCACCAGGACCGTTCAACACATTGTGTAGCAAGCTTGGGTTGTTGGATATTTTTGTGTCCAACCCTCCCAGCTTGAGGGAGGGTATTACCTGATATAACATATATACTACATATATACTGCTGTTTGTTGTATTTATAAAGAGTTAGCCTTAGTTAGTTCTCCCTAGTTTGGTTAGTGCAGGTTAGCGTAGTATATATACATATGTAGTTTGTTACTGTAGCAGTTACTGAAAACATTTCTTGAGAGAAGTCATAATGAAAACTCTCTTCATTGGCTCTGAATCTGAACTTGCTTACCTCTTCCCTCACACACCTTCAACATTAATATAAATAGATAATATTTTAATATAATTTGATAAAAATTTTTAAATGTTAGAAAAAAATCAAGTATACAGTAGTGATACTTTTTCCCCCTCACATTCCAATCCCTTCTATCCTACTTACCAGTTGAATCTTTACTAGAAATAAAGCATGTTTTAAAATGTTCTTGTGTTTTATCCCTTTCCTTTTTTCGTTAATGGCTTTTATTTCTACCTTTGTCTGACATAGTATATTAATTATAGAATGCTAGAAAAAGACATGAATTATTGTTATATAAAACACAGTAATACGTAAAGTTGTCATAAATTCGTCTTACTTGCACAACTTTCAATAATAAATATACTGCCGCTAAATATATTATTCAGGTATTTAGTATGTTGTCTGTCTAATTATAAAAAAATTAAATAATTAATATTTAATTTAAAAATATAAAAACTAAAAAATTTTAAACATTTAAAAATTATATAAAAAATAAAAAATTAGACAAAAATTAGATACTAAATAAAAAATACTATAAAATTAATTATATATTGATAGTTGTATATCGAAAATATATTAAAATTAAAAAATAATATTACAAATATGTTACTGAAGACTCAAGTGTCGGTAACGGAATTTAATTAACCTTTTTTAAAAAATTAAAATTACATTATCCGACGGCCTCGTCATCAATAATAATATAATAAATAAAATATAACAGTGTGTAAAATTGGCGTAAATTCATTTATTACACATTTGAGTTCAGACTTTAATATTGATATATATTGCATTTTTGATAGATATAAAAAAAAAAGAAAAATCTCACAAAAAATATTAATTTTAGAATAAAATATATTTTTTATTTTTTAAATTAAAAAATTAAAAATACATTTAATTTAATTTACTTCAATTTTATTTCCAATATTTTATGGTTGTTTCAATTATTAAAAAAAAACTATGATTATGGTAGGTAATTAAAATGTCACATATTCATTTTAATAAAATGTATAAAAATATTTTTGAATGTATCCAAGTTTTTTTTATGTAGTAAAGAATACCTCCACAAAATATTTTTATATAATTTATTAACAAATATATACGATATTTATCATAAGTTTTAATTTTAATAAAAAGTGTTATTATATTAAATAGAGTTTCAATAAAGTGATATGTTGTACAAATTTTATCAATATAATAGTAATACATTTAAATTATTTTATCAACATAATATTTTATTTATAAAAACATTAATCAAATAATAGCTATTATTTTTGTTCTTAATATTTGGTTTCAATTTTAACCGTAACAAATAAAAACACACAACCGAATAAAATAAAAAAAATATTTTTATTCATAAAAATTTAAAACACTGAGATATTTATTCATGAATGAAAAAATTAACTTTGTGCCTACTAATATAATCTTTATGTGATAAAAGTATCCAAACGCTAATTAATAATCATATTTTTAAGTGAAATGTGAGTTTCATTTATTCATAAATAATTTATCAGTATTCTAAATTTTTATGGATAAAAATAATAGTTTACTTCAAAAAAAATATTTTAGCAATAATAGAAAATTATGTTGAAAACATAATTATTCTTGTATAAAGACAAATTCTAATTAATACAATTAACATTATACTTATTTTCATAAAATTATATTTTATTAGGAATAAATTTTAAAAAAAATTAATGCTACCTATATATAATTATAAATAAGACATACTTTAAAGTCACGAAAAATATAGTAAATATTTAAATTAATCTTGAATGAATTTTAGATGTGACACTTTAATTTTTAACAAATTTTTATTATTCTAAAAGTTCTAAAAAGTTATTTATGTCATCAAATTATAAAAAAGTTACTCTACCTTCAAGAAACTACTCTTCTTTCAAATCCTTAGAGAGATAAATTTGTCTAATGAAAATATTTTTTTATTTAAAAAAAAAAGTTAAAGAATAAACTATGCTATCTAACATTCTTCATAAATCAATTTGAATGCTTATTCTAAAAATTACAAAGAAGACGGGCAGATACTACACACATTTTTTAATGTATAAATAACACAATTAATAACTTAAATAATTAATTATGGTGGATGTAGAGTTTGTTGAATATGTATGTGTTGTGTTCACACTGCCCTTTAATTTTAGTCAATACATTAATGGATGGCTAACCGCTGAGTTAAGGCCAATTAATATTTATTGTCTTTATAATGTAGAATCCATTTTTAGCTCCATGAATCATGGCGGTTAGAAACTTTTTTGACCATCATCAAGATTAATTATGTTAAATAAAATTACGTAAATACATATCGATTCGGTTGTTCTATACATACATATTTTAAAAAGTATAATATCAGAAAATAGATATTGTCACTCGAATTTTAATTATGTCATTTTTTTTTTTTACAAAATTCACGTATATAATAAAAAAAGGAATCATTTATAAAGTGATAATTATCAAAAGTAAAAATAAAATTATCATTTTTCTAAAATTATATATTTTCATCTAATAGATATATATGTGTATAACTATATTACAATAAATATGGTAATCATATCATTTTAAAACTGTTGTTAAAATTAAAGTAATATTTTTTATTATTAAATAATATTTTTTAAAAATATTATTTAAAAAAAGTTATCAAAATATAAAAAATATAATTTTAATTTTAATAATATTTATATAATTATTATAGCCATCATAACACATAATCATACTAGAATCTATCTATATATGTATATATACTTTTTTTAATTTTTTCCCTCACATTCCTATCCCATCTATCCTACTCACCATTTGATGTTTTGACTGGAAGTAAAATATGTTTTAAATTCTTCTTATGTTTTATCTCCTTTTTTTCTGGATAATAAATTTTATATCTATCTTTGCTTAATATAGTATATCTGATTCTAGAATGCTACAAAAAGGCTCGGATTACTATTATGTAAAATAAAGTAATATGTAAAGTTGCAATAAATTTATTTATTACAATTTTGACTTTGGACTTAATTGTAATATATGACGCATTTTACAGTAGATAGAGAAAAGAAAAAATTTAAAAAAAATATTAATTTTAAGTTTTAGTATGTTATATTATATTTGAATATATTTAAAATAAGTATAATAATTTTGTGAATATTAAATGTGTTATATTTTTATAAATTATTAAATTTTATTAAATGAAAATAAAAAATTATTATAAAAAATAGTATTGATAGATAATAATAAATATATAATACACTAATTAGACGTTACTATTACATAAATAAACAAGTATCTTTTAATATACAATATTTTAAATAATAAACATAATTTTTTATTTTTAAATAATAAATATAAATAGATAAATATAAAAAATAATTTTTATTTATTTATTAAGATCAGTTATAGTACAAATAAATTTTTATAATATTAAAAAATATATTAAAATAATATTCTAAACTTAAACATAAAAAATTTAAAATAATTAAATTTTATTTTATATTATTTAAAAAATAATTAAATTGTTATATTAAAATTTTATTAACTAATTTTTTATGTAAAAATTATTATTATATAACATAATTTTTTATTAAAATATTTATAAAAATATAATTTATTTAAAATATTATATGTAATACATGAAAATGTTGACTTTTTTATTTTTTAAATGTTTTAAAAAAAATTTTGACCTTTTTTTAAGTTAAAAAAATAAAAGTGTCAATATTATATGTATATATAATATTTTAAATAAATTATATTTTTTAATAAAAATTTATATTATATAATAATATTTTAACAAAATAATTAGTTAATAAATTTTAATATAATAATTTAATTATTTGTCAAATAATATAAAATAAAATTTAATTACGTTATATTTTTATGTTATACTTAAAATATTATTTTAATATAATTTTTTAATATTATAAAAATTTATTGCATAATAATTTATCTTTATAAATAAAAAATATTTATATTTTTTTATTTATATATTTTATATTTATTATTTAAAAATAAAAACTATATTTATCATTTAAAGTACTATATATTAAAAGATATTTATTTATATATTAGTGACGTTTAGTGTATTCTATATTTATTATAATCTATTAATACTCTTTTTTTATAATAATTTTTTATTTTTATTTAATAAAATATAATAATTTATAAAAATATGACATATTCGATACATACAAAATTATTGTGCTTATTTTAGATAAATTCATTATATTTCATTTTTAACGTATTTAAAAATAATAGAAGAAAAGTTGGCTTAAAAAATATACAAAAGGAAAATTTTTATTCAATATAATATTGGCATTTTACACTAAGCGTTACACTATATATATATATGATAGTTGACTACGTACTAATTAAATTAAGGAGTAATTATCTAAATTAGTCCCCAAAAATTTTAGAATTGAATATTTTAGTCTCCAAAAAAATTTAATACACACAGATCAATTCTCAAAATTTTATTCCGGCAGACAAATCAGTCCCCAGTTCATTTTTTGGCAGAGTAATTATCCAGATCAGTCCCCAAAAATTTTAAAAATAGACATTTTTGTCTCAAAAAAAAAAAACTAATGTACAAATCAATCCCCAACGTTTCTTTCTAGTAGACATAACAGTTCTCCGTCTAAAAATAAAATAAAATAAAATAATAATAATAATAATAATAATTATTATTATTATTATATTATTATTATTATTATTAATACTGTACTATATATTTTTGTATTTTTTGGACAAAAATAATGATAAATTTATTCATTAAATTCTTTTATATATATATATATAGTCACTCAATAATAATAATAATAATAATAATAATAATAATAATAATAATAATAATAATAATAATAATAGTAAAATTGTTAGAGATTATTTTACAAAAAATTTAAGGTTAAAACCATTTGATATTTTTGTATTTAATATAATCAAAAGATATACTATTTTAAAAAATATGTTTGTATTAAAAAAATATGTATTTGATATAAATTCAAATTAAAATATTTTATTTTTATACATATTTTTTAATACAAACAATATATATATATATATTAAAATAGTACATCTTTTGATTATATTAAATACAAAAATATGAAATGATTTTAACCTTAAATTTCTTGTAAAATAATCTCTAATAATTGTATTATTATTATTATTATTATTATTATTATTATTATTATTATTATTATTATTATTATTGAGTGACTATATATATATATATAAGAATTTAATGAATAAATTTATCATTATTTTTGTCTAAAAAATACAAAAAATATAGTATAATATTATTGTACAATTAATAATAATAATTATTTTATTTTATTTTATTTTGGATGGAGGACTATTATATCTAACAGAGAGGAATGTTAGGGATTGATTCGTACATTAGTTTTTTTGGGGACTAAAATGTCCATTTTTAAAATCTTTGGGACTGATTTGGGTAATTATTTTGCCGAAAAATGAATTGGGAACTAATTTGTCTGCCAAAGTAAAACCTTGGAGATTGATTTGTGTATTAATTTTCCTTAGGAACTAAAATGTCCAATTCTAAAATCCTACTGATTTAAGTAATTACTCTTAAATTAAGTTACTCAAACACACACTGTATTAATTAAATTACTCACCCTCATATTATTGCTTTTGAATATATATTTTACCGTTTTGTTAGTTTGAATTTCAAATTAAACATTTATTGAGGAGAAAGAAAGTAATAAGTAGTCTTCAAATTAAACATGGCATTAATTAAGAACTTTCATCTTATTACTAATTAGTATTTCTCATTAAGACATACAACACTACAATATGCCGTTAATTAATTCTTATATTGACATAAGACTTTTATTAGAAGATTGTAGAATTCTTTTTTTTTTGTATATAGCACAATAAATGGATACAAATAATTTTTTCTTTATGAAATTAAATAAGTGAAATAATCAGATAAGTCAGCAAAATCAGATGCATACTATAATAATAATAATATTCAGTTTGTTCATTGTGTATACAACCTGATAACTACTTAAGATCAGATAGATCAACTTAAACATTTTTCCTTTTGTCACATCATAATATGCAAATAGCATAATAAAATATTTTAAATCCACTTAAACCCCAAATTAAGTCCTGATTATAATTTTGCTTGTTATGGTTACCATTTGAAAGAAGAATACTTTTATTTAGAAGCTAAATAAAAAGATGTTAATTATTACAACAATAATATATTATGTATATATATTCTTTTTCATCTGTTAATAGTATGAACAAATAAGTAGATTTTTAACGGAATGCTTCTTATAAAACTATAAAAATAAATAACTAAAATCAAAATCAAAATTTAATTTCGTGAATCATAACATTAAAATTTTAAGAGATACAGTAAACAAAATACATAAGATACAGTAGAAAAGATACATAATCTTTCTCTCTTTTTTATTCAAATAAGACAAGTTAATACATAAAAAAAAAAATAGACTACTTAACACTATATAAAAATTCTGAGTCCAAATGAATTATACTCTAGAGTATTGGCTTCTTATTTTATACTCTAGATTTTTTTTCAATTTGAACATCATATCTAGTTTTGTTTTATGATTATTTTTTTGTTTTTAATATTCTCTATCTTTTTAATTTGAACATCATTTTTTTAATTGTCTTTTTATTTTTATTTAATTTTTTATGCATATTTTAGGTTGATCGTAAATTAAATTAAGAAAAAAGTAACACAAATTTCGATAAAAATTAATAAAAAAATATTTTTTTTCTATAATCATATTCTCTAATTTATTATTGTTTCTTTTTAAATATGTATATCTCTTAATTTTTTTCTGCACCTCTTTTTTAATTTGAGTTTCTTTAGTTTTGAGTTCTTGTATAAAGTTTAGATTTCTGTCAGAAATAAAAATCAAGACAAAAATGACAAAAATTCTAATAAAATTTAATCGAGTATGTTTTCTTCTCATCACTTTAATTCCTTAAAATCTTCACTTTTTTTCAAAAGTTTCATTTTGTTCCTTCATTGTTTTTCATTTTTTTTTTTTTGAATGGCTTGAATTTACAGTAAAGTTACAAAAAACAAAACATCAACAATGACAATTAATCAAAATCAGAAGCGATTAATCATTGTGGTTGATGGTAATGCAATGTTGGTCCAATATTGGCCAACGATTATTTCAGAATACCTTGAAAAGATCGTCAGGTTTGATAATTCTTGCTATTCTTCAAATTATCCACCACAAATTTACATAAAAACATCAATCTTAAACACTATCAAATTTATAATTAAAATGGTTAAATTATTTTTTTTCATCTAATTGATAAGATCTGTATTTTTTAAAAGCAAAAACTCTTGTTTATTAGTGTATTGTGAATTGTGATTACCATCAAATTCATATACATATATAGTAACCAACACATGAAGAATTTATTTATACATACAAAAAAAATATATTTTTCAGATGTAATATACAGGAGATATCTTTTAATTCGTCCTTCAATTCACTCTTTTTTCAAGCACTAAATCAATTGTTATTTTTGTTAAAAAATTATTACCTATTGTTTTCAAATGGGTATAATATAATATAAAATAATTTAGCCGAAATAATAGAAAAACTTTTATCTGTGTTATATTTTTTTTTCTTGGATGCATGAATGATTTGGTTGAAGGATTTTTTATTTTTATTTTGTTGTTGATTTTATAAAAAAATGTGTGATTTAACTTTGATTGAAAAAGAGAACGAGCTAAATATGGCTAATGAACTATCTCAATTTTGCTATTAATTAACAACTCCAAGAAATAATAAACCAACTTTTTTGGTTTAATAAGATTACTTGTTTACTATATATTGAACCTAATCTTTAAACATGTTTAGTGTAATTTAAAAACTGAAAGATATCATCAGTATCAAATTTTGTTTCAAGATTGAAATATGGATGTCTTAAAATTCATTTTCCTAATGTGCGTATAATAACTTTGATCCTTGTTATAACAGGAATTTTTGTGATAACAATCAAGAACAGGTAACTTGTTCTTCATTTATTAAAAATTATTTCTTTTCTTTATCTCTATATATGTTACTTTACTTCCTTCTTTCTAAATTAAAACAGGAAAACAACACAGTTCATGAAGTGGGGTTAGTTATTTACACTGCCAACAAATCAAAGAATACTCATGGTATGGTTTTTATATATTCGTTGGCATTTTCAACACACATGATTATTTTGCACTCTGAGTAGTAAAATTTCAATTTCTAAATCTAGTTCTAACTATTATATGCGTTCTTCATAGGATCTGATCATATCAAATTCCTTGATTGGACAAAAGATATGGAAACCTTTCTGGGCACTTTACCATTTTTTGAGTTGACTGGTGATGGCTCCGACAAGTTACTCATGACCCAAGGACTCATAGAAGCTATCATGGTACACCAACTAAATAAAATATCATTTAATTTTGAACAAATTAATTAATATTTGTTATTTATATATATATATATATATATATATATATATATATATATATATATATAATTTTATATGAGATTTAATATGGGAGCCACTTAGATAAAGATGTTAAAAACGTCTTTTTTTAAAAAATTTTTTAAAAATTAAAATTTAACACATATAATCAATTAAATTGTATTATTTTTATTAAAATTAGACCGGTCAGTTTAGCAAAAAAATTAATAAATGAAATTTTTAAATCAGTATAAATTAATATTTTTTATAAAAAATTACTACAATATCCCTATTATAAAACAACTAAAATATCCCTATCATATTTGAAAATTTTAAATTCTAATCCTATAATGATAGAGAAGAAAAGAGTTAGAATTTAAAATTTTTAAAATTAATATATATAATAAGAGTATTTTAATCATTTTATATAATAAGGGTATTGTAATTATTTTTTATAAAAAATAATATTAATTTAGATGAATTCAAAATTTGATTCACTATTTTTCAGTCAAATTAATTTGTCTGACCTAATTTTGACAAAAATAACATAATTTAAATAATTATATATATTAAATTTTAATTATTAAAAAATATCTTTAAAAAAAAAACGTTTTCTAGGTCTTTATCGAAGCATCCCCTATTATAATAACTCGATTTAATAATAATGGTAAGTGAAAAATGTTCAGATTTGACGCAACTCTCTTAAATGGTAAAATAATAACTATATATATTCTTTATTCTTTATGATTAAATATGTTATTCTTAATGCATGTATATAAGTAATAATTAACTTATTTCAATTATTGTGGCCAAACCGAACAGATGTTTATCAAAGATCCTAAACATAATGATCAAAAGAAGCACTGTGTTCTGGTGGCATTGTGTGAACCTAATCCAACTAAAACCCTAATTACTTTGCCAGTGATAGAAGATGGACAATTTCTTGGCTCAATTGAGACCATAAACGGTGATATTTTTGATGTCATGCAAATATTTGCCATGGTATATATAATAATATCTTTCAACCCTCTCTTATTTTTCCAAATTAATTAGATTATTGTATTACTCTTGTATACTGATTATGCTCATATTATATATTACTTGCAGCTTAATATATCTTTTTCAGTGATAACACCAACTGTGCATCCAATTTTCAGAGCCATTTTTAATAAGGTAACATAATGCTAATATTTATGTCTATATATATTTTATTCCCTTTTAGGCCTCTTCCAAGAGATTGTATAGCATCTAATTAATAATATAAATTTAGTCCCAAGATATCTAATACTATGGATTTTATCAAGTTTTTAAACATTGAAGATAGTCAATTTTATTACACTACATAGGGACAAAGAGTGAAAATAAATATAAGCTTAAAAAAGTATGGTCAAATTGAAATTGTTTCCATAGATGAGTTTCATACTTGAATGAATAGAATTATAGAACAAGGAACTAAAAAGAGAAAACGAGAGATTGTAATTAGTGACACATAATCTTAAAAAAAAATGGTGACAAATCTTGCTTTAGGGGAATAACCTATATGGGGAATAACCTATAAAATTTAAATAAGAAGATTATATATATGAGCTCGTCAGAATCAGAAGATATTTAATTAAACTAAACTATTTGTTTGTTATTTCAAATAATAGACTTGCCATTTTTAGTTTGTTATTTGTGTACTATTTGATTTGTAGATGGTGCATGCTATGCTGATTATTACTATTACAGTTAAGGTAGTTATCCAACTTTAGCAATATTTTTTAAGTATGACCAAAATATATATTCACTGTAGCTACTATAACGATGATCATTATTGTATAATTTATCTTTGTAAATATATAATTTTATGATTATGCTACATGTACATCAAAGTCAATTACCAAAGTCAGCCATCAGTATAAAATATATCTCGGAATACAAATACACGTTATAAATAAATTAAATCGCACATGTATTTATACACAAATATATTGATAATTGATTTTAATAGTTGATTTTAGTATACAAATAGCATTTTTGATAATTTTAATATGTTTTGGTTGTTTTTATTGTAGGCAAACAACGTTGATGAGACAGAGATTTATGTCTTGGGAGGCAGAAATGGGGAGATAAGTGTTTTGTTGTCCAAAAATTTCGTAGAGGCACACTCAATTCTGCAGGGTTCAACAAGCAAAAACATCACAAATTTTATTATACAAGAACCAATAACAGTAGCAGCAATAACCCATGTTATACCTGCCAATAATGTTTCAACCACTGATCTTCCAGGTTATTATTTATACTTGTAGAATATATAATATAATAATGTGTGACATCATTTTCTTTAAAAAAAAAAAAGAAAAAAAAAAAACTTGTTGTATATAGCTTAATTTTATTCAATATTAATTGTTATATATAATGATTCCTTTTTCTTCTTCTTTTTTTTTAATTTATTTTTTAATAACAGTTTCTAAATGTCAAAGTTCGGCTGCTATTGCAACAATGGTTACTGGAGAGCAATCTTTGGACGCTGCTAGCACTGTGAGACTGGTACATATTATGTAACCATTATTATTTTATATTATTTAATACCTTGCTTTTTTTCATTTGGCAGAAAGAAATTCAACATATTTTGCTATATATAAGCATAATTTCTATTACTAATTAGTGATTATAGTGTTTTTCTATTATATTATTTGGGTTTATTATTATTATTATTATTATTATTATTATTATTATTATTATTATTATTATTATTATTATTATCTACTTTGGTTAATTATATTATTTCATTAAACAACTCAGTTGACCAAATCATTTTTGACATACATTTACATATGAATTTGGACAAAATTAATATTTGTTTTTATTTTTTCAAAGAATAAGTATATAAGAGAATTAATTTTTAATTAGCCAATTTTTTTATTATAAAATATTTTTAAGTCTTATTTTTTTGTGAGAGTTTAAAATTTAAGATTTAAGTTTTACAATTTAAAATTAATGTAAAATAATAATTTTAAAAGGTTAACTTATATTGATTGAAAAAAAAATAATTAGTTAGTAGCTTCTTGAGTTTTATTCATTTCCCATGTGCATATATATAGTTTCTAAAAACACATTTTGTTTTCTTTTTAAGGATCACCATGAGTCACAGGTTGATGTCCCAAATAATGCTACACCCACACCTCAGATTGAGAGACATGATGAAGAAGATTATTTTTCCTCCTCTTTCTTTATTGATGACATGATTGATGAATTAATAAAGAACAATAATGATGATGATGATGAAGCAGAAGGAATTGATGGTATCTTATCACCAACCAATGACATACCCAATAGTTCTGTACCATTGGCAGTGTTCTCCTTTGAAGACCTATTAAACCCAAATCAAGAAACAATTTCTTGTTCTTCTTCTAAGACAAAGGTTTCAGGGAAAGATTTTGAAGAAGTTGATGAACATGAGTCTGGACAGGCATTGAGGAGCACCACTACTACTAATGATGAACAACACAAGAACAAATCAAAAGACAAAGCTATAATGACTGATGATTCGTTAACTCAAGTTGCGGTTTCATCAATGGATGTTCCCTCTATTAATATTGCACCTTCTCCTATGATGATGAGTGTGGGATCAAGTAGTAGAATGGGTGTACCTAACCCTGTTCTTAACTCTGGAATTTCTTCATCATCAAATCCTGCTCATCATGTTCTCGAATCCTCTGCAGGTATATACTTATATTGATTCTAGCATATATTACTATGTAGAGAGTATCTACTTAGCAAAGATTTTTTCTATTTTTAATTGCAATATTAAGATATACTTATTTTTTTTCTTTTATCTAAAAAAATAATTTTATAATATAATATAAGAGTTTTTATGATTAATTAAAAACTTTAAAATTTGATTTTTGTTAATCTCAAATAAAATTAAAGAATTTTATTATAAGACAAAAAAAGATATACAAAATAAGTATCACCATACTTCAAGTTTAGAAGAAACTCTTGCATAATTCCACAACCATGTCGACCACACAATAAATATATAGAACACACATAACACACTAGTACATGCTTTATTTTAACAGTAGTAATACTAAAGAGACAATCTTATTTAACATTAAGATAAATTTTGACTATTTTTTATTAATTATATTTTTGTTATTAAATATTTTGGTTATTTTAATATCTTCCCATTTTCAATCTCCTAATAAACATTATTTAATTTGTCATTAATTAACATGGTAGTGGCAGAGACATCACAAGCAGAAGTGCATGATACAAGTGGTGGTATGTTGATTCCAGGAATAGAAGCTATGTTTGGGATTAACAAGAATCACAGTTTTACTCATCATCACAATCAATATCTCTCATCATCATCATCATCACCATATTATTCCTTGTTTCCTAATTCCTCATCACTTGGGAGTAGTAGAACTATGCATCAACTTGAACAATATCCATCATCTTCTTCAGCAATAGCACCACCAATAACTCAAATGGGACACACCTCGCTCCTTCAATTTCAAGAACCATATCCATCCTCATCATCAGCAGCAGCACTAAACCCAGACTACTACTTTCTTGGCGCTGCTAATAATAATAATGCAACAATAATGGGAGGAAATTACTCATCACCATCAATGCTGTTTCCATTTGAACCATCCCCATCATTAGCATCAGAATATGGAGGAGAAGGACCACATAGCATTGGATACTTCACACAGTTGTTGCGAAAACAGCAACAACATGCTACTCAAGCTTATTATAATAATCAGCATCGCCGCCATATGCATGCAGGGCCAACCACATACCATTTGCCTTACTCTTCTTCAAAGGATTTCAATCAGTATGTTATCTTTACATGGGAGGTAACCTCAATTGCTACATTTCTTTATACTTTTACCTTTTTTTTCATTCAAACCACGGATTTTTACTAATTTATTCGTTCTGTAAAATTGTTATTTATAAGGGATACAGTGGCTTTGAAATTTTAAAAATACTTAAAAATACAATTAGGATTAAGATTACATTTTTTACAATTTGAAAAAATTTTTAATTTAAAAATAAAAAATATAATCAAATTAAAAAATATTATTAAATCATACAAAATATATTTTTAATTTTAGCTACATATTTTTGAAGTGTTGTTAAAATTTTATAACTAGTATAATTATAACTACTTTTAAAAAACGCACGCATGCACCACTTGCATGGCAAAGTTTTTTCTTCTAAATTTTCACATAAATGTATATCTAAAATTCAAGTCTACTAGTTAGTACCACTCTGATCTGTTGTCAACTGAGCTTTTGATAATAACATTAATTTAAGGTGATTGCTACGGTACGATAATAAATTCATACGTATCGATACGTTTAAAATATGGACAAATAACAATAAGATATGTGGAATTTATTTTCCATGTCAGCATTTTTTTTTAAATATATAGTATATCTCCACTTTTACTAAAACACCCTTTTAATTAAATAAAAATAAAAAATATTTATTTATTTAATTTTATAAAAAAATTTAAACATCTTTTTTTTATTTGATTAGACAAAAATACCCTTTTAAATTAATCAAATTTTAGAATTCAATTAATCCTAATTTTATAATTTCAAATAATTGAAACAACAAAACAAAAACATATTAAAAAAACAAAAAATCAAAATTGTTCTTCATTTGTGTTAAACATATTAAAAAAACAAAAAACTAAAATTATTCTTCATCTGAATTTAAAAACCCTCTCGTTCACCACATCCTATGAGGGTAAGGAACCACCACATCCTTCACCAGAGAACCCTGATCCCTGTCAACCTCCCAAACCCAACCACAAGAAGCACACTATTCTTCACCTTATCCACACATGCAACAGCGACTTGGGGTCCGCCGCCGTGAACACGTGGTCCCTCCCTCCATTCCTCTGCCAGTACTTCTGCCCCTCCAGCCACTCCACCAGCGCTTCCTGCGTCTCCTCGTCACTGTATGCCGCCTCCGACCCATCGCCTTGTTGGCTCGTCGACACCAACTGGCTCAGCGACGAGAAGAACGGCAGGTAGAACAGCTCCGCTTCTTCCGGGTCCATCACCCGGGTCACCGGTGACCCTATCCGATCTGACTCTGGACGGTTCATGTCCAGGAACAGAAACCACTCTCCCATGTGCTGGTGTCCAGGGTAGCTCAGCGAGGTTAGATTCTCTGGCGTGCCGCCGCCTCGGGAGGCGGATCGGGTGGCGATGACACCGTAGGTGAATCGAATGGGAAGGTCATACATGTAGACCTTAATGGCGGAGGACGAGGAATCTGCAGTGGCTATGGCGGCGGTGTCGGAGCAGGGTTGACTGGCGGAGGCAAAATTTACTGTCATGTCAAAGGCGGAGTTGTCGTCGGATTCAGATTCTGGCATGGTGGTGTGGCGGTTCGGGAAGGCGTTGAAGAGTGCGCAAGTGACGAAGATTACGAAAAAGATTTTGCGTTTAGGAATAAAAGAAGAATGTTTAAGTCTTTTTATAAAATTAAATAAATAATTTTTTTATTTTTATTTAATTAAAAGGGTATTTTAGTAAAAGTGGTGATATACTATATATTTAAAAAAGAAAAAATTAAATGCTGATGTGGAAAATAAATTCCACATATCTTATTGTTATTTGTCTATATTTTAAACGTATCGGTACGTATGAATTTATCATCGTACCGTAGCAAACACCTTAATTTAATGGTTAATTAATAAATGATATGGTCAACATATTCCAGGTTAGATTTTTATGCTAAAATTGGTAACTCTAGCTACGTGCGTTTGCTACATATCATATAGTAGTTAAGTAGCTTCTAAATTCCTTGACCAAAATGCCCTAGTTTGGAATTTACTTATGAAACATAATCATGTAATTGTTCTATCATACTTAGATTGTTGTATTAGGAGAAGGATTGGTATGTGTTCACAAGTCCAGATTTAAACATTAAATTTGTTAATATTGGTTCATGGATTTTATACTAATAATAATAATTTTGAAATATATACTTTTCTGTTGTTCATCATCAGGGATCTTTAATTGCAAGTACTTATCCTTCTGGTGGAGTGTCCTCCTATAAAGCAAAGGTATGATAATATATATATAATGGTGGAGATCACAATACATCTTCATCCCAATAATGATTATATTTAAGTAGAGAAACAAATCTTGATCCGTTTCCTATATATTTCCTATTAAGAAGCTTGCACTACAATTATGAAATTTAATTATAAAATAATTTAACATATATTTTTTTCTTTTTCTTTTTTTATTTTTTATTTGATTTGTGAAATAGGCCTACAGGAAAAAATCGACACCATTTGAGTAAGTGTATCCTCCTTTATTTTACCTCTACATTTTTGCTTAGAAAATCAAGCAATGCAAGAAGAAGCTAAGTTTCGGATATATTTAGATGTAGATGATGATCTTAATATTATCATATTTAATTTACAATTTGCCATCCCATCACCTATCGGCTAGGCGTATTTCAATAAAATTGTAGCAAAATTAGAATATGCCAATGACCCACACAACTTAGGTGTCAAATAATTACGAATAAAATAATAAAAAATAATATTTACATAATTTTTTCTCATTTCTTATAAATCATTTTTAATACTAAACATAACTATATAAAAAAATTATACAAAATTAGTGTATATGATATAACTCTAAAACAATTATATATATGTAGGGTGCTACTTTTTATTTGCTCCTCTTAATTTTTCAGGCTTACTGTTCAGTGGAAGACCAAGATTTTCATAAGCAACTATATACCACAGAGGAATGTTGAACATACAAAGAGGTGATTTTAATGGCAAAATATTGCTCATTATGAGATAAACATTTTTTTTTAGTTTGTTTATTAATGTATCCTTGTATGATATGGAAAAAATGTTACTCACGTACTGCACAATGTGCCTCCTAACTCACACATACATGACAATATATTAATTGAACCTTTTTTAAATAATCAATTAACATTTTTGGGAACCCATATGTATTATTTAGCATTATTCTTTATAGGGATTTCTTATATTATATATATTCACATGCATTTGAAAAGCAGAGTATTGAAATTGAAGCCAGATTCTGTGTTCTTCCATGTATCCGAGTACAACAATCTTGACTTATATAGTCTTCTAATTGGCAGAAAAGTGGTGAGTTGCACACATAAATTAAAATTAACTCATTAGCTTCTCTTCAATATTTTTTTTTATTTTTTTATATATATAATTCTTATATATATATTCTTTTGCAGTATGCCAAAATTGATTTACCGTCACAAATATTGATGATAAGCCCAACAGATAATGTATTTTTATATGAGGGAATAGTTTTTCCTGGGGTGAGTGAAATTTCAATATTGATTATATATTTCACATTGTTATTATCCTCTTTTTTTTTCTTTTTTTTTTTTTTATCTTTCTTTCAAGTAACCATGCATCATTTTAAATAATTGAGCAACAGTTGCTGAAATTTCGTTGCTTTTTTTTTTTAGTTTTCATTATTTTAATTTGATTTTAATTAATTTCGATTGGTGGTCTATGAATTGCAGGATACTTACTTTATTGAGCCACCTTACTTTTATTAGTCGTCATCATTCATGCATTATCTATCCGATCCAATCAAGAGGGAGCAATGCAAAATCATGAACAAAAATGATGCTGAATTATATATTATGGATCATAAGGTGCAGAATAATGTAAAGATTCATGGATTCCCTGAACATATGAATTTCACCATGGAAACTTCCTCTAATAATTACCAACTGCTTAGTGGGAGAACTTATTAGTGAAATATATCACCTTAAAATACATTTAATATATATATATATATATATATATATATATATATATATATATAGTATAAATCTTACTAAATGAAGTTTGGTTTTAATTTGGATATGCTGGTTAGTAATTAATTGGATTGATTAGTTAGTTTTTAAACTTTCTGATGATGATAATAGTTAAACTTAATGGAAGGTTTAAGTAGTACAAATTTTGTGGTGAAAGATAAACAGAAGTTTAACCAACTTGGGTTGGTCGTCGAGTAGTAGTCAACTTACTCGTTTATTTAGGTAATTATTGGGAGCTTATTTCTGCGACAGATTAATCCTTAATTTGTCGAGTTAAGAAATATCATGGGCAATAAAAAAAATAGGCCAAACTTTATTGATGGGTGAAAAAAATTACAAATAGGTTCTATAGAACAACAAGCATGTAAAACTTTGAAGAAGAATATGAATTTCAAAGTGCACTGTTATTAGAGAGGTAGCTAGGCAATATATATGAAATCTCATAAGAGGGAGGGAGAGAATTAAACACTATTAGGAATTCTTGCATCATTAGAAGTGTCAACTGAAGAGGTGAATTGCTCTTAAAGACCTTGTAAAATAGATAGCTAGTGTTCTTTAATAATATAATCTCCAATAACTTTGATTTGCAAGGAGTGCTAGCTAGGTTCATTGCTTTGATGAGGTCTTTGATGGTGAGACCTCCTTCGGATTTAGCTTATTGGCAGCAAAATTCACTTGACATTCTACGCAACTCTTCAATCAAGGAGTTAGAAAATTTAAAACAAGAGAAAGAGTAAATAAATAGGAATTACTTTACGTACGGATTTTATCAGAATCAAAAATACTATTTATAGATTAAAATTAGTCATCAAAATTAATTGCTATATATATAAAAAAGTAAAATATATTTAATTTTTTATCTTTAAAATTTGTCAAAAATTTTAAAATATCTCTAAATTTTATTTTATTTCAATTTTTTTTTAAGTTTTTGATTTACATCAAATATAATTCTAACAGCTAAATTTTTAAAAAGTTTAAGACTAATCCAATAATAATGCATGACAATAATATCTGTTTTACTTATGTTAAAGGTTGTTCTTGTAAAATTGTTGTTGAATTAATTTTAAATTTTTTGAAAAATTAGCTGTTAGAAATATATTTGATACAAATAAAAAAATTTTAGAACAAAAATTAAAATAAAATAAAATTTAAGAATATTTTTAAAATTTTTAATAAATTTTAAATACAAAAAAATATATTTTATTCTGTATAAAATTATAAATATATGTATAATTTAATTTATTTTTAATATATATATATATATATATATATATATATATATTCTACCTTTATAACTCATTTTAGTGTATATGCAGTATAAGTGAGTCAAATCTTCTCTGCCGCCCATTAATTCCAACCTGGGACTTTTCTGAGCCACTTTCGCGCATTGATAAAAAAAAGTTTTTGCATTCGTCGATCCGTGACCTAAGCACTATGGATGGGAGTGTTGGATTTTTATGAAACTTTGTGGAGTGTTGGATTTTTATGAAACTTTGTGGAGTGTTGGAGCTGAAAAATATCACTAATTTGTTTAAATTGATCTCTTTGTCCATTATTCCTTTCAATTTCATATGTGCTTATAATGTTTTTTCGTTTTTTGGTGAGTGGATTGGACAACCCAATTTTAAGTATCCAATAAATTAGACAATCTACAATCTTAGATACACAACACACCCACACATTCCTCACACATTTATTACATTTTTCCCCTCAAATGCATCCTCTAAACCTTAGTGGTGGGAAGGGGTGAAACGCCACCTGAACTAAGACTCTTGGGCTGCTCATAATGTTTAAGATGTGTCTGATCCTCTACAAAAAAAATAATTGAGTTATTCGCAGATAGTAAATGTTTTTTTTGTTTTTTTTTGGGTCATGCAAATAGTAAATGGTTAACAATAAGGTTCTTCTTATGGGCTAATTTTCAATTCTCATATACGATCTTGTTTGCTTTGTGAAGAAGGAAAAAAACTTTCGCACATAGTAGGAACAGATGTGACGATAGCTAGAGGGTCTTGTAAGGATGTTTCTATTCGATTTGGAGAAACTACATGAGGTTAACTATCTTTCCATAACCAGATAATAACAAAACTAATGAGAGACATCCATTCCATTATATTCAACATGTTCATGTGTCACTAAATATTATTCAAGTTTTTTCATAAAAAATTCTAAATAATTCATCTCATCTAAAATTATCAAAAATAAAAATAAAATTATTATTTTTCTAATATAACTTTCATCTAAGTATATATGATTATTAGAATAATAATTTATATTATTAAATAATATTTATATAATTACTATAATCATCATGGCATAATTTTACTAGAGTTTACCTATATATGTATGGGCAGTGCTACGATACTGAAGGCTTTTTTTTTCTATACATGATGAAAATATGTAGCTGAAATTATTTTTATACATATGGTTTCTATGCTGAGTGTAGTAGAAACAATTACTGAATCAAAGACAGAAATATGATGAGCTTGTCACTTCAGGTGTTATAATTAGCAGAAGTTAATGCTAATGTTAACGGTGTAATTTGTAGACCATTTTTGGTGGGCCTAAAAATTTTGTACAAAGTGGTTATGGATCTTTTTTTTCCTTTTAAATTTAAAAATAAAAGTGTTATGGGTAGTTTTTTTAATTCAAGAAAGAGGATTATGGATAGCAAAAAGTAAAGAAAAAGAAAATCTATTGCTGAAAAATAAAACAAAAAACACTTGTTCTTGTCCCAAAAAAAAAAAAAAACCATGATGATGAACGTAACAGTGATGACATGAGCTGAAAAAAAGTGGCAATTATAGGAAGAGTAACACTAGCAATAATAATAATAATAATAATAATAATAATAATAATAATAATAATTAGAGAATTATGTTTAAGATTTAATAAACATCACAAATTGTTCGACTTTTTGATTTAGGATTTAGAGTATGTTTTGAGTGTGATAATTTTTGTGGAAGAACAAATTTTTGTTAGATGATTTTAGAAAAAAAGTAAATGAATATTGTTAGGCAGAGATAATAATAATTTATTTACTCCGTTAAATTATTGAATTTGATCCCATAATAATTTGTTATTCAACTTTTGATATTTAATAGTCAATTTAAGAATTTTATATTAGATGTCTATTAAAATGATCAATTCTCAGTTTAAATGAATTGGTGTTGTTTGTTAGAAATTAATTCGAAAGAATATTATTTATCTTCTTTTGAAATTAGCTTGAGCTTTTCCGGTAGTAACTGCATTAATTTAAAGAACTTTTTCAATTATGAATATTAGTAAGAGTTAGCTTCTAATTATATGAGAAATAAATTTCTAAATAATTATTTACTAATATGCATAGAAAAAGAGACATTTTGATTGAATTGTTAAAAAAAGATTACTCAATTTTTTCAAAATATAAAATCTAAAAAATAAAATTCTAAAATATATGTTATTATTTAAATCCTAAATAAAAAATTTGTTCTTCCACAAAAATTACCACACTCAAAACACACTCTAAATCCTAAATCAAAAAGTCAAATAATTTGTGATGTTTATTAAATCTTAAACATAATTCTCTAATTATTATTATTATTATTATTATTATTATTATTATTATTATTATTGCTAGTGTTACTCTTCTTATAATTGCTACTTTTTTTCAACTCATCTCATCACTTTTATGTTCGTTATCATGTTTTTTTTTTTTTTTTTTTTGGGACAAGAACAAGTGTTTTTTGTTTTATTTTTTAGGAATAGATTTTTTTTTCTTTATTTTTTGCTATCCATAATCCTCTTTTTTGGATTAAAAAAACTACCCATAACACTTCTATTTTTGAATTTAAAAGAAAAAAAGAGACCCATAATCACTTTGTACAAAACTTTTAGGTCCACCAAAAATAGCCTACAAATTACAATGTTAACATTAGCATTAACTTTTACTAATTATAACACCTGAAGTGACAAGTTTATCATGCTTCTGTCTTCGATTCAGTAATTGTTTCCACTGGACTCAACATATAAACCACGTGTATAGAAGCAATTTCAGCCACGTATTTTCATCACGTACAGAAAAAAGCCTTCAGCACCGTAGCACTGCCCTTAATATCTGCTTTTTCAATTTTTTTCTCATATTGTTAGTTAGATAGTTAGCTTGCTAATTATAGAGATTAGTTTATCATAGTCAAATTAGTAAAATTAGTTATTCACACATACATATATGTATATATATGTGACAGCAGAATTTGTAATGGTTAAATGAAATGTATAAAAAATATACTGAACGCAGTTTTACTCCCAATCTCCTCTCTCTCGAACTGTCTCCCTCTTACCTTCTACAATCTCCTTCTTCTTTCAATCAACGATTGATTCAGTCATGGATGCAGAACACAACAATTTTAACATAGTGCGATGAGTGTTCCATGGATTGAATTCTTCATTTCTTTTCTATACTCTCTTTGTCTCTATGTACTCTCTATACTCTCCTACCCCTAGCTTTCTTCCTTTTCCTTAAACCTACACCATAGAGTTTGATCAGAGTTCCTCACTCCACGATCTTATGATTTCGCTGCGGTGAGAACTCCAATCAACGGTACTAAGGGAAGAAGATTCTAAATCGGTCATTTACTAGATTCATTGATCAAAGATTTCAATTCCTGCTCCAATGGATTCCAATCACACCCCGAATCTTGGAAACATTCATCTCCAACTTTTGGCCCAAATTGTGGCGCAAATCACTAGTATGCAATCCGCATTGACGAAATTAACTGTGAGCCCTCATCTTGATTTGGCTCATCCAGCAGACAGTCCATGTAACCCTTTGATTTCTAGGATTCTCAATCATCAAAATTATCACAGTTGGTCACACTATATGCTATTAGCGCTTAAATCAAAGAATAAACTGACCTTTATTGATGGTACTCTTTCAAAGCCACCCGTAGATGACCCGTTGTTTGAGGTTTGGGATCGTTGCAATACTTTTGTTGTCTCCTGGATCGATCCATCTTTCTCTGAGCAGTGACATTGCTCAAAGTGTAATGGAGAATGGTATAGGCAAGGATCTATGGCAAGAACTCAAGAATCTATTTTATCAAGGGGATGTCTTCAAGATTGTTGAGTTCCAAGAGAAGTTGTTCTCAATTAAGCAAGGTGATCTCTCTCTGTCACTCATTATTTCACCAAACTCAAAGGAATTTGGGAAGATTTGGAAACTTTCAAACTCCTCCCACAGTGCAATTGCACACCAAAATGCACCTGTGTCTTTGACACAGTTAGCAACTATCGAAAGGATACTTTTGTGGTGCAATTCTTGAGGGGCCTCAATAAACAATTTGGAGGTGCTCAATCAAACATTATGCTCATGAACCCTCTTCCCTCCATTGATTCTTCCTATTCAATGATGTTGCAATAGAAACGGCAACTCTTAGGAACTGACATTGCTGAGCCGAGCCCTTTGTTGAACACTGCTTCATCTAACACTTTTCAATCTCGAGGCAGGAGAGGAGGTCAAGAATGCGGTCCAGGTGGCAGAGAAAATTTTAAGCTCTGTGCTTGCTGTGGTAAAACTGGACATCTCATCGACACTTGCTACCACAAGCATGGCATGCCTCCACATCTCAAGAAACAGAACCAAATCAATAATCTCACTGCTGAGGATGATGATCGCAGTGAACCAATTAGCTTGTATGAGAATCAGGAGGAATCTTCACATGCAAAGTTTACTCCAGAGCAAAAGGATGCACTACTGGCCCTTTTGTAGCATCATGGAGCCAAGGTCAATCATAATATGAATCAAGTTGCTCCAGCCAATGACCCCACTCCTGGTGAGCATCACTATGTTGTCATGTCAATTTGTTCACAGCACAATGACTCTTGGGTCATTGACACTGGAGCCATGATACATGTGACATATAAGTTAGATGCATTTGATTCGTACCATAAAATCAAGCCAGTAAAATTTAGATTACTAAACAACCAAATCATCATTGCATCTATTGCGGGTCGTGTCATTTTCTCAAAATCTTTATACCTTACAAATGTCTTATACATTCCATCTTTTGCATACAGTTTAATTTCTGTTTCACAACTCATTGCATCACTTGACTGCCAATTTGTTTTTAACAAATTTGGTTGTGAGATACAAGACCTTCCAACATGGAAGATGATTGGAGCAACTGATTACTTTAATGGCTTGTATACACTAAACACCAGCACCACCATACACAATACACTTCAATGCAGCTCACATGACACCACAATGCACAACACTAAACTATGGCACCTCAAATTGGGCCATGTTCCTTTCAATAAATTGCAACTCTTACATGATTTGTTTCCTTTAATTTCTAGTTCAAACTTTAATAAAACTGTGGCTACAAAGCCGTGCGATTCTTGTCAATTTGCTAAACAAAAGAGACTCTCTTTTCTTACTAGTCATAGCATTGTACACATTGATATCTACGGTCCTTTGAATGTTCTTTCTACTGATGGTAATTAGTATTTTCTCACTATAGTAGATGAGTACAGAAGATACACTTGGATATTTTTTATTAAATTAAAATCTGAGGCAGAAAGACTGATTAAAAACTTTGTAACCCTCATTGAAAATCAATTTCACAAGACTATAAAGTGCATTCGGGAAGGAGTTCTTAATGCATGACTTTTATGCAGCCAAAGGCATATTGCATCAAAGGTCATTTGTGGCAACTCCATAACAAAATGGAATAGTAGAACACAAGCACCAGCACATACTGAAGGTGGCTCGATCCATTCTATTCCACTCTGCTATCCCTAATTGCTATTGGGACTTAGCCGTCACCCATGTTATCCATTTGATTAATAGATTGCCAAGCTCCATCTTAGAAAATAAAACACCTTTTGAAATGATTTTTAACACCAAACCAGATTTTAAACATTTAAAAGTTTTCTGTTGCCTCCCTTATATCTCGACACTTGCAGCTAGTAGGATGAAACTTGATAAACGGGCCAGGAAGTGTATTTTTTTGGGATATAAAGAAGGGACCAAAGGTAACATTGTTTTAGATATACAGAGCAACCAATTGTTTGTGTCAAGAGACGTCGTGTTTTTTGAGTCAAGTCTGCCTTTCACTGAGGCAGCACCTCCCACAGCTCCTATATCTTACACAATATGTGCTAAGCCCGTTGACCCATTTCTATACACTGAGGCTTATGATACCACACCACAACATCACTATAATCACAATTCACCCAATATTTCATCACAAATGTCTCTCATTTCACAAAATTTATGTCATCAGATCACTCACATACCACTGAGGACTCACACAAAGGCTCTCACACAACCTCCTACGTTAACTCCAGTACTCCACTTAGGATGTCCTCAAGGATCCATAAAACACCATGCCACCTAGCTGATATTCAATGCATGCAAACCTCTAAACTTCTTATTGCACAATCATCATCTTCCTTGTATTCTCTTTTACATTGCATATCATACCATAAACTTTCATCCACCCACAAGGCACTGTCATGAGCTATTTCAAATGTATCTGAACCTTCATCTTATGAAGCTGTAACTCACCCCTCTTCCTCATGGCAAGTCTAAAATTGGTAATAAATGGGTTTTTAAAATGAAATTGAGGCCTAATGGATCCGTTGAGCATCATAAGGCCTGGTTAGTTATAAAAGGTTAATCCCAAACTCCTGGTTTTGATTTTTTTGACACATACAATCCCGTTACAAAGATGGCAACCCTTCGGACTCTCTTGGTAGTTTTAGCAGCTAAGAACTGGTATTTGCAACAACTCGATGTCAATACGGTATTTTTACATGGCAATCTAGATGAGGAGGTTTATATGCGAACCCCTAAAGGCCTTCATCTACCAAGACCAGACCTAGTCTACAAACTCAGAAAGTTTCTTTATGGCTTAAAACAAGCCAGCAGGCAATGGAACGTGAAACTGACTTCAATGTTAGTTAGTTTGGGGTACAAGCAATCCATCAATGATTACTCTCTCTTCACTAAACAATATGTCCAGTCTTTTACTGTTGTTTTGGTTTATATGGACGATTTAATACTGACAGGGGATGACCAAGATGAAATAAGAAAAACAAAGATGGCTCTAGATAAAGTATTTAGCATCAACGACATAGATGATCTCAAATATTTCTTAGGCTTGGAAATATCTAGGAGCAACAAAGGTATCTCTGTTTGTCAAAGAAAATATGTCACTGATTTGTTGAAGGACTATGACTTGAATGATGCCAAACCAGTTAGCACTCCCATAGAGTATACATCAAAACTATCCAGATCAACTGCACCTCTATATAACAATATTTCGGCATATCGCAGATGGGTTGGGAGATTGGTGTATTTGACCACGACAAGGCCAGATATTTGTTAAGCAGTTGGCAAGTTAAGTCAGTGTTTGGATTTTCCCACAACAGCTCACTATCAAGCAGCAATTTGTGTGTTGAAATACCTTAAGCATTCCCCTGCTATTGGCCTTCTATTCCCTACCTCTTACAACTTTTGTCTAAAAGGCTTCACTGATGCTGATTGGGCATCTTGTCCAGATATCAGGAGGTCAATTTCTGGGTATTGCTTCTTTTTGGGTGATGCTTTGGTCTCTTGAAAAAGTAAAAAGCAACCTACTGTAGCGAGGTCATCCTCCAAAGCTGAGTATAAAGCCATGGCAGCTGGTGTGTGTGAGGTTCAATGGTTGTCCTATCTTCTACATGATCTTAATATTTCTATTACTTAGCCTATTCCCTTTTATTGTGATAACCAGTCTACCCTTTATATTACTGCGAATCCCGTGTTTTATGAGAGGATTAAATACATTGAAGTAGATTGCCATGTGGTGCGAGAAAGAGTCGTGTCTAGATTAGTTAAATTGCTACCTATCTCAAGCAAAAATCAAATAGTGGATATTTTCACGAAGGCCTTAGCACCTGGTCCTTTTTAGAACTGTTTTAGCAAGCTAGGCCTGTTCAATGTGTATGCTCCTCCATTGAGGGGGAATGGTACCAGTGATTTTGTTACTTGATGATTAACATCTTCTCTTACTGCAAGTTAGTGATATGGAATTCTCTATTTTTCCAACTTAAGGGGGAATGTTAGTTAGTTAGATGGCATCATAGTTAGACTACAGTTTTTACTCCAAGTTAAATTATGACAGTATGCATAACTATCAACTTGAGGGAGAACGTTAGTTGGATAGTTAGCTTGCAAATTATACAAATTAGTTTGTCATAGCCAGGTTAGGAAAATTAGTTATTCATACATACATGTATGTATATATATGTGACAACAAAATTTGTAATGGTTAAGTGAAATGTATCAATAATGTATTAATTACTGAAGGCAGTTTTGTCTCCAATCTCCCCTCTCTCGAACTGTCTCTCTCTCACACTACTAGAATTTAGACATTTACTAACACTTTTTATCTAACAATTTTAAAAATGTTAGTAATACTAATAAAATTTTATTTTTAGTAACATTTGTAAAATAAATGTTACAAAATATATTTTTCTTAAAAGAAAAAAAATTAGATTTAAATGTTACTAAATGTGTAAACATGTGAAAATTATACTGAGATGTTATCTTTTAATCTCTTTCACGTTCTTCACAGCAGAGAAAACCACTTCCAAGTTCTAAGTTCCAAGTTCCATGGCATTCGCATCTCCTTCCTCTGCACTTCATCTTCTTCCTCGATCTCAATCGCAATCTGAATCATTCTTCAGATTTGGATTCTCCTCTCAATTTTGGTAAGCATTTTCTCTCTTCTTTAACTTTTTTCTATTCACTCAGTTTTTCAATTTCTCATCTCTTACTGATTTTGATCCAGATCTGAATCATGCATATGTAATTTCTCGCCTCTGGTTCATCCTTTCGTCGCCTACACTGTCGTTGTGTCGTTCTCTTCTCGCCTGTGCCATCGTCTTCTCCGCAGTCGTCTTCTCGCCGGTTCCATCGTTGCTCATCCCACGACTTGGTGAGTTCCAGATCTCTTGTTTAGTTATCTTCTTGCTCCTTCAATCCTCTTTAATCTTTACTAGATGATTAATCTGTAATTAATTTGATGTATAATTATTAGTTAATTTAGGTTTTTAATTGGTTATTTAGTAGTTAGGTTTTGAATTTAGGTTTTAATTAAGTTTTTTATTTGAATTTAGGTTTTAAATTTAGGTATAAATGAGTTTAGTTACACTGTCTTTTTAATTATTATTCATTCTGTTTTGCCAATTTCTTGCTTATATTATCTAGCTGTCCGATGCCAACTGACCAGAAGCAACTATTTCTTGCAAGTGTAACATAATAAAGGAGCAGAACAAGCTTAAGCTCTACAAGGTAAAAAGTTTATGATTTGATTAGTTGATTAGAAGATGTTAGCAAAACGTGTTACACTTGCTTTTTTTCATTTCCATCTTTCAGTATATTTGATCCCTTTTTCATCCTCATGTTGAAAATTAAATATCACTTGTAATTGTAGGTCGAACTAAATTATGTTCGCCACATGGTCAAAGATGTGTCCTGTCCTGCTAAGAACCTTGATCTCAGACTAATGCTATGCACCAAAAGAATTATAGCAGCTCCAAAAGTAGGTGTCGTTTTTATTCACTTCTAAAGATTACATCGCGCCAATGTTTTCGTGTAGAGATTTTGGTTATATAGTTTTCACAATCCTTCTGTTTACTTTATTTTTATTACATGTCAAATTGAATTGCTAAAGCATAGTTTTTATCCATTTCTTAAATAGAAAAAAAGAACATAGACAATGCAATTGAACTTACTGTATGTGCTCCTATCCCAGGATGATGAAATTTAATGCATTTAAAAGTTGATTGATTCTGTAGTTCTAGATGAAACAAAGTCATGTAAATAATGCAAAAAAATTAAGGAAATGAAACCATTTTGCTACAAACAAGCTGCCATCAGAGAGAAAATGACTATAATTTTTAAGAGCTATTCTTTAAGAATTATTCTTTCCTAATAAAGACATGATGGACTTTAATTTCTTCACCACATGTGGTAAATACGCCATTCAGTTCACAACATATTCTCTTTCTTCAAATATCTTGGCTGCTTCGTTGTTCATAATATATATCACTTTAACATTTTTGTATGAATTGAAGAGTGTGCTCATGAGTTACAAAAGAAAGAAATAGAAGGTTTAAGATCTTAATTTCTTTTTACGAGTTTAAAATAAACAACAGAAATTTAAAAATTTTGTTATATACTTTTATAATTTTATCATTTACCAAAATATTTTAGATAAATGGTAAATAATAATAAATAGGAATATAGTAATTTATTGGAATAAAGAGGTAATTAATTTATCAATTGTTCCCTATTATTCACTTTGATACTCTGCATTCTACAATGTTTGAGTGATCAATTCATCAAGCATGTGCTGTGCACTCACCTTACCTCATCTTCACAACTCTACACTTAAAATCAAAATCATTCATTCCCTGTTTGCAGCTTCTTGTAACTAATAAAAATTATTACTACATCCAGATTAATTGATAAATTTATTATCTAATATTTGCTCAACCTATTTAATTTTGGTTACTCCTTTCAATTTTTGCCACATAAGTTTCAGATTTTACACAGATTCTATTTCTGAATTACCAAGTCCAGAGAGAGATGGACTGACGAAGAACACGACAAGTTTTAGTTTCTCAAAATACGCTGAGTTTGGCTATGCATTGGCTCTTAAGTTCACAATGATTCTTCAACACACACACACATGCACAGATTGGGATCAACACACTCTAAGAAATGGTGAAATTGCACTTTTATAAGATTAGATTGAATGAATAGATGAATGTCTTTTAGAAATTCTCTCCTCTCTGTTCTAAACTTTCTCATTCTTGATAATAGGACCAGCTTTAGCACCCCAAGCTAATGATAATGATAGTAAGTAATCATGTTTTATGTTTAGTTTAATACTAATAATAAATGTGTAGTATTTTTCGTATAATTGTCTTTTATTTATTGATTCCCATAACAGGACCAGCAACTAAGAGAAAAGGGGTCTGACAAAGGGTCATTCAAATTTCAGTGGGCTTTATGATATTCTTCTCAATGTTAGATGAGTAGTAAACTGTGGGGCAACATTAGTCTTAACTAAATTTACTTTGACAGTTTATTTCATGATTTTTTCTTAAAAAGCACAATATACCTCTTCAGAAAAATTTGGAGCTTTCTTTCCATCAATACCCTTACCTATTTTTTCAGCTGCACACTGCATTCTATTTGGTCTTGTAGGTGAGTATAAGCTACAACCGTTTAATTCATTTCACCTTCAATTTCATTGGAGCCTATCTATGCTTCAATCGTCTATATATCTTTTGATGACAATTGCTCTTTGCATGTTTCAGCTTCTGTGGGACTATCATTTCTGCAGTTCACTAACATGAACTCATTGAGGAACATCCAAACATTGTAGTAACTATTATAAGAGAAGTAATTCTTTGTTGTTAAGTGCTTTTTCAGGTGTTACTTGCATCAAATGTGGGAACTCGATGAACAAAGAACTGAAGATAATGGTGAATGATTCCAGTAGTGAAGTTACTCATCATCATGAGGATGGAGCATTTGTTAAAGGAGAAGCCATGTACTTGATTTTTGATGATTTGAAAGTGCTTTAAAGCTCTCCTAGAATCTTTGTGAAGGAACTTGTCCAGCTTGGCTACAAAGATTTCAACAATTTGACAAAAATTTATCAAAAATGTTGGTTTGAAGGAGGTAACTTTGCTTCTTTTTTTTTTATGAGTAAAATCATAAGTATATTTTGCATCCGTTAAATTTTCATCATCCTATTTTTATTATCGATCTAACCAAAGACTGAAAAGCATATGTAATGATTGATGAAGGTGCTAAAAACCTTTCGATCAATTTCTTCTATGATGATTTTTTCCCTTTATTGGCATTGTCTCTTTAGATTTTGGAGTTACTAAAGCAAGCATTAACTTGGAACACGTTTTGTGACATAACTACCTGACTTTATGCTCTTGCAATTTATGATTGTTTCTCAAATTATTTTCAGGCATTGCTTAACAAGTGGTCACCAAGATCCTATCTATGTCTGAGATTGTCACATAAAGTCAGTGACTCAACATCTTTTATGTCGCATAAAGCTCTGCACATGAAAATGGGTCTACATAGAGGGAAGCAAGTTCTGTTCTTGTCGAGTCTTCAAGTTTTCATTAATTTTTTTCATCGTTTTATTTTGTGATTTGTATGTTGATATTGAATGAGGAGTGAACCAAGACATGTTTGATAAATACATTTTTCTAGGATTAGTATAATAACCAAGTTTTTTATGTACTATGTATCACTTTTTTTTTTCTTTTTTATATGGAATGTTCATAGAGTTTAAGTGGTATAAGTATTTTTTTTCTTTTCTCATTTTATTTGCATCATAAAGCAAACTTGTACAATGATTATTGATTAATGAAAGAAGCTATAAAATTTTATTTTATGAATTTAATGAAATATTTCATGTTGTAGTAATTAATTTTAGTATATTTATATTGTGGATAATATAAAATAAAAAATAGTATAATATAACTAAAAAAATGTTACTAAAGATCTTTTGTAATATTTTTTAAGTATTACAAAAAAATATCTATGGTAACATTTTTTTAAGTATTACATAAAATATCTATTGTAATATTTTTTGAGTGTTACAAAAAATATCTATAGTAATATTTTTCTAAGTGTTACAAAATATATCTATTGTAACATTTCTTTATGTTATCAAAAAAGGTCTATTGTAATATTTCTCATAATATTACTATAGAAGATCTATTGCAATATTTTTATTAATTATTATTAAATCTTTAAAAAAATGTTAGTAAAACTCTTTAGTAATATAGAATATATTTAACATTTGTTAAAATGTTACTAATTAATATATATATATATATATATATATATAAATAACATTTTAATATGATTTAGTAATATTTTTTAAATGTTAGTAAAAATTAAGTATATAGTAGTATCACTATCTACACTTTTCTTTTTCTTTCAATCAACAATTGATTCAGTCATGGATGTACACATTTCAATTCCATCTATTCTACTCACCAGTTGAAATTTTGACTGAAAATAAAATATATTTTAAATTTTTCTTATACTTCATCTCCTTCCTTTAATGGTTTTTAATTTTTTATGTCTTCTTTGCTTAACATGGTATATTTGATTCTAGAATCATAGAATGCTACAAAAGGACACGGATTACTATACTATTATGTAAAACAAAGTAATATGTAAAGTTATAACAAATTCATTTATTACAGTTTTGACTTTAGACTTAATTGTAAATTTGTGATATATAGCGTATTTTACGATAGATAGAGAAAAGAAAATATCCCAAAAAAATATTAATTTTTAGTATATTTATTTAAAATGAATAGCAGAAGAAAAATTGGATAAAAGAAAGATACAAAAGGAAAAATTTTATTCAATATAATATTGGCATTTTACACCAAGTGTTACACTATATATGATATAGTTGACTACTTCGGTCACTCTCAAACACGAGTTAAGTCACTTTTATCCATGAGATTGGCAAGTTGCATTGATTTGGTCCTTGACTTTTTAATTGTTACAATTTAGTTTTTTAGATTTTAAAAAATGCACTAATATAGTCCCTCTTCAACGCCATTAGTAAGATAGCTCAAATCTTGCCATATTAGACATATTAAAACAACGTTTTATACATTTTGATACTAAAAGAGCACTAAATGATGTCATTTTAGAATTTGAACAATATTAAAAAGGAGGGGTATAACGTTTTAGTATTGTTCAAACCCTCAAACGACGTCGTTTAGTGCCTTCTTTAGTGCCAAAACGCATACCATGTCGTTTTAATATGTCTAGCATGACAAGACTTGAGCTACGTCACTAACGGTGTTGAATTCTAGCGACGGAAGATATATAAAGGATTACATTGGTGCACTTTTTTTAATCTGGAGGACCAAATTGTGACAATTAAAAAGTTAAGGACCAAATCAGTATAACTCGTCAATCTCAGGACCAAAATAGGGTTTAACTCTCTCAAACACTTACACTGTATTTATTAAATTACTCACCCTCGTATTATTACTTTTGAATGCATATTATACCATTTTGTCATTTTGAATTTCAAATTAAACATTTATTGAGGAGAAAGAAAGTAACAAGTAGTCTTCAAACATGGCATTAATTAAGAACTTTCATCTTAACTAATTAGTATTTCTCATTAAGACAACACTACTATATGCCTTTAATTAATTCTTATATTGACATAAGACTTTTATTAAAAGATTGTAGAATTCTTTTTTTTTCTTGGATAGCACAACAAATGGATACAAATAATAATTTTTTTTAGTGATTGCTACGGTACGATGATAAATTCATACGTACCGATACGTTTAAAATATAGACAAATAACAATAAGACATGTAGAATTTATTTTTCACGTCAGCATTTAATTTTTTCTTTTTTAAATATATAGTATATCACCACTTTTACTAAAACACCCTTTTAATTAAATAAAAATAAAAAATATTTATTTATTCCTTTATTTGATTAGACAAAAATACCCTTTTAAATTAATCAAATTTTAGAATTCAATTAATCCTAATTTTATAGTTTCAAATAATTGAAACAACAAAACAAAAATATATTAAAAAAATAAAAAATCAAAATTGTTCTTCATCTGTGTTAAACATATTAAAAAACAAAAAACCAAAATTGTTCTTCATCTGGGTTCAGAAACCCTCTCGTTCACGCCTCTAAAGGTTTCAGTCTTCTTCATCTTTTTCTCTCCTCTTCCTATCCTCTCTCTCTGTCTCTTAACCTTTTCCAGAAATCTCCTTCTCTGGAATCCGTCCATCGAAAAGTTCAGAAACTTGCCGTCGTTGGAAAATCAACGCTTCTCCATCGTTACCTCGAGGTTCGACTCTAGGGTTCATACTTTGGGATCTGATTCATGGAGAAGGATTCAGCACTTTCCCTCCCCTCTGAAGCACACCAAAACGGAAAAATCCTAGCAATAATTGACTGCATTGATCTCGGTAGCTAGCCACCCACGGAATTTAAGGAGCCTAAAGGAGAATGAAGGCTAAATCGCTCAACTGGGCAAACGATGCGTCTTTCTCCTCTATGGAAGTTCTTTGAATGCCCCTTCGCCCTCCATCGTCGAGCCCCGTCCAGCCGCCATCGTCCAGCACCTCTCCCTTTCTGGCAGCCACCGCGTCTTCCTCCACTCCTCCCTGCACTCTGCCACTCTCTGTCTGCATCATCAAGAATGGAGTCTCTGACTTAGGTTGGTTCTTGATTTGTTTTGGTCTGATTTTTCACTACTTCTATTTGTTTTTTTGTTCTGTTCTTGAGTTAATTCTAGTTTGTTCCTAAGTATTGTAGTACTTGATTTTAGTTATGATTTTTAAATTTCTTGATTCTTGGTTGGCATATTTTCTGCAGTTCTCTAGTATTCTCTTGGTTGCTATTCTTGATTCTTGATTTTTGTTATGATTTTTTAATGCTTCTATTTTTTCTTGTCTGTACTTGAGTTGATTCTGTTCTTTGATTTTTGATTCTTGATTTTTCACTGCATCTATTATGATTCACCATAGCACGCTATTTGATGTTATTTCATATACGAGTGTTTCATTTATATCATAATTAGTAATACAACTCTAAATCTTTGAAGTTTGGCTAATTATAATTCATAGAGCATGTTACAAATCATTTTTATAAAACTCAGAAGAAAATTGAAAAGCTGCATGCCTATTGAAAGTTGAAACCAAATTAATAGTACTGTTTTAACTCTTTCCTAGTAGTCAATAGCAGAAATAAGCATTTGGTTTAAATATGCATGTAATGTTACAAAGAATTTGATCCTTGTTACTTATCTAGCTTAAATTTGAATTGTTTTTACCTTCTTGACTAAACAGATTTTTGTCTCTCTTAATGACTCTTAGTTTATCACTGTAAAATTGATGAGCAAACCAGAGAGTTTTAAGGAACTAAGACAGCGATGAAAGAAAGAAATACTTGCTATTTAATTCTTTGTTGATTGTCATTATCAATCTTATATTTGGTTTAATATTTCTTCAATGGCATAGAACTAATTTTATTTTTTGTGCCTTAAAATACTAGTGAAGTCACTATCATAGTACTAAATATGCTTCAGGGATTTGTAAGGCTACTAGGGTGCTGCATTCAAGCTGGGGAAAGATTGTTGATTTATGAATTTATGAGCAACAAAAGCTTGGACTTCTTCATATTTGGTTTGACTCCTGCTGAACCATACTCTTCTTTTCATTTAAGAATGATTATGCAACTCTTAAAACCTTATCAGAATATTAGTCCAACTCATTTTCTTTAAAATAGATTGTGAGAAGGGAAAGCTACTAGATTGGCCAAAGCATTTTCATATCATCAATGGGATTGCCAGAGGTCTTCTTTATCTTCATCAAGATTCAAGACATAGAATAGTTCATAGAGATCTCAAGGCTGGGAATGTTTTGTTAGATGATGAATTGGATCCTAAAATCTCAGACTTTGGAATAGTAAGAAGCTTTGTAGAAAATGAAAGCGAAGCAAATACAAGACATATTGTTGGAACTTAGTAAGTGGCTAAGTAAGCATTTATATGACATGTTGATAGGAATGAATAAGATCATTTTTTCTTGATTTGAAATTGTATGTTGATATTTTGTGCAGTGGCTATCTATCACCAGAGTACATAGTTGGTGGGCTGTACTCAACAAAATCTGATGTCTATAGCTTTGGTGTACTAATATTAGAAATAGTTAGTGGGAAGCGAAATAAAGGATTCATCGATATTGACCACTACTTTAATCTTCTTGCCGATGTAAGAATTAATTTTTCATTTGCCCCTAATTTTTATTTACATTTCTAATCAAGTAGCATCATCTATCTAGTCAAATTATTCTCATTAGACAAGATCTAATTGTTGTTATCACAATATCTAAATATCTGAATGAATATATATATATAAGGCATGGACACTTTTAGCCAAAGGCAAGTGCTTAGAAATAGTTGATGTATCGATCAGAGACTCAATTAATTTGCCAAAAGTCATAAGAACAATTCATGTCGGTTTACTATGTGTGCAACAAAATCAAGAAGATCGACCAAGCATGTCATATGTGCTTATGATGCTGAGTAGTGAATGGGAACTATCTCAGCCAAAGAAGCCAGGGTTCTTTATTGAGAGAGATGTGGTTGGTGACCATTCTACATTAAGCAACAATGAACTCATGGTTACTCAGGTCCATGCGCGTTAGAATTTGATTAAAAATTTATTCTGCAGGATCTCAACATTAAGCTCAAGGATGATATTGATAATTGGCCAATTCAACTTACAATAAATGACATTTCTCATAACAGTAGCAAAATGCTTCAAATGAAATTTGGTACTACTGTGAAGTGCTTGAATAGGAGTACTTGTAACTATGATTCAGGGATGGTGTGGAATGTTGATATTTTTTGGTTATGAGTCATGCCTATTTGGTTTATACTCTATGAACGGGGTTGAAGTTGAAAAGAAGTGCACACAAAAATATGAAAAGTACCCAAAAATGAATTCAGAGGAAGGAACAAAGTAAAAGAAGGAAGCGTAAGAAAAAGATCCCTTTGGTGGATCCTGAATCTAAATAGAAATGAAACTATATAATAGACAAGAAAGTGCACTCAATGAGGTATAGGTATAATTATAAGAACATGTATAATTATAAGTAAGAACATGTTGTAATGATATATACATTTAGAGTGAACGTTTTTCTTTTGCCTTAAAGTATGTTAAACTCTAAAATAAACTATCTAGCATCTAACAATGTCAGAAATTTTATTAGCTGAATTTACTGCACAATTCCCTGATGAAAAGCTAAACTGATGTGGATAAAAAGCAGGTCCCTTGGCCTTGGTAATGGTTTCTCACCATTCAGCATTAGAACTATGGCTGACATGTCTAGCCTATTCTCTGGTCTCTCTTGTACACATAAAAGCCCTATGTGAATGCATCTTAGCACTTCAGATTCTGCTGCAGCAACTGAGTCAGTTAATGATTCATCTATAAGCTCCAATGGCCTCTCTTCACACCACAGCCTCCATGCCTAGAGCACATGAAAATTGAACTTTTGAATTGTGAGATCACTTTGGAATCTGCAAACAAAAATACAGTGAGATTAAGTTGAATAACCTTTAGGCTTACATGCCCAAGAAGATCAAGATCATTATCATAAAAAAAATCCCTATTTTTGTTAGCAAAAGCTTCTACTAGCCTCAGTCTGAAGGAGCATGTTAGAGATATTAGTCAAGTTAGAGAAAGTTAGTTAGAGGTTATGATAGCTGTCACTATACTTTTAAGAAGTAGTTATACATTTGTTTAGTTTGTTAGACACTAATCCTTGTATAAATACACACTCACCAACTTATATCAACTAGTTTTCATTCTTATCAAAAATAGCATTCCTTCACTCTCTTTGTTCTCTCTCTTCAATTCCTTTCACTCTCTGATACCTTCAAAAATAAACAGGATATTTGACCTACAATTTCTTTCACTCTCTGATACATCAGCAATTTTTCTACTCTTGTTGCAAATCCATGGCTATAATAAGTATTTCAAACTTCTGCTTTCTTCCATTGCACTCTTCAACTACCAAATATTAGTAATCTCAGTGTTAAGGAAGCTCCTAAAATAGAAGCCTTAGAACAAATAGAGAAAACCTGAACTAGTATATCTCCTATAAATAGCAAGTTGGTTTTATTCCGTTATTCAATATATCATCCTGGAATTTTTACACAGATTTTGTTCTTCTAATGTCTCATTTTTTCTTTAGTTGTTTTGCTTTATTAATTATCATCATAAATCATAAGTATATATTAATGTTTGCATTTAGTTCTTACATATGTCCAAAGAGAGAATAAATTGTTCTTTATAAATATATTCTGAATTTTCTTGAGTATATATCTCTACTAATCTCACAATCTATATAATCATTCACAACCTAAAGAATAAGTTTCCTCTAAAGAATAAGTTTCCTCTAATTTTCAAATTTTCATTCACAACCTAAAGAATATCCTATGTTGTAAATCTAGTGGTTGAAATAATGTAGCTGTCAGAGAAGACAAAATTGGATCCCAACCGTCTGCCACTTTTTATCACATATGTTTATTTGGGCAAAGTTGACTGCTTAAAAAGAGTAAGTTTATATCATTTTAAATTCATATTAGCAAATATTGGCATAAAATAATTTTAATAACTAAAATGACTTTCTCTTGATTAGGCCTTTATCCCTATATCTGAAACTACTGACGAAGGTCATGAACACTGGTACCTCGTAGTGATTGATCGTGTTAAAAGACAAATCATTTTGCTAGACCCATTACCCATTGAAAAACAGTTCAAGCGAAAGAGGACAGCCTTGAAATTAGTAACTATATTTTCTTTTTTTTTTGTTAATTATCTACATATATGACTAAAAAAGCAAACTCTAACATAGACATAAACAAGCCATTTATTTAGGCGATGTATTGGAAGATCGTTCATTCTATGACTTTGAGACCACTCCAAATCTGATTTCTTCACAATTTGAATTTGAAGAGCCAGAAGGCCTTCCAACCCTCGAAGCTGGATCGTAAGATCGTATAATTAGTAGTTATTGATATGAAATTTATGCAATTATATAATACTCTAATATAGCTTCCTCGATATGTAGGAGTGATGCCGGTGTGTGGGTTGCAAGTTGGATGATAGCTTGTTTTGAAGATGATCATTTTAACATAAAGGTAATGTTATGCACTAATCTTTTCCTTCGTTCTTTCTTTTATATTTAGGTAGTTAAGCCTAATGTGTAATTATTCAAATTTTATTAGGTGGATGATGGGGTTCGCATGAAGATTGCAGTCTCACTCGTGTTAAAGAATCATAATATGATCAGCTATAGGGTAAAAAAAATGCCATTGAAAATCTTAATAAACTGTATGATAATCACCATCATGATGATTATGAATTTCCACAAGATTAGATTTACAACATAGGATATTTTTTATTATTTTTGTTTTTATTATTTTCTTGTGGGCATATGAACCGTCTAGTGACATACGACATTATATTTTGTTTACGTTTGTGTTGGTATTTGTTTGTCGGATTATTTAATGTCTCCATTTGACTATGTATGAATTTATACTCTTTTGGTGATTGAAATTTTGTTCTTTTATACTCTTTTAGTTCAGTGGCATCGTCTTTCTTGAAAGCATGTTTCTCTTGCGGGGATGACCCTACTCTTTTATAATCATGAGAGTCCGTCTATTCTAAAGTTATCCTTGAGGCTTCAAGTTCTTTCACTATGCTGTGCTGGATCTAAGGCTATCAATGATCCAAAAGGTTAGTTAATATGATCTTGATATCTTGAGCAGAAACTGTTGTAATTATCATTATTGTTGTTGTTGTTGTTGTTATTATTATTATTATCATCAATGCTTTTTATAGGAAAACTCTAGTTACTAATGCTTTTTATATGAAAACTCTATTCCCCCTTATGAAAAGTGCCCGTCTTTTTGAGATTTTGGGTTGTTTGGTTATGGAAATTATATCTGGAGTCATTTGAAAGATTAAATTTGTTAAACTGTTAGTTGGGATGTTTTTAAGCTGTTCTTTTTCCTTGGTGTCTATAGGGCATGAGAGTCATGGAGTTCATCTCTGTCACAAATGTGGATGGCCTTTCCCGAATCCACATCCAAGTGCCAAGCACAGGCGTGCTCACAAGAAGATCTATGGAACCATTGAAGGTTACAAGCTGTGTTCCTCCGAGGAACAATCTCGCTCAAACAGCTCAGATGATGGACATGGTTTTGATGATGATAAAAAATCTCCAGGTGATTTTTTCTTCTTTTTCCAGAGTGTAAATATGCAGTGTCTAATGTAGTGTGTTGACTTGGTGAGAATATATGGTTTTTTATGAATAAATGGTCTTTGATATTAGTGTTATGTTCTAAAATGGCTAGGTTGTTTTATGTTTGTGCTGATATTCTGTTTATTCGGTTATGTCAGGTCCAGAGGTCTTGAATATAGGCAACAAGGAGAAGGATGATAGTGGAATTGGAGATAAAATAAATAGATCAGAAGATGAGGTGTTTTCAAATGCAGTTGCAGATGTTTCAGATAGTCAAGGAGTTACGGAATCTCTGCAGGAAGGTAGTTTGGACTCAAGTACCAGTTTAGAACGGGACGGCAAAGATGATCCAAAATTTTCAGGGTCTTCCAAGGACAGTGATTTTAATGGTAAGAACTAAGATGATAGGTTTAAATCACATGTTCTCTTAGTTTTATGGCTCAGTAAAATACTTGTGCCTGAAAATTTGAAAATTAGAGGAAACTTATTCTTTAGATTTTGAATGATTATATAGATTGTGAGATTAGTGGAATGAATTTTATTCACTTCATCTGTGCACATTGAATTGGATTTGTTCAACTTAGTACTAGTCATTAGAACTTTTATAGAAAGGTTTCAGACTTTCAGCCCTACAATTTTGTCTTAATTTGTCACTTAGTATTTTTATTCTGTGGCTCAATAGTGTGTGATAATTCATTTCACAGATGCGGTTGAGAGTCAGTTAACTATTGAGTCAAGGGATGGCTGTCAAAATCAGCACACTAAAATTTTGCAAGGTGAAAGGGTTGAAGAGGAAAACTTACCAGAATTGCAAGATCAATTGTCAGGATCCACTGCGACATCATTATCTGATTCCATTGCAGATTTACGAGCCAAAGAATCAGCTGTTGTCCATAGTAAAGATATCTTTGGCTTGTCAACTGAATCACATCCCAGCAAACCTGAAGCCGTGCCGGATTTGTTGCCTAAAAATACAGTCAATGCCGGTGAAAATGTGACAGATTGCAATATGAGATCTGTTGTATTGGATACTATTTCGGAAGGAAAGGATGAGGTTAACCTCACAGTTAGTGATTCTACTACCTTTGGTTGGTCATTCGAATCACGTCCTGAAAAAGCTAAAGCCATGCTAGATGTATTGCTTGAAAATTATATCCAAGCTGGTGAAAATGTAACAGATTTCAGTCTGACATCTGCTGCATTGGATACTAATTCGAAAGGGAAGGACAAGATTAGGTCTGATCAGGATAAAGATGAAATTATAACCCCTTCTGATGCTGTTGTGGGTGAAACATGTGAAGGGGAGTCTAAAATGGCAGTTAAGGATGCAATGAATGTTGGCTTGTCAACTGTATCAGATCCCCATAAAGCTGAAGTGATGCCCGATGTATTGCCTGAAAATAAGATATATGCTGATGAAAATATGAGAGATTGCATTTTTACATCTGAACTGGGGACTAGTTTGAAGGGAAAGGATGAGATCAAAACAGATGTTGAAGAAGTTGAAATTATAGTCCCTTTGGATACTGGTGTTGGTGAAAATGAAGTTGACAGGCCTTTCAGTTGAGGAAGCTATTGGAAAGGATTTACTTATACTGGTTGAGGATTTTTTAGCAGAGATAGTCAAGAAGATGCTGGACATGGCACTGCAGGGTATGTCTTTTTTCTATTCACCATTTTATCCTTTTTTTTTCAATTATTTTGGAACAGGCCAAGAAGATTACAATAGATTAAGACCTTTAAGCTATCGAGGAGCTGATGTATTCCTGCTAGCATTCTCTCTTATAAGCAGGGCTAGCTATGAAAATGTTGCCAAGAAAGTAAGATTGGTATATACTTATTATTATTATTGTTCTTTTTTCTCTCTACTCTGGACTAATTTTTTCTTTTCCTCCTTTTCCAGTGGATTCCTGAGTTGAGGCATTATGCTCCTGGTGTTCCAATTATTCTTGTTGGAACAAAACTTGGTTAGATTCTTGTTCTTTCTTTACCTTCTTGATGTTTGATGCCCTTGTTATCTACCTGATAACCTTCAGCATGATAGTAGTTCCGTGATCCTGTGAAGTTTCATCTTATTATCATACTAATTGCTGTCTTTTACTCATACTGTGTTTCTTTCATTATTAGAAAGTTGGGGAATAGATTCTGGATTCCAATGTCATTGCTGTTATTTTTTTCCCTTTGATTGCTTGTTATTCAGTAGTGGTTTAGAGAAGGAAGTTCATCCTCGAAGGTTACCTAATTCATGACTTTAATCAATAATTGATTCAGATATACCAAACCATTTCATGGAATGCTTTCTTAATTTTTCCCTTTACCTCCTTGTTTAACTAAAAGGCTAATGTAATGATTGTTTTAAAAACTAAATGGATGTTGATAAATCTTGAAAAAACCTTGATTTATGAACAGTATTAGGAAGTTTAAAGTGACAGAAGATTGCTACTACCTAACATGAGTAATTTGTCGTGGTAGAGCTGGTGTTTCCATAAGTTCTTTTCTTATTGACTCGTTAGAATTTCCATTTCTGATAGTCAATAACAAAAGTAGAATTTCTATTCTGAAAATTTTGTCTTTGGTCTCAATTTTTCATATAGTTTCTTTTGGAATTTTTGTTCTCTCATATATAGTGCTAACTTAATTATATGTATTTAATGCTTTCATTGTAAAGGTGTCATTATTAACTTGCTTGGGCATTTCTTGACAACCAATATGCGACTTGTGTAGATCTTTGGGATGATAAGCAGTTTTTTCAAGATCATCCTGGTGCAGCGCCTATCACCACAGTGCAGGTACTTCCTAGCTTTCATTGCTTCCATTACCAATATCCATTGCTATCGCTTTGTGTCTTATTTCATTGCCTTTTAGCCTTTAGTTGGTGTTCATAAGAGAGACCATCTGCTTACTTTATACATTAGTGATCTGATTTTCTCTCTTTGTTGAAGGGTGAGGAACTGAGAAAACTTATCGGTGCTCCAGTTTACATCGAATGTAGTTTAAAAACACAGTAGGTACATATATGTTCTCTACATCTATAAAAGTTCCAAAGGTTAGATAATATCACGTCCCTAACGATATCTGCCTTTGAATACAGAATGTGAAGGCTGTTTTTGATGCGGCCATCAAAGTAGTTCTCCAGCCTCCAAAGCAGAAGAAAAAGAAGAGAAAGGGTCAAAAAACCTGTTTCATATTGTGATCTTCTCAGTTCTAAATTGGTAGTTGGTAGAGGATGACATGACTATAGCCATTTCTTGGTAGTCTTTGCCATTCTATATCTTTGCAACATAACACATGATGGTGTTGGTGTTCCGGAAACATTACTGAACCAAATATTCGGACGAGAGGGACAAGAATCCGAGGAGGGTATTAGTCTGCCCATCAGCAGAAAGTTGTTGAAGCTGATGAATGGAGACGTGCGGTATCTGAGAGAAGCTGGCAAATCATCTTTCATCTTAACAGTTGAACTGGCTGCTTCCCAGAAATTGATTGCTTAAAGTTATAGGAAAATAAAGAAATACTTTGAGTTTTTGTACATCAGAAAAGCAAGTGTGCAAGAAATCACTTTTCTTGTACAACATACCTTAAGAGTAAGAGTAACATAGTCTCAACTCTCAAGTCTTAACGCTTCTGTAACTCCTTGTACGGTACGTATGTATTAATCTTCACGTTATTCAGCTATTCATATAAATTATTATATATTTATATTACTTACTCTTCCTGCAATTTTAGATTATTTAAGAAGCACTTTTAATAATCAAACATTAAACAAGTCTCTGAAATTGCTATTATCCCGTCTTCACATGCTTAGTTGTAATATGATGAGGTGTGGTTTCTTTTTCTTCTTTTTCTGATGTGAAAGAAGCACTTTTAGTAATTAAACATTAAACATTAAGCATATTGGTCTCACAATCCCTTGCAGCGAGGATGCATTCCTGAACCTCACTTGTCAATTGAGTGGGCAGTAAATTGTGCTCATAGAGACTGACATAGATTAGTTGAGATAAATTTTGTACATAAAGCTCTTTCTTTTCATTTTGAAGATTGTCCATTTTGGTCTTTTCCTTGTATCATTCCTTTGAAAGTGTAAAAATAGTACATGAATGAAAGAAAGTTATTGCATCTCATTTGTTAACTAATTTATTTTTTATTGGCTTTATTGAATCTAAATCATCTTTTATATCTTTATGCAGCAAATCAAAATTAAGTTCAACATTGTTTTGAAGAAATTCACTGAAGTTGATGATCCATTTCATTTAAATTAGAATTTTGAATGGCGGTTGAAACTACAATTGTAAATCTGTTATGAACTCACGGTTTTCTTATATTAGAAGTAAAAGGAAGAGACATTTCATGTCATTATAAATAGTAACACAAGCTGGAGACATTCCATGATTGAGTGTCACGAACTTCAATTTTCACAGTGATTCTAGTTTTACAGAGGGCTGTGTTATAGAACTGCAAATTCATATCTTAACCTTTAACATCTCCATTTGCATTCACATAGATTGCTCATAATTTCATAATGCAGGAAAAAAAAAGGTGAAGGAAACATTTAATTATCCAAACTTGAATGTAATTTTGATTTGCTGCATAAATAAGAGATGATTCAGAAAATTTAACCAAAAGTTAACCATATATTGAGTAAAATTGCAGTTGGCCTTGAATGAAAATAGAACTTAAATCAGTTAAATGTAAGACTGATCTTTGCTTTTCGAAAATGTTAAGGCATTGCTAAAACATCAATAAAGAAATAAGAGAACAGACATATATAAATAAATAAGCCATACATCCCATGTTAGAAATTTCTTTAGCTATAAAGGAGATGTTATCAGTTGAAATTTATCCTTTGTTAGTCTAAACTTGCATTGGCAGGTGGTAGAATCAGCTTCTTGTGTATCATTGGTGCCATGAATTAAAGTTTTCTATAATTCTATCCCTTTTTTCTATATTAAAATCTTATAATTTTTTAGACTTGAGAATTAGTGCAACCTATGAGAACAAATGAACAATGAAGTATGGTTTATCTTACACCGGGCAGAATTGTTACAACTAGATACTGCATAGGGTTCCGTTTGAAGAGGTAAGATAAAATATTTAAAAAAAATGAAATACTAGAGTAATTGAATTCTTTCTTTGTCACTAAACCAAAAAACAGAGGAAACACTTTGAACTTGTCATAGTAATGGTCATTCTTCTTTCATTTACTTTTAAAAATGTGTAATCTTTACAAGTAACCTATTGTACAAAATGTGTGTACTAATCTATGTCAGTCTCCTGCAGCATGCGATTCATCGTCAATTCAAGTGAAAAGTGATGATTTGTTGGAAGACATCTTCACTGCATGGAATTGTTAGACCTCCCATAGGATGATCATATCCAAACTCTTCCTCAGCTTAGCTCATCAAGTCTTGGATTGAAGGTTGGTTCAAGTATGAAACGGGGATCAAAAACCGCTTCTGTTTCTCTCCGACATACACTGCTAGATGCCCCTTTGGGACTTCCACGGATTTTGAAGCTGCTTGGCTAGCTGAGAATGATGATGTCCTTCGAATAACAGGTAAACGGAAACCCATTTTTTTCTAGTATGTATGTAATAATAACTGCAAGGGAAACTTCCCAAGTTTAAAAGAAGAATGTGCTTTTAAGTGTTTGACACTTAAGATTGTCAATGAGTTGTGTTGTTTTTGAAGGCAAGAGCAACTGTATTTAAGCATATTCTTCTCACCACACCCTTTTTCTTGTAGTACCCCTTCTCTGCCAAGGCCTTGCTCATAACCTTAACAATGATTCCCTCACGCAACCAATAGTCCTTCCTGTTGATTTTCTCCTTTTTCTTCTCCTCTTCCCTTATCAATTCTTCCAAGGTTGACTTTCCTCCATCGCCACTCTCTTTTCTCTTCAAACTATTTTCCGGATTCCTTTCCTTGTATTTATCTTCCTCATCCTCATCAAACACAGCCTTCTTTGATGAATTATTAGAATCATTAACAATGGAGTAATTCACAGTAAAAATAGTAAGATTCACATATTAATTAACACTTATTCAACCCATAACAAGTTCACAAATTAACTAACAACAATTATTCAATAATTGTTATAAAAAAATAACTAGAAGCTTGAAGCCCTAGAATAGAGCAGAGCAGATCCTGAGCAAGAGCGGGACAAGGGCACGACCGAAGGGATGATAGGTGGAACAGAGATAGCGCCGGCGACGATGGAATCGAGCTGCGCGACGGTGCTTTCAAAGCTGAAACAGTAGCTGCACGATGGTGGAACAGAGCTGCACGATAACGACGGTGGCTTCGAAGCTCCTTTCGGCGACGGCGGCGGGAGATGGACGGAGGTGAGGGAGTGAGATCAATGACGGAGAGAGGAAGGAGGAGCTCGAGGGTGATGGGAGGGATGTGTTCGCGTTTAGCCGTTGTGTGGAGCTAAGGTTGCTGGGTTGGGTAATTGGCTAGGGCATCCCAGCAAAACGATGGCGTCTTGCGTGCGACACAGAGACAGATGAGAGAGATCGAGGAGCAGAGAGAGGCAGACAGAGAGGATAGGAAGAGGAGAGAAGAAGATGAAGAAGACTGAACCTTCAGAGGCGTGAACGAAAGGTTTCTGAACCCAGATGAAGAACAATTTTGGTTCCTTGTTTTTTTAATATGTTTAACACAGATGAAGAACAATTTTGATTTTTTGTTTTTTTAATGTGTTTTTGTTTTGTTGTTTCAATTATTTGAAACTATAAAATTAGAATTAATTGAATTCTAAAATTTGATTAATTTAAAAAGGTATTTTGTCTAATCAAATAAAGGAAGGATGTTTAAGTCTTTTTATTTAATTAAAAGGGTGTTTTAGTAAAAGTGGTGATATACTATATATTTAAAAAAGAAAAAATTAAATGCTGACGTGAAAAATAAATTCCACATATCTTATTGTTATTTGTTTATATTTTAAACGTATCGGTACGTATGAATTTATTATCGTACCGTAGCAAACACATTTTTTTTTTTTGAAATAAGTGACATAATCAAATAAGTCAGCAAAATCAGATGTATACTATAATAATAATAGATTTATATTTTTTAAATTTTAAATTTTATTTTAAAAAATAAAATATGATCTATCATCATTTATTTTATAAGTAAAAATTAAAAAAATATAAAAAAAATATTTATAATAAAAAAATTTATTTTATTTTTTAAAATAAAAATCTAAAATTTAGAGGATTCAAATTCAATAATAATATTCAGGTTGCTCATAATGTATACAACCTGAGAATGATAACTACTTAAGTAGATCAACTTAAAATTTTTTCCTTTTGTCACATCATAATATACAAATAACATAATAAAATATTTTAAATCCTCTTACACTCCAAATTAAGTCCTGATTATAATTTCGCTTGTTATGGTTACCATTTGAAAGGAGTAAGAATACTTTTTATTCAGAAGCTAAATAAAAAGATGTTAATTATTATTACAACAATATATATCCTTTTTCATCTGTTGATAGTACGAACAAATTAGTATAACGTAATACTTCTTATAAAACTATAAAGATAAAAATTTAAAATCGTAAACCTTAAAATTTTAAGAGATACACTAAAAAAAATGCATAATCTCTGAAAAAAAAAACATAATATTGTTGTGATATGAATATTTATAGATGGCTGAATTTTTTAAGTTGAGAGGTTCATAGAGATCGCATTTAATAAAGTTTGAAAAGAATATTTATTGTGAGTGTATAAATAAAGTAGTATAGTGTGAAGCAAGACACACAACAACAATATATAAAAAACACCTCTATCTCTCTCTTTCTTGTTATATATATGCTGCAACATATATTAGTAAATATATATGAATTATCTCTATTATATTAAAATAATAATATTAGTAAGGGTAAAGTATATTTTTTGTTCCTGAAGTTTGGCAAAAGTTTCAAAAATACTCCTAAGTTTTATTTTGTTTCAATTTTGTTCCAAAAGTTTTCGATTTGCATCAAATATACCCTCGACGGCTAAATTTTCAAAAAATTTAAAACTAATTTAACAATAATACATAGAAATTATGCTTGATTTGCTTATATTGAGGGTTGTTCTTATGAAATTGTTATTGAATTGGTCTTAAATTTTTTAAAAAGTTAGCCGTCAGGGGTATATTTGATGCAAATCGAAAACTTTGGGATAAAATTGAAATAAAATAAAACTTAGGGGTATTTTTGAAACTTTTGTCAAACTTTAGGGACAAAAAGTATACTTTACCCTAAAAATATTAATACTAGAGACTTCTATTTATATTTTTTATTTTATATTTATTTTCTCTTATTTATTTATTTATTTTACAGCACGTTATCAGCACGAGACTCTAATCAAAATTTAGGAAAACTTGTGTAATAACTTTTTATTATGTCGAAACTTTCTCATCTTAAATATAATGTTCTTGATATATCTGAAAACAACTACTTATCATAGATATTTGATGTCGAAATTCATCTTGATTTAATGGATCTTGAAAATACTATTAAGACTGAAAATAAAGTATCACAGAAGGATAAAGGCAAAGTCATGATCTTCCTTCGTCGTCATTTTGACGAAGAATTGAAAAATGAATATTTCACACTAAAAAATCCTGTAGATCTGTGGAAGAATCTTGAAAAAATGTATAATCATCAAAAGACATACAGTGATATTTTCTCAAGCCCGATATGAGTGGACACACTTGCGTCTACAGGATTTTAAATCCATAAATGAATACAATTCAGCAATGTTCCGAATTATCTCACGAATGAAATTATGTGGAGAAAAGATAACTGATAATGACATGTTAGAGAAAGCTTTCTTGACCTTTCATGTCTCAAATGTACTCCTGCAGCAGCAGTAGTATCGAGAAAAATAATTTAAAAATATTCTAAACTAATTTATTGCCTTCTTGTTACTGAACGTAACAATTAATTGCTTTTAAGAAATCATGAGCATGTCCAACTAGTGCCACCCCATTTTCTGAAGCAAATGCAGCAAATTATAACCCAGAATGAAGAGGTGAATGGCAAGGTTTTGGTAACAAAAAAAATTAAGAAAAAAAATTATGTTCACAGAAAGGATCTCACTAAAAGTGGGATAAAGAAAGAAATAATTGACAAAATAAATCAACAAAGGATCAATATTTTCGTTGTGGTGGAAAGGGTCATTGATCTTGTACCTGACATACTCCAGGGCACTTAGTTGATCTTTATCAAGTATTCTTGAAAAAGGATGACAAATGAAAGGAGACAAATTTTGTTTGCAAAGATGTTGCTGAAAATTATACCACTCACTATGAAGTATCTGATTTCTTTGAAGATCCTGAAGAAAATATTGATCATTTAATCAATGATGGAAAAGTTTAATATTTGGGTTTGTGAAGTACTTATGTAAATAAATAATGAAAAAAAAATTTGGTAAGTTTTATTTTCTATACATTTGAATTTCAAATATAATGTATATAAATAATGTTTAATAAAATGTTTATGTTTATGTTTAAGAATTTCGAAATCACTAAATGTGTCAAGTTCTAAAATAATAATAATAATAATAATAATAATAATAAAATTTTTAGTATATGACACTATTTTTATGTACTATCCTTCTTAAAAAATAATTTCAATCAGGAATATAATTTTATTGCACATGTACTCTTACTCATTTTATTATTATTATTATTATTATTATTATTATTATTATTATTATTATTATTATTATTATTATTATTATCTTTGAAAAAAATATCAAAGACATATAATGAAGATGTTTGTCTTACGGATAGTACAAGTTCGCATACCATTCTCAAAAGTAATATATATTTTACTCATCTTGTACCAAAAGAAGAATATGTTAATACCATTATTGCCTTAGGCAATGTGATAGAAGGCTCCAGAAGAGCTATAATTTTGTTTCCTGATGAAACAAAATTCATAATAAATAATGCATTATTGTCAACTAAATCTCAAAGAAACTTGTTAAGTTTTAAAGATATTCGCCGAAATGGCTATCATATTAAAACAATGAATGAGAAAAATCATGAGTATTTATGTATCACAGCTCATGATTTAAATAAAAAGGTTATATTATAAAAGTTACCTTCATTTTCTTCTGGGTTATATTATATTAAAATCAGTGCAATTGAATCATATGTCATTGTAAACAAAAAATTTACTAACCTAAATAAATTCATACTTTGACATGATTGATTGAGGCATCGTGGAACAACCATAATGCAGCGAGTTATTGAAAACTCCCATGGATATTCACTAAAGAATCAGAAGATTTTTAAATCTAGTGAATTTTGTTGTGCTACATGTTCTCAGGAAAAGCTAATTTTAAGGCCATCACCAATAAAGATTGGATTTGAGTCTCCTGAATTTCTAGAAAGGATTCAAGGCGATCTATGTGGACCTATTCATCTACCATGTAGATCTCTTAGATATTTTATAGTCTTATTAGATGCATCTTCGAGATATCACATATGTGCTTATTACATGTCTTCTCGCAACCTGGCATTTGCGAGATTACTTGCTCAAATTATTCGATTAAAAGAATAGTTTTCAGAAAATCCAATCAAAATAATCCGTCTTGATAATACTAGTGAATTCACCTCTCAGGCTTTCGATGCTTATTGTATGGCCAATGGTATAAGTGTTAAAAATCTAATAGCTCATATTCATTCACAAAATGAACTAGTAGAATCACTTATTAAATGGCTCCAATTGATTGCTAGACCTTTACTTATGAGAACAAATCTTCTAACCTCTGGTTGGGGCATGCCATTTTATATGTTGCAGTACTTATTCGCTTAAGACCAATATGTTACCATCAATTCTTTCTTCTGCAATTAGCTTTTTGGCCAACAGTCAAATGTTTCCCATTTGAGAATATTCGGGTGTGCGATATATGTTCCAATTGTCCCATCTTCTCGCACCAAAATGGGA